>NC_084850.1:32489251-33089251 GCF_033115175.1 Lepus europaeus | reverse complement strand
AATGAGAGCCTAAGAGAGATCAAGAGAGAGAGAGATCAGGAGATGGAGAGAAGGAGAGAGAGCGAGAGAGCGAAGAGACCAGAGAGAGAGAGGAGAGGAGCAGAGAGCGCAGAGAACTCATGTCATATTTTAAAATTTATTTTGTCTATTTTAAATACCCTTGGTTCTTTTTCTAGTGGGCTTTATGATTTCATGTTTTCATGATAGTTATTATCTTTCTTTTGCTACTGTATACAGGACTCCCATAAGCATCTTTTGTGAGGCTAATGAATTCCCTCAGCTCTTGCTTATCTTTGGGAAAGCTTTTACTTCACCCTCATTTATTAAAGATAACATTGTGAGGCTAGTATTGTGGCATAGCATGTGAAGCTTCTTCCTGGGATGCCAGCATCCCATATGGGCACCAATTCTTGTCCTGGCTGCTCCACTTCTAATCCAGGTCCTTGTTGATGGCCTGGGAAAAGCAGTGGAAGATGATACAAGTGTTTGGGCCCCAGACACCCACATTGGAGACCCAGGTGAGGATCCTAGCTCCTGGATTTGGCCTGGCCCAGCACTGGCTGTTGTGGCCATCTGGGGAGCGAACCAGCAGATGGAAGACCTTTCTCTTTCTCTCTCTCTCTCTCTCTCTTGCTCTCACTCTAATTCTGCCTTTCAAAATTAATAAATTAATAAATTAATAAATAGATCTTTTTTTAAAAAAGAAAGAAAGATGGACCCAGTGCTGTGACATAGTGGGTAAAGCCACCACCTTCAGTGCCGGCATCCCATATGGGTTCCGGTTTGAGATCTGGCTGCTCCACTTCTGATCCAGCTCTCTGCTAAGGCCTCAGAAAGCAGTAGAAGATGGCCCAAGTTTTTGGGCCCCTGCACCAGTATGGGAGACCTGGAAGCAGCTCTTGGCTCCTGGTTTCGGATAGGCACAGCACCAGTCATTGTGGCCAATTGGGGAGTGAACCAGCATATGGACGACCTCTCTCTCTCTCTCTCTCTCTCTCTCTCTCTCTCTTTCTCTCTGCCTCTCCTTCTCTCTCTGTGTAACTCTGACTTTCAAATAAATAAATAAATAGTTAAAAAATATAACATTAGTAAGGTATTCTTGGTTGACAGTCATGCTTTGGAATATATTATTCCATTCACTCCTGGACTGTAAGATTTCTGTTAATAAATCTACTGTAAATCTAATGGAAATTCCCTTAAAAGTAACTTGGCACTTTTCTCTTGAAAAATTTGGAATTCTCTCTGTGTTGCACTTTTTCAAGTTTGACTATATTGTGCCACAAAGATCTTTTCTGGTCATGATAGTGGGAGTCCTATGGGCCTTTTGTACTTGGATGTCCACATCTTTCTCCAGATTGGAAAGTTTTCAGCTATTATGTCATTGAATTTGTTTTTTAAGATTCCACTCCTCACCCTCAGGAATTTCTCCAATTTGAATATTTGCTCATTTAATGGTGTCCCAAAGGCACAGGAGGCTGTTTTCTTTCTTTTTAAATCTTTGTTTTTTTATCTGACTGGAATATTTAAAAAGCTTCATCCCCAAGTTCAGGTATTCTTCCTTCTGTTTTATCTAGCCTGTTATTGAGAATTTCGACTGTATTTTTATTTGTCTTATTTATTTCTTATTTATTTCCAAGATTTCTACTTGGTTCTTTTGCAAGATCTCTGAGTGAATTTCTCGTACATATAATGTATTGTTTCTCTAATTTAATTTGTATTCTTTTATATACAAACATTGAATACTTCAGGAGACATCTTGTCTGTTACCATAGCATTGTTGTGCTTCTTTGGAGGTGTAATACTGACTTACTTTTCATACTTCCTGTGTCTCATATTGATCTTTGTGTTTCTGGTAGATGAGTTGTTTATATCACTTTTGATGAGTGGCTTTTTCCTGAAGATCTGTCATCAAGTATCCATTTGGTAGCTGATTCTGGTTATATTTCCAGTTGGACACTGTAGTATAGTCTTCCCTATATTTTCTTCCATAACAATTGGTGGCAGCAGCATTATATGGTGTGTTCTTCTTGGTCCCAGAAGCAGTATATGGGCCATGGCAACAAACCATAGGGCAGGATCTGGAGTTGTGGGAACACCATCCCTCAGTCTACTATGGCTGGGGTTGTGAGAGTACAGGCCTGGAGATCAAGTATACTTGTTGGCAGCAGACAATATTTACTTTTACTTTCTGTTTCCTTCCAAGATGTGAATGGCTTTTGGAAACTCACCATGGATCACAGCTATAGGTTTTTCTGTTTTTGATTGGGATTCTCATTATTGAAAATTTGTTGCATTTCCCCACAAGGCTCTTTCTTCCATAGAGTTCATAGATCCTCATTTTTTTCTTGTAAGTTTATAAGGGGCTGAGAGTTATTGGCTACCTTCTGAATCATTTCAGTTGAAAGTCCATGAGTGCTTGTTCCAGCTTTCCAGCCTCATGATCATTATTAAGGACAGCTTCTATCTAGGTTGCAAGATAAGATACAGGATGCTCAGTTAAATCTAAATTTTGGATAAATAATAAATAATTTTAATATATATTATTTGGAGCATAATTATACTATAGATAATTTGTTATTTATCTGAAATTGAAATTTAATTAGACAGTCTATATTTTTATTTGTTAAATTTGGAACCTCTATCTTATACGGAACAAATTACCCTTTGATGACACTGTTTGAAGTATGAGTTTTGAGGCTAGATTCAAATTCAAATTCTGGCTTCTCAACTGACTAGCTAGAAAATTCTTTTGTCTCAGAATTCTTACCTATTAAACAAGATATTTAAATACCTCATAAGGTTGATAGAAATATTGAATCAGATAATTCTTCTACAGTATTTAGCATAATCCCTGGCTGTTATTATTACTGGCTGTTACAATTACTACTGATATTTTAATAGAAAATTATGTGTACTGGTCAAAATTTGTCCTGGTACTATAAAACTCTCTGTTTAGAAGATGAATTTGAAAATGAGACTTTCTTTAGTATCTCCAAGACATCCTTTTTCTGAGTACTCCATTTGGCCTCCTGTAATGAAGTATCCTAAATTCATTCTCTAGTTGGCTTTTTCCTTTTAATATAAAGACCTTTTCTGTGCATGCTTGTGTAGGCCACTTAGAATTCCTTTTGGAGACGGCCAATTGAGTAATAATCACCTTTGAAATGCTACCCTCAAGCCAATAATTTGAGTGTGACTGATAGAGAACAGGCCTGAACTACTTAGATTTAAACAGGATGCAAAAAAAGCAAGATGACACGGACACTGAGGACTCTATTTCTCAAAACAGGGCCAACAAATGAATGAGATTGGTTATTACTTGTCTCCTTCCTACTTTCATTGACACCCTTCTTTTAGGTGTGCCAATGCCTTCATTTTATCTCCTCTCAGGAAGAGCTTCATACCCTCTCTTCAGACACATTCTGTTTTTTGATTCACCCATCCCTATCAAAACTTACAACCGTGGCTTTCCCTACTTGTCTTGATATCTAAATGGGTCATATTAATATATCTTGCCATAATAACAGCTTTAAAATATTCTATTTAATCCCTCCCCAAAGTCATAAACTGTTTTCAACACCGTGAACTTGCAGAAGTGAGCTTACCACTGGTATTTAGGGTTTCCTGTCAGATAAGGGAGACCATGCAGGACCCCTTAAATCATACCATATTATGCCTGTTATGTTTCCTTCGCATGAATGGAAGGGAGCAATGGTGCAGATAATCTGAAGATCATTTCCACTTGGTTTGGGAATGCACCACACAGTGTTGTTGTAGCTGATTTGCTTTGCTAATTACATTCTACTGAAGCTAATATTGAAATTGGTTCACATTTTTAAACTCATCTGGCCAAAAGAGGGATCAGGCAGTGGTATAGCCCACTTTGGAAAAAAGGAAAGCTGACAACAACCATGAGGGAGACATGAAAGTTCTGTAGGTGAGCTAATAGAGTAACACAAAAGGATCAAGCTAGAACTTGGCTGATTATATACATGGGCAGAATAGGCAGCCACCTACCCTCTGTGACTCCACAGGCACTGAAAAGCTAGTCTCTCCCATTACCTGCCCAAAATCTTAAATGTTTTAAATTAGTAGCATATATTAATGGTCTTAATCATACTGTGACCATGGTTAAAGCATAGTGCCTAGAACAAGTAACATATTTCCTTACAGACACGTGAGCAGTAGTCCAAATCTGCAGTCATTATTGTCCCCTAGGAGAAAAATCACTGAAGGAGTAGGACACGAGCCAGTTACACCTTGATGGGGGCTTAGTTACACTAATAAACCCCTGGGTAGCTATGGTGGTAGTACCAGTGCAGCAACTGCCACAGAGGTGAGTGAGGACGGGTGCAGAAAGAGGGAATTACAACTTTCACCTCTTCCCACAATCTCTTAGTTTGCTGCCCATGGTAAACATAGATAACATGTAACTGTGTCAGATAAATTCTTCCCTTTCTTACTTTCCTGTTGGGCTACTGAACTTAAAAGGTTTCTCAAGATTTTCTGAGGTCTTGGTTTTCTTACGAGGCATGTAATTTAGAGCCTAACTGTGCATTCTATTGCCAATCTTACAAGCTGCAGCAAAAGACCATGGGGCTATTGACATTTGTTTCCTTTTCTCATTGCAGTCTGCTCCCAGTTCTCGAGAGGGGTGTATGCCATTTTTGGATTCTATGACCAGATGTCAATGAACACCCTGACCTCCTTCTGTGGGGCCCTGCACACGTCCTTTGTCACGCCCAGCTTCCCTACTGACGCAGATGTGCAGTTTGTCATCCAGATGCGTCCAGCCTTGAAGGGCGCTATTCTGAGTCTTCTGGGTCACTACAAATGGGAGAAATTTGTGTACCTCTATGACACAGAACGAGGTAAGAAGGGGTAGCTGCCCTCCTCTTGGACATTTATGTGGTTGTGATGTTTAAAGATCCTCAACTCATGTGCCCTTTCCTTCTAATAAATAAAATCAAGTACTCTTTTTAAATTGTATTTGATATTCAAAATAAATCAAATATTAAAGCCTAAGACACAAAGCAATGGTACTTTTAAAACCTAATTTTATAGTTATATATGCCATCCCTGGAATGCAGTTTGAGATTCCTTCCTGGTTGACTTAATACTGTTGAAAAAGGAACCCCCCCCCAACTCAAAAACATTATCTGATCTAAAATTCACAAAGTCAAAGCAGCTTAATGTAAAGTAGAGACCTAAGGTGGAAAGTTTTGGAAACTTAATCCTGCCAGGAACTATAATTATCCCTTATTCATAGAGGAGCTCAGTAAAACCCAAAAAGGAAATGTGCCTTTCTCACAGCAGTTTAACCACAGAAGTAGCAATGTCTCCTGCTTCCAGGGCTTGTTATACCATACCACATTAGGTCTTCAGATTACAGAGCCTCAACAATTACCTGATGGAAATGAGTAGATTGGCTAACCTGGGCTTTGGGGATGGACGATTTTAATACTATTGAGATAATATATTGGGGACACATTCTGTTTAAACAAACTACAAAATTAGGTCTGATCTTCATGTACTGTAAAAATATATCAATTGATTATCTAAACCATAAAAATTATAATTCGACTAAACAGACTGCTCCAAAACTCCATTATCTTTGAGGGGTTCCTCAATAAAACAAAGAGACCCCATTACAGTGACATTCCAGATATGTTCCTTTATCCTCTAATTGCCTCTAATTCTGGTTATAGACTGGGGATTGTTCTATCTGGCTCAGGGTTTTCAGATTCAGGGAAAGAAGGAGCAAATGAAAAGCCTGTCTTCCTGAGGGGTATCTGGGGAGGAGGTTCTTCTCGGTAACTTAACCTGATAAGCCATTTTGTTCTTGGGAACTCAGAGTATTGATCACTTTCCTCTCATTTTGCTGTATTCAAATGCTATCAGGAAATGCATAGGCCCACAGTTGCCTAGCATACTTACCTCCAAAATACCAAATTTCATGAACTTGAAGCAGTAGACCAGAGTTCTAGTCTACGCTATGCCACTAACTAGCTCTTTGACCTCGATCAACTCACTGAAGCTCCTTTGGCCTGCGTCTCCTCACCTAAGTTGTATCTGTTCTTAATATAAAATTATATGATTTTGCAGTTTTTTGAGATGTTATGACAGACACAACACACTTTGTATCTTGCTGCTAACTCTAACTTATATATTATCAGTTAATTAGTCAATTTATTCTACAAGCCATTATCAGTCCCAATTGTGTGTTTCAATCCTTTGATAGATGTATATATAATATGTTTCCAGTAGAAGAGAACAGAAAGTGGTAATCATAAAACAATTTATGAACAAGGGACAATATCAAATCAAAATCTACACTATAGACTCAGATGCTTTAACATTTGTGGAAAAGGCCATACTCCAGAAATGCCAAATTATCAGAAATGGCTTGCTAGAGGAGCCAGCATTGAAGGATTGGTAAGTCACAGATTGCAAGACAGGTGGGAGGCGGGGGCTTAGGGAGAGGAAAAAGAGCAGGAACAAAGGGCAGAGTCAGGAAGGAGTATTCTGTTCAAACAGAGCCTTGTCTGACTCAAGTACTAAAATAGTTTGATTATTCTAATTCACATTTCACTAAATTTGAATGTATTTCACTTTGCTCAAACACTACCAATGAATTAGCCTATTTTCATGTACTAAATATAATGTAATCTAGTGCATAGCCATTTAATCTTCAGAACTGAAGTTTGTAAATTTTCTGATTTTTTTAAATTAAATATCAGCTGTACTAATACCATAATCTCTCATCTATTCAAAAACAGAGACTACCATTAATGTATTTTCTCCTCATCTCCTGTGACCCATCTCTGCTTATTAGCTCTCAGAGGGGGAAAAAAAAGTCAAACCATGTCTATTTCTTATCTCTACATATTTTCTCATTAATTGGGTAATTCTATTGTCTTGGAGCTGAAAGAAACATTTCTGAATAATATGAGTTCATATGTTTTTCTTATGTAACCATTTAGTTGGTAGGACTAATTGTCTCTGATCTAAGAAACACTTTCTAAAAACTTTTAATTTCCTCCTCAGAAAGCCTTCTCCAAATACTGCCCAGAATCCCACACCAAAATTTCTCAGTGACTTTCTATTAACCACATTGAAAAAAATAAAAAGCAATCACAAGACTCAACATGATTACATCTGAACCAACTAACAAACCTGTTCTCCCTGTGCTACCTAATCAGAACCTTCCAGCACACATTGCTCTCATTTTCCACTGCTGTCCAAATGTGCCAGAATCATGCCTGCCTCAGCAACTTCACTTCTACTGCTATCTGAAAATTCTCTCTTTCATCTTGATTATGAGAATCTTTCCATTTTTCAAAAACTTATCTAAAATCCTTCCTCCCCAAGTTAGCCTTCCCTGACCACTCTAGCTAACAATGATTCATTGGCTCATTCATTCAATAAATTCTAATGTTACAATGATAAACAAGATAGATATGGCCCTTTCTGTTATAAAACTTGCATGCTGATGAAAGATATAAACAAAAATCAAGGAAACTGACAAATAATTACACATTTCAAGAAGGTGATCTGAAGAAAAGAGACAGATAATGGGATAGGATGGGGTCTAATTTTAAAAGTATGCTCAGAGACATCCTCCTAGAGAAGGGGAATTTAAGCTAAGAATTAAAGGATTGGAAGGAGCTAACCATATAAAGAATATAGAGAATGAGTTTCAAGCAACGTAAATAGCAAGTGAAAAGGTCCTGTGGTATGTCTAAGCAACCAAAACAAGACTGATATTGCTTACAAAGGGTAATGAGAAGGTAGATAAACACCTGAGAGGAGACTATAGAGGCAGATGGAAGTCAGATCATAGCCATAGAGTATGAACAGCAGTCATTTATTCTAACTGCAACAAGAAAGTCATTGGAGAATTCTGAGCAGGGGGTCACATGATCTAAGTGTCAGTAAAGAATACAGTGCAAAATAAGAGTGAAAGAAAACCAATTAAAATGTCATTATAGTCATCCATATGAAAAAGGATGGCAGCTTAGACTATTCTGGAGATGAAGAGAAGTGTGTGGAATTTCAATATACTTGGAAGACAAAAATCAACAGAACTTGGGGACAGATTGTGAGATGTGAAGGAGAGGAAGACTTAATGGATGACTACTACACTTTTGGCTTAGGAGACATGGTAAGATGGTGATGTTATTTAGTGAGGTTCCTGGGCAGGAGGAAAAGCAGTTTTGAAGAGCAGAGATCTTGCCTACCTCTAAACACCCACAGAACCTTGAATCCACATCACTCCCTTGACACTTTCCATAGATACTTTCAATTGTTATTTCACTATGTACCTTTCTAAGCCCTTCTCTCTAGTGTGATAATAACCAATTGTTTAGCTCCTAGGTTTATACTTTGCACCTCCTCTAGTACATAGCATAGGTCTATGTACATACATAGTGTTGTCCAGCCTCCATTACTGATTCACCCAGAATAAGAACATGTTTGTTTTTCAGTGCTAGAGTGAAAGAGGGAAAGAATGAAAGGAAGGAAAGAAGAACATGGGAAGGAGGGAGAATAGGGAGGAAAGAAACAAAGATGGAAAAGGAAGAGAATGGGAGGAAGAAAAGAGTGAGGGAGGGAAACCAATTTATAAATCAAGCCATTTGACACATTTCTTTAAAATATTCAGTAAAGTATCCATTCTGTATTTTCTCATTGTCTGGAATGATCATTTATTGCTTCAGTAATAAAATTTATGGGGGAAATTGAAGTGGCAGATTATATTTTTAGATTATTCAAATTACATAAGACTTGGAAGACAGAGATAGACGGGAACACTTATTATAACATTCAAATAAGCTAAATATATAACTGATGTGACTCCTCTGCATACGGGCAGGGATGAATGAGGTGCTTAGCAATGGGTTAAATATCTGAGGTCATTTAAAAGATTTGTAGCACAACGAGGGTAATGTTTTTCCTAGAATTATGAAACACTATATGGATTTTGGAGCTTTGTTGCCTTGGCTGGGATTTCTGTCAGCAGAGAAAGATCTGATTTAAGGTGTGCAGGTCATTATTTAGTTACCAAAATACCATCTTGGTTCATTAATACCAAGTTGAAAATTATGCTCTTGGTGCTATATTCATAAAAGACCAGTTCCTGGCAAAATTTTGAGGTTGACAAAGCATGTGATCTGTCCCCTTGTACCTCATCTTTATTGACACCCACATTCCTTATTTTCACAGGACTCCTCACTCTGACACATGTATACACCTGCCCTCCCTGGCAGGAGCAAAACCTTACCATTTCTGTCTCAACCTGCCTCTCACCTTCATAAAAATTGTCCGCTCCTGCATTTGTTCCCACTGATTAATAATCTTTCTCAGCTGTAAAACAGCTCAGCTGACCAACAAATTCATGCTAATTTATCTATGGCTGTTAATGACTGGACGTGTTACTGTATCCAGGGAAGAGGAAATTTCTATTCAGGCAAGGATCTCCTATGGACATAGATCCTTAATCCAGAGCTTTCTAACTCTGGGATCCCAGGCATCATGAGTCCAGTATAGGAGGTCCTTTGCACATATGCCTTCCTATGTAGAAAGGCCTAAAACCGTGTTAAGGAGGTTATCACCTCTTCTCATTGTTAGACCTGGTGTTAACATCTCTTCCAGAATGGCGACATACTTGAGAACTGCAGTCAGACTCTCTCGTGCACCTGACAACTCTCCTTGGCTTCAATGGGCACAGCCCACAGAGATGAAAGAGCCCAACCCAGCTGTGACTCTCAGTTTAGATAATGAAATAATAGCTGTGGGTGCCCTTTGAGGCAACTTGTCCCTACCTTTTTAGCAGTGTTCAATAAACTCCTGCTGTCTTCCATTCTCAACCTTGAAACTCCCTACTCAGTTCCCAAGTAACTTCCTGGAAGTCAACAGCCTTCTCACAGGTCTTTCTATTCTCTCTGGAAGGTTGTGGCAGGAACATGGGCCATTGTAACAATAATCCCATCAGTCAACAGCAATGATTAGGCTTTCTTTAGTGCTAATTTAGGCTTGGTCTCTGGTGAGGCTTAAAAGGGGCATAATTAGGGATAGGTATTTGTCCTAGTTGTTAAGATGCCAGTTAGGATGCAGCACCTCATATAAAAGTGCCTGGGTTCAAGTCCTGGCTCTACTGATTTCAGATTCCTTCTAATGTGTACCTAGGAGGCAGTGGTAATGGACCAAGTAGCTGGGTCCCTACCACCCAGGGAGACCTGGATGAGTTCCAGGCATCATGAGTCCAGTTTAGGAGGTCCTTTGCACATATGCCTTCCTATATAGAAAATCTTAAAACCATGTTAAGGAAGTGATCACCTCTTCCCATTGCTAGACCTACCTTTTGGGTGCAGGTGACCTAGTTCTCTATGGTGCTAACATTTCCTCCAGAGCAACGACATACTGGGGAACTGTAGCCAAACTCTCTTGTGCATCTGACAACTCTCCTTGGCTTCAATGGGCGCAGCCCACAGTTCCAGCTGTTGTGTGTGTTTGGGTAGTGAACAAGCAGATTGAAGAAATCTCTCTATCTCTGCCTCTCAAATAATTAAAACATTAAAAATAAATTAGGTATTGCTTTGAAGGAACTGACAATTCTGTTGGAACTGTGACTTATCTCAGAGGCCTGAAAAAAAAAAATCATTTTTACTCAACTGTTCCCACACCCACCAAAGACATTTGCATTCATTAGAGCAGGCAGCTCCTGAAAAGATCAAAGGTTGTCAGATAGCAGAGAAAGTAGAAAAATGGAAGGTCCTGAGGTAGAGATTCCTCAAGACAAGGAGAAAAACCATGAGCTATGGCATATCATATTGAATCCCAATAGCATCCTGGAATCTTTACAACTAAGGAAGCTGAGTCCTATAAAGGTTAAATGGTGGTTCTTAGGGTCATACAGCTACAATGTAATGAAACCATATCTCAACAGAGGTCTACCAAACTCCAAAATCTA
The DNA here is from genome assembly GCF_033115175.1 of Lepus europaeus. NCBI lineage: Eukaryota > Metazoa > Chordata > Mammalia > Lagomorpha > Leporidae > Lepus > Lepus europaeus. The sequence goes on along the minus strand of NC_084850.1, from coordinate 33,078,282 downwards.
TGTGCTTTACACTGGCTATCACACTGCCACACACATGTTTAAAATCACTGGCTATCACACTGCCACACACATGTTTAAAATTTGCAAACAGCTATTACCTCTGCCTTTGGCATTCCATTTAGCCATTCTTCAGAGGATCTTGAGTTTAGACCCTTCTTATCCTGGTTGTCTTTCTGTGGATGTAATCTAGTTGTTAATTTCCTTAATAAAGCATGGAGTTCACAAATTAACCCAACATCTTGTGGTACATGGGTACTAGGGTTCCAGATAGGCAGCAGGTCAAAAATCCAGACAAAGGGGCAGATGAGTCACAAAGGTAAAGGCAGGGAAAAAACAGAACTCCATGGAGTGCTGGGGTAAAAACCAGATTCTGAGTTGAAGGGAATTCATATATATTTTTCTGAGACAGAGAAAATTTACAGAGCACAGAAAGATATGAATGTGCAGACCCTCATTAGTAAGAGGCTATTTCTTATTAGAGAAGAAAACAGCAAGGAGTGGACAATGATATGTTACTATGTTACTGTCAGGACCTTTATAGAAAGTAACATGTACCTGATTTTAAAAAAAAAAAAAAGACAAAGAAAGAAAATAAAAGGACAATCGTGGTTATTTTTTTCCTCCTTCACTTTTTTTTTTTTTTTTGACAGACAGAGTGGATAGTGAGAGAGAGAGACAGAGAGAAAGGTCTTCCTTTTTGCTGTTGGTTCACCCTCCAATGGCCACTGCGGCCAGCGCATCACGCTGATCCGAAGCCAGGAGCCAGGTGCTTCTCCTGGTCTCCCATGCGGGTGCAGGGCCCAAATACTTGGGCCATCCTCCACTGCCTTCCCGGGCCATAGCAGAGAGCTGGCCTGGAAGAGGGGCAACCGGGATAGAATCCGGCGCCCCAACCGGGACTAGAACCCGGTGTGCCGGCACCGCAAGGCGGAGGATTAGCCTGTTAAGCCATGGCGCCGGCCTCCTCCTTCACTTTAAGAAGTGATTAAAGTGGGTCCCAAGATGGTGGTATAGCAGCAGGATGATCCGAGTCACACGGGGCAAAATAGATATTTAAAAGAGAGAGAAGAAACATGCCGGATATAGAGACATGGGAAATTCACAACGGGAAGCCCAGGAAACCAACAGAAACTAGGCAAGTCCAGAATACTGTACCTGCAAAGCTGTAACTTATGAATGAAGGTGAAATAAAGAACTTCCATACCAAACAGAAATTGAGAGAAGTTGTCCCCACTGGTCCAGCCTTATAAAAGATGCTTAAGGATCTGCTACTCACAGAAACATAGAAATGCGGTCATCACTATGAAAGAAGGTGAAGGTAGAAAATCTCCCAGTAAAAATACAAAGGAAATTCAAAGTAAAAAATAAGAACATTTTGGGGGAATGGCAGGGCCAAGTCATTACTTATCAATAGTCACCTTGTATGTAAATGGCCTCAACTCTCTAGTTAAAAGATACAGAGTGGGGCCTGCACTGTGGTGTAGCGGGTAAAGCCAACACCTGCAGTGCAGGCATCCCATATGGGCACGGTTCAAGTCCCGGCTGCTCCACTTCCAATCTAGCTCTCTTCTATGGCCTGAGAAAGCAGTAGAAGATGTCCCAAGTCCTTGGGCCCCTGCACTCACGTGGGATACCCAGTAGAAACTCCTGGCTCCTGGCTTCTGATCAGCATAGCTCCAGCCACTGTGGCCATCTGGGGAGTGAACCAGCAGATGGAAGACCTCTCTCTCTCTCTCTCTCTCTCGACCTCTCTCTCTTGACCTCTCTGTCTCTGCCTCTGCCTCTCTGTAGCTCTGCCTTTCAAATAAATAAATAAATCTCTTTTTAAAAAAAGATACAGACAGAATGAATGGATTGAAAAACAAAACCCATCTATTTGCTGCCTACAAGAAACACATCTTACCAACAAAGATACATGCCGAGTGAAAGTGAAAGGATGGAAAAAGATAATCCATGCAAACAGAAACCAAAAAAGAGATGGTGCACCAATACTGATATCAGACAAAATAGACTTTAACACAAAAACTATTTAAAAAGACAAAAAAGGACACTATATACTGATTAAAGGATCAATTCAACAGGAAGAAGTGACTATTATAATATATGCACCTAGGAGATGGTGCTGTGGAAAGTAGGTTAATCCTAGTGTAACAACAGACACCAAAGAAATAAAAAGAATTATCAGAAATTATAACAAACAGATCTATGCCAACAAACTAGGAAACCTAGAAGAAGTGGATAGATTGCTAGACACATAAGACCTACCTAAATTGAGCCATGAAGTCATAGAAAAGCTAAACAGACCAATTACCAAGAAAGAAATTGAATCAGTAATAAAGACCCTCCCAATAAAGAAAATCCCAGGATTAGATGGCTTCAGCACTGAATTCTACCAGACATTTAAAGAAGATCTAACTCCAATTCTTCTCAAGTTATTCAAAAACAATTGAAAGAGAGGGAATCCTACAAAATTCTTTCTGACACCAGAACCACCTTACTTCCTAAACCTGGAAAAGACCCAACAGAGAAAGAAAGCTACAGCCCAATTTCCATGATGAACATAGATGCAAAAATCCTCAACAAAATTCTGGCCAATCAAATCCAACAACACGTCAGAAAGCTCATTCACCAGAACAAGTAGGATTTATCCCTGGTATGCAGGGGTAGTTCACCATTTGCAAATCAATCAAGGTAATGCATCACATTAACAAACTGAAGAACAAAAACCATATGATTATCTCAATAGATGCAGAGAAAGCATTTGATAAAATACAACACCCTTTCATGATGAAAACTCTAAGCAAACTGGGTATAGAAGGAACATTCCTCAACACAATCAAGGTAATTTTTGACAAACCCAGGACCAGCATTCCACTGAATGAGAAAAAGTAGGAGACATTCCCACTGAGATCTAGAACCAGACAAGGATGTCCACTCTCACCATTGCTATTCAATATAGTCCTGGAAGTTTTAGCCAGAGCCATTAGGAAAGAAAAGGAAATCAAAGGGATTCAAATTGGGAAAGAGGAAGTCAAACTATCCCTATTTGCAAATGTCATGATTCTATATATAGGGGGAAAAGACTCCACCAAGAGACTATTGGAACTTGTAGAAGAGTTTGGTAAAGTAGTGGGGTATAAAATCAACACACAAAAACAACAGCCTTTGTAGACACAGAAAATGCCATGACTGAGAAAGAACTAAGATCAATCCCATTCATAATAGCTATAAAAAATTAAATACCTTGGAATAAATTTAAACATGTCAAAGATCTATACAATGAAAATTACAAAACATTAAAGAAAGAAATAGAAGAAGGTACCAAAAAATGGAAACATCTCCCATGTCCGTGGAGTGGAAGAATTAATATCAACAAAATTTCAAAAGTACAAAAGCAATTTACAGATCCAATGCAATACCAATCAAAATACAAAAGAAATTCTTCTCTGATCTACAAAAAATGATGCTGAAATTCACACAGAAACACAGGAGACCTTGAAGAGCTAAAGCAATCTTACACAACAAAAACAAAGCTGGAGGCATCACAATACCAGATTTCAAGACACATAACAGGGCAGTTATAATCAAAACATCCTGGTACTGGTACAAAAACAGATGGATAGACAAATGGAACAGAATAGAAATGCCAGAAATCAATCCAAGCATCTACAACCAACTTATATTTGAACAAGGAGCTAAAACCAATCCCTGGAATAAGGACAGTCTCTTCAACAAATGGTGATGGGAAAACTGGATTTTCACATGCAGATGTATGAATTAGGACTCCTACCTTACACCTTGCACAAAAATCCATTCAAAATGTATTAAAGACCTAAATCTATGCGCTGATACCATAAAATTAGGGAGCATCAGGGAAATCCTGCAAGACATTGGCACAAAGAGTTCTTGGAAAAGACCCCAGGCACAGGCAATAAAAGACAAAATTAACAAATGGGTTTACACCAAATTGAGAAGCTTCTGTACTGCAAGAGAAATACCCAACAACGTGAAAGGGCAACATACACATGAAAAAATGCTCGAGATCACTAGCTGTCAGGGAAATGCAAATCAAAACCACAGTGAGGTTTCACCTCTCCTCAATTAGAATGGCTTTCATACAGAAATCAACAAAAAACAAATGCTGGCAAGAACATGGGGGAAAAGGTACCCTAATCCACTGTTAGTTGTAATGTAAACTGGTAAAGCCAGTATTCAAGACAGCTTGGAGATACCTCAGAAATCTGAATATAGTCCTACCACATGACCAAGCTATTTCACTCCTGGGAATTTACCCAAGGGAAATGAATTCAGCAAATAAAAAAGTTATTTGCACCCCCATGTTTATTGCAGCTCACTTCACAATAGCTAAGACATGGAATCAACCCAAATTCCCATCAACAGAAGACTGGATAAAGAAATTATGGGACATGTGCTCTATGGAATACTACACAGTGGTAAAAAAAAAGAAATATAATCATTTTCAACAAAATGAATGAATCTGGAAAACATCGTACTTAGTGAAATAAGCCAGTCCCAAAGGAACAAATACCATATGTTCTCCCTGATCTGTGATAGCTAATAGAAAACTTAAAAGGAAATCTGTAGAAGTGAAATTGACATTTTGAGAAGCAATGACTTGAACACCCCTTGTCTTATCTGTTGAGGAACAGTTTTATTTTTTTTTCTTCTTAATACCATTGGTTGAATTCTTTACTTAACATAGAGTTGGGGCCGGCACTGTGGTGCAGCAGGTTAATGCCCTGGCCTGAAGCACCGGCATCCCATATGAGTGCCGGTTCTAGTCCTGGCTGCCCTTCTTCCGATCCAGCTCTCTACTATTGTCTGGGAAAGCAGTAGAAGATGGCCCTAGTCCTTGAGCCCCTGCACCCACATGGGAGACCTGGAGGAAGCTCCTGGCTCCTGACTTTGGATCAGCGCAGTTCTGGCTGTTGTAGCCAGTTGGGGAGCAAACCATCGGATGGAAGACCTCTCTCTCTCTCTCTCTCTCTCTCTCTGTGTGTGTGTGTGTGTAACTCTTTCAAATAAATAAATAAATAAATAATTTTTAAAAAAACATAGAGTTAATCATATGTGTATAAAGTCAATTGAAAATAGATCCCAGTAAAAAATAAGAGTGGGAATATGAGAGAAGGATGTTTGTAACTGTAAAGCTGTATAGTTCTGCATACATTCCTATGGACTTACTTCTAAGGGCACCATTTAAAAACTTGCCATGGGACCCCAAATCCCATTAAGCTGGGTGGTAATAATGCCATATTAAGTGTTAAAGTGATCATACAGATAGGATTAAGTGGTAAAGGGATCATATAAATAAGATCAAGTGTCTGGTAATAATAAGAGATAGAATTAAAAAGGAGAGAATGTTCCAACATGGGAAGCAGACTCAAAAAATGACAATCACTTTAAACAGCACTCTGACCACAGAATCAGCCCTTAAGGCATCTTGTCTGGCTGAAAAGCCCATGTGAAAATTTCAGGGATGGAAATCCAAGACACTGTGGTAAAAAAAAAAAAATGTTCTACATGAATGATCTCTGTGAGAGAGACCTCAGTTGAAAGAAGTGCCCATCAAAGAAGGATGTACTTTTCTCTGAAGGGAGGAGAGAACTTCCACTTTGCTTATGGCCTTATCTAAATACTGACAGAGATTGTGGATTCAAAAGGCTTCCCATAGCCTTGGCAGCTCATGTCAAGAGCCTCAGGTGATCACTGACATCATAAATAAGAGTGTCAATTGTTAAATCAACAACAGGAGTCACTGTGCACTAACTTCCCATGTAGGACTTCTGTCCTCAATGAGTTGTATTGTGAGAATTAACTGTAAAACTTGTTCCCAGTTTTTTTTTTTTTTGTATGTGTGTGCGCAAATTGTTGAGATCTTTACATACTATAGAGTTGGTCTTCTGTGTATAAAGTTAATTGAAAATGAATCTTAGTGGTGAATGGGATTGGGGATGGGATGGGAGGAGGAGGTTGGGTAGGAGTGGGGGTGGGAGGGCAGATATGGTGGGAAGAATCACTATATTCCTAAAGTTGTATTATGAAATGTGTACTCATTAAATAAAAGGTTTATTTGAAAAAAAAGAAGTGATTAAAGGATGTGCATAGGTAATAGATGGCTCCAATTCCAGTCATGTCCATTTGCCTTCTGGGAAAAGTGAAGTCAAGAGAGTTTTTATTGAAATTCAAGCTACTTTTTACATCTGAATAAATTAGAAAGGCCCAGAGAGTACATTATCCTGTGAGAGACAGATACTAAATTCCCCTGTTTGAGCAGCAATAATCAGGGTTGACAGTACTTGAAACATTTGGTAGTTTCTGCAGCCTGCCTAACCTTTTGTGATGAGTCTTCAACTATGAGAGCATCCTGAGAACCTGAACAATAATAATAGTGAATGACTATTTGGACTAGATTGTGAATAAAAGGCTATACATATGTCTGTAATGAGAATTTCATTGAAAATGAAAATACTGAAGCTGTCATATTTTTTAATGCTTCGATTTGCACATCCTTGACTGCTTTGGGGCATAAAAAGAGAAAGTGCCGAGCAATTTGTTGTCAGCTCTTGAAATAAATTATCATTTAAACACTTCCTCTCCACAAAGGTTATTAGCTTAGTAGCTTGTTCCTGGGGTTGGACCATCAGTAGGGGAAAAAGAAATCACAAGACATTAAACTATCCTTTCAAAAGCTGAATATGAGTTACTGTGGAAATTGTTCTCTCAGTAGCTTAACATATTTTGCTGTAGCTCTCCAATGCTGCAGATTAGACTGCAGCGACTATTAATAAATACTGTCATATTTTACAGCTGTCATGCAAAGCTGAAAAAAAGGCTTCTCTGTGATTAGATCCTGTTTACTGTAATATTTCCAGCTCAGACTCAGAAAAGCAGTTTTCCTATAAAGGTATTTTCCATAAGTAGACTATTTCTCTGTCGAATGACATGACTAATTTTAATATATCATTAACTCCTTGGTGGCAGTGAATCTGAGGTTGAACTAACTTCCCAGCCACAGATACAGTCCTCTCCAAAGCTAAAATGTCAGATTTTCTCCTTTGGGTTGTCCTTCCTAGGCAGAGATGACTTGACTGTCAGGACATGGGCTTTCAGTAGCTCTCTCCCCCACGGAAGGACAAATCGTCACTGGTTTATCCCTCTTCTTTTACCCTGTCCCTCTTATGACCGATTGCATTGTTTTCAATACAGCTGGTCAGGATTTAGGTTAGGAATGTTACTACAGTGCGCTGTCTAGAAATTCTGCCTCCTGAGCTAAAATGTCATCAGATGAGAAAAAGAAATAGATCTCTAGCCCCCCTACCATGCATTAGCTGTTTGGAACAGTACTCACATCTCTGAAAAAAGGAAGTGACAGCTGGCAGGGTTGCTTTTGCTCTGACCTTCCAATGCTTTCATCAAGTTCCTGGAGGAATTAACCCTCACTAAGCTGAATATCTGATTTTAGGGAACAGGTAGTCCTTACACCATTAAAGGTTAGTTGGAGTGTCCTATTAAGTCAGGGTTTTGCGTTCAGAGGTCTTAGAAAGGTTCTTCTAAACATTCCTTGGGGAAGGGGCAGACTGCAGTGTAGTAGACTTGCAGTTGTGACTGCAAATTTCTCCCTTGAAGCCCTTTAAACAACAATGTGAGACAAGGGAGAATTGTTTTGGGAGTTAAACAAAGGAATGTATGTAAATCTTTAACACTAAGCTGCAGATGGTAATATGCTCAATGGATTTCAGCTCCTGTGATTACCATTATAGAACAGTGATCCTCAGTGGAGAGGGAGACTAATCCCCACAGGGCACAGTTAGCAATATCTAGAGACATTTTGGTAGTGAACAGGGGACAAGGATGCTGTTACACATCCTACAATGCACAGGACAGTATCCTCCCCCCAACAAAGAATTATCCAGCCTAAAATGCCCACAGTACCAAGGAAGCCACAAGTCAAGGGAATAGTTGACAGGCATTCCTCCAGGGATTGTCAGTGAACCAATCCAGCATTTATTAAGTGTCTCTTACTGTGCCTAGATCAGGATTAACAGCTATGTCCAATAAGAGGGAGAGCCTTTGACTCCAAAGAGCTTACAGCATTGTCTGAGAACCAGGTGAAGATTAATGCACATGAAGCAAAGATTAGAACAAAACAGCAGTAAGACAAGAGCTAGAGCATGTGCTACATATTTGAAGCACTGTGGGAGTCCAAAAAAGAGAGTTCATGGTAGGCACGCAGGACTAGTCTGGGAGGCTTCATGGAAGAAGCTATTGGTATTCATGGGCCCACCACAGAACTATCCATCCTAGCAATCACTTTGCCTTCATTGCCAAGGCCAAGATGATGTCTAGAACCCAAAAAAGCATGGCCTTCCCATCAACACTCCCAAACATAAGAGATCTGGGCAAGAAACATAATTTAAAAAATCAGAAAAGGAACAATGTATGGAAAGCAATTACAGGGCTGTTGAAAACAGGCAGTAAACAAAAGGAGGGAGTGAAATACTGGCGAAATTCCATTTTCCCAACTAATCCTATAGCAAAAGTGCAATTTGCAACAAAATCAACAGCGCTCTTTCTCCTCTTTCTCACAAACATATTGGCATCAGCACAGCTACATATGATTCCTCAGTCGAAAAGTATCTGTAAGCTGGGAAGACAGAATATGGAATGGGGAAGAGGGGGGAAGGGCAAAGGTAAGGTGGAGAGCACAGCTCACTCTGCACCCCCACCCCCGCACCACAATCTCTGCAGAGCATCTTCATTCAAAGGGAAAGGAAGGGGGGCACAAAAAGAGACTACTTCACACCCCTCCCCAATCTTCCTGGATCCTTTCCAATCAATAAGTTGCCAGTGTCAGCTGCTGTCCTGCTTTGTCAACTCCACAAACGATCTGATTAATTCTCTGGTGCTAACTGCCTCAGCGGGCTTTCTCGGCAGTAGAACAGAGGCTAATTAAGATCATGTCAGGCGGCGAGTCTGACAGGTTATGTTGCTGGACCACACTGAACTTTTAGAGGGTGCTTCGACTTCACTGCAGGCAGCCAGTGCTTGGTGAGGCACCGATTCCATAGCAGGCTGCCCATTTATTTCCACATGTCCCTGCATCAGTGTGCCTCCGTTTTGTCAAGGATTTACATTCTTCTCCTTGGGGTAATTAGCCACTCCTGTGTTCCCTTTCAATGGCATTACTTCAATACCCTTTCAGTTGAATTTTCAGTTTGCTTGTAAACAAAGACAACAATTACTAGCAGAGTCATTCGCCCTCCTAAATCCCATGGATGTGTGTCTGAGTGTGTGTATGCTTGTGTGCCTTACCAACATATGCCTACAGAGGTGAGTTTAGGACAAATGGAGGAAGCTCTACTTCTCACAGCAGGTAGAAAATGGAGGCAACATATGGAACTTCTTACACCAAGTGGTGGGTTAGGACTGAAAATATAAATAGCTTTCCCCTCCCCCTAAATAAAGGCTGAGATGAATTCACAGATGACAGACCCATAATGAGTCATTAAAGTACTGACATAGTTTGAAGATTTCTCTCCACTGAGGTGGACAAAATTCTCATAGAAGACTTTTGAGGCCCCATTCACTTTCTCTAGGAGTTCTTAAAGATAGTCTTAAGAGTCTACTATGCATCTAGGAGGCATGGAGGAACGTTTTGAAATATAAGCAGAGGAAAGTTTCCAGGAACATTGTTTAGTCTCATCACATCAGAATCTCTAACCACAGTCAAGGATAAACACGGCTGGACACTGGTTAAAGAGTAAAAGACAGACTGGTCAGTAATACACTACTGCGACAGAGAAGAGTTCCATATAAAATGAATCTGCCTTCAGTGTGTAGAGGTGACTAGACATTTTAGAGGGAGAAAGAGGCAATGGGGCAGGAGCTCAGTAGAATCAGAAAAGTGACAAATGGCAAACAGTGCGGAGAGGGAGTTGGTCCTTGGGAAAGCCATCTGGGATTCTTAACTGCCCTTATTGAAGTTTAACTCCTTGTCTTCCACAACGACTGGGAGACAGGGACACTATATTTGGGTGTTGGCTGGGACAGACAGTACATTCTTATGGCTGTCTTGCATTTTCTCAGGAAGGCACTTTTAGGGGGCTAGGGACATCCTAAGTGTGGCTCATGAGCTGTTAGAACTATGTCAGTGTTTGTTTCAGTCTGTACCAGCCAGCCTTGGGGCCTAGCTGAGGATTGTTCTGAGGAGCCTGGTGAGAGTTTGATCAAGGAGATAATCTTTGTCACCACATATCATGAACACTCTGCTCTGAGAGGTGAATGGCCCAGCTAAGGGTGTTGAAAAGTGTCATCCAGCCCAAATGTCAGTTCTGGGGCCAGCTTTGCCACTAAGTATTGATGCGATGCTAGACAAATCACAGACTTTCTGGTCCTTGGCTTTCACATCTATAAAATGAGGATCATCAATTATTTTGCAACCACCAAGTTCTAAGTGCAGGAATCTTGTGTCGGGCCCATTACTGAGGTTATAGAAGTGAATGAGACAGAATGCCTCCCCTGAATAAGCTCACTTTAGAAGGGTAGCATATACACATGTAAATAAGTCAGTAGAATCTTTTTTTAAAAAGATTTATTTTTTATTTATTTGAAAGACAGAGTTACAGAGAAGGTAGAGACAGAGAGCAAGGTCTTCCATCCGATGGTTCACTCCCCAATTGGCCACAATGGCCAAAGCTGCACCGATCCGAAGCCAGGAGCCAGGAGCTTCTTCCGGGTTTCCCACGTGGGTGAAGGGGCCCAAGGACTTGGGCCATCCTCTACTGCTTTCCCAGGCCATAGCAGAGAGCTGGCTAGGAAGAGGAGCAGCTGGACTAGAACTGGCGCTCATATGGGATGCTGGCGCTTCAGGCCAGGGCTTTAGCCCGTGGCACCATAGCGCCGGCCCCGAGTAGAATCTACAATGATTATTTCTGCTTCTAAAATTCTGGGGATTGTTATAGCACTTCCATTTGTAATGAAACTAGAACTCCTTTCAAATGACCACTGTGGGGATGGTTATAGAGACACAAATAACTACCCACTTTAGCTTTGGAAATTAGCCAGAGACCTTCAGCCCATTCACATCTTTCCTCCTTCCTTGACTCTTTGTGTTCAGCCCTGAACCTTTCTGGAATCCTTCTAGGTAGGGAAGAAATGGGAAAACCTAGTTACTACTTTAGGATGCCCAGTAGACCTTAAAACCCTCCCTGGTAGATCTCTAATCCAAGGACTACCACAACACACTTCTAACAAGTTTTCTCTAACAAGGTTTTCTAGGATTCTCAACAGTGGCCTGCTCCCCTCTCAAGGCCTTTAGTGCCAGGACACTCCAAACATGCCCTTACACAGTCATCTGCAATCTGTGGGCCTCCTTAAAAGGAAAGGAGTGTTTTTTACCATAATTATATGGATTTCTAAGACAAAAATAAAGCAGTTTTGTTTTTTGACTATATCCAATTTCTCTAAAAATTCAAAATGCTTCACTAGACAAAATATAATATCATGTGCACTTCCCAGGGACCCAGGCCTCTCTCCCCAGGTCTAGATCCACAGTTGGAGCTTCCCTCTCCCACTTTTATCTTGTTTCCCTATCTGGACCTCAAGCTCAACATTCTGAACTCTGAATTTATTCATATGTTCCAGAAAGCCAACACCTATGTTCCCAGGCTCAATGAACAGCATTGCCCAGTTGCCCAAAGAAGAAATCTCATCCTTGAATCTTCCCTTTTCATCATCCCTTACGTCACATCATCAAAGATCATCTTCTACTTTTCCACTACTGTACTGACTTGAGTTCAGGCTCCCATCATCTTCTGCCCCATCCTCCTGAGATTTCCCTGATCTTAATCTACCACTGCCCAAAATGCAATCTCCCCATCCTCTGTCTAAAAGGTTTTAAGGGCATCCCATTGCTCAGAAGATCAAGTTCTAATTTCTTAGAACGCCAGAGGAGGCCCTTCATGATCCAACTAAACTCTAACCCACTTTCTTAGTCTCACTGCTGTTCATCCCTTACCCAGTAGTGCTCCGTATGGAACCACACAGTACTGTACCACTTTAAATATGCCACATGTACCATGCTGCTTTTTGCTTCCATTCCTTTCCACATACTGTGCCTTCTTTCTAGCACTCAGCCCCCTTACTCCACTACCCCAAAACACACACACACACACACAATCTAATAAATGACATATCCTACAAAACTCTGTTCAAGTATTTGCTTCCCCAGAACTAGGTCTCCTTGTTCTCCTACTAACTTCACCCTGTGTCCTCACAACACTGGCAGCACTATGGTAAGTGCTGGGTATAATACAGTGTCTGGATGATGATAATGGTTGTTATTATTTTTTATAAATTGAATAAATGAATAAGTGAATAAGAAACCCTTACCTGAAAACAAAATGTGGCATCATAGGGGCCTGGAGGAGCTGGCAAAGTACAAGGAAGTGGACTTACTGTGCAGTTTGGGTATATTGTGTTCTTCTGTCATCATTAGAGAGCCACTTACCTCCTATGCACGGGGCTAACTCTGATGGCAAGTCCTTCCATGCTCACCTCTGTACCAAAGACATCACCGACCAGATTCAAGCACCTTAGCAGAAGGAAAGATATTTTGAAGCTGGGAAACTTAGTTATGAGTTTTCTGGCTAAGGGACAAACATGAAGTACACTAGATGGTCCCTGATTCTCAGCCAATACAGAGTCATTAATATTGGAGGATTGTCAAGAGCTGGGGTGGAGATGTTGCAGTATTTCATACAAACCAATGCTATTTAGAGATCCACATGAATTCTCTAAAGACAAGGGCAGCAGGATATTAATTTCCACAGCTCCCAGTGAAAAACTAAAGAAGGCATATTATTTCAAAATGTCTGTGTGTGAGCAATGTGACAAAAATGAAAGGTGATGTGAGAGCTGATGAAGACAGTTTTTAGCTATCTACTCCAAGGGGGGCGAGCCAGTCACAGATAATTCAAATGAGTTTTCTGTGGGCAGGAAATAGCAACTTTTCTTAATGGATCTTTGGCTTGGCTGAGCATGGGAAGTGAGCAAGGTGTCCCAGGATAAGGGGCCTTTCGACCGTCTCTTCAGTGACTGATACCCAAAGGGCATATACAAAATAGTTGTTTGGGAAAGAGAAGTGGCCGGGTGAACACAAAAGAAAGGAAAGGGGCCCTGAAGCCAGGGAAAAAAGGAGCAGTGTTAAGGATTCAAAGACATACTTGGATGGTCTTACACAGTGACCAGCCCTGTTCCTAAAGCTGTAATGACTGAAAGACATAAATAAGGAACATGTAAAGCAACAGGAAACATCACAAGCCTAGGAACTTTTGCAAAAGCTTTATATTGTTTAAGAAACCCAAAAGAAATGCATGTGTTGTAAAAAATAAAATAAAATAAAAACTCCAAATTCCAACAAGTAAACTAAAGAATTATTCCACAGAAACATTTAAAAACACGATTCCAAAGATTAGTCAGGTCTCTTTCTCTCTTAGGAAACACTTGGCAGAAGTGTATTTCTTCTGAAAATCTTAAATGAGGAATTATTGTTTTCAACTTGGACCAGTATGGAAGGAGGCAAGACAATGTTATTTACCAAGACTACCCACTATTTCCATTTTTTACTCCTTTTGATAAAATAAATGTGTCTGGTTCATCAGTGGAATGATAACATTGAAAAGTGGGGCCCAGGGCTTTTGTAAGTGATTTTTTTTTTATCCCACCACTTCTATCCACCTAGCATAGTGTTGAAGAGTAGCAGTAAAAAAAATGATCTCAGGCATGTCAAGCTAAAAAGGTCTTTAAAGTTCTTAAGGCTGAGGTTTCAGGTTCTGAAAAATGAATTGGCCCTGTACTTTGTCAAGTTGGTGAGTCTCCTAATCTATAATTCTGCTTAAAATGTGGGATTCCAAAATCTAAAGGCTAGCCCCAGATTTATTGTACTAAGCCTTTTCTACCCTGTCTCAATTCTTTTATCTGCATAATGGCAGTAATGTACTTTGCACTCTGTCTTGCTGGAATAAAGAAGAAAGGCCTAGTGATGTAAGCTAAATCAAACGCTGAGTATGACTGAGCAATTGCCTAAAGCCATAAGAATTGCTCTGTAGATAAGTGGTTAAGATGCGAGAGGAAGTCTCATCCTTTTGTGCCCAGGGTCATGGTGCTTTGTGTAGAGCTTTACTCAACAGAATTGAAAGAATCAGTCAGCATACCTTCCCATGTGCTTTCTGTACTCATCCACTCAGACAATCCAGCCAGTTCTCCATTCTTCACATTAGCAAGTCAACAAGCCACCACATTGTGTTAACAGTCATTGTGTTAATTATCCCTAACTCAGGATTGTCATACAAATTACATTACAAAAGACACCTAGGACATTTCTTAGCACATGGATAACATTCTGTGTTCCCCATTTTGTTCTTACTATGGTTACAGGAAAGCAATGATGCTGAGATACAGAAGGAAGAATTGGCTGCCCCCACTGGTCCTCCTGTGCCTTGGGACCATACTGCTCATCTCTCCAATGTGCTAATTTTGCTTTATTTCTATCAGAATCTAAACCTGTTTCTATGAAAGGAGCTAGGAAACTCATTTACATTACATGGAGGTAGAAATAGCTGATGCAAATCTATCTCAGACATCTCTGCATTTTAGGCAAGGGAAGAAAATCTTGGACCACAGGGAGAAAGCCTTGCTTTTGGAATTAACAATACTGTTGATCAGGAAGGGGGACTTATTTGCTGCCTGCAATCCTAGCTTCAGAGCCAACCCTCCATCTCTCCCACACATTGCTAAGCCTTGGCTTATTGCTGAAGAGAAGAATATGAATCAATGAAAGAAAAACTGAATCAATGTGTTTTTGTGGGTTTCCTGGACACAGATTTTGGAGAATAATAATAATAATAATAAACAACATTTTTTATTCATAAGCAAATGGAAATGCCTAAAAGCAACTTAAACTGAACAGACAACCGCTTTGGAGAGCAGGGAAGTCAGAGGCTCCACCAAAAATATAAATATACGTTGTCATCTTTGAATAAGCTGACAGAAAACAGAGTATATGTCTTTTCTAACACATTTGTAGGCTCCTCTGGACTCAGAGTATTTTGAATGCTAGAATTGCAAAGCCCAGTATATGGTCTTGCATTTGTTTGGCTTAAGCTGGTGAAGGTAAGGAATTAGGAAGAATGAGTGGTGTCTAGTTCCAAATCTCTCCCCTCACCTGCAGACCCATTCCCTGAGGTCACTGCCAGTCACTTTTGTGCATCACCCACCCTGAGGGCTATGAAAAGAAAGCAAAGGACAAGCATTACAGAGTATGAGAATCTCTAGTCATTTTGCAGGAGATCACAGGAAGAGTTGTGTGTGTGTGTGTGTGTGTGTATGGCCTTAAAGAGGAACAGCTAAGCAGATAAGACAACAACTACCCTCACTGACAGCCATCAAAAATCACAAATTCCTGCTTCCCTCATTTCTTGGTCTTAGGGACTATACCTACACAACAGAGGTTCAAGAGTCTGTGGCCCATGTTTTCTGAATGTAGAAAGAAGACACTTGATTTGAAAACCTGTGTTCCTTTGTTGTTTTGCCAAAGAATTGAGGTTACAGTCTCAGTTCTGACAACAATCTGTGTGACTGTGGGCAATTACCTCTGAGCTTCTGTAAAATGGCAATGATTGTAGTATCCATCTCATTGAGCTGTTATGAAAATTCAGTGTGATATTGTGAAAGTATTTAGCAGTGTCTGATAAAGTCAAATACACTCAAAATATGGTAGCTATTATGACTTATGATCATGAACAACATCTTCCAAAAGCATCAACATGAAACCACATTTAGTTACCAAAGTCAGGAATCACCTTTATGGAGAAGGAAGACACATAAAATTCGGACTGCCCCAGAAAATCCTGAGTGTCTTATTGCTGTATCTATAGGCTCAGCCTCCCTTTACATCTAATAAAGTAGCTTAGAAACACATGCAAAAATACAAAGATAAGAGGCAAAGGCAACCTTCTCACTTGAACCCATAAACCCTGATAGCTACTGATAAGCTGTTTGGAGCTCTGTTGCCCTGATTTCTGTTCACAGCACCCATCTTTTTGCTCTCTGAATGTTCCAATCTGAAATTAGAGAAATCATTTCCATAAACTACTTCCTCTCATGATCTCAATAGCTACTGAGAGCTCAAAATTATTTTTCAACTGGAACCCACTGAAATGGAAAAACCTTCAGTTATTCTAATTGATAATGTTCAAAAGAAAGCCTACCAGTTTCAGATATGTTATTGTTGGTCTACAGATAAAAGGAATCTGAATTACCAGTGAGAGGAATGATTGGTCCAACGTCACACAGCTAATGAGCAGTGAAAGGAGGACTAAAGGCCAAGTTTCCTAAAACCTAGCCCCCTAATTTCTCCCTCAACCAGACTGCTGAACACATTTGCGACAAGGGATTACTTCCCTTACTGACAATGAAAGACTTAGTTTTGGAGGAAGTTTTGGAGCTAACAAATAATCGGTTCCTCAGACTAATGTCTGGCCTTGACTGAGCACTCTGCTCTAAGCCTCTTAAATGCGTCATTTCCTTTAATCTTTGGAACAGTTTTACCAGGCATGTACTGTCATGATCCTCATTTTACAGATGCAGAAGTAGAGGCATGAAAGGCTGAGTGATTTGCTCAATGTTGCATTCCCATGGAGCCAGTACTACACACATGATTTCCTAACTCCCAGTTAAAGTGTTTTTCTTCTTGCTCCACACCGACAGTCACCTTCAGCTCTCTTGTTAAGGAGAAACGTTTGTTATTTTTAAAGATACTTTAGGGCCAAAAGATAAGGTGGTCCTCTCTCAATTCCTCACACTGATAGAGGGGAGAAGAATGGAAAGCAAGCACATCATGCCTAAATTCAAAGCCATGAATGTGCAGCTGGAGAATGTCCAGCAAGGAGAATTTAGGGGAAGGGATACATACTCTGTCACCTGCTTGTGTCCTCGGCTCCATCACAGCTGGTTCTCATCCAGATAGAAGGGTGATGCGGGAGTAGCCCTTTCCTCCCATAGGGAGCCTGTGGTCCTGACCATGTTTCAACCAATCCCACCAACCCTCCCAATGCCTGGGGACTGAGCACTCATGGCTGGGGAGGACAATGGCCGTGCACCTCTATGACATGGACTTTTTTATGAAGTGTCTTCTAGGCCTTCACCTTTGAGCACTGAAATGGGGGATGCAGGTCCAAGTTGCCAGCTATGAGAGGGTTAGGGGGAGAGTTGCCATGGCTAGTCATTGAAAGTTGACCATCCTTATTTTCTTGCATCCAGAAAGCCTCTCCTGAGGCTACAAATGTGTGCAAATCACCCTAAAGACAGGAAAGGTGAAGCTCCAAGTACACATTTAGACTGGCAAAGGGAAAAATCAGTTCATTATTTCAAGATCTCTTGAGATGCTGTAAATACACAGTCAACACAGAACAAAGATCCCTTTCTCCCCCCCCCTTACATTATTTATGTGCCATCTAAAAATTACATGCTCGTTCTCTTTCCAGCTCTGAGGGAGAGAAACATGCATATTCATGATCTGATAAATATTTAAGTGGGATTTATTTAAATGAGAGAGTCCATTTACAAACATTCCCTGGCTCTGAGATCTTATCCTGGGCACACAGAGGGAGGATAATTTCCTCTGGTAGATTCAAAACCTCCGCTAGCCACCTGTCCCCCTAAACTTGGAGCTCTTCCTTGAGAGCTCGTGAATGCTACCCGCAGTATTTCAAGGGAGTCTTCCGTACCTCCTCCCTCCAGTCCAGCCTTCCTGCTCTGAGCTCACACCACGGGAGCAGTCATTGGCAAGATGCTAAAACTGGCAGTTTATCTGAGGGCAGAGAGCTGGCCACAACTTGCTTTTCCTGGGCCCTTCTTCCCTACCACAGTAGCCCCACAGCAGCACCCACCACTGATATCCCTTGCCTTCCTGCAGGTCCATCTAGCCCACAAAAGACAGTTACATGATACACTGGATTGCTTGGCTGTGCTACCCTTACCAGGAGGACATGCATCTGAATGCTTTCAAAGCATTTTGTTAGTACTTGTTTTCAGAGGACTTAAACAGTCTCCTTTCACTCATCACAATAATCCTACAAGACTTTCAAGTCAAGAATTGTTTTCCCAGGCTTAGAGACAAATAAATCAAAGCAAGGACACCCAGTTTGCACAGCTTAAATCACACAGCTAGTGAGTTGTCGAGTTAGGACTCGAACTCAGTTCTGACCATAGATCCACCATCTTTTTATTACACAAGGCTGCCTCTCATCTGGAACGATACCTGGCAAGTAAGCAGTAGTAACCCAGAAAAAAGACTAGTGGTGACCTATCTGGCACTGTGGCTGCAGGGACAACCCCTTTTCAATCCTATCATATAGGTGACTGTTTATGAAGTTAATTCCAGGATCTCCATTCTGCTGGCCATTATTGGACAGCATTCTGACTCTAGTTCTCTCCTAGCTGTCTCTCTCACAGATTAAATTCTCCTGCTCTATTCTCATTTCATCTAGACTTTATAAGATGATCATTGAACTCACCAGTAGGATTAATATGGGCTAGGGCATTAAACGCTAGTCAGTGGCTCAGTGTATAACTCCTTCCAGGTGATATACAAGTTTTCGCAGAACCTTCTGATACCTTAATGTAAGGACACTGTATATGGAAAAAATTTCAAGTAACGAGCCAGGCCAGTGAAAGTGGTATCATAGAGCAAATGGATTTATTAGGACTCTAACTTATGCTATATAAGTGACAATTTATTCTGTGTAAGTTAACATTTCTAGATGAAAAAGAAATACTTTGGAGTGGGCATTGTGGCTGACACTTGGGATGCACACGTCCAATATCAGAGTGTTTGGAATTAAGTCTACATTCAGTTTCCAATCCAACTTCTTACTAATGCCCACCTTGGGTGGCAGCAAATGATGGCTCAAGTGCTTAGGTCCCTGCTACCTATGTGGGATACCTGGTTGGAGTTCCTGGCAACCTTGTGTTCAAGCCTTGGCTAGTTAACCAGTGAATGGAAGATATCTCTCTGTATGGAGAGAGAGAGAAAAAAAATAGAGAGAGAGAGAGAGAGAGAGAGAGAGAGAGATCTATATAGATATAGATGTATGTATGTATGTATATATATATATATATACACACATGCAAATACACACACATATATACACACATATCTCTCTGTCACTCTGCCTTTCAAATAAATAAAAACAAATACCCTTTAAAAGAAAGAAAAACAAACACTTTTTTAGTATAAACATTCCTAAATGTCACATGGGACACGTTTACAATAAGAAAATTATTTGCCACACTAGAGCTTTGCTGCTATCTACTTGAAATTCTGTACCCATTGACCAATCTATCTCCATATTCATATACCTCCTTTCCTCCTAGTCTCTGGTAACCACTAGTCTACTTAGTGATTCTAAGAGTTCAACTTTTTAAGATTTCACATGTGAGTAGCACCATACAATATTTGTCTTTTGGCTAATGTTTTTTTCCAGATCTGTTTCTTTAATTTAAATTCTTTTATTTATGTAAATGGGACAAATTTCATGTATCTCATATATACAGTTTTAAGTACACAGTGATACTTCCCACCACATCCTCCCTCCCTCACTCACTCCTACACTTCCTCCTGCTTCATTCCTTATTTTTCTTTTAATTTTTGCGATAATATACTTTTTTCTTTGAGAGCAGCTTTGTCATTAATTGAGGAAGCACCTAAGGAAACAATCGATGGAGCTGGGCCCTTAGGCTTATCTAAAACTTATGAGACATAAAAGTATCCTCCACTTAATACGTTAACACGAAGTAAATCTTTGAGAACTAGTTTTACTATTAACTCTCATAATACAACTCTTTGAGGACAGGGGTCCTGCATGGGAAGTTAGTGCACAGTGACTCTTGCTGTTACTTTAACAATTAACATTCTTATGTATGACATCAGTGATCACCCAAGTATCTTGACATGAGCTGCCTAGGTTATTGAAGCCTTTTGAATCCACGTACTCCTTCAATATTTAGACAAGAATTTTTTTTAAAAAATACTAATTTAAGATGGAGATAAAGAGAAAAAATAAAATATATAAGTGCCATTTATTTGAAAATCAAATTTACTGGGCATCTTGTCTTTTTATTTGCTAAATCTAGCAACCCGAACTTAATTGTAAGACATGGCCCACTGAGAATCATTGATCTTTTTTTTTTTCATTTATTAAACTTTTATTTAATGAATATAAATTTCCAAAGTACAGCTTATGGGTTACAATGGCTTCCCCCCTCCCATAAGTTCCCTCCTGCCCGCAACCCTCCTCTTTCCCGCTCCCTCTCCCCTTCCATTCACATAAAGATTCATTTTCAATTCTCTTTATATACAGAAGATCAGTTTAGTATATATTAGGTAAAGATTTCAACAGTTTGCCCCATATAGCAACATAAAGTGAAAAAACTACCATTGGAGTACTAATTATAGCATTAAATAACAATGTACAGCACATTAAAGACAGAGATCCTTGATCTTATAGCATGTCACACTGTACTGAAGGAGTGAAGGCAATGAGGGAGAAAAAGAAAAGGCATATATGGGAGAAAGAAAGCTATCCCAGCATGAGATTTCGCTTTTTAAAATATTTACTTATTTATTTATTTACTAGGAAGCCAAAGTGACAGAGAGAGAAGGAAAGTCTACTCTCCAAGTGCCAATAACAGCCAGGGCTGGGCCAGGCCAAAACCAGGAGCCAAGTCCACACAGGTCTCTAACGTGGATGGCAGGGGCCCAAACACTTGGGCCATAAACTGCTATTTCCCAGATGCATTAGCTGGAAGCTGGGTCAGAAGCAGAATAGCTCGAACTTGAACCAGCCTCCTGATGTGGGATGTTACCATCACAAGCAGCAGCTTAACCTGCTATACCACAAAACTGTCCCCAAAACGTGAGATTCATCGTAATCACTTGGACATAACATAAAAGTAATGGCGTTGGGCCTTTTCAGAAAATAGAACTAATCCTGTATTTGCCACTCATCGCCAAGCCCCTCTACACGAATCTGGTATGATATTCTATTCTGCTCTTTGATAAATGATAAAGGATCCCATTTTGGCAAATTCTCATGTTCTATAACAGTGATCTGGGCCTCAGAAGGTGTATCACAAGCAAACAGCAAGGTAGGCTGGAGGGCAAACAGCCAGACCACTGCACAGACAGCAGGGCTGCCCAAATGTAATTACGCACCAGGCACAGACCCCAGGAGTGACAGTGGGAAGAGTTCCATGACAAGGAAAATATTAGAGAAGTGAAGTGGAGAATGTTTACAAGCCTAATTAGCAATTTGCACAACTCGAGAATTAAAAGTGGTGCTAGCATCAGGCAACTTTGTAGAATCGACACTATGGGAGTCAAACTGAGTCCGAGGAAAGGGGTTGATTGGCCCTGTTCAGAGGCTAATGCACCTACAAAGACACTGAAATTGAGAGAATGATCAAACTAGAGTACAGTGGGCTAACTCACATTCAAGATCATAACAGGGGCTGGTGCAGTGCCATAGTGAGTAATGCAGCTGCCTGTGGTGCCAGCATCCCATATGAGCATTGGTTCATGTCCCAGCTGCTCCACTTCAATCTAGCTTCTTGCTAATGTGCCTGAAAAAGCAGCAGAGGATGGCCCAAGTCCTTTGGCCCTGGCACTCACATGGGAGACCCAGAGGACGCTCCTGGCTCCTGGCTTTGGACCAGCCCAGCTCCAGCCATTGTAGCCATTTGGGGAGTAAACCAGTGGATGGAAGATCTCTCTCTATCTCTCTCCCTCTCTTTGTAACTCTTTCAAATAAATAAATAAATATTTTTTTTAAAAAAAATTATAACAGAGGCCAAGGAAGGCAAACTCAAGAAATGAACCTTGAGTAGTAACAATAATGAAGATGTTAATGATAGCAGAAGCCAGCTTTTTAAAATTTTTTTTTATTTGAAAGGCAGAGTTACAGAGAAAAAGAGAGACAGAGAAATCTTCCATCTGCTGGTTCACTCCCCAAATGGCCACAACAACCTGGGCTGGGCCAGGCCAAATCCAGGAGCTAGGAGCTTCTTCCAGATCTCATACATGGGTGCAGAGGACCAAGGATTTGAGCCATCCTCTGCTGCTTTCCCAAGTACATTACAAGGAGGTGGATCAGAAATGGAGCAGTTGGAACTCAAACTGGCACCCATATGGGATGCTGGCGCTGCAGGCTGTGGCTTTAACCCATTGTGCCACGGTGCCAGCTCCCAGCCAACATTATTGAATACTTATTCTGTGCCAGGAAATGTTCTATGTACCTTATATGAATTAATCATTTAATCCTGACAACAACCCTATGTGGATTGTAATCCACATTTTATGAGGTAGAGGGAGATTGTATAATTTGCCTAAATTCATACAAATATTAGATGATGACACAGAAAAGCAAACTTAGGCAGTTGTTATTGAAGATATTTTCCCCAAAGTAAATGGACTTACTGAGCTTTTCTCACCACCTTTTCCTGGATGTTGCTGGTATAAGGGACACCTATTTGTCAATCAGACATAAAGTTTAAGGGTATATGCCATAGACCTAGGACAGAAAGAACCCAGGGACATTCTCAGCATCATCAGTTTCTAATTAAATGAAATAACCTCCACTGTGCTCTTGAGAGAGTTCTAGAACTAAGAATCCAGGCCAGGCATGGGGAATATCCAGCTCATGGGCCATATAAGGCCAGTGAAATCAGTTGGTGTGGCCCTTCCAAAGCAGCTACAGATGGAACTCAAAATTCAATAAATCTATAGCAGGCTAACTTTCAAGTTCATCACTTTGTATGGCACGTGAATGATGTTATAAATATCCAAATGGCCATTGGCAGAAAAAAGTTCTCCACCCTTGATTTCGGGTATGACTTACATCAGTATGGTGGACACTAGAGAGACCATACATATCTGATAGCACTTTGGAACTTAGAAAGGACATTGGGCAGCATGTAAGTCTGTCAATATTTTAGCTATCCTTTGAGGCCCCTCTTAAATAACAGCGCTTCTTTGAAGCCTTCCCTACTCTTGCAGATGGAATTGTTTGCTCCTTCGGGCTCCAACTGGGCAATTTTCTCCATCACTGTATCTAGCACACATCTGTTTCTCCCACAAAAATACAAATATTTGAGGCCAAATATTCTTTTATTCTTTTTTATATCTGGCCTACATTTCCCCCAAACAAACACATTAAGTCTTTGTTAAGGAAATACACATAAAGCTAGTTTAACCCATCATTTTACAATATGAGAAGACAGAGACCACGAGATGGGAACTGACATACCTAAGGTTTCAGACATACACACACACACACAGGTCAATGGCTACTTCCTGACTCTGAATCCTATATTCCATCCAGTATCTAAGAATGCATTTCTGGGGATACTAAACATACAGTTTCTCTCTTCTGTATTCTTGCTCTTCTAAGTGTATTTTCTTTTAGTTCCAGAACATGCTGGTTCCATGCTTTCCAAGCTCATTTGGAAAGCAGCCTCTGTGACTCCTCTACCCACAAGCTATTCCCCTATCTTGGAATGATTTTTTCCTTTGTCACTATAAACTCCCATATCTAGGTGATTATTTGCAAAACATTCAATTTTTAATTGACAAAGATGCAGCTGGGTCCTGTGTAACAGCTGAGCAACCCAGGACTCCTCCCTCACTCAATGGTATGCTCACTGCATGTCAGGCACTATGCTCAAACAATGCAAGCACTTGATCTCAACTCATCCTCACAATAACCCTATGATGTGGGCAGTAGTGATGTTCCCATTTAGCAGGTGAGGATCCTGAGGCTCAGTGGGCTTAGGTGATATCCCAAAGTTATTCAGCTAGTAACTAGCACAACTGGAATTTGAACCCAAGCGGTATAACTTCACTGTCCATGCTGTTGTCTTTCCATGATTCCTTCTGGAAAAAAAATGACATACTGCCACCTTCCCTACAGTATGCCATCATCATGTGTCCTTCCCTGCTACTGTCTCTAGATCTGTGCTCTCCAATACATTAGCTAGCTGCTTGACCTATGTGGCTATGGAAATACAAGTTTAAATCAGTTGCAATGAAATGAAATTTATAATGCAGCTCCTCAGTCCCACTAGCCACATTACAAAGTAATGTAAAACTGTAAAGTAGAGCCAGTAATATCTACTCTCCAGGTTTTTGTGACAATCAAATAAAATAATGAGGAAGGTGAGATAATGGTCTGGGCTAGGGTAGAGACTTTAAACTCTTCCATGTTACTCTAAAGAGCATCTGAACAATATGGTAGATTTTTTTCATACTATTTGTTGAATTCTACTTAGTATAGAATTAATCGTATGTGTATAAAGTTAGTTGAAAATACATCTTAGTAAAAAGTAAGAATGGGAATAGGAGAGGGAGGAGGAAGAGAGGTAGGAGTTCAAGTGGGAAGAATCACTATATTCTTAAATTTGTATTTATGAAATGCATGAAGTTTGTATACCTTAAATAAAAGATTTCTGGGTAAACAAAAAAAAAATCATTCACCAGAAAGATCTCTGAGGTCACTTCCAGCTTTTAAACTCAAGCCTTGATCACAGTAAGAAAGGCTATCAGTCAGTTTGGACAAAATGCTTACCTGGGTTCCCACAGCAGGATTATTCAGTGATCCAACCTTTAGGGATGGCCTAGATTTGCAGGCAAAATAGCCTCTTTGATAAGAGTATAAGGGCTAGTGTTGGCTTCTTGACAGAGTCCTTTCCCATCAAATGGCACATGCATCTGGAACCTCCAGCCCAGAACTGTACCTTCATTGGTTTGTATTGTCCTCAAAATTAGCCATTTAAAAGAGCCAGTGGATTTAGAGTTTGGATATTGACTGAAAGGATTGTCCTATCACATGGATTTCTTGTTCTAAGGAAACAGAAGTTTCAAAATATCAAACAGATAGAAATACAGAGGTATGCAAAGTGAAGGGGGCTGAGAGGAGCAGGCAGAGGGGAAGAGAAATGAGAGGGGGATATTCTAATTCAGATAACATCCTGTCATGTCCCCATAGAATAGCACAGCAAAAGCTAGCTTCCCAACATTTTAATCTTCCAAAGACTTCTCTATCAGTCAGCCCTTCTAGACATGAGAAACACATGGAGACTTGGCATTCCACCTCACAGCTCAGGAATCCTTTACGGCCTCAAAGTGTCTCCTAAAATCACCAAGTAAGTACCAAATTATGCTCAACATAATGCAATATTATTAATTATAATTCGCTTTCTATTCACTCTGAAAATCACAAATCCCTGAAGGGTGATAGGGAAGCATTCTGTTAAAGTAGACCACTAGACACCCATTCCCAGCTGTGCATAAAACTGAAAGTTTGCAGAATTTCAGGCAGTTGTAATTCCATCTTGCAACCAGAGAAAAAGAATCAAATGGAGATGAGCAGCACTCGCTTCACAAATGAATGTCATGGCTCCAAAAAGGGCTCCCGGGGCAAATCGATCATCATTGCCTTGATTCTCAATCACAGCTGCACTCCCAAGTTCATCTCAAAGAAATACGCCAAGGTTTTAGACACCAAAACCAAAACAAATCATGTAGAGATTTCTTCTTTCTACTATATTCTCTATTTATTGTTCAACTGTTGCCCCTAAACTATACAGAAAACACTTTCTCTTTTTTGTGGTGCTTTTGGGCTTGCCTATCGAACCGTTTCCATGGCAGGAAGCCAAATTAAATACACTCCCTTTTTATTCTTAAAAATAAGGCAGCTGAGAATTAGTTCATCAAAATTCTCAGGGAATGGACTGTTCTAATTAACAGAGTCTACTGATAAATGGTTTAGTTAAAACAACTCATTTAGTTTGGTCTACTTTTGGCAAATTTTCCAAAATGCCAGATATTGAATCTTTGGTATTTGAGGCTCTTGCAGGGTCTTTGGGTTATCATTTTGAACACCTGTCAACGTCCTGGGTTAGAAATGACAAAAAGACAAGGCTATCACATGAACTGAGCTCTCTACACGGCATTGCTGAAACCTCCAATTGTAGAGGTTTATTGCTTATTGTCTCTTTTAAGTCAAGGACATAGGAAGAGGACAATCTTTCTATTGAAGGTTCTGATTACATCAAATTTAATGTAATGATGCTTTCAATTTTATGCCTGAACTCACTTGATCTCCATTACCTTAGTGAAGGCAGACTACTTGTTTTATAAACTGAGGCATAGAGCTGCTCTGGGACTTGCCTCAAACTGAGATTAGCTTGCCAGGCTTCTGAAGTGTCAGTCTAGTGTTTCAGTATACTACACAGTGATATCCATATCAATTCTACTTACACTATATTTTTATTGACTTCCTCCCACATAGCTCACATTGGGTTCCACTAATCTCACTGCAGTAGGAATAATATCTGAATGTGTACTAAACTTCCGTAGCACTCAAAATAGCTTAGGTGAAAGTCATGACTAAGATAATAACAGTTGCCATAATAGTGTCCTTAAGCATCCCAGTTGAGAGCCATTTATTTTGCATAATATGATCTTGGCATACTAAATGCTCATTTGCATCTTTGTGTTGAGGATACTTTACTTGTCTGTGGCATCATTGTCTGCGGGGATAAATTTTCTTCAGGAAGGTTTTATTGTCTCCAACAATACACTGCTGGACTTCTGAGTAGCCCAAGAATACTAATATTTGAAAAGAAGGGATAACACACATTCGTGTGTCCTGAAACTGTTTGTGTGTCTTTTATGTAATGAAAAGGAATGATGTCCATTTATCTTTTTTTTTATTAAACTTTTATTTAATGAATATAAATTTCCAAAGTACAGCTTATGGGTTACAATGGCTTCCCCCTCCCAAAACTTCCCTCCCACCCACAACCCTCCCCTTTCCCGCTCCCTCTCCCCTTCCAATCACATCATGATTCATTTTCAATTCTCGTTATATACAAAAGATCAGTTTAGTATATATTAGGTAATGATTTCAACAGTTTGCCCCCATATAGCAACACAAAGTGAAAAAAAAATACTGTTGGAGTGCTAGTTATAGCATTAAATAAGAGTGTACAGCACATTAAAGAAAGAGATCCTACATAATATTTTTTAAAAATTAATTAATTTTCTATGCCGTTTCCAATTTAACACCAGGTTGTTTTTTTTTTTCATTTCCAATTATCTTTATATACAGAAGATCGATTCAGTATATAATTAGTAAAGATCTCATCAGTTTGTACCCACGCAGAAACACAAAGTGTAAAAATACTGTTTCAGTACTAGTTATAGCATCACTGCACATTAGACAACACATTAAGGACAGATCCCACATGGGATGTAAGTACACAGTGACTCCTGTTGCTGACTTAACAATTTGACACTCCTGTTCATGGCGTCAGTAATCTCCCTAGGCTCTAGTCATGAGTTGCCAGGGCTATGGAAGCCTTTAGGGTTCGCTGACTTTGATCTTATTCCGATAGGGTCACAGTCAAAGTGGAAGTTCTCTCCTCCCTTCAGAGAAAGGTACCTCCTTCTTTGATGGCCCCATTCTTTCCACTGGGATCTCACTAACAGAGATCTTTCATTTAGGTCTTCTTCTTTTTTTCTTTTCCATGGTATCTTGGCTTTCCATGCCTACAATACTCTCATGGGCTCTTCAGCCAGGTCCGAATGCCTTAAGGGCTGATTCTGAGGCCAGAGTGTTGTTTAGGACGTCTGCCATTCTATGAGTCTGCTGTGTATCCCACTTCCCATGCTGGATCTTTCTCTCCC
Source organism: Lepus europaeus (assembly GCF_033115175.1). Taxonomy (NCBI): domain Eukaryota; kingdom Metazoa; phylum Chordata; class Mammalia; order Lagomorpha; family Leporidae; genus Lepus; species Lepus europaeus. The sequence continues at coordinate 33,050,453 of NC_084850.1, read as the reverse complement.
TTTTTGATTCTATCAGTTAGTATTAGCAGACACTTGTCTTGTTTGTGTGATCCCTTTGTTTCTTAGACCTATCCAAGCCATCGAATGTGAACTGAAATTGATCACTTGGACTAGTGAGATGGCATTGGTACATGCCACCTTGATGGGATTGTATTGGAATCCCCTGGCACATTTCTAACTCCATCATTTGGGGCAAGACTGATTGTGCATGTCCCAAATTGTGCATCTCCTCCCTCTCTTTTTCCACTCTGAAATTTAACAGGGATCACTTTTCAGTTAAAATTTAAACACCTAAGAACAATTGTGTTTTAATTACAGAGTTCAACCACTAGTACTAGAACAACAACAACAACAACAAATACTAAAAAGGATAAAGTATTACACTGTACATCTAGAGTCAGGACAAAAGCTGATCAGGTCATTGTTTCTTATAGTGTCCATTTCACTTCAACAGGTTTCCCCTTTGGTGTTCAGTTGTCGCCGATCAGGGAAAACAAATGATATTTGTCTCTTTGGGACTGGCTTAATTCACTCAGCATGATGCTTTCCAGATCCCTCCATCTTGTTGCAAATGGATGTCCATTTATCTTTAAAGTAGTCTTAGGAAGAGGGTAGAGCCTTTATCATGACCCTACTTTACAGAAGTCAGTCTCCAGGTTCAACTAGGTTGTCATGATACCCTAAAACTGATCGCACATCCCTTCTCTCTACAGTGCTTACCAAAGCTCACTTATCATCAGAATGTCCTGGAATCTTGTTACAAATAGATTTCCCTGCTCCTCCCCAGAGCCACTGAAAATTGAGTGCAATGCCCACTTTACAAGATTAGTATCAAGATCAACTGATTTAATTTTAATGCTTAAAATGAAGGAGTTAAGATACTAGAGAATGCAGCTGCTTAGAGCAGCAATTCCATGATCACTTACTCTGTGATCAGCACAATATTCCATACAGTAGGTTGAGTGGGGATGAGGACACACAAAGTACAGAGGACTTAGACGTTGGCCTTGGAAAGTTTATAAAGTAGTTTGTTGCCTAAGTCAATGGTTCTCAAACTCTAGCATGAATTAGAATCATCTGGACATATTAAAACCAATTACTGCGTCCCAGCCCTAGAGTTTCTGCTTCAGTAGTTCTGCAGATGGGACCTTGAGAATCTGCATTTTCAACAAGTTGCAGATCATGACAATTCTATAGTCCAAGGAACATACTTTGCAAATCACTGACATAGGCATCATTTAAACTCTATGATTGTCTTAAGGTTTAAAAGAGATTATTCAGAATATATGTTGAAAGTAAATTAAAAGGAAATAGAATGATCTGTACTATTCTATTGCCTCACATGTGCCCCCCTCCTCTCTCCCTTCACTGCTCACACAGGATCATATATCCATATACCTCGGTCACAGAAAGAAATCCTCCTGACATCTGATAATGTCCTCTTACCACAAATGCACTGGCTGGCATCATTTCAAATGGAAACATTTGCTTCCTCCACTGCCTGGCTTGTCCAGACATAGAAAAGCCCTCTGCTCTGGAGTCCAGAAGGAGGCAGCAAAGAGAACCAGTTCTCTTCCCACTGTATAAGGCAGTGCTTCTTATAGTCTGATTCCCAGATCCACAGTGGCAGAATCATTTGGCATATTTGTTGAGCTTATGAGGATCCTCTACCTTCCAAGTGAATCCAAATTCCCAGAATTGAGAACTGAGAATGCAGTCCTGTTGTGTCATCAGGCATTTCTGAGGCATACCAAAGTTGGGGAACCACAAGTAAAAAGATTTAGCCAACATTAGGTTTGAACAAGTACATTGAGGAAGGTCTCATTTCCCTTAAATGACCACTATTCCCCTTTCCTGGATCTACAGGTCCCATATTAAAACCTTATGAGACCAGTGGAGACACCAGGCTCCTTCCGTGTTCACTTTTCCACATGACTTTGCCCCAGTCATGTAAATCCATTGGCCTGGGACTATTCTCAGCTTGCTAAAGTTCACAGAGCCATGTCAAACTCCACCCATGAAGGAAAGATTCTTTTCTTTCAGTGTTTTGTTTTGTTTTACTTTCTCTCTTTCTCTCAATGTTTCAATTTTTTTTTTCTCTCCTGCTTCTTTATTACACATTTTGGAGTTAATCCAAAGCAATTTATATTCCATATTGGCTTTGGTCTCTTTAATGTTCTGAGAAATGTGATAGTTTATATTGAAATGATGCATTAAGATATGAGAGAAAAGGAGAGAGAGAGGGAGGAAGGAAGGGAGGGAAGGAGGGAGGGAGGGAGGGAGGGAGAGAAGGAGAGAGGGAGAGAAGGAGGGAGGGAGGGGGAGAGGGAGAGATGGAAAATAACTGAGAGCAATGTTGATGAGAAAGATGGTCAGACACAAGGGTTGGAACTCCCCTTCTACAGCACTAAAATATTGTCAGTTCATTATCTGATATGCACTTTTCCTATCTTTCCAGAGTAGGGAAGACTTTGGAAGTTTGTGGATGAAATGTGGTCCTTTCCCCTTTTGGCAGCTGTGAATCTGCCAGTGTTTTTGCTTCAGGGTTCATTGTTGAATTACAGTAAATATATATTTTGTGCCCCCTGGGATAGTGACTGTATAATTTGTGTTTTTTCATTATGAGTTTCTCAATACAATTCCACACTGAATAGATTAACTAATGAAAGTCAGAAAATACTATGAGGCATAGGTTGCTAGGATACAGAAACAAACAAATGAATCCTCCATATGGGAGGGAACCCATACCAAAGGCAATTCATCAATACTCAGCTTTAATTGACTTCAAAATTTTGTTTTCTTTGCTTCCTCTCCTTAAGGCAGGGTGGGGAGACAGAAAAAGTATATTTGTATTAGACTTCATAGTCATGCTCTCAATTTATATAACACAATAACTTTTATAATTCTGCAGAGGATCACATCCAATGCTCTTTTTTCTGCATTACTTTTTTGGGAGCATGCAAACATTACAGAGAATTTCAATAAAAGATAAAAGTAACAAAAAGTCATCCCCACAATAGTTCAAAACTGAGCTAGGTGTTTTGAATGTAGCCACATCCAAGCTGAGATTGATTGGCATCCAAAAATCTTTCTCCGACCCAAAATGTGTCCTTTGATTTATCTGCCAAAACTATGGAAACTCAATTGCTATAGTGAAAGGGATCACTCTCTGAGGCTAAAACACTGGACAACTCTGCTGTATGCTAAATTCTAAAGCTTTAACACAGAGACCTTCTATTAGCTTCTATCCACTTTACAAGGCCCTGAGGGAACAGAACAATAGAACAGGTTAAGCTTCAGTTTTGTTGGTGGTAGTGGATAGAGGTCAGGAAAGGCCTAAAACTGGGCAATCTGGCATAGCAGGCTGACCTGGATGAAGTGCCCTGGTAGGGAGCACTGAATAGCCAAGAGCCAACATGAAGGTCCTGGAATCCTGGCAGTAGGGAGCTATGTATCTATTATGATCACATTGGGCTCCAAGTAAAAAAAAAACTTGACGATCAATGATTTTAAAAAGTGATTGTTTTTATGTGATAAAAGCCTCTACATATGTAATTGTAGGCATCAGTTCTACTGCTCAGGAAAGCCATACCCATCTTTAGCATGCTGGATCTCACCTGCATGCTTGTTACTTCATGCTTACAAGATGACTGTGAACAGGGCAGGTGTTGTGGCACACCAGGTAAGGCTGCCGCCTACAGCGCCAGCATCCTACTTGAGTGCTAGTTTGAGTCCCAGCTGCTCCACTTGCAATCCAGCTCCGTGCTATCAAGCTAGAAAAGCAGTGGAAGATGGCCCAAGTGCTTGGGCCCCTGCCACCCAAATGGGAGACTTGGAAGAAGCTCTTAGCTGCTGGCTTCATCCTGGTCCAGACCTGGCCATTTTGGCCATCTGGGAAGTTAACCAGTGAATGGAAGATCTCGATATCTCCACCCCCCTCTGACTTTCAGATAAATTAATCTGTAAAAAAAAAAAAGTGTGACATCACTGTTCCTATAGGCAGGAAACATGTTTGTTTCCTTTAATCAGGACAACAAAATCTTGCCAGAAACCCCCAACAGACATCCATTTACATCTCATTGGCCAGAACTATATTGCACACCCCACCTACTTAACACAATTTGCAAGGGAGCCTGGGAAAGTGAGTATTTAACTGGGCATATTGCTACCTTGCACAAAACCAGGATAGTGTTAGCAAAGAAGAAGGCAACAAACAATTCCTGCCAAAGACCAAAGGAGAGCCTTAGCTGCTCTAATTCAGTGCAAAATAAAAAAAATATTCATTAGCACCTACTAGGTGACAAACACTCTGCCATGGCTTGGAGATGTGGATGTTGCCCCAGACTACCATAATTCAAAGAATGAAGCTTCTCCAGAGGGGTACATTACCAAAAGGAACATCCAGCAGTGTGTCAAGTTTTATTTGTTTCATAGCCATCAAGCTACTACACTGAGTTTTTAGGACCTAATTTCATCTAATCTTTCAGATATTCTGGGGGCAGAGATGCAAACATCAGCGAATCTGCTCCATATATGGGCCTTTACAAAGAAAGGCCTTCGAATTTTAGCTATCAGGGTCATTTTTTAAAACCATGCATCAGAGCTATTTTATGCATGCAAATCCCTTTCTGCTTTTTAATTGGATTTGTGCCTGGATGTACTGTAAATTGCTTTTGAAGATGGACTACAGAATAGGTTCCAGCTCTGGACAGCAGTACAATGGCACAGGCACCTTAGATGCCAGCTCACCTCCATACCTTCTTTTCCACACAGCCTCCAATCTCATCCCACTTGCTGACTAGTCAGCACAAAGAACTTCTTATAACCTGAAAAAGAGCTGCAAAGACCTCTGCCCCCACCTCCAAGAAAAGGCAGAGGCAGAATGATTAAGAGCTCGAGGATGATTTTTATTAAGGATTTGTTCCTGGGGATTCTCTCTCCAAGGCAAAAAGAATAAATGGCTCTCAAGAAAGAAAGGGTCTTGGCTGCTTTGATGTGGATGGGGCCAACCAAAAAAAAAAAAAAAAAGTGCTTGCAATTAGAAACCCAAGCTCAGTATCAGCTTGTTTTTAGTAAAGTCACAATGGAGAAGGGCGTTTTGAAAGTCAGGGAGTGGCCTATAAAATGTGATTCAAAAAGGAATTTCGTGCCCACAGATTGCTTTTTCTTTAGCCTATCATGGTAAAAGTCTCATTGGTGTTGTTTCTTAAGGGCCTTCTGGTAATGTGGACTCTACTCCCAGGGGAGGATTACATGTTATCTGGTATATCTGCTTGGTCTATTGTCACCAAGAAGATATTAGGGCCCTAAGGGCATGGAGGAGGTAGGTAGAAAAGGGATAGTTTGCAGTTTCCAACCCAGGCAGAATTCAGTGAGGCATCCCAGGAGGAAGTCCAGGAGAAGCAAGGAAGAGAAGATAGCTGCTAGACTTTTGAGGAGAGAGGTTGCTCAAAGAGGAGCAGGGTCCTGGAGTGAGACAATCATGACATCCGTCCTTGACAAGCTTCTGTTTCAATCAAAGGACTAAATAGCTGGGCTATTTAGATCTTTTCTTAAATGAAGCAGAGTTTTGTAAAGCACCCAGTACAGTATCTTTCAGAGACTTATAGCAGATAGGAAATAAATCCTACCTAGGAAAGATGTCATAAAGAATGAGTTTGAAAGGGAGGGTAAGGCAGATTCCACATCAGTGGAATAAACGAAAGCCACCAATTATACTCTATATCTTCCAATATATCCCTGTACTTTCCCTTACCCGCAGCTGATGTAAAATCCCACCCAACAAAGCATATCTACAGTTAAGAGTCATTGCAATTGAGGGATGGGGAGGGTGATGGTAACTTGTGGAACGGGAGAAAGCGAAAAGGTAGGAAAGAGTAGGAAAGAGATTAAAAGAAGAAGTTTCAGGCAGAAGAAGAAGAGAGAATGGGTGTCAAGAGGTTAAGGGAAAACATTGGGAAAAGGTTTTGAATATTACAATAAAAACAGCAACAACAATAACATAATAACAGCTAGCACTTAGATAAGGTATATGATGTGCCAAGTCCTATTGGAAGCCCCCTCAAATGCAATAACTCATTTTATCATCACAATAATTTTATTTTTTTATTTTATTTTATTTTACTTGAAAGGCAAAATTAAAGAGAGAGAAAGGGAGATGCAGAGAGAGAGAGAGAGAGAGAGAGAGAGAGATCTTCCATACACTGGTTCACTCCCCAAATGGCCACAATAGCTGGGGCTAGACAGACCAAGCCTAAGCCAGGAACCTGGAACTCCATCAGGGTCTCCCACATGGGTGCATGGCCATCTGCTACTTCTTTCTCAGGTACATTAGCAGGGAGCTGGATCAGAAGTGGAGCAACTAGGTCTTGAACCGGTACCCATATGGGATTCCAGCAATGCAGGCCACAGCTTTACCCACTACACCACAACACCAGCATCACAATAATCTTATAAGTTCTATTATTGTTATTATTATCCCATTTTGACAACTAAGACACTGAGTCACAGAGAGTCTAAGTCAAAATTTGGAGTTTGCGAAGCAGAGACAATGGATGAACAAAGAGCCTGAGTTCTGACATCATTTGATCTCTAGGCTTTTCAGTTTCTTAAGCCAACAATTCCTACTTTTCTCAATGCAATTTATGTGCCTTGCAACCAAAAGAACCCTAACTAACAACAATAAAAGAGCATTAGCTGTTCATAAGGGATAAAGCTCTGAGTTGAATGTCTCATATATATTATTTTATTTTATTCTGACAACCTAATAAGTTAGGTACTGTAGTATCATCCCTATTTCGAAAATTAAGAAACTGAGGCACTGCAAGGTTAGATACTTTCGCCAGGTCTTGTAGCTAACAGGTAGCAGAACTGAGAGGTAAACCCCTGTTTCTGACTTCAGACTCTGTACTTATGTCAGCTATACTAACCTTTGGTTGGGCAGACTAATAAAAGAAGAGTGTGTCACCAGTCAGCTGTCAATAGCTGAAGACAGCTTAATTCCAAGTGTTACCTTTTAATAACTAATCTGACAAACTTTTATAACATTAAATAAAGTGGCTATAAAGTTATAGCCACCCTTTTGTATTTCCACCCTTTTGTATTTCATCTTTTTAGAGGCTCCTTACTCTTGGGAAGTCATTATTTGTGACACCATGCAGCCTTGACTCTCCAGTGTGAACTCACTTAGCACAAACAGAAGCTAGTACTAGAAATGCCTGGGCCCAATGAGACTCACTTACAAACAGGGAAAGAAGGAAGTTACAATGACAATACCTCAGTGGCTGTGGCTGGGAATTCTTCTTGTAACAGGAAATCAGTAGCATCCCAGCCTGGGAAGCACCACACTAGGAAGCCAGCATGAATTGAGCAAAGTCTATTTCTGTTCCTTATATGCCTAGGATGGCGTCATCCTTGGGGGCTTTTAGTCAATCCCTGTGAGCCTTCTTTCTTCCGCAACCATCCTACTCACAATTAATTGCTGCCGCTTCCCTGTAGAAAAAAGGAACTGTGTGTATGTTTTCAATGCTTTTGTTGTTTGATTTTTAACGCACACAAAAGCCTGTCTCCACAGGATAACTATTGGCTGAAGAATGATAGTCTGTCCAACCAGAATTCAAACAGTTAAAGATAACAAATGGCTTTCATTGTTTGTATAACTATTAGGAGGCTTCCCTGATAATTTGAAGCTGATTTATATCTTGGCCTCTATTTCTGCATAGAAACCATAAAAAATAGTATGTTAAATAATTTCATGTTAAAAACAAAACTAGGACTTAATCTTCACTGAAGGGGCAAACAGTAATTTTTATCAGCCTTTGCGAATGGGCCTTGTTTTCCATTCATTAAATGTCTATAAATGTTTGCTAGTTCTTAGAGGTTGAATGATTAAAAGGATAGAAGAGATGTGAATTCTAAAAAATCAATCACTGTTTGTAGCTCTATCTGAAAATATATCCTGCATGGCACGGTAGATCTTCTCCATGAGACTAGTTAATAACAAGCATTCTGCATATTTTATAATTATGTGCACTGCCAGCAGAGTGCAGTTGGATTTATTGTACATTTGAGCCCCCAGAATCAGAGTCGTGCCTCACAGCACCTATCATAACAAATGGCACGGAGGGGTGCTTTATGCTGCAGGATGCTGAGTTGGATGTTTAAATAGCACACCCCAGAAGTGTTCTGAGTTATGGTCACCCTGCAAGAGGGACACCATCCAAAGTACACTGTGATTTAAGTGTCATGGCCCGTGGCTGCAGCTAGCAGCTCACTGACTCAGAATTAGCATCTATAAAAAGGAGAAGGAATAACTGTTCCAACAAAACCCTAGTTGATTAGAGGCACATTGAGCAGAAACATTTACTGGTTCTGATTAGGTTTTAGGCACACTCCAATTTTTAGATATATGAGGGAAATCACACAAAGATAGATACAAGGCTCATGTTACTCTTTTTTCTTCAATCAGGGACCTATTTGGTAGAATATAAGACAGGTTCCATCCTCCTATATTCTTTTGCTCTGGTCATCCTTTACAATGTTGGAATGTATCAGTAAGGTAAATGGTATGTGGGTAGAGACCCTTTCATTCTCTGGCATGGACGATATTCTGCATATATATAAGCGTTTCACCCATTCCTTTCCTGGAATAAAGGGAAAATGACCTTTGGTTTTCCATTACATGAAGAGTTTGAAGAACAATTTGTCATTTAAATGTGTGTCAAATAATTGTTAATGCTACCCTCAGTTTTTATGCCATTTTTTGCTTGTCAACCTAGTATCCCCGGATAATGGTTTTGGAACTGAATGTTAACATTGGTATGATTAACTCTCCTTTGACATGCTTAGAGGAGTGAGGCAACTTCTTTAAGGTCCCACCTCCAGATTGATATAAAGGACAAAGTAGCTTGCAGGTCTGACGTTTGGCCCAATGTTCTTACTCTGGAACTATGCTAGTACCAGCTTGTACCACCTCTGGTTAATAATTTACTTTGAGAAAAATATGTAAATAAGTGTCTAAGATGTTGTTTGTTTACCCTATGCTCATGAATCAAAGTTGCTATTATTCTTCCTCCTCCTGTTAGTAACACTCTCCCCATTCACCACCCGGCCTCCACACATACTATTTAAAGTCCATGTCTCCTACTACTGTTCAAGACAGTCAAACACTCAGATTATCTAAATGGGACCTGATATAAATTATACTATATTCCCTCAGAAATTACCTTGACGAACAATTATGCCAATCATAAACAGCAGAAAATATAGTTAAGAAAAATCAGCCAATCTCAATGGCCTTAATTGGCATTAGTAATTATTGCACACAAATAAATCATTAAACCATTTTCCTTCCAAATTTCAATTTGGACATACAAAGTCAACATAGTTCACTGAAGCATAAAACAGAAGCCTTTACCAAAGTTGACAATCCACGTGATAATGTGTAGGCTACACTTTAAGCTCTTCTTCATATTGTCTACAATAACTATCAGCACAAGTCTTTGCACGTAGTTGGGTTTTTTTTTAAATGAGGGTTAATTAAATGAATATATTACCTCATGATAACAAAATGTTTGATTTCACCTCATATTGTGATATGTAACAGGAATTCTTACATACTTGAGCTTATTAAAATAGATGAAATCATGACTCCCCTAAAACATCAATTATGGAAAGACCCTAAAGACACTACCCTATACTATAGCTTTGCTAACACTTGAAGTTAGCAAAGTGTGGTGCATAGATCTGAAATATCAGCATCACCTGGGAACTATCCCAGTTTTATGGAATCAGAATGCACATGTACAAGATTCTAACATGATTTGTATACATGTAAAAACTCAAGCTCCACCAGTGAACACCTGTTATTCATGTTACCCGACACTAGCAGTCACACTGCATATTCCAGTCCACAAATATTTCTTAATCCCCTATGGTTAATTATGCACTAAAGAGAATACAAACAAAGGGGAAAAACTAGATTTTATCAGGATGACATATAATTTAGTCCTAAATAAATAATGCATCATTGGGAACAATGCAATCACTGGCAATATTAGGTATGTTGGGTTATTTAGGGAAAGCTTTTTGAAAATGGAATGATTTACAGTTTACTAATCAGTATTTAGGGAAAGAGAGAAACTGGTAACAAAAGTTAATGTTTATTGAGTACTTACTATTCAACAAGAACCTAGGTTACACTTTTTCATATATCATCTCACTTATTTCTTATATTAACTCAATGAGTTAGACATAGTATACCAGGTCTAAAACAAGCTAGTCTGAGTTTGAATCCCACCTTTACTATTTCTTAGCTGTGTGATCTTGGGCAAGATTTTAAACTCTCTGTGTTTTGGTTCCTTATCTATAAAATGGAGACAACAGTAACACCTACCTCACAGGGTAGCTACGATATGAGTACTAATGGAGTTAATATGTATGAAACTCTTAGAGCAATGCCTAGCACATAATAAATATCCAATAAATTTGAGATGTTACCATTTTCATTCTATAAATGGGGAAACAGGTGTATAGGAAAGTTAAATAACCTTTCCAAATTCACACAGCTAGTAAGTGATAGAACTAGAACTTGATCCCTGTTTGGTATGACTATGGAGCTCAACAATCTTAATTCTATGGTATATAACATAAAATGTTTCAGAAGAGGGAGTAGGGGAAAATTATTCTAAATCAAATCTTTTCAAATTACTGTGAGCCAACCCTGCCATGGAGAGTGGGCCCATAAAAGAATTAGACAATTAGCTAAAAATGCTTGTTGTAGTGGCTTAGTACAAGATTTCAAGCAGATTTTACTATTTGAAACAATGTTCATTAAGATTTTGAGTTATTTTTCCAGCATTGGTTCTGGCTTTACCAAACAATTCAAATATATTTTTTGGACAGGATAACTCCATGACCATTGACTTCCTAGATAGCTGATTAGATTAGGAGGATGCAGCCTTTACCCAAGGCCTAGAAGAAGGGCATCTAGCCCTCATAAGACCATGATGTAATGAATGAGCTTTCTGAACAAACCATATCTTTCAGAGATTTCACAACAGAACATGTTCGGGCTAATTAGGAATCAGGGTTTAGACATAGAATCAGAAGTCACTGGATTAAAGAGTAGATTTTGGTTTTATCTGATTGCTGATTCCTGTTCAGATGAGATGAATTCTGAATTAAAATCTTGGCTAAGCTCTCCTTTGTGTGACCTTGAATCACTCTTTATCCTTTTCTCTGGATCTCTGTTTCTGTATTTGTAAAATAAAACTGATTAGACAGTCTCTAAATGTCTTTCTAGCACTGATATATTCTTTATAGTTTTGCAAGCATCTTTTATCCACATCACTTTTCTCCTCACCATCCCCTAGTAAAGTGGAAAGAGCACAGACTTTGGAATGAGACAGATATAGGGTTACCTCCTTGCCACTGGCTTAGAAGCTGGGTGATCTTGGCTAAAACCTGACTCTATCTATGCCTCCATTTCTTCCTAGAAACAATAATATTCCCACCTCACAGGGTTACTACTGGGAGTTGAATGTTGTAGGAGGCATGCAGTTTACTGATACATGTCTCTCATTGACTTTCTGAGGATCATCATTGGGTCTACTACTCCATCTGCACTGAGCCACTGTTGTGTGCCAAGGAAAGTCAAGGGTAACATGGGCCCATGTGCTCCCCTAATACTGAAATCTTTTCTTAGAAGCAGAAGGCTCTATTGAAGGGTTTTAATCTCTTGATAAACTCAAAAAAGGGCCAGGAAAGTACCTGTTGCAAAGGTCATGACTTTCCCTTTGACAATTTCATACTCTGTCTAAGCCTAAAGGACAAGTGTCCAATATCACACAGCCACAATAAGATTTATTTTTTATGGGCTCAGCTTCTGGGAACAGTTTCAAATCCAAGCTTTTCAGAACAAAAAACTTCTACTTCCAACCCCTTCATCACTGATGCACCCCAGAAAGGTCTCTATTGCTTGTAATATGTCTTTAAAATCAAATTAATTTTAATGCATCTAGACTTTATTCACATATGCCCTGAAGCACTTCAAAGGAAAAGTAGACTGTAGGATCTAGCTACAGGGCATGTAAGCTCCTGATCAATCACACTGGAAAGCAGAGTTACTCAGTAGTGAGCAGCATCTAGATTTTGCATGGACCCACCAAACACATCACAAAATCTCTCACTTGTTTTCAAAGCAGTGCTTTGGTCCAGGTAGGAAGGCTTAGTTCCCCCTGGTTAGGAACCATCCAGAAAAATGAAAGGAAACATCCAAGAAATATTTGTCACCTTGGTTTGGGTAACTGTGTGATGTATATAGGAAAGAATTTTAAGGTGAATTAAAATAATTTATCCAGTGGGAGTGACATCTATTGCTGGGAATAGTTTGTCACCCATTGATGAGAACCAAATGTTCCACTGCTTAAGCACTTTAAGGAAACACATGTCTGGAGAGGCACTGTGGTTAAAAGGTTCATCCTTTTCTCTAGGTTCCCTCTCCATGCTTCATGATTTGTATTATTACTAATTTCAGACACAGTCAGTACTGGTCTAGTACTACTCTTTGCAATGAGGACATGATCTTTGGCCCCATAATCTCAACCATACTACCCCAGCTCTGTCTTCCAAATCCCTAGAGCATCCCAGCTCACTTCAGATACTTCCTCTGCAGAGAGGACCTGCTGCCAGCCCTAAAGGCCCCAGTTTGAGTGCTAAGTCCAAGGAGAAGTCAATGAAGGCATACCATGTGTCTGCCCTAATTTCGGATTCCAAAATAACATTCTACTTTCTTTTTATAGTAAAATCTCAGTCAATCAGAGTCTGGTAGGTCAGAATATTCAAATAGCCAGAATTTCTGCCCAGAATTTTTAGAAATGAAACAAGTGAGTACAAAATAAGCAGGTAGTACCAGAGATTTAGTAAAAGTGACAGTTTCCTTGGGCTGCTCCAGGGTCAAGCCACATTTGGCCGACTGTCTTCACTTCTAACTTCTGTATACCTGGGTAATGAATACCTGTGTTCAGAATGATGACCCTAATGCATTGCAAGATCCTTCAAGATTCTTCGGCAACAGGAAAGATTCTACTATATTTATTTACTTACATTTATTAAGGAAGACAAGTGTACTTAGAGAAATATTCAACAGTACTTCAATAACAACAAGAAAGAACTTTCTGCTTAGCACTCAAGTACCCATAAAATTCCATACACATTACTGAAAAGCACTATCCCCCTTCGCCTCCCTGTGCAATTCTCTAAGCATGCCACATTCTCCTCTAGCCCACAGTATGTATATCTATAAAAAAAGAAAAAAAATGAGATTTGAAGATACACTAGTGTTCTGTATTTCATCTCTCTGATCTCTTACATAGCCTCTATATTTTTGATGTTATGCATAATTCGAGTACAGCCTAGCTCAGAGGAAAATAGTTTCAGCAATTCCTTCTCATTCAATGCCTTTGAAGTGCCAAAGGTCAAGGAGCAGTCTCAGGAGTAGTAGCTTCAGTTGACTAAGGACAGAAATTTTGCTAGTCCCATTTGTGGAAGGCTATCGGAGTCCTTTGGATTACTATCCTCCAGAGACCTGATGAGGATGACTCTTGACTCTAGTGTAAGAACAGAAGTCCATCTGATGAATGTAGGGTTGTAGTTTGAAAAATTAAAGAAAGGACAGTTTAGCAGCTCCTTCCAAAAGGCCATATTGGCCTGAAGCTAGTTTGAAATTAAGTTTGTATTATTAATTGAAAGGCAAGAAGAGTCTTAGAATAAATCAGATAAAATAAATAGATGATTTTACTTACTGTCAGGAATGCCGCAGGCAGTCTTGGGATTTGGTGGCAGTCATAACAAAAATGTCTTATCTTCCTAAGGTTTTCCTTGCTAACTCTCAGCAAGTTCAAAATGCACTTCTAGATTCTCTTTCCCCCCAATGGAGACAAAGCTAAAATGACAAAAAATATCAAGGCTTGCAATTCTATAATGTTAAATATTTCTGAGAACACAACTCACCCACCAAATAGAGCTGGCACCTGAATATTTCTTCCCACAAGAACGAACTGATTGCTCTAAGAGCTAGCTTAAGCCACATTTGTTAAATTTAGGACTCAGGCTTTTAGGTATCTAAGGAAAACTTACTTTCAAATCAAGTTTATATTAGATGACCTGATTTGGGGCCTACACCCACACAAACACAAAGTAAAACTCTGCTACCAATTTGGACTACTGGAGAGTGATTTGTTCCATTTACCAAAGAATGTGACACCAAGACTTAGGAGCCAACAACAAAAAAGACTAAGAAATCAGAAATATAACTGCCTAAGCCCTGTATTTTCTGTGTAAGTCCCATACGCCAACATATAGACATTTCTGCACAGATCCAAAAGATACATCTTATAAAATAAACACTGACACTTTGGAAGATTTGTCTCCTGTATTATCCTTGTCCTATTACAAAGGATTATTTACAATGCCAATAGTACTTTTGAACTTGACCATTAGCAAACATTTTTTTATCTTAATATTTTATTATTTGAGAGGTGGAGTTCCAGACAGAGAGAGGGAGGGATAGAAAGAAAGGTCTTCCATCCACTGGTTCTCTCCCCCAATGGCCGCAACAGCCAGAGCTGGGCCAATCCAAAGCAAGGAGCCAAGGAGCTTCCTCCAGGTCTCCCATGCAGGTCATGGGCCCAAGCACTTGCATCATCTTCCACTGCTTTCCCAGGCCATTAGCAAGGAGCTGGACATGAAGCGGCATCCATATGGGATGCTGGCGCCACAGGCCACAGCGCTGGCCTCTTGTAACCACTTTTTTTTTAAAAAAAATTATTTTATTTATTTGAAAGACAGAGTTACAGAGAGATGTAAAGCCAGAGAGAGAGGTCTTCCATCCGCTGGTTCACTCCCTAAATGGCTGCAATGGCCAGAGCTGAGCTGATCGGAAGCCAGGAGCCAGGAGCTTCTTCCCAGCCCATGCAGGTACAGGGGCTCAAGCACTTGGGCCATCTTCTACTGCTTTCCCATGAGTGGAACAGTCAGGACTTGAACCAGTGCCTATATGGGATGCTGGCACTGCAAGCCAGGGCTTTAACCCACTGCACCACAATACCGGCACCTCCCTGTAACCACTTTTAAAAAAAAAAATTTATTTATTTATTTGAAAGTCAGAGTTACACAGAGAGAGGAGAGGCAGAGAGAGAGATGGAGAGAGAGAGAGAGGTCTTCTATCCGATGGTTCACCCCCCAATTGGCTGCAACGGCCAGAACTGCACCAATCCAAAGCCAAGAGCCAGGAGCTTCCTCCAGGTCTCCCACCGGGTACAGGGGCCTAAGGACTTGGACATCTTCTACTGCTTTCCCAGGCCATAGCAGAGAGCTGGATCGGAAGAAGAGCAGCTGGGACTAGAACCGGCACCCATATGGGATGCAGGCGCTCCAGGCCAGGCTGTTAACCTGCTGAGCTACAGCACCGGCACCATGTAACCACTTTTTAAAATTACTTTGCTGGATTTAGGGGAGGGCAATTCTACATGGATATGTTATATAAGTCTAAGAGATGAGTACAGAAAGAGTGGGGGGGACTATAAAACTCACAACAGATAAGTATAAGAAATTGAGTTTCCAGTCTTCTCTAGAATTAGGCTTCATGCCAAAACTCATTCCCATATCATGCAGATGCATTCAAATATAAAGTATAAATATGGATTGCAAAATTAAATATAAGGGTAAAGTTAAGTATACCCACTATTTGATACTCTTCACACTTTGGATTCACTGTCCTGGTCAAAAATAATCAAGAATACATCTTTGAAAGCAGGTAGATAGGATGGCTGGAGATGAAAGATGAGGCAAAGCAGGGTTGGATAGACTATACAGTCTACTGAGACCTCCACATGTTCTAGCATTCTGTTAGGAGTCATTGATGGTAATGCTCTTTGACTGTTCAGTATGAAGAAGGCAAATTGTAACAGACTCAGAGAGTGATCATTCAGCAATCTGAGGCCTGTTTTGAAAGACTGAGCTTAAGTTCTTTTTTTATTCATCTCTTGGGTATGTGGATAATTCAAAAGCAAGCACTAGACATATCTGATGGGTCTGTCTGGCTAATTGGCCAGTTTGATCTTCAATACTAGACAGTCACTACTCTAGCTTAATCTAAGGCTTTATGCTTCTCTGATGCCACCAGATCACAAACTGACCAAATATCATACATGCAAATACAAGCCTCAGAGAGCAGAACATGTGATTATCATGGTTGTAACCCATACACACTCTTCTCTAGTAGCAAGGGAGTGAATAAACATTTAGTAAGCTCCTACTGTGTGCAAAACATTGTGGTAAGAATATTAAGAATGGGGTTGATCTATTCAGAGAATGGAAGGTAAAAAGGAAAGAGGAATTGGACAGGGGTGTTGCATATAGAAATCAATAAACCCAACAACAAAACACTGCTCCAAGAAGTACCAGTATCCTCTGTCCTGAGGATTTACCTTCCACAAAGATATCTTCACACCTCAGTCAGCTGAATATATGAATGTCAAAAGGCTCAGGGAAGGATGCCCATCTCTAGAATGATCACAGCAGCCATATTTCTCTAAGCTACACTGAGCTTTCTTGGCAGCACAGACAGAATAGGGTAGCCTAGGGTTGGACCAACACATATGTACCCATCCAGCTGTGCCCACATATCTACCACTTCCAGAAAACCCTCTCTCTGGTCCTGGGGCAGAAGCTGATTACACACCATTTCCTGAAAAGAATTCTCTTCTGTCTTGCTCCAGGGACTCTGGCAGAGGATGGAGGATGGAGCTTTGTGTATCCTCTGGCATTCAAGTAACTATCTAATGCCCAGAGCTTGGAGCCAGAGGAGGTTTGTCCAAATGCCTGACCTAAAAGGGCCATGGCTTCACTTCTTTTCTAATTAGGATAATTAACCTCTCCTGCTCATTCATTCTATTCCAATCAAAAAAGCTCAAATTTGAACAGCACAGGGGACTGCCAGGCTCTAGGGACAGAAAACAGTCTACAAGCCTTTTATCTCCATGCAGTCACCATCAAGGCAAAGCCAGCACAAGCTTCGTCACAGCAACTTCACCCTTGAAACAACCTTGGATTGTCTTGAAGGCCACTTTCAGAATTTTCATTAGTGTAAACATCCCATCAGTTATAACATTTTACACAGTTCTATAACACTTGCTGACCAAATTGGGGTGGGGAGGGTGACAGTGAGAATGCTAAGAGGGTATAACATTTCTCCTTGTATTGTCACGGGGCTTTTGTGGCTCATTTAAGGAGAATAAATCCTGGATGGCCTTGAGTTGGTAGCATTTAATATGGTATTTATGGAATTTATTCTTTGGGAACAACCACCAGAAGCAAACCTTCAGGACCATTTCAAAACTGGGTTTGAATAGCAGCATTTCTTTTAGCAATATTGAATAAGTAATTTTATTTTCATGACCTATTTACACCGTGCAAACACCGTTGAAAAGCACCCTACAGGTTCACAGTACAATATGTTACTTTAAAAATATATTCTTTTATAAAAGGTTCATATGGAACATTGGCATGTTAACATGTGACAAAACTCTCAAAGCATGTCACCAATTCTGTGTGAATGCTTTCCAATGTTGTCAGTTTCACAATCACAGTTCACTATTTGTATTTTAATACATACAATAAAAAAATGAATTCTACAGTGGAAAGTTCTTGAGGCAATATGTATTAGTTCATTAACATATAAAGATGTTCTGCCACAATAATCCACAATATCAACTTAATCAGCCCAAAGACACATTTTCACACATCTAGCAGTACAAAAATCCTAGGCAGTTGTTGTTTTCTAGTTTTTTATTCTTTGCTGGTTCTCCTGGTTCTATTTTGCACTTTTGAGAAGTATGCTCATCTTTTTCATTATCTGACTCCAATGTCTCCTCCCCTTCTGGTAGAAGCCTGGCTTTCTTAGCGTTCTGTGGGGGCATCATCGGCATTGTCCTCGCCGTATATGTTAGACCATCGTATTGCCATGTCCAGCTCTGGAGGCGGAGGTTTCTTCTCCGTTGTGTAGGTCTTCTGTGGGGGCACATAGTTTGACTTCCATATTATGAACTCCTTTGGAGGCAAAGAAGAACCCAGTCTCCGAGATACGATGCCAAGGCTGACCCCTCCAGGAGGCTACAGCAGACACTGTCTTGGAGGCAGCACCGCAGGCACTTCGGTGTCAAAGGAAAGGGGTCTCGGGGAGAAGCTCCTCCAGTGCCTTGACAACATGCCTCTTCCAGTCTATCTGCCTGTTTAGTGGATTGTAGAGAAAGGCAGAGCAAGTCACACCTGTTCTATAGCCGCCCACCGACTTCGCCACATCCGGGTTCCACAGCCCGTCTCCTTCGGCTCTCTGTTATCCTCCTCTCCCGAGGATCTCGAGCTGCTGCTTCCATAAGCTACGAAGTAGCTCAGTGGGTCCTTCTCCTCCACTGCCATGATGGCTGCACGGGACCACCTGAATAGCAGCATTTCAAGAGGTTAGATTCACACTGAACAGGTAGCAGTACTGCAGCTCTCCCTCTGCTGGCTTTAACTGCCCATTTCCCATCTGTGAGCAGGTCTGAGAGTTTCCCATCAGGCATCTGCAGACTCCCTGATGCCTAGGCAGACAGGAACAGAGGGCAGTCGTCTGGATCTTTTTCCCTTCCCCACTACAGAATTCAGTCCAGGATCTTCCCTACATGCAGCCCTTCCTACCTGTAGAGGAAGCCACTATGTTCTGTAGTCTCCATGCCAAGAACGCCTTGACTGTATATCTTTGGGAGTCTCTATGGCAGGTGAGAAGGGCAAGAGAACAGGGTAATATGTGGGATTGGACTGCCCATTTGGATTTAGTTATGCTCCAGTAATGAAAGGATTTTCCCTGGTCTGACATAGCTTGAGTTTTAGAATATCCCCACCAGAGGAGGACCCTTTCCACTCACTATGTAATAGAGCCCTATAGACAAATTTCTCAGCAAGTTAAGAATTTTTACTTGGGTATAGGCTAAGAAAATTAGTCATCCTGCAAACTTTTCAAATTCATGCCTTGTTCCCCTCCTAACACTACACTCTTCACTTCCCATCTGTAATACTACAGCCTGGGCCTGCCATCCTCCCTTCCACCCATCTATGTTAACCAGGCAAAATGTAGTTCTCAGTAGATACACAATAATGACTAGAACAGCACCTCTAAAATTCTGATGTGCTATTGAATCACCTGGGGAGCTTGTTAAAATGCACATTCTGGTTCATTAAGTATGGAGTAGGACCCAAGAGTCTGCATTTTAACTATCAACCTTGGTGATGCTGATGTTGCTGGTTCAAAGACCATACTGTAAGTAGCAAAGGTATAGCATCCTTAAGGTCTTCTCTTTTTTTAAAAAGATTCATTTATTTATTTGAAAGGCAGAGTTACAAAGAGGCAGAGGCAGAGAGAGAGAGGTCTTCCATCTGCTGGTTCACTCCCCAAATGGCAGCAACAGTTGGAGCTCAGCCAATCCGAAGCCAGGAGGTTCCTCCAGGTCTCCTATGTAGGTGCAGGGGCCCAAGGACTTGGGTCATCTTCCATTGTTTTCCCAGGCTATAGCAGAGAGTTGGAACAGAAGTGGAGCAGCCAGGACTTGAACCAGAGTCCATATGGGATGCCGGCACTGCAGGCAGCGGCTTTACCCCTATGCCAGAGAGCTGGCCCCCTAGGGTCTTCTTTATAACTAGTATGTTGATGTAAGGTCCATACTTTAAGTATCAAGAACATATACTCCCTTTCTGAATGAGTTAAACTCAACTGGGCTGCTTAGAATCAGATATTGTGGCATATCAACCTCTCTTCTTATCAGTTAACAATAGCATTTATTTCATATTGAAGCTAAAAGTATCCTTTAGTGTAAGCAGAACTGGGCAGAGGGTATGGCAAATATGAACCTTGGCATCAACTCTCCTTCCTGGGACCTGGATTATTGGAATAAGCCTTCCTGGGCACCTTTCCTGCTTCCTGAAGCCAATCCTGCAGGCCAAACTCATTTTCAGTCCAGCCACTTCATTCATTGCATCCACTTTCACATAGTAGCTCTGGATGGCTGCTGCTGCCTTATCACTCATGCTGTGATCTGCATCAGTGGTTGAGACAACAGAAACAGCTACATCATCCAAGGCACAACTCATTTATTTCATGCTGGAGAAAACAATCTCCTATCCAAGTGAGGCCAGCTAAGATGCACAGTTGCCAGAGCTTTGAGGTGGTAAGAAATACGCCTTTTGCATTACTTAGCTCCTCAGTGGCAAGCAATGTACCCCTTAAGGAGGTCCCGCATGTCACAGCATCAGTCCCATGCTGTACCAAGCAAGTCCATTTCTCCCCTGAGGTGTAAGATATATAATTCCAGGGTTAGTTAAAGTATAAAATTTTATGGAGACATTGACTGTCTCATATCTCTCCTAAGGTAATTCTAAAATCCTCTCCTCATTAGCATTGCTGCAAATTGTGTTCTTTGTTCAAAATAGCTAATAAACTTTAGAGAACATCTGTATTTGGTGTCTAAGTTTTATTTATTTTTTAGATTGACATAACATTGCATGCTTATTTTATATTATACAACTATTATACTATGAGGTCCATATACATTGTGGAATGGCTAAGTCTAGCTTATTAACAAATGAATTACCTCATTTATTTATCATTTTTGTGATGAGAGCACACACTTTACATTTTTCAAGACTACACAAAATAATCACTAACTATTCCTCCAGGGCCCGGTGCTTTGGTATAGCAGGTTAAGCTGCCACCTGCAGTGCCAGCATCCCATATCGGCACCAGTTGGCATCCCAACTGCTCCACTTACAATCTAGCTCCCTGCTAATGGCCTGTGAAAAGCAACAGAGGATGGCCCAAGTGCTTGGGCCACTGCCACCCACGTGGGAGACTCTGATCAAGCTCCTGGCTCCTGACTTTGGCCCGGCCCAGCTCTGGCTAGGGAGTAAACCAGGAGATAGAAGCTTTCTATCTGTCCCTCTCTCTCTCTCTCTCTCTGTAGCTCTGAATTTCAAATAAAATAAATCCTTAAAAAAATTATTCTTCCTATCTAAAAGTAACCATATATCTTTTGTCCAACATCTCTTCATTCCTTCACCCTTCCCAGCCTCTGATAACCAATAGTCTCCTCCCTACTTTCATATTGAACGTTTTTTAGTTTCCACGTGTAAATGAGATCATGCAGTATTTGTCTTTCTGTGCCTGGCTCATTTCACATAATACAGTGACTTCCAGTTCCATCCATGGTGCTACAAATGACCAGATGCTATTACATTGGCATTCACAGAGTTAAATAGTGCAGGTGGGAAGGTTCCCTTAAGAAGATTCCAGAGCATTATAATTGTGTGATTTCAATCCAAAACATAAACTTGCTTTATGGCCTAAGGGGGTTGTCAAATAGTTTTTTAAAACACACTGGAAAATTTAAAACAGCCTAAAAGTAGGCCAACTTGAAGATCCAGAATGGCTCCATATCTACACTTACCAATGGCTGTGTGGAAACAAGTCTTGGAGACTGAATCATTACTGGCTCTGATGGGGTCTCCAAGCTAAAGAAATATTCATCATTAGCTGTTTGCCTCTTGTCTACTTATGTTTGCCCTCCTAAGCTGGTTACTTAACTCTCCTGGAGAGCCTGCTACTTTCATCTACAGAGGATCCTATAACTCTGCCTCTTCCTCAAAATGACACATAAAACCTAGCATGCTGGCCGGCGCCGCGGCTCACTAGGCTAATCCTCCACCTGTGGCGCCGGCACCCCGGGTTCTAGTCCCGGTCGGGGCAGCGGATTCTGTTCCGGTTGCTCCTCTTCCAGTCCAGCTCTCTGCTGTGGCCTGGGAGTGCAGTGGAGGATGGCCCAAGTCCTTGGGCCCTGCACCCGCATGGGAGTCCAGGAGAGGCACCTGGCTCCTGCCTTCGGATCAGCGTGGTATGCCAGCCACAGCGTGCCAGCCGCAGTAGCCATTGGAGGGTGAACCAACGGAAAAGGAAGACCTTTCCCTCTGTCTCTCTCTCTCACTGTCCACTCTGCCTGTCAAAAAAAAAAAAAAAAAAAAACCTAGCATGCTGGCCAGTGGGATCATATTTCCAGCCAAGAGGAACTCATTGAGCCATTTTGTTAACTTGATCACTGAGCACTTTCCCTGAATGAGCACAGGAGCTTTTTTCTGGGCAAGGCTGACTAGTCCCTCCCAATTCTTATGAATGCCAGCTATGTGATTCCTAAGTAGATTTCATTTTAGTCATATGACTTCCCAGCCAGGGCACTTTACACTAGTTAATCACTATAGATGGGGCCAGCGCCTTGGCTCACTTGGCTAATCCTCCGCCTGCGGTGCCGGTAACCCGGGTACGAGTCCCACTTGGGGCGCCGGGTACTAGTCCCGGTTGCTCCTCTTCCAGTCCAGCTCTCTGCTGTGGCCCAGGAGGGCAGTGGAGGATGGCCCAAGTGCTTGGGTCCCTGCACCCGCATGGGAGACTGGGAGGAAGTACCCAGCTCCTGGCTTCGGATCGGCGCAGCGCGCTGGCCATAGCAACCATTAGGGGAGTGAACCAACAGAAGGAAGACCTTTCTCTCTGTATCTCTCTGTCTATAACTCTCTCTCTCTAGCTCTCTCTCTCTCTCTCTCTCTCACTGTCTAACTCTGCCTGGCAAAAAAAAAACACACACACACACACTATAGTCGGCAACTTTAAGCGATTTAGGGTTCTCCTTCTGAAAAACCCTCAGATTCTAGTTCCTGAAGGACTCCTAAATTCAATCATAGCCATGTGGCTGTTTGCCTATGCAAATAAGTTGTCCCAGCTTGGTAGATCCTCTGGCTAAATGAAGTCAAGGTCATGACTTTGATGCCAAATAAGACCAGTTAGCTTCCATCTAGTCCATGGGTATAGAGCTTTTCCTATACCTTGGCCAAACAACTTTCTTATTTACTTATTTGAAAGGCAGAGGGAGGGAGGGGGGAAGAGAGACAGAGACAGATACAGAGACAGAGAGAGAGAATATCTCCCCATCTGCTGGTTCCCCAGATGCCCATGAGAGCCAGAGCTGGGCCAGCCTGAGGCCAGGAGCCCAGCGCTTCCACATGGGTGGCTCAGACCAAGCACTTGGGCCATGATCTCTGCTTTCCCAGATGCATCAGCAGGAAGCGGGATAGATAGAGGAGGAGCTCAAACTTGGACTGACACTCCAACATGGGATGCAGTTGTCCCAAGTGGCAGCTTAACCTAATGTGCCACAATACTTTGCCCTCAGCCCACCTTCTTTTTTTTTTTAAGAAAACTTTTATTTAATAAATATAAATTTCAAAAGTACAACTTTTGGATTATAGCGGTTTTTCCCCCCATAACCACCCTCCCACCCATAAACCATCCCATCTCCTATTCCCTCTCCCATCCCATTCTTCATTAAGATTCACTTTTAATTATCTTTATATACAGAATATCAATTTAGTATATACTAAGTAAAGATTTCAAAAGATTGCACCCACACACACAAAGTATAAAGTACTGTTTGAAGACTAGTTTTACCGCTAATGCTCATAGCACAACACATTAAGAACAGAGATCCTATATGGGGAGTTAAGTGCACAGTGACTCCCATTGTTGATTTAACAATTGACACTCTTATTTATGACGTCAGTAATCACCCGAGGCTCTTGTCATGAGCTGCCAAGGCTATGGAAGCCTCCTGAGTTCACAAACTCTGACCTTATTTAGACAAGACCATAATCAAAGTGGAAGTTCTCTCCTCTTTTCAGAGAAAGGTACCTCCTTCTTTGATGCCCCTTCTTTCCACTGGGATCTCACTCACAGAGATCTTTCATTTAGGTCATTTTTTGCCACAGTGTCTTGGCTTTCCATGCCTGCGAAACTCTCATGGGCTTTGTAGCCAGATCCGAATGCCTTAAGGGCTGATTCTGAGGCTAGAGTGCTGTTTAGGGCATTCGCCATTCTGAGTCTGCTGTGTATCCTGCTTCCCATGTTGGATCATTCTCTCGTTTTTAATTTTATCAATTATTATTAGCAGACACTGGTCTTATTTATGTGATCCCCTTGATATTTAATCCTATCTTTATGTTCAATTATGAACTTAAACTGATCACTTTAACTAGTAAGATGGCATTGGTACCTACCAACTTAATGGGATTTGGAGTCCCATGGCACATTTCTAGCTATACTACTAGGGGTAGGTCCAAGTGATTGTGTGCCAAACTGTACATCTCCTCCCTCTCTTATTCTCACTCTTATTTTTAACAGGGATCAATTTTCAGTTGAATTTAAACACCTAAGAATAATTGTGTGTTAATTAAAGAGTTCAACCAATGGTATTGAGTAGAAAAAGAAAATACTAAAAAGAATAAAATAGTAAGCTATTCCCCAACGGGACAAGGACTGATCAAGTCATTGTTTCTCATAGTGTCAGTTTCACTTCTACAGGTTTCTTTTTAGGTCCTCAACCCACCTTCTTAGTAATCTGGAAATTGATGGAAAAGGAGGCTGGGCCAAATGATGGGTTTAATATCTCTTTGCTTTATGTCTCATAATCAAAGCATCCATTTCCAATTAAAGCATTAATAAAGGATAGTAAGGATGAAAGTGAACAGAAATCTTTTAAAAATATTTTTCCATCTGCCCCCTTTCAGATTATCTTTCTTTTTTATCTATATCCTGGCCTCCACTTGTCTCTTATCCAGGTAGAATTCTCTTGACCCTCCCTCTAAACTCAGTCAAACAGTACCTATTTATACACTCTTTTGAGGACCCCTAAAATAGAATAGCATTTTACAGCTGAGGATATTGAGTCCCAGAATGGGAAAGGAACTATTGCAAGCTTGCCTAGTTCAACGAGCTGCTCAAGACTTTCGTAAATCCTAGATTGCAGGCAAGTTGAAATATCTGTGACATGTACTCTGCACTATGTCCCATGGGTGAAGAAAAATTTTTAAATTTTGAGAATAAACATGGACATAGCATAATCAAAAATGATGACAGTAAAACTTGCTTTCTAAGCAGCTTAATGGAAGGGAAAGAACTATTGCAGTAGCCCACAGAACTACCAATAGTAACTTCAAAATAGCTGGTATTAATGGGAATATAAAGAAAGAAGCAGAGACATGAAGGATGAATTGATTCCATGAATGCTGAGGGCAATGGAAGAGTCCAAGATAGTGTTCACATTTTACAACTAATGCTACTATGGGAACAGAGGAGTACCTGAGACTATGAAAAATAAATAAGGACACAAGCAAAGATAAAACCCACTGAGTCTAATAACTCCAACTTAATCCCAAAGCTGTTAACTGATGGGAGAAATACCATTACCTGGGGGAACCCTAACTGTGTTTTTGCTAAGCATTCACCTACAAACGACTGCATGGCATGTGTCCCAGTAGGCCTCCAAAACTCTGGAGTGTCTTCAGGTAGTTACACATAAATGTTTTCTAGAGATTTCCCTGCCATGGAGAAACATATAGAAAAATATCTGACTCCCTATCTGCTGGGAAGTCACACATGTCTGAGAAATTTCATTGCTGACAAGAGGAAAGGAGAAGAGTATATACTTAGAACCCAGACCCGGATATAGATCACAGCTCCAAAATTTACAAGTTACATGCTTTTGTTCATCAACATGTACCTTGCTGAGGCTCCATTTCCTCATCTGTTAATAAACATAACTACCTACTGCTTAGGTTTGTTGAGAGGATTAAATGTGATAATGTATACAAATAGCACAGTACTCAGCCCAAATTAGGCATTCAATAAATGCTAGTTTCTATCCTTACCCCAATCTTACTAATGAAAGGAAAGGGAGTTCAATTTCAAATCTGAAGATGAGAGTGAGAGATTTATATATAACAACACAGAAAACAAATCTCTTATTCAAACAGAGACTCAATTCCTTAGAAGTCATGTACATCTTCTGTAACCTAAGATTTTCAGGATCAAAGAGGATGGATGTGAGTGCTTGGACCCTTCATTTCCCACCATCCCCATCAAGTTATCTGTTCAGTGATTAGTATTTTGAATAGAATCTCAATGAATGAGAGGTTATTGGACTGGGAGTAAGGCTTTTCCAGGAGGAGAGGGCAGCCATGGGAAATCACTAGAGGTTGCAGATGCCCGGGCAGGCTGTGACCTGGAAGAAAATTTGTGTGAATAAGCAGGAGGAGCCAAGCCATGGGCTTCAAAGCCCGCGTAGTTTAGAATAAGCCCCAAATGGGAGTCCCAGCAAGATTTAAGGAGGAAGACAGGCTTTAATGTATAAATGTGTTGCCAAGCACTCTGCTTCCCCCATGAGAAGTCGTTGAAGGAAAGAGGGTTGGAGCCTTTAAGGAAGTCACAGAAGTCCTGGAGGCAAAGTTGCAAAGAATGTAACTGTCCTGATATCCCTGTTGGGTTTTAACTTTTACTCTATTTCAAAATGAATCTACCCAAAAATCACAAGAATATAACTAACTACTAATATTGAAAGTGAAAACAAGACAAGGGTTGTGGTTATGGCCAAATTTAGGACCTGTCATTGAGTAAATCATTTGCCCTCTCTATGCTTCAATTTCTGATTTATACAATGAAGAGATTGGAGTCATCACTAATTCTCACTCTCATATTTGAGAATTCGAAGATACTTGGAAGGATTGTGGCCACTGAAAAGAGCCTGACTTTTCTGCAGATAAGGCAAGATTCTGTCATTGTTTCTGGACCCCAAGGCCTAGGGGAGGTGAAATATTAGCCTATAACCCTCCCCTATCCTGCTAAATCCATTCTCATATCCCCATTGGAATAACTCAATCGAAAGAAAGTGATCAAAGTGAATTGTTCTTGTTGGTGCTTTTATGTGGGTTTTTTGTTTTTTAGCATGGAGGAAACATGAATGTATTTATTTACTTGGTGAGTTTTGCACATCCCGTTTTGGATCTTTCCCAAGCAAGTTTTAGACCACAGTGTTAAGTCCAAGGGAACTTTTTTTTCTCAAGGGAAAAGTGTTCTCTGTTGCCTTCAGGACTGTATCTTTGGCCCTTCTCTGTCCTCTAGGCAAGAGCCTGCCCTTAATATCACCTTTGACAGCCTTCCAATAGTATTAGGATCAAGAAATCTCAGCACTCGTGGCAGGCACAACATGCAGAATAAGCCACTGGCCTCTGCAAACAGCTCCATCCCCTTTCATCTTTGGCATATACTTGCCCCCATTTTTCTATCCCTTTCCTTAACACTGTTAGCCATCATCCATATCCCTCACCCCAAAAGGTTAAGGTTTGTCCTAGCCTTGCTCTCTAAAATTTAAGAGTGCCGAAGAATGTTCCAAGATAAGGCACTTTCCTGATAAGAAGCCGTTTGCTTATTGAAAGCAAAGCGCATAATGCCAGGTCTTCCAAAAGCTTTTTGAAGTCCCCTCATAGTTTCCAAACTCAAGACCCAACTGGGTCAGTTCACTTTACTATTGCATAGGCACATGCCACAATATAAGAACTGTTCTGCATAAAATGAGGCCTAAGGTGTAGATGGTCAATACAAAATATACCCACTTCTGGGTATCTCATCAAAATTCATCCCCCTAAAGGGAAGTGGGCAGGGTGGGCAGGCATCTTATTAGTGGTCACAAGATTCCATCTGGAATGAATTGGACCACAGCCACATGCTGTGGCTGATTGGTAGTACTCCTTCCTCCAACCTGTAAGTGGGTCCCTTTTTAATCACACAAAATGCTTACCTTCCACTGCAACTCAACCAGAGCTGGCTACTACATTCTCTAGTCAAAATCTATGGCTAGCTCTTTACCTCATACTTATAAAGTGTACTAATACTCAGACCACTCACTGCTTGCTTGGCCAGGAGACTCAGTCATGTGACTGGCGCTGGAAATTACTGGTTTTAAGAGGATTAAAAACCCAAGTGAGGAAATGTAAGAAGCCCTATTAATGGGCATGATCAATCATCAAATGACATCTATTAAGTGCTCAACAGCCCACAAAGCAGCTTTGGGAGGACTTCTGCCCCCTGTGAGTTTGCATTGCAGGCAGTCTATCCCAGGACAAATATCCAGATACCTAACAGAAACATGAAGAAACAATACACAAGTGTTATACTATCCCCTTTAATCTAAACCCCAGTTGCTTTCTATTATTCTGTTTTGTTTTGAATATCAGACCTTGTGTGGTTGAGGATCAGAGGCTCAGCCTATTTTGCTTTTCCCAGACGTTAAACACATGTACTCCAGATGGCCTTAATTTCCTTTCAGCTGACAATGCAAAGTAAGTTTACTTTCACTCAACAAAACTGACACATCTATTTGGGCACATTTTCTCAATTTATGATGAGGAAAATGGAGCTACATAATTCACCAGCAGGGAGACAAAATTCAAAATGAAGAACAGGATGAAAGGGAAAAGTGGAAAAGGCAGGGTTACATGCACTGCCAGCTTCAGAGCCAACTTTAAACTTGACAAGTAGCCAGCAATTGCCTCCTCAAGAGAGGAGCTACCGGGAATACCTCAAGTCGCTTACTCTTGTCCACAATTTCTCTATTAGAGGTGGCTCCATTTACTTTAAGCCTCCAAAATTCTAATTTCAAAACATGAATCTTTAATGGAGGGGGTCACAATTGAAGCTATAACTAGTCATGCACAGTATAGTATAAGTAATTAATTTGACTTAGATTGAGGAGGCTTTGTATTGGGGAAGAGGAGAAAGAACACAGGACTGGGAAACTACGGACACCTCTACTCACCAATTCCACAAGCTTACTTAGGACCCACCCAATCATGCAACTGCAAGGATAAGAATCATGCAACTTGCAGAGAGTCGTCTCTTAATTAAAGAAAAGCTTAAGCAAACACAATTGTGAGGAATGAAGGCCTCCAGGAAATCTTAATTTGCCACGGGTAAATTGGACTGAGTGTGGGTGAATATTTGTTTTTATACTGTTCCATAAAATTCACAGACTGACATCCATATGCAAACACAGAGGGGTTTTTGATCTTCCCATCTCAAGCTCCTCACAGAAGTTTCTGAATTAGCATCTCAAGCTTAGATAATCACTATAGTGATTTTGATGGAAACCAAAAGTGTTTAAATCAAGTTAAACAAAAATAAAAACAACAAAATGTGGATTCAAATGTACTATGGGACTCTTTCAATGAATTATTTTAAAGGAAAATACACTTTGTAATAAGAATAATCATACCCTGAAGTATTGGCTCTGAGTTCATATTTTTATATATCAGGTTTCCTATTTGTGGCAAAATATAATACAAAATAACTGAATTGGGCTCATTGTCTCTCTTTCCTCTGCCTCTGTTTTTCCACTCTACTTCTGTGTCAGAAACCACCTTCACAATCCTTATCTAGCTTCCTCATCCCCTTATTTTGCCACAATCTGCAAGACATCTTTATTTAGAAGTCCATGGAAACCAAGAAAGTTGCAATAAATAGAGAATGTTCATATAAGATTTCATTTTAAAGTCCAGGTGAACACTAGAATAAAAGAGTAATTTTCATTTGCCTCCTTATACCACCATGATTGTTTTTGATGAACAAGAAGATTAATTTCATAAGAATGTTAAATTTCTGTTCATTGAAATGTAACAGAAGCATTAAAAATCAAGTAAACTGTGTTAAAATATATAACTTCTATTACAGGCATTTAATATAAATAAGAAAAATATTACTATCACTAGAGATGTGAACAAAGGAAATAAAGAGGCAGTACTCAAAATAAGGAACAAACTTGGACCAAAAAATGGAAAAAAGTCACTAACTTCATTAGCAAAGAAATGCTAACCAAAAAAGAGAATCCTTTTATTCACTTATCAAGTGGACAAATACTGCATTCAATGCATTCAATGCTGACAAGGAGACAGAGATACAAGTATTCTCTCATAGTCTGCTGATGGAAACAAAAAGTAAGACAACCTTTCTAGTGGACAATTTGTCAATATGTATCAAGGGTCTCAAAAACACTATAAATGCTTGGCTCAGTGGTCCTACTTCTAGACATTTGTCCTAGGGAAATAATTAAAAACACTGTGTGAGTGTTATTGTCACAGCATCATTCATAATAGTGAGAAATTAGAAGCAATCAAAATGTTCATGTTGGTGAATGGTTAAATAAGAAATGCCTGAGTCTATCATTGATTTGTCAAACGCTGTTTTAAATATTCGTCAAAAAAATTGGTAGGAATTACATACTAACCGTTTTAATGATTTTGTGATTATTTTAAAATTTACTTTACATGATTGAAGTTGAACATATCTTCCTTTCATTATTGTGTATGGTCTTGTGCTTATTTTCCTTCTGGAATACGGCCTTTTCACTTTCTATTTGTTGGACTATTTATAGTGAAGTCAATAAACCTTTAACTATAATGTAAATTTAAAATATTCTCTAAAAATAAATTTTAAATTCTTAAAATTATAGCATGTCTAAGGGATGGAATATTATATAGTCATTAAAAATGATGTTTAAAGACATTTAACGCTATAAGAAGCTGTTCAGAATATAATGTTGGGTTTTTTTAAAGGCAGGATATGAGTAGTACAATCTATTTTGCTACGATCAGTGCAAAGTATACTTACATAAAATAGAGTAAAAAAATAAAATAGAGAAAAAAGAGGGAGTCCTCCATACTTCGTATTTTTTACATTTTTCATATTTTCCCAAATGTTCCAAATGAGCACATATTAATTTTAAACTTAGAGAGAAAAACACAGATGCTACCTCCAAAGAAGAAAGACATTTATAAAGTGTTTTGAATACATTCAGGTCTGTTTCCTATATACCGAATATACCCAGATTCACCATTTATGCAGGAAGAGGCCATTTGTAACTCTGGTCCCATCCCTCCCTTCTTGCCTCTGTGTCTTTGTTTGCTGATTTCTAGGTGTATACAACCTTTCTCACCCAGCATTTTTCTGTCCATCATGACGGACACCTAAGGAAAGAGGCCTGCTTCATATGCCACATGTGTTTGATTGCTCTCAAGAATAGACCAGTAGTTCTCAACTCTGCCTGTTCATGAGAATCCCATGCTGGGGTTCAAGTAAAACAAAGCAAAGCCTGGGATTCACTCCCAGAGATTCTGGTTTTATTGCTCCAGGGTGGGGCCTGGCAATCAATTACTTTAGAGCTTTAATGTAAAACTAGGGTTGAAAAACCAGAGAAGTAGGCAAAGACACAGAAAGAGAGACCAATGCTTTCTTCAGGTGAATTTAGTTGAGCAACATAGACAGGATGGGCATTGACCCTCTAGGGATCTATCTCACTATTGTCCTCCCACTTTGCCAGCCCTTGAGATATCTATAAGCTACTATCTGTTCATTTATTAAATGCCAAAATATCATAAAGCAGATAACCAACTTTCATATGCATCGTCTGAATGACTGCAAAAGATGAGCAGACCCCAAAAACAATGATCAACATCCCTTTTCCCTTCCTTTTTTAAAAAGATGTATTTATTTATTTGAGAGGTAGAGTTATAGACTGGGAGAGGGAGGGACAGCG
This sequence comes from Lepus europaeus, assembly GCF_033115175.1. Taxonomy (NCBI): domain Eukaryota; kingdom Metazoa; phylum Chordata; class Mammalia; order Lagomorpha; family Leporidae; genus Lepus; species Lepus europaeus. Next base: position 33,018,903 of record NC_084850.1, on the reverse strand, counting down.
AGAGAGGTCTTTCATCTGTTGATTCACTCTCCAAATGGCCACAACTGCCTAAGCTGGGCTGCTCTGAAGCCAGGATTCAGGAGCTCCTTCTGAGGATACAAGGGCCCAAGCACTTAAGTCATCTTCTATTGCTTTCCCAGGCACATTAGCAAGGAGCTGGATCAGAAGTGGAGTATCCAGGATCTCTAGCCATCAGGGAACTGCAAATCAAAACCACAATGAGGTTTCACTTCACCCCAGTTAGAGTGACCCTCATACAGAAATCAACAAACAACAAATGCTGGAGAAGATGTGGGGAAAAGGGCACCCTAACCCACTGTTGGTGGGAATGTAAACTGGTAAAGCCAATGTGGAAAACAGTACGGAGATACCTCAAAAATTTGAATATAGACTTACTGTATGACCCAGGCATTCCACTACTTGGAATTTACAAAAGGGAAATGAAATCAGTAAACCAAAGAACTATCTGCACCTCCATGTTTATTGCAGCTCAATTTACAATAGCTAAGACATGGAAGCAATCTAAATGTCCAACAACCGAAGACTGGATAAAGAAATTGTGGGACATTTACACTATGGAGTACTACACGGCAGTAAAAAAAAAAAAAAAAAAAAAAAAAAAAAAAAAAAAAAAAAGATGGAATCCGGTCCTTTGCAACAAAATGGAGCAAGCTAGAAAACCTCATACTTAGTGAAATAACTCAGTCCCAAAAAGACAAACACCATATATTCTCCCCGATTTGGGACAATTAATAGCACAGCTAAAATGAAAGCTATAGAAGCAAAATTGTCACTTTTAGAATCAATTTCTTCAAGAATCCTTGACCTGATTGTCGAGGGACAGTTTACCATTGTTACTTTTTACTGTGTATATCCTTTTTGTTTTGTTAGTTTTGTTAGTTTTTTCTCTGTTTTCTTTCTTTCTCTCTCATTTCTCTACTTCACACTATATGCTGAACTCCCTATGTAACACAGAGTTAATTATATGTATTTTAAGGCAATTGAAAAAAGATCCCAGTTAAAAATAAGAGAGGGAATAAGAGATGGAGAAGGTAGTCTAAAACTGTAAAACAGTATAGTTCTGCATACAGGCATATAGACCTACCTCTCAGGGTACAGCCTAAGAACTAGTCATGGGGCTCCAAATTGGTGGTATAAATGCCATCCATCTTCACTGTTAAAATGATGATATTAAATGTTAAAGGCAACAGATAGATTGGTTTAAATTTAAAAGGGACGATATAAATAACATCAAGTACCTGGTAAAAATAATAGAATTAAAAAGGAAGGACCAACATGGGAATCAGTCCACACAGCACACTCCTAGAATGGCATTTGCAGTAAATAACACTCTGACCTCAGAATCAACCCTTAAGGCTTCCTGGTCGGGCTGGAAGGCCTGCAAGAGCATTTCAGGCATGGAAAGACAAGAAAGACTCAGTGACAAAAAATACCCTACATGAAGGATCTCTGTGAGACCTCAGAGGAAAGAAAGGGTCATCAAAGAAGGAGACACTCGTCTCTGAAGGGAGGAGAGACCATCCACTTTGCTTATGGCCTTGTCCAAATACCAATGGAGTCTATGGTCACAAAAGGCCTCCATAGCCTTGGCAGCCCATGGCAAGAGCCTCGGATGATCACTGATGTCATAACAATAGGGTGTTAATTGTTAAAGGAACAACAGTGGTCACTGTGCACTTGCTCCCCATGTAGGACCTCTGTCCCTATTGAATTGTAATATGAGAATTGACTGCAAATTCTCTCCCCAAACTGTACTCTCTATGTTGTGTGTGGGCGTGGGTGCAAATTGTTTAAGTCTATGATTAGCATAGAGTTGGTCCTCTGTATATAAAGTCATACTAAAAATGATCCATAATGAAGAAGGAGATGAGAGAGGGAATGGAGATGGGATGGGAGCTGGGGGGGAGGGGGGAGCATGGGGGAAAGAATCATTATATTCCTAAAGTTGTATCTATGTAAAAATATATTCGTGAAATAAATTTTTTTTAAAAAAAGAAGTGGAGTAGCAGAGACTCAAATTGGCACCCATATGGGATGCTGGTGCTGCATGCCAGGGCATTAACCCACTGTGCCACAGAGCTGGCTCCTCCTTTCCTTTCTTTTTCTTTTTCTTTTTTAAAGATTTATTTATTTGAAAGTCAGAGTTACATAGAGAGAGGAAATGCAGAGAGAGAGCGATCTTCCATCCAATGGTTCACTCCCCAGTTGGCCACAATGGCTGGAGCTGTGTCGATCTGAAACCAGGAACCAGGAGCCTCTTTCGGGTCTCCCACGAGGGCGCAGGGGCCCAAGGACTTGGGCCATCTTCCACTGCTTTCCCAGGACATAGCAGAGAGTTAGACTGGAAGCAGAGCAGCTGGGACTAGAACCGGCACTCATATGGGATGCCGGCGCTTCAGGCCAAGGCATTAACCCACTGCGCCACAGCACCGGCCCCCTCCTTTCCTTTCAAACTCACTTATGCTGGCATCTGGAAAAGGGCAAGGTGCTAAGAGAATTAGAGCTAGGACAGAGAAGTTTTGAAGTGAGGAAGGAGGAGGAAATAAAAAGCTGAAAATGGTGGTAATAGGCCTAGTTGGGGCACTGGGTAGACAGCAAACATCAGGATTGTGTGTCATCAAAAAAAGCAGATGAAAGAGTACACAAAGAGGCAAGCCCTATGCACTTCACAGTGTTGCCAAGGGTCATCCTGAAATGAGACCTATAAAGTAGGCTGGACAGCATGATGTACTTGAAAGACCACTAAATTGGAAGTCAAGAGACTTGCTTACAAGGCCAAGAATACCATGAGGCAAGCAAAGCTGTGCTTGTGCAACCCTGAGAAAGTCCTTTCTTAAATTCTGTGCCCTGGCTACTTCACCTGCCTCACTGTAGCTCCAGCCTGCTTCCTCATATTCTTTTTTTTTTTTTGCAGCCGGCACATCGCGCTGATCCAAAGCCAGGAGCCAGGTGCTTCTCCTGGTCTCCCATGCGGGTGCAGGGCCCAAGCACTTGGGCCATCCTCCACTGCCTTCCCAGGCCATAGCAGCAGAGAGCTGGCCTGGAAGAGGGGCAACCGGCTTAGAATCCGGCGCCCCAACCGGGACTAGAACCCGGTGTGCCGGCGCCGCAAGGTGGAGGATTAGCCTGTTAAGCCACGGCGCCGGCCTCCTCATATTCTAATCTTGTTTCTGACCCTACGCTAGCTGTGAGGGCTGATGCAAGTCACTTCCCCTCTCTAAACACAGCTTCCTCAAACCAGAGTAATTCCACTTTTATGTTTATCATACACACACACACACACAGACAGACAGACAGCTTCTATAAAAATTCCATTTCAAAAAAAAGCTACACAGTTTTAAAAGTTGTTTCCTACTTCCTCAAGTCATCTGTAAGACTCCTTATAGCCCGGAATCCTGGAATGCTCTGATTCTGTGTGACAATTACAGGGCACACGAGTTTTCATGTACCAGTTTGAGCCTCTCTTTTACAACCTGAAAATATTGCAAAGGCAGTTTCTAACATAGGCCACTGGACAAATAATGAACTACCCTCTGGGAAAGAGCAACTTGCTCCCTTTGAGAACATTTCCAGAGGGTAAGTCAACCCTTTTGGGGTTTCATAGCAAACCCTCTGAGAATCCAAGCCTGACACAAGTTGCTATAAATGTCAACATTTGTGTGAAGCCCATTCATCAATATCAGAGACTTGCATCATTTGGGGGACTTCTAGAGACCATGTCAGAAGTACAGATAATGTGGCTCTGAGAGATCTTGTACAGGTGCATGAGCAACAACATATGATGATAGCCCCTATTAGAAGATGAAAAAGAAAATTATCTTCAACTATATTTTGCTGGCTGTCTTCACTACCAACTTCCATATGTTAATATCCTATGTATTGTTCTATGTTTTCAGATGAAATATTCTATTTGCTCAGCATGAAGTGGATTTGTATTTTGCTTGTACATTGAACAAATTCATGGCCTTTTCTCTGTCTCTCTAGGATAATGATTTTGACAACTGTAGATTTGAGATATTTTTGTGTTTGTTGTCATCCCTGTCATTTGATCAAACTACTAGTCACAGACTGAATGCCTTGGGAGCAGACTCTGAGATGGAAATGCACATGCAAGGTGTTTGTTAGGGTGTATTCCCATTATAAACCCTTATGGGAAGAAGAGAAGGATACAGATTTGGGCAGATGGAAAGATGGGCTATGCTGCAATCATAACAAGGCCTCAGCCTTACCCCTCAGGGAGTTGTGAAATTGGGATGACCCTTTAGCGTTATCCCACTGAGTGTGAGATGATTGTGCCTTTATATCCCGTGGCAACCAGTCATTGGATGCAGACTGCCCTGGGAATGGGGCGAAAGCTGAAGCCAGGCAGCTCTCTTCCACTAACAGCTTTCCCACACTGAAGGAAGACCTGGGCCGTACATCACAGTATCCACTTCACTGCGCTTTACCAAGATAGTCTCGTTGTTTGCCAAGAACAGCCTAACAACTTGTCCAGTAGGGTTAGATTGGTCATGGCTGCAGTCCAGCCCCTCATCTATAACTGGATACTCTATCCTCAGACTCCCCTGTGATCTTGGCTGAATGCAGATGACAATCTAGCACTCACCTGTTTACCTGTATGATAACTCCCATTCCTTAAAATGGGGAAGAAAAAGTGGAAAGAAATGCTGGTCTGGAATCAGGAGGAGAGAATTTCCTGCTCAAAGGAAAGTAGAGTTCAGCGTGGCAAAGTTTGGCATGTTAAAGCTCACACAGAGCCGATGACAATTCGGAAGCTGCTAAAACAGTAGGCTTATTTTTACAAAGCCAGGGCTTTGTTACATACCTCACCTCCCACAAGTACCAGTGCCTGCTTTTGCTCTGCCTCTCAAGTCTAATTTTTTTCCTTCTTTTTTTTTTACTCCCTCAAGCCCCTGTGTACTCACTTTGGTCAGCTGCCATGCCCAACAGTCAAACTACAGTAAATTAGCTATGAAGATAAATAAAAGCATTTCTTCAAGTGTTTCCTGACATGCACTGAACTGAAATGACCATGTAGTGTCCGAATTTCCCAATCAATGCACAAGGCACAGGCGCAGATGCAAAAGCAGAGGTTTATTTGTTACCAGCCGGCTGGGACCCCCTACCTGAACACAGCCATTTAGCAGTGCACAGGCAAAAGGCCCTCTCGTTTGCATAAGAGAGGTTTTTATAGCCTCCCACTTACAAGGGTGCAGGTCATCTTCTATGTAGGTTACCTTCTTACTCTCTATATGGCAAGGTATTGGGACCTAACATGTTCATTGGTTCATTTAAACGTAAAGAATATATACGTTATGTGGCAGGAAGGCCACACAAAGGAGATGGCACAGGGAGGAACTGGCGGGAAGCATTGGGTCATAAATTCCAGGGGAGCCGGTGGGGAGCAAAAAGTCATAAATTCCAGGAGAACTTACTCTCTTTGTTCTCAAGAACCCAGCCTGCCTCCTTCGTGGTCCAGGATGAGGCCTCTCATGGCATTACAGCAGGCAAGCAAGCAAGCCAGAGTACAGAAGCGAAACCAGCATTTAGCAAGCTAGGGACTCCAACTCCCACAACCATTCCCCCACCTCTCTAGGGTTCTAGAATGCATAGTCCCATAGTGCAACAGACACAGAGAACCCTGGCTTGGTAAAGACATGGCAGTGGGAAGCCACGTTTCTGACTTACTCAAAATGTGTGAGCAAGTTTCTAGCCTAGGGGTTCCCAGACGCACACTCATTAAGAAATCAGTGTGCTTTTTCTACTTAATTTTTGAATAAGTAATGCATTTGCATAGTTCAAAGAACAAAAGCATAAAAAGCTCTGAAAACATCAGTGTTTATGAAAAGGCCTCTGATTTGTGGCAGCAGGCAGCATAGAGAGGAGCACTCATCTGCCAACCATGTCTTCCAGGAGCTTAGGCTTTGAGAGGACAGCATGAGTCACACACTTTGTAATCTCTATTGTTTTGGAACTTACAGAAAATACTGCCTGCTTCTTGTAAAATTGTCAAACGTTATATAAATAAATGAAAGTAGAAGTTCTTGACAATCCTACACCTCACAGATAACTCCTGCCAATTCCTTCAGGTTTTTTTCTATACATATATAAAACCTGGGAGGCTTTTTTTTTACAAAAATGGAATTACACTATAAATGTTATTTTGAAGCTTTTTTCTATTGTTACATATTACATAGTGTGTCACATACATAACAGAAATCTTTCCATATTAATATGTACAGATTGAGCTGTCTTTTTAACAGCAGCATAGTATTTCACACATATGTATTACAATGTATTCAGCTTCATTTTGAATTTTAAATGTCTATAAATAGTTCTTTAAATCAGTTTCTCTATTGGTTGTAATTGATTTACCTTGGATTAAAATCCATTCATCTCTGGAGAATTTAATGAGAAGTCAGTAAAGGAAGTTCCATGCGTAGGCAGAGAATCATCAAGAAATTTCCACAGGTAGCAGGGGTGTGCCCAACAAAGGCAGAGATAGGTGCAGTCTCCCTGAGTAGATATCACTGAGAGTACTAAATAAGTGGGTGAGATAATTTTCTAGATTTAAATCAATGTGGAAATAAGGGAGAAGTGAGGCATGGAATGGAGTGAGGAATGAAAGAAATGAAATAAAAGCAAGTTAGAATGGAATTCATCTTGATACACAGATTATGAGTCATTTCAGAGCAAAAGTTTTATGGAAAGAACTGTCATGTTTTAGTTCAATTCAAGTTTGTTACTAATGAACAATATAATCTGCCAATGTAGAAGTATTAGCAATCCTAGGTTGTAAGAATAACAACCCAGATCAAAGCAATCTATAATCCCATTTTCATCCAGATCCAATTACATCTAGAATATCAGGAATAATTAAATATTGACAAATATCCACAGAAGAGAGACAGAACAATGAGGGAACTTGTCATCATGTCATAGTAGCTGAGAGATTGTAACATCTTTAACCAGAAGGAAAAGAAGGTTAAAGAGACACATGTTAATTGCCTTCAAAAATGTAAAGGACTGTCATATGGAAAAGGGGCTACATTTGTCCTGTATTATCCCAAACTATGGAGCAGGACCAATGAGTATAAGTTATAAGAATGCAGATTTTGACTCAACACATGAACACTTGTATTTTGCAAAAGTCCTTTTTAAAAAAAAAAAAGTTTACTTTAAACATATCAAAGACTCACTGTGTAATTTCATTACCATTATTATTCAGCACAGATGTAAAACTCAACCTTGTTGAATTTTCAACAATTCTTAATTAGTAAGATTCAAAATAATGAGGTCCTATTGTACACTGCTTAAGAAAGAGTTTCAAATGCTTTAATCTCTTTCTTCCTATGTTTATTTCTTAATCCCATGCCCTCAACTCCCACTGAAGCAGAGAACACATCAAAAACCCACAAAAATGGAAATCTGAGAAATAGATATGTGTGGTTGGTTTAAAAAGAGTAAGAATTAACATTTAAAGCAATGGCAATTTACTTTGATCTGTAATTTTGAGCTCCTATTCTGAAATAGCTCATTTGGAAATTACCAAGTGCTTAGGTCTCATTTGTGACCTTCCTGCACACACCCAGCACACAAAGGAGTTGTAACGGTTGAGTCACCACTGCCATCTCCCTGAAGCAGGCTCTCCAAATGTCAATATCATTTTCAATCCAGGGAAGAAGCTTCTAAATTGTAGCCTGCTTATATTACAGGATAAGCCTGAGAAAGCATAGAACCTGGAATATGTTCAAAGGGCAGCACAGTCTTTCTCCATTCTCTGTTGCCCTGCTGACTGAATTGTTATGTCACAGATCTGTTTGGTTTTGCAAATCATTCATATCACCCATTTCCATGTGTCATTCATTACCTGACTATAAATGAAAAACTATTTAAATTATGTGGGAATGGAAGACCTCTCTCTCTGTCTCTACCTCTCTATAACTGACTTTCAAATAAATGAATAAAATCTAAAATTAATTAATTAATTAATGTGGGAAAATCAAAATCGAGCTGCTTTTGACAATACTCTAATAAAATGATGTCTATATTGATGGAATTATACTATATTATGTAATCATACCAGAAGCAAAACTATTGACATGATATAATATTAGAGATATAAATACTCTAATAGACCAGTATATAGAAAATACCTGTGCTCTTCTTGTGATATACTGAACTCCCCAACTTCTCAAACCCTAAGTCCAAAAAGGTTACCCAAAACTGAAGCATCAGATCTTTTCTCTTTCCCCTTCAACAGAGATCCAGGGCGTTAGTTGCTAATAGATGGCTGACTTAAATTAACTAAAAAGAAATCAGGAATTCCTGGTAAGCTTAACTGAGAAAGAGGAAGAACTCATGAAGACTTAATATGATTGAACTTTCTCATAATGTTGTGATCAAGGGACAAATATAATACTTTGTTACAGACTATCAGACTTTCAGAGAGTTATTTTACTTGGGAGACATCATTTTTACCTTGTTAGATCATCATATCCATGTAAGGATCAGCACTAAAGTTGTTTCTCAGTCTGAAAAATGCTTATGTAGAAGATGAAAGAAATAATCTTCAAATGCAATAGGAAAAATTGCAGCCAGATATAAGGAGTAAGTTTTTGACATTCATTCCCTAGATATTTTGATAATGCACATCAATAAGAGCGATTAGGTACTAGAATTTAGCTGTGATTTCTTTGGTAAAGGCTTGATGACTACCTGGCCCAGTCTGGTGCGCACAAGTTGTAGAATCTTCTTCCCTTTAAAACAGAACGGAGGTGCCAACTGTGTAGGTTAAGGCTGAGGTTATGAGTAAGTCTGCTGTGCACAATGGATAAGGTTCAAAGGGACCAAATGGACTAGAAAGAGCAGCTCAGTGGGCTCTTTAATACCTACAGGGAGATTTTTTAAATTTAAAAAGTCATTGTAGCCGTTTTCCTTTCTACAGGATTTTCCATCCTCCAAGCGATTATGGAAGCAGCAGTGCAAAACAACTGGCAAGTGACAGCAAGGTCTGTGGGAAACATAAAGGACGTTCAGGAATTCAGGCGCATCATTGAAGAAATGGACAGGAGGCAGGAAAAGCGGTACTTGATTGACTGTGAAGTTGAAAGGATTAACACAATTTTGGAACAGGTACGTTGAGATTTATTCCATCCCCAGCCAACAATGTTAAATCATCAACCTGAGGCAGTTCTCATATCTGCTAATAAATTAAGTAGCCAGCAGACTAAATGTGCCACCAGTTTTTCTCTAATCCTTTTTTCCTCCTCAGTGGCTGCAGAGGTGATGGAAGCAGGGCCTCGGGGCAGGGGGTGTGGGGGCAGGGAAGAGGAGAAAAGAAGAAAGAAAAGAAAATCTAAACCATTGAAAATTGCATACCATGATGAATCTGAAAGTTTCTGCAATTTAATGCTACCTATCAGATTTTAAAAAAACACCACACTTCCACACCTCTGTATCATAGAAAACTTTTCAAAGTAATCCCCATCCTTCTCCATACCTTATTCCCATTACAGAAAAGATGAAAGATTAGGAAGTGTAGGATAGGATTTTGTTGCAGGAGCCTCATTGCTAGAATCTGTGCACTATTCCCAGGCTCTTCCAAAAATCCCCAGCCATTCTTGATAAATATGTGTAAGCAGAATGTCAGGGAAGTACTCACTAAGGTCAAATTTGTCAATATTTTTGTAGATTATCCCTCAGGGTGTCAGGGGAGAGAGAAAGAGACAGGGAGAAATTTAAGGTCACTTGTAAGATAAGATGGTATATGAGAAAAGATGTTCATATTTTCAAAATGTGAACAAAGTGAAAAAGTCCAGGAGGGAAAATTCAATGGGCCACAGGGTATTCATTATTAAATTTTGGATATGTAAATTTCAGGCCAAAAATACTAGAATAAATGTTTCACCCTAAACTAAATGGATACTCAGTTTAGGGTGAAGAGTCAAATTGAAATGTGCTAAAACTTTATCATTCCCCTTAGAGGTCTCAACTTGCCAGTTAATAACAAAGTACCTATGCTGCCATAAACAAAACTGTAAGGAAAACATTTCCATTCTAATTCAATACCAGCATACCTGGGGGCCAAAACAGCTTCAGAGATTGAAATTATAGTGAGCACTCTTTGCCTGAGAGAGCTGCTTTATAGCAAATTAAGCATTAATAATTTGTCAAATATGCCACCATAAGGAGAGAGTGCACAAAAAAAGGTTTTCAAAAAGGAAAGGAAGGGAAGGGAAGGGGAGTGGAGGGAAATTGCTGAGTGTGCATCATGGATATAACAAAGCTGTCCCCTTGTTCGGAACAGCATCACTCTACTGAATCACACTTCAGATAGGGAAAATCTAGAGCAGTAGCCTGGTTAAATCAAGTTTCCCAACTAATGTTCTTTTGAGATACTCAAATGATCCCATTCTCCCCGTGCCCTCCCCCCACCACCAAAAAAAAATCTTCCTTTGATTTCCTTACATCTTAAAAAGTGAAGAATCAGGTCAGTGATGCTGGTGTGTGTACTACATGCCCTCTAAAATTTTATACCAAAATAGCCTTTTAGTGGGTGACCTACTTAATAGTCCAAAGCAGAGGGAACATCTTCCTTGTCATTCTTTGTTTTTCCTCTTTTTTATTAGTGAATTTAGTTTTCTGAATATCTTACATTCTGTTAAGTCCTTTGGATTTTATAGACCCTTGTACTCAGAGTCTGAGGTTTCTTAGCAGGACATGATAGAAAAAGCAGTGGTAGAGTTCTGACTTCTCTCTAGCTGCAGGACTTCAGCTACTTAAATGTCTATGCCTCAGTTTTCTCATCTAGATAATGGAGAAAATAAAATTTGCTTTACCTCATATGGTTGGTATAATTGCTTCAAAAGATACAAGATGCTATAGAAAAATAATCATTACTACATACTTTCAGGAAAACTAAGTTAGCATTATTTAAAAGCTCTCTACTCTTCATGCTTTTCTCTGGCTTTCTTCTATATACACAGTATCCCTCAAAATTACTTGATACACAATTTTTCAGAGAACATTGCCAAAGAAACATTTTAGCAACATCTGGGTAAGGGGTAGAATTCATTTCATATATTCCTTTTTCCTCTTTCAAAAAATTGCCACAAAACCATCAACAAGTGATTTCTTTTTCTACCATTTAAGGAGTTCCTACTACACTATGATTTCTATGAGATAGGGACCAGGTTATCTTGTTCACTGTTATATATTCAGTGTCCAACAGGGTATCTGGCACATAGTATTGGATAGATGGATGGATATTGAGCAAGCGCATTTCAGTAAGTTCCTCTGAAATTTCGTTATTTTCATTCAAAGGCAAAAAGTACCTACAGCCGTATGATGTGATTATAGAAATACACTTTTTTAGAAAGGTTTAAGATGTTGGCTCTCTGCTTAAGTCTATTCCAAAAATATCATGCATTTGCCATAATTTATTTCTTTATATAAAAATAAATTTCTCATTAAATAAATTATTTAAAATGAGCTATACTTCAAATATTTCTTTAGAGAAAACCTTTTTTTTTTAAAATTTGAATGCTACAATACAGAGATATTTTTCTCACTGGTTTTTAACCATTCTTTAGACAAACTTACCAAACACAATTCACTAGGAAAATCCTGGCTAGAATGACAACCTTTATAACTCAATCAGTGTCGGGTTCTCCCTAGAGATGTCCTCATTCTCCAAGAATGTTTTTGACTTTGCTTGGGGTTATTTTCATGGAAGGAAACTTCTACAGTAGCCCACAAAATGATACTTCATACCACCATTTAAAGTAGAAGAACCTGTTACACTATAATCCCACTACTCCTAATGAATCAGATTTTGGCATAAAATAAGTTTATACTGCATTCTATATCCAATGGGTGTTAGTGAAAATACTTCAGTATGGTATATTTTTTCAAAAATAACCAGACCTTCAATGTGGTGTTATACAACATAACCTTCCCATTTCATAATATGAGTTTGATTTTTCCCTGTGAATAGTAAAACACTTATACAGTAAATCTAAATTCTTTCACCATTTATTTCCAAAGCTGTGTGTTAAACTCTTTCAACCTTTCAAACTACAGCACAGGAAAAGACTCAATTAGGTACTAATATGTCCTTAATATCTCTCTTCACCAGTTCATCTGCAAGGGAGGCTTTCTAAATTTAGTTATAAGCATTAACAAAGAAAAAGCAAAAGAGACAAATGACACCATGAAAGACTGTTGGATCTCATAGATAAAATTTAGAAACAATAGATTCTGAGTCTAAAACTTAAGAGTACTTTCTACAGGGAGGTTGAATTATACTAAGGAAAATGTATCAGTGACCTGAACCAGTGTAGAATTTCTAGCAATATGTTGTATTCATGATTCTTTTCCTACTAATTGACTGCTGCATTAATTCAATGATCAATCTAAACAACAACTTTTGAAAAGGTTGCCCCTCAACGAGTTATCTACTCATGACTCTACTCCAGTAGTATACAGACCTGTGAAGAGCAGGTCCCCCAAATAAAATGGCTTTGTTGGAACTATAATGTCTATTTGGAGAGGCAGCAGAGTATACCATTTCAGACCATAGACCCTGCAGCTAGCCTACATGGATTCTGTAACTTACTAGTTGTGTGACCTTGGGCAAGTTCCTTAATTTCCTGTACCTCCATTTTCTCACAGTAAAATGAACATAACAACCATACCTTGGTGAGTTAATAAACACTAAGCATTTAGAAAGGTGCCTGACACACAGTGTTTGTATAGTGTGTTGATGCCAAAACAAAGTGTTTTCACATAGATTATCATATTTGAGATGCAATGTGGGAAGCAGGCAGGTGTAGATGTGCTTATCCCACATTTACAATGATAAACAGGCTTAGAGACATTTAGATGACTTGTCCAAATGCAGCTCTCTGTCCAATCCTAGTCAGTGGCAGAGTAAGGACAAAAGTCAAATCATCTGACTCCTAGACCCCTCCTCTTGTACCACCCCCCCTTAATTTCTAAGTCATTCATTAAAACAGATATTCAGCAGCTGCCAAATCCTAGCTTTGGCCTGCTCATCAGTTTACATCTTCAAACAGTTGCAAAGCAATTAGAGGCGATCCAAAGAAGAGCAGCAAAAAATGATTAAAGCATTGGAAAATAGGACCTGTGAGGAAAGGCTAAATGAGTTGGAGTTGTTTAGCCCAGCAAAAGAGAGCCAAGAGGCAGTTTAATCACTGTCCTCAAGTATAGAGAGTTGCCATAAAGAGGGCACTGACCAACTGTTCTGCATACCTAAGGACAGTATCACAGCAAATGAGCTTAACTAGACTAGAGAGAGAATCAGCATTAGAAAGAACTCATTATAAAGGAGGGAGGAAACTGGAAGAAAATAAAATATCACCAGTTCAGGCTATATGAAGGTGATGCCGTGCTGAATTAGTAAAATATCAGATCTGGAAAATTTATGATTGTTTTCAAGAATATATAAAAATCTCAAGATAATCCAATGTGTTCACAAGTAAAAATCGTTGTAGAAGACTTGTGTTAGAGATTGATTGATCTGAAAGAGTAACAGAGAATGAGAGCAAGACAGATCTGCTTCTCCCTGGTTCACTCTCCAAAAGGCTGCCACAGCCAGGTTTGGGCCAGGCTGAAGCCAAGAGTCAGGAACTCCATCCTGATCTCCTATGTGGGTCACAAGGACCCAATCAGTTGAGCTATCATTGTCTGACTCCCAGAATGCATTTGCAGAGAGCTGGATTAGAAGCAGAGCAGACAGGACTCGAACTGGCACTCTGATACGGGACACCAGTGTCAACAAGTGGCAGCTCAACCTGTTGCTCCACAATGCCAGCCCCTAGAAGACTTATTTTAATGCACAGAAAAGAGTATTTCCTAATTTACCTGTCCATTAAATACATAATAGTTTGTCCCCATAAAGAGATTTAAACATTGTTCCTTCAGTCTTTTTTAAAGATTTGTTTGAAGGCAGTTACAGAGAGAGAGGGAGAGATGCAGACAGAGATCTTCCATCCACTGCTTCACTCCCCAAATGGCTGCATTGGTTGGGGCTGGGTCAGGCTGAAGCCAGGAGCCAGGAGCACCTTCTGGGTCTCCCATGGGGGTACAGAGGCCCAAGGACTTGGACCATCTTTTGCTGCTTTCCCAGGCCCATTAGCAGGGAGCTGGATCAGAAGTGGAGCACTCAGGACAAACCACTGCCCATATAGGATGACAGCACCACAGGCAGCAGCTCAACCCACTATGCCACATAGCCAGTCATGCTCCTTCAGTCTTTACCATGTTCCCCTTCTCCCATAGGTATTTCCAAAGTAAACCTCAGCATGTCCTCTGCCTGAATTTTAACATGTGCAAACTGAGTGGGCCTGAAATCAATACACTTAATGTTCTACCCAGGAAAATTATAGAATCTATGAATTCCCCTGGAGATATTCCAGGTTAAAATTGCTTCATCAAGATGATGTAGAAGTAGCACTTCTTAAGCACTAGCCCTGAAGCAGGTCAATCCTTTAAGTCTCTTTCATTTGAGGAGCTCTAGGTGTCACCTCAAAGACAGTCGTTTTGAGAAATGAAACAACTAAGTTAGTAAGCCAGGTTTATAAAATTAACAATTTTAGTAGGACGGACAATATTAGGGGCCCTTCTAAAGTATGAAGCTGTAAGACAAAGGAGTCAGGGTTCACTGTAAAATATGTCTAGCAAGGGGCCGGCACTTTGGCGCAGCGGGTTAATGCCCTGGCCTGAATCGCCAGCATCCCATGTGGGCACTGGTGCAAGACCCAGCTGCTCCACTTCTGTTCCGGCTCTCTGCTGTGGCCTGGGAAAGCAGTGGGAGATGGCCCAAGTCCTTGGGCCCCTGCACCCGCATCAGAGACCCGGGAAGAACCTCCTGGCTTTGGATTGGTGCAGCTCTGGCCATTGTGTCCAGTTGGGGAGTGAACCATCGGATGGAAGACCTCTCCCTCCCTCCCTCCCTCCCTCTCTCTCTCTCTCTCTCTCTCTCTCTCTGTGTGTGTGTGTGTGTATAACTCTGACTTTCAAATAAATAAATAAATCTTTAAAAAAATATATGTCCAGCAATCGCAGGCACCACAGCACTGCTGCCAACAGCCAGACCTGGTAAAAGTGAAGCAAAAATGTTAGGGTTATGCCTGCTCCCTGCCTCACCCTCTGCTCAACAGAAAGTGGTTGCTGTCCATTTCCTCTCCCTTTTATCCAGCTCTCACTCTCAATGTTCCCTGTAGAACATTTAGCTGACTTACCAGTTCGTTAGCTTCTTTGGGTTAACAGCCTTTCCTCTTGGAGTAATTTGTGGTATAGATGAGGAAACACATGCTTCGAAATCAAATAGACGTGACTTTAAATCCTAACCCTGTCAAGTCCCCATTATGTGACACAGGAGAAAATGACTTGATTTAGCCAAGACTCAATTTTATCATCTTAAAAACAGTTCCCATACTGCCTTTCATGGTTATTATGAAGATCAAATCACAAAATATGTGACGAGCACCTGGCATGGTGTTTGACACCCAGTAAACACTCAATAAATGGTAACTATAGCCATTTACTCACAAATGGTGAGTTTCTGTGCTTATATAAATAAGATATTTAAGGACTGTTGCTCAAGAACAGTATCTTCATGGCTTTTCTAAGGTAACAGTTCAATAGAAAGTCATATCTTAAGAGCAAATTCAGAGACTTGAGAAATGCATAGATTTTACTGAGTGTAGCTAGTTTTAAGACCTCTTTTTTCCCCTCTGACATGATATTGGGTAACATGTTGATTCATAAGTGAAGATTATTGGAAGATTAACTAGATTTTTGAGTATCACTTGGAGTAAAGACACTAAAACTTTGAGCCACATGTGCTAACTGGATGTTTTTAATAACAAATATGCATTAAGTGCTTATGATGTTCTATATACTACTTTAAGCAATGTCTTTGTGTATACACAAGGGTAATTCCAAAAGTTCATGGAAAATGAGTATTTAAAAAAAAACTATGCCTAGACTTAAATGTTTTTGCACTCAAATAGACCTGTCTTGATTCCATTTTGCCACAACCATTTTGCAGTACCCTACTATATCTCATCATAAGGTAAGGAAGTTGAGATTTACAGGTTACACTGCTAAGAGGTGGTGGAGCTGAAATGTGAACCCAGGGAGTTGGACTCCAGATGCTGACTGTTAAACACAGCACTAATCAGCCTTGCATCTGATGACTGAGCTTTCTGATAGGAGTAGATTCAACCAGTTTTAAGAGACAGGCATCCTGATGAGTCCTGAAGCATCTTTGCTTATGCCACAAGCATTTCACAGATATTTTCTCCACTTGATGAGGAGCCACATCCCATTAACACACAGAATTGAAAATATGCCCCTTAATTCCACCCTTTGGAGAAGAGTTCATTTATGAATAAATTCATTTGCCTATGGTGCCAAAACAATAAAACTAAAAAATGGGCCCCAGAAGAGTGGAATAAATTGAAAAAGGTACTTTTACTCAGAGTCACATGTAGAAAAGTACTTCAAAAAGTTGATGGAAAATGGAATTAAATGTTGTTTATTTTAATGCAAGAATCTGGGAATCTGTACATAGGTTTTTCATAATATTGATTTCCATTAATTTTTTGAAAGCTCTGTGTATACATGGATTTCAATTTTTTACACCAAAATAAACTTCCTCTTAATTTCATTTTTCACAAACCCTTTGATGTATCTTCATTTGTACAACTGGCATTCCCATCTGCATGCATTTCTTCTCCAGTAAAGAACCACAACCTCCATCGTTTTACCAAAAACTGTCCTAGATGTTTCTCAGTTCCTCCTTCCCTTGCAAAGGAATAACTCAAATGTAACTGGCAATGGCTGGCAGATAGAGCTCCATTCCCCACCCCATTAGCTTCCAGAAAAACCAAGCATAAAGTAGGACTGGTCACGGGGAAGCACAAATGCCCATAAGATAAGGATTAAGGGATGTCGTTAGCTTTTCTGAGCCACCAGATCTGAGCAGCAGTGCCCCAACGTGCATGTTTCTCCCTCCCACACAGGCTAACCCTTAGACCCAGGTGAGAAAGGCTGCTGTCCAGACTCATAGAATGACAATCGCTTTAAGTAACACTATGACCTCAGAATCAGCCCTTAAGTCTTCCTAGTCTGGCCGAAAAGCCCGTAAGAGCATTTCAGGCATGGAAAGCCAAGACACTGTGGCAAAAAATGTTCTAGATGAAGGATCTCTGTGAGTGAGTCCCCAGAAAAAAGAAGGGGCCATCAAAGAAGGATGTACTTTTCTCTGAAGGGAGTAGAGAACTTCCACTTTGCTTATGGCCTTGTCCAGATACTGACGGAGTTTGTGGACTCACATGCTTCCATAGCCTAGGCAGCTGATTTCAAGAACCTTGTGTGGTCACTGACTCCATACTTAAGAGTGTTAATTGTTAAATTAACAACAGGAGTCACTGTGTGCTAACTCCTCATGCAGAACCTCTGTTCACAGTGAGTTATATTATTAGAGTTAACTGTAAAACTAGTTCTCAAAGTGTTTTGTGTGTATGTGTGTGTGTGTACAAATTGTTGAAATCTTTACTTGGTATAGAGTTAATCTTCTGTCTGCAAAGTTGATTGAAAATGAATCTTAATGGAGATTGGAACTGGCAAGGGGAGAGGGAGGAGGAAGAGGGGTGGGAGGACGGGTATGGTGGGAAGAATAACTATATTCCTAAAGTTGTGCTTATGAAATTTGTATTCCTTAAAAAATTTTTAAAATTTTTTTAAAAAGGCTGCTGTGATGAGCTTAGTGCTCTAGAGAGTTCCTCATAGAACAGATACTAAAATACAAAGACTTTGTTTTCTTTTTCTTTTGGTCTTCAGAGTTTTTTTGAAAAGCTAATAACTGGTTGAACATCAAGGTGAAAAGGGAGAGGGACACAA
This sequence comes from Lepus europaeus, assembly GCF_033115175.1. NCBI lineage: Eukaryota > Metazoa > Chordata > Mammalia > Lagomorpha > Leporidae > Lepus > Lepus europaeus. Next base: position 33,000,948 of record NC_084850.1, on the reverse strand, counting down.
AAGCCAAATTGAGTGCCACAGATCAGAGCAGGTAATCCCATCAAATTTTGGGAAAATTATGTCCTACTTTTCTGGTCTGTCAGGAAGGAGTATAGGCTACTCCTGGAAAACCTTTCTGATATCTTTATATCATTTATTTTATTTCATAGATATTCCATTTCACCTTATCCAAAGTTTGAGAGATAAGATAATCAGGAGGCATAGTTAGAATAAATTACATGTCTGGATGGACAGACATATCAAATCTCTTCTTCTCCACTCCATACCCACTGCCGCAACTTACCAAAGCACTATGTCTTCTTATATTATTTTCAACACTAGAGTTTAATCTAAGAAAAAAAATTATCCATTCTTAGAATTCCAATGTTCTAGAAACCTGCTGCCACGTGATTATAATCTGAGGACTAAACATTCTTCTACCACTACAGAGTATCGTTCTATAGTTCACATGTATGCCTGTGTCCTTCATGACATTCAGATTATATGGTGGTGGGATATTGGACAAGAGGCAGGACAGCAACACTGGGGTCACATGAAACCAAAGCAGGATGCCATTTCTTTGCCTGCCTGGACTGGACGGCTGGTGAGCAGTCGTACAGAACCTTCAAAGATTTGGCAGATGATAATTAACTGGATTTCAAAAGGTGATCTGAATTCATGCCTCCATGAGAGGAAGAAGGGCTATATGGAATGGGACCTCTTGGAGTAGATGAGGAATTACTCAGCTACCTAATAAAAATCACTGTATATTCAGGAGGTAACTCACGAAAAAGAAAAAAGACAAATGGGATCAGATCTCTAGAGTAGGCATTGTAACTGAAATGGAAATTGTTCCAAAGGTGAGCTAACTGTTCTGAGGTAAAAGCATCACACAAGGGCTTATATTCAGAACACTATACTAGGCACTGTTGGGAGAAAGAAAAGGTCATTTTTCTGTTGTTCCCACCTGCCTGCCTTCCACTGCCTCCATTCCTCTCTCTCTCTCTCTCTCTCCCTCTCTCTCTCTCTCTCTCTCTTCCTTTTCCTTTAGAACTTTTAATAATCCTTAGCAATGTGAATCAAGTTGAAGAACAGCATCTTGAGGGGTGCAAAATAATATCAGGCTAGGTATATAAGTTCTGGTTGAATAAAAGGAATTAGAAAAAGCCTAAAGTTTTTTTTTATGTCATTAATCACAAAATGTAAAGTCAAAGTGTTTATAGTACCTATAAATGTGTCTCTGTTGTCTTCTCCCAGGTGCATATTAATGCCCATGTGTGAAAGAAGAGACCCATTTCTCTTCGCTTTCTCTGCTCCCAATCTCCTAATGAGCAAGTTTGCAGACATCAAATAATATATACCCATTGACCTTAGTTCATCTCCTATTGTACATTTCCAGGTTGTTCCCCTTCTTTCCCTGCGTCCAACCAATCCAAGCTTCTCTCTAAAATTGGCTGCTTTTCAGGAACTCTTTTGGTTACTAACTAATCAAGGGGTCCAGCAGTCTCTATTGCTTAATATGGTGATTTGATATTTCTTAACATATATTGGACTGTCTAAATAAATATTTGGTAACAAAAATTTACCTCCAAACTACACAGTGGTGTCCCATAGCAAAACCTGTGTCTTCTCTTCAGTCTAACCTCATGTCCTCCCAGATCTAAATGAGTGGAACTCTGCATTTGCAGTAAAAAGCTTTTACTTCAACATGTTAGTGACTTCGACATTCACTGGCAGCATTTTATAAACTTGTTCCCTAAAATGCAAAGATATTTATCCTAGGAGTTAGTAGCAGACATAAGTATCCTATATTTAGGGGTTTTATCTTTGGCTTATTAAAAAAGATGGCCTGATTCTTTGGTCATACTTCACATTAGACTAGCTAGACTGACTTTGTGACTATTTAGAAGCAAATCCCCTCTGGGAAAATAAAGAGAAAAAACTCATTCAAGATCATTACTTTGAATCAGCAAGACTCTTGTTTGTTTCAGATGATAGAAGCTTTGGTCTTAAAAAGGAAATGTTCCTACTCCGCCAACAATTTCCTCTCTCCATTTAAAAAAAAATTGTGATACCTCATTATTTGCTTGATTATTTTCTGTGAGGTTTGAGGGTTTTTATTTTAAAAATCAACACAAATTCAGATTAGGTTTTATTAGGGAACTTCATGAGAGTCCTTAGGATGACTGAAGACACCCGGGATTTGGTAAAGCTGTGCAGGGAAGCCTCGAGGCAAGAGACTTGAGTTCTTGCCTCAAGCAGTATGACTTTAAAAAGTCGATCTATCTTAGTCTCCATTTCCTAAGCTATAAAGTAAATGTGTTGAATATGATGGTCCTTTCTAGTTCCAATAGGCTGTGATTCCCAGAGCTGTGAAAAACAAGGTAGGAAATTCAATTCCAGACATATCAATTGAGTTTCCAACCTATTTTGCCATACTCAGTGCTAGATGTGGCATTTTAGGGATGGGGAGAAGGATATATCTTCCCTGCTAAAGCAGCTCACAATCTAATAAGGGGATAAAGCAACACACTAATTCTCTAAGGCAGAATATCTAAAGAGTTGTGAATCAACGTTCCTGCTTTCTCAGATTGCCAGGCTAGCTACCATCATTAAATGTTTCTTTGCTGCCTGAGACTCTTGCAAACCCCAACATGAGTGAGCTTTGCTGAGACTTGTAGATAGAAATGGTAGGAAGATTGAGATAATATGCCCTAAGGCCAAGACACAGCCTGGAAGTTTATCATTTACCTCTCTCTTTCGAGCACAGAACAACAAATGTCCCCATTAATAGGAGTTTCTGGTTGATCAAAGCTGTGCCACATATGTATATATAAATATCACATGAGCCCTTCTGGAAAATGCCTGGGGAAAATTCCTATTAATTAAGGGCTTCTGGTAGTTGGACTCTGATTAACTGAGATTTGTTCATCACAAGCCTACCATAAGTCACTCATTATATCTATATCCACTGTTATCCTCCTGCTCAGCTGCCCTTTGCACACAGCACCATACAGTAGATTCCAGAAAAACTGTATTCAATCAAGACCATCTCTTCCACTCATTAGCACCAGCATTTTAGGATGAAGGCTGGCACCTTATTCTAAAATTATAAAAATCTGAACCAATTCAAAGGGAACAAATTCGAGTTAACCCTATCATTTAAATCAAGTGAGATCTCAGATCCATTCTTTAAAAAATATACAAAGAAAACGTTAACCATGCACAGCTATTTTATACATCCACAGGATGATTTCAGTTGGCATAGGAGGGAAGCACCCTGATACATCCTACTTTTTGTGGCTTACACTGCGAACACCCTGGTTAAGTCTTTGCAGGCACTGAGAGGTTGACAAAGTCCAATGGGTTAGAATTACCAGCTTGTAAACATTAACAAATTTTTAAAAATCATCATCCAGCTGTATTAGGAAATTTTCCCAATTAAGAGCAACACAAATGTAGCAATTAGGTTTGTCACACAGCTGCATGATTACACGAGTCCTGTCCTAGATTCTAACAGATGCTTTAAGAGTTTCATGAGGGCTGTAAGAACCATATTTTACAACAACATTACAAAAGCTAGTGTTTGTTCAAGTTCACCAAGACCCTTACGTTTAAAATAACTTAAACATCTGGACTCCCCTACAGAGAAGTACCAAGCAAATGTAAGTTAAGAGCAGTAACAAAAAATAAAATGTGCAGTCACATTCTTTCTGCACTCATACTGCAAAGACCATTTATTGATACACGCAGAGTTCTAGACTGCTGTGAGATTGACTATGGATAACAGCCCTGGACCACTTTGATGGTACTGTTAGCAGCCACCCACCTGAATGCTTCTAGTCAAATTAACCCCATCCTTGTTGGAAAAATTTTCCTTCAGTCCAGATTTGACAGGATCACACTGCCTCTACCCAAAGGTTACGATAAATTGACAAGTGATGGGCACCATTAAGTAGGACAAGGTCAGGGTTTGGGGAGATTGGTGATAATTAGTGTCATGTCACTAGAGGTGGAGCTAAAATGGAAGAGATTAGTAGCCAGATACCAAGATTCTACCTCCAACCTTTTAAAATAGATAGATACAAAATAGCCTCCCAAATATACATGTACCACCATCATCCTGCTCTGAACAAAAATAATAAACTGACCAAGTACTTTGTGGAGGAATCCAGTGCTAAACCAAACTAGAAATCAGGCTGAGTTATATCTCAAGATCATTGGATGAACTTGCATATCCACCTCGTGTTTTATCATCTTAGTGACTTTAAGCCATAAAATATTAAAATCTTTCTCCACCTTACTAGGATGACATCAGGATGAATCAGACAATTTCTCTAAGGTATTCTAAGATCCTTGAGTGGGCAAGTCTACAAATACAAGGTGTAATGGAATTGCTGCACCTAATTTCTTAAAGGGAAGAAAATGCATGAGGAAAGGAACATGTGGTCACTGAGCCTGAAAACTCAAAAAGTTCCTTCTATAATCTGAGGCAGAAATCAAGAGAGAGACTGACCTGGTAGAGTCCTAGAAGACTTCACTGAAGCACCTTCATCTGGCTTATGAAAGCGGTTAGGACATGCTCCCAGGACATTAGAAGCTCTCCTACCTGTCTTCAACAGTATGATGCTACCTTACCATGATCATCAAGGTATAGACTTATGAGTACTGCTAAGACAGTGGCAAGCATTTTGAATATAGTTGTATAGGCCCAACAGGTCTTCCCTAACAAAATGGGACAAATGGATCAAAAAAAAATGTACTGTATTCAGATTTAAGAGGTTTGATTTAAAACTGTTTTCATGCCTTTAGCTGCCTCAATAGCAGTAATCCTAGCTCTAGTTCTAACAGGCTTGTTATTGAGGACTGGGACAGGAAGGATGTGGCTCAGCATTGGCAGAAAATGTCCCTGCCAATCTTAGTAAAGGGAATACAGAAACATGGTAACTGAGTGAACCAATTTGCAAATCAGAACCTGGATATTATGCCATCTAAAAGACCTACTGTACACACTTGAAGGGGTAAACATAAGAAATAAAGACAGAATTGAGTGTGACATTAGCAATAGCATATCTCAGATTAAGAGCTGAGGACCCAAGGACACTGATGCAATGGAGTCAAAGAGGGTACTACAGAAGGCTTCTTCATGACCACTCTTAAGTTCCTTGCCTTCATTGCCATCTCTTCAACAACTCTGAGAGCCCCCTGCACTTCTCTTGACCTATTTCAAACTACTGCTCATGCTTAACTTGAGAACCTCCTACTCAATAAATTACTCCTCCTCCCTCTTCCCTGGCCAATATAAAATCGATTGTTGCTTGAAAGACTTCTTTGTTGCAGTTTTCTTAGAAGCAGAAACAAACAAAAAAGATACCTTCTGTTTACACACATTAACTTCATTTCAATCCCCCTCACTCAAGCACAGCATAATCCTTCAAACTCTAGCCTAAGCCTCCTTGCCATTTGGTGTCCATGGCAACCACCAGCAAATCTCTCAAAGAGAGTTGCAGGAAGTGGCAGGAAATTGCATCTCTGTACAGAGCCATCAGCTCTTCTGCATTTGCCACATCAACAACAGGTGTCAGCCAGCCCATCCTTGAATCCTCAAGCATTCTCCTTTGTCAGGGAAAAGTAATGTTGTTCTTGTCTCCTTCCCAGAAAGTGAGAGTTGGGTGTAGCTACTTCTCACATCTAACCTGTTGAGGATAAGGCACTGAATCTGCATTATTGAACTAAGTAGGAAGATAGTTTCACCTGAGAAAATTTTCCAGCGTTGCTTCCCCCAGTGACTCAACTGCAGCCTTCACCACAACACCCTGCTTGCTAAATAATAGCCAGTTAACCTTGACCTCCCAAAAGACAGTATATATGACATTTTAACCACTTTCTTTTATGGTCCTTACCACACAATGACCTGCAACTCATACTCTTTAACTTTCTTATCGCATGTCAAGAATGCAGGCATGCCAATCTCATGCCATCAAATTCTATTCTTAAAGAAAAAGAGTAACGTTAATAATGATTCAGGTACTGGAGGGTTTACGAGTTAATACAAAATGATATGGTTTCTCCAAATATGGAGAAAGCTGTTCATGCAGCAAACTGTTTTCTTGAAGTCTATATCATTTGATTGCTCAGAGCTTAACTGAAAAGTTGTCAGATAGAGATAAATTTTCCTTTATTGTACTCTAGAGTAATATGGGGATCGTTTGTAGGGATGGTTCTTTTTGTAATTTCATTACAACAGAATGCAACATATCTAACAGAAACACTGCATAAAGAGGACCAGTGCAGACTCCTTTCCTTGGGGAAACTGAAAGGGACACATTATTCTTGTGTCCCCTTCACAGAAACTACATAAGTATGAGTAATATTTGCAGTGAGAAAAACAAGTGAATGGCTTTGTCTTCTTAACTGTACAAAAAAAGAAAAAGCAAGGATGCTATTATGCACAATCTTTTCCAAGAGATATGCTGAAATGTAAGGAGATGGTTTCAGGCTCTCCTCGAAAGCAAGACAGCATTCCTATTCATGCTTGTATCTCTGCAGTCCTTGATAAGAATTAGTATGCTTAAAGAAAAAGTAAAAAACAAATAAGGCGTGGTGCCAGCCCTTAAGGAGCCATGATTTAGTAGAGGGCCAGCCAAGTAAACAGATTATCATGGTCTACTGTGAGAAGTGACAGAGAGGAACACAGATCCTAAAGGGGATGCAGAAGAAACACCTTAGCCTGACTCGGGGATCAGAGGGGCTTTCTTCTCATAAGTTGTTGAACTGAGTCTTCAAACAAATACTCATCAAACTTCATTTAGTTTGGTGAAAGGAGATGGAAACTTATATTTGCCAAGGTATGACAATCCCCATTTACTTGCCAGGGTAAATGCTTATAAACAGTACCAATTAAGAAATTGGGAGGGTAGCATTTGACATAACAGTTAAGGTGCCACTTGGGATGTCCATATTCCATATTGCAGTGTCTGGTTTGAGGCCCTGGCTGTGCTCCCAGTTCCAGCTTTCTGCTAATGTAAACCTTAGGAGGCAACAGGTCATGGCTCAAGCAATTGGGTTCCTGCCATCCACATGAGAGACTTGGATTGAGTTCCTGGCTACCTGGGGCTCCAGCTGTTGCATGCATTTGAGGAGTGAACCAGTACTTGAAGGATCTCTATCTCTCTCTCTCTAATAAATAAATAAATAAATATTTGAAAAGAAATTGAGATGGACTCAGATGTCATAAAGCAGAATAGAAGTCTCATACCAATAAAAACACAGCATACACAGAGTACAACTTGACCTTTCATCATGGTCTTCAGAGCCACAAGAAACATTTTTCCCACAAGCCAATACAGTAAGATGGTATCTTACTTGAAAAGATTCTGCTTAGGCTTTAAACTGCCCCTTCATTTTGCAATGAGAAATTGAGGTGCTGAAAGACGGACTCACATACATAATGACTACATACAACTAGTGAGTCAAATAGCAAGGATTTAATCATAGTTTCTGCTCTAGCACCCATACTATTGGTGCCATACCACCCAAGATAATGGCAATACATGTATTAAATAGACATCTACATATTAGTTCCCTGGATAAGTCACTTGATTTCTTACCCCATCCCATTTCCCACCCAACTGCCTTGAATTAGTGTTTAGGTTAAGGTGATCTGTTCATCCGAAAGCATACTGGACTAGAAAGAAAACATTTAAAGGGAATAGCACTTCCCAGCCTTCGTCCCTGTTTCTGGAGCACTTTCCTTTATCATCATTCCAAGCAGCCACTGGATATCTGTCTCCAGGGCACTGTATAAGGAGTGATGTGCACACTCAGAAGTATGAAACTGGGACTGCCCCCAATGACTTAAAGCCCAATGGGGATGGCAGAATATTTGTTGGTTAATAATAATAAGTTGGGTTAATAATTAGTAGGCTGAGAGAAAAATGAGAGGTAGACACCACTCAGGAACTCACAGGAAGGAGTGTTCACTAGACAACTGAACTATAACATAGGCTTCATGAGGGCAAGGTCTTTTCTGTTTTGTTCACAGCTATATGCCCAGCATCTCAAATGGCTTGTAATCTGGAAGGTATTCAGTAAATATTTGCTGAATTAAACAAATAAGCTTTCTGAGTCTTTTAGAGGAAAACAGTCCTGACATTGATCGTTTGGCGAAAAATCACTAGTCACGTATGCATTGCACATTGTGGCACTTTTTTTTTTTTTTTTGACAGGAAGAGTTAGACAGTGAGAGAGAGAGAGAGAGAGAGAAAGTTCTTCCTTTTTCCATTGGTTCACCCCCTCAAGTGGCCGCTACGGCCGGCGCGTTGCAGCCAGCGCACTGCGCCAATCCGAAGCCAGGAGCCAGGTACTTACTCCTGGTCTCTCATGTGGGTGCAGGGCCCAAGCACTTGGGCCATCCTCCACTGCACTCCCGGGCCACAGCAGAGAGTCGGACTGGAAGAGGAGCAACCGGGACAGAATCCGGCACCCCAACCGGGACTAGAACCCGGGGTGCTGGCACCGCAGGCGGAGGATTAGCCTAGTGAGCTGTGGCGCCGGCCCATTGTGGCTTTTACTCATGGTGTACAACAGGAACTCCGTAGGGAGACGTATGGGGTGACTACATAGCCACAATGTAAACCTTTGCAAAATTCTAGCAAAGCTTTGTTCTCTGATGCTCCCTGCCATGAATCAGTGTTTTATAGAGATGATGGGTAATGTGGAGCCAGGGCCTTTTGTTCCATTGATTTATTTGTTTGGACCTCAAGCTCTTTTCGGCAAAGGGTACAGCCCTAGGATAGTAACAGCATTCTGAGAGATTCAACTCCCCTTATTTGCTTAGCTCATCTAACAAGGTAGAATGCAGATTCTGATTTAAAAGCAAACTGCTTTAATGAGTTTTGGTTAGGGTTGAAGGATAAACAGTTGTGATTACTGTCAGTAGGCATAGGTTGTAAATCTCTGTTCAGATGCTTATATTCCATTAAGGGGGACTCAGATGGGCATAAAAACACAATTTCTCTTAAAAAGTGCAATCGGAAAAGAAAGACAGTTTCAAATGTATTCATTTTGTGCATCCCCAAATGGCCAAATTCATCTTCTACGGTTTTTTTCATTGGGTTATGATTTTTTCATTTATTTAATTTTTACCATTACACAAATTCTTATTACTTTTAGCTCCCAGAGCTTAGGAATATATGGGCAATTAGAATGTATCAGAACACTGAAGGGAAACCCAAGTATTCATATGAAAAAATAAATGGAGATAAAGCCATCCCGCTCTCACTGTGACTTACTCTCACCTCATGGTACCCCAGTGCTGTGCCAGAACATATTTTCTTTTTCTAAAAAAGATTCATTTATTTATTTATTTGAAAGTCAGAGTTACACAGGGAGAGAAGGAGAGAGGGAGAGAGGGAGAGAGAGAGAGGTATTCCATCCAATGGTTCACTCCCCAATTGGCCGCATCAGCTGGAGCTGCGCCGATCCGAAGCAAGAACATATTTTCAAGGAAAAGATTTATATTAACATGAATAGAGAAGAATCCAATTTTGTAATTTAAAAAAATACAAAATTTGTGTGCTCTCTGAGTTCCTCCCAAAGCCCACAAAGCCTAACTCATTTTCAGCTCTGTGGGTGCTTAACACAGTGCCTCTATGATCTTTCCACCTTTTGACACAGTATCTGCTTTATGGCAAAGTCTAAGGAAAAACATTTAAAGGCCACACCTAGAGTAACCTTATATTCTAAAATCAAAAAGCTTTGATTAGTAAACTCTATTGAATTAAAGAATATATATTGCCTTTTAGAGCTGTCCATATTTTTTCAAAGCCTTTTCATAAAGTACCTCCTTCCATCCTCTCAGGTAGGTAGGACCAATAATGGATTTTTTACATTGCACAGAAGAGAAACAGACGTAAGAAGGTAAAATAACTTGACTAAGACCACATGGTTAGGAGTGCTGAATTCTAGTCCTTATTTCCTAAAGAGCTAGACCTACTTTATGACCATATCTAAAAGGCTGCATTTGGAAACGTAGCAAGGGAAGTCTTGTTGTACAAAATTAACTGTGCCATGCCCCAGTCAGTTCCCCTGTTTCTGAGAGGTATGGCTAATAACCTGTACTTTGGACTTAGGAATTTTCTCTTTCCCCTTTCCCCACTCTGCTTCCTGAAATAACAATTAAGATCCATGTGGGACTAATTACAGCAATTCTTGAATTTGAACTTGCAGCCATTACCCAATTGAGGTCACTCATTTTAAATTAACTTGCCTGGTCAGAACACAAGTTTGGTTCTCTTCAGAGCCCAGTACAGAGAGGCACCAGCTTACTCAGACTTTTAATTAACCAGCTAAATAATCTGCACTGTGACAAGCTGCCTATGATTTGATGGAGTCATTCATTTGCATTCAGACAAGGATCAAAATACATTGTCAGAGCTTCAGGGACTGAATCCTAGAAACCTGTGCAGTCTCTTATTCAAGGCTGTGAGCCACTTCCCTTTGGTTCCCTCTAATTATTTTTCCTATACTTTTGTTCTGATTATCCAACATTCATCACAAGTGCAGCTTGTGATTAAACAATGACAACTCATGTCACATGCTGATAGCGGATAGAAAATTGGAGTCGTGATCATATGAACCAAGCACAAATCTTTGCAAAGTAATTAGAGGAAGCCAAAGGGATATTCCCAGCAACAAAAGGAGAATTTCTGAAGATTGAGGCCACAACTGCTCCTTACTTGGGTCATAATACATAATAACAGTAGGTGTTCAGTCTTTGTGAAGGGAATTCATGGTGGGAGCTGCCCATCCCACAGCCATATAGTTCTTATCACTTATTATCATGCCAACACTTAGTCAATGGGTTTTTGAATTGCACAAATCTGATTTTAACTTCAGGTTCCATCATTGTCTGCCTGTGAGGCCTGAAGCAAATTACCCCCACTTCTCTGGGCCTCGATTTCCTAAGCTGGAAAATAAAATGAATAATAGTGCCTACCTTAAAAGTTTTTGGTGAGGCTTGAATGTGATAAAGTAAAAACCATTTAACACAGTGCCCTGTATACAATACATGCTCAATAAATGCTAGCTTCTGTGACCTCCTGCTATGTTGCATTACCAGGGCATCTTCCCACCAGGGAACTTCTCTTTCCTTATCACTGCTCGCGACAGCCTCTCCCTCTCCCCATCATTCAAAACCTGGTCTCAAAGATGCCCCCTTCCTCTCCAGGAGAAAACCTTCCCCAGTCCTCTCCTCTACATCTCAACCTGTTCAGTGCCCATCCCTCACTATGCCTTTTTTTTCCGGGCTGCATACTATTTTTTTAAGATTTATTTATTTGAAAGGCAGAGTTACAGAGAGGCAGAGAGAGAGACAGAGAGAGAGAGGTCTTCCATTTACTGGTTCAGTCCCCAAGTGGCTGCAACAGCCAGAGCTGAACCAATTGGAAGCCAGGAACCAGGAGCATCTTCCAGGTCTCTCACAAGGGTGCAGGGGCCCAAGGACTTGGGCCATCTGCCACTGCTTTCCCAGGCCACAGAAGAGCTGGATCAGAAGTGGATCAGCCATCTTCTGTATATAAAGAGAACTGAAAATGAATCTTGATGTGAATGGAAGGGGAGAGGGAGCGGGAAAGGGGAGGGGTGCGGGTGGGAGGGAAGTTATGGGTGGGGGGAAGCCATTGTAATCCATAAGCTGTACTTTGGAAATGTATATTCATTAAATAAAAGTTAAAAAAAAGAAATGGATCAGCCAGCACTTGAATTGGTGTCCATATTTGATGCTGGCACTGCAGACACCAGCTTTACCTGCTATGCCACAGCGCCGGCCCCTCTGCATACTATTTTAAATTGTACCATCTTCTGCTTCATCAGCAATCTGGACTTTTCTCCAGGTTACGTTATCCTTTAAGCCTTCCATATTAGAAACATTACCTCAGTGTGACACACTGCAGGTTTAAGCTGTGGGGTTACACGAGACGAGTAGAGTTAGGGATGGAAGAATTGGAAACAGCACTGGTTGAATCCCTTTACATCCCAGGCACTCTGCTAGGAATTTTAACTGCGCTTTCTCCCTTTAGGCTTCACAATAACCCAAAAAGCAGGTACCATAATGATTCCTAATTGACAAATGTGGAACCTGAGGTGCGGAAAAGTAAAACGACTTGCCCAACGCCTCCTCAGCCAGGAAGAGGAGGAACTGGTCAGTCTCACTCCAGAGGCCACTCTCATCTGCTATGCTTTCCTGCCTACTTCATGGTTGGGTTTGGTTTGATCACTTGCAGTGATGTATGTCAAGGCAACGTGTAAACTTTAAAGTGCTGTATGTGTGTGACATAAGGGTCATCGCAGTATAGCAAAGGTGTCCTACCCATATGTATCCCCTTGGCACTAGCCTTTCCTGTACACGCCAACAGCCTCCTATTGTAAGTACATGCTGTTCTCCACTTGAAGACTTTGCCTCAAGACAGAAGTGTTGGGGAGGAAGTAATCCTCCTGACGACAGCTATCAGCCCACGGGGAATGGGAATGAAAAGTCAAAGACGTAACTTCCTGGCCCTCCTGGTGGATGTGTTCCCCACCACTCCCAGAGGTCACCAGAGCTAATCTGCTCATTCATGGACCTGTATGGGTTGCTTGCCCTTCTCTGTCTCATTTTCCTCCTCCCTGTCCAGTTCTTCCCGGAATTACCTCCAATTACACTACTGGTCCTCAAGTCTTTGTGGCAGTATCTGACTCTGGGGGAGTCCTAAATAAAACAAAAAATCGTTCAGAAATTCCTCCTGGCTCTTTCTCAGCAGGCTGGCTGAGTGCCTTCATATGGCTCCTGCCTGCCCAAGGCTTCCCATGGGAGAATCTCATACACTCACTGGAACACCCAGAGTCTCCCTTCATACCCCCTTACATGAGGATCACATCATTGAGAGTCCTGCTGTTGGGTTTTCCAAGTGCTTTTATTATCAGACAAACAGTGGTTCCTAAATTTCAGTGTGCATCAGACTCTCTGGAAATGAAATGTTAAAATGCACACTCCCTGGCCCTAACCCAGACTTGTGAATTCGACTCTCTGGAGAGGAGGTCAGATGCTTGAATTTCAACAGATTTCCCAGGTGATCCACTTTGAGAACTACAATTCTAAGACATTCATGTAGCCTGGGCCTCCAGGGAATATACTTTGTGTTCCATAGTGTTCTCTCTACCCCAAGGCCCCTGTGGATTCAAGTAAAAAGGCCTGGCATAGATACGCCTCCCTGCTTCTGAAATGAAGTGTGCATAGTGCCAAGGTCCAGTTGTGACTGTCAGAGTGGGGCAGCCCTAGACCCCTAGACAATGTTATGCAGTGCAGAGGAGAGATCCATCTTACTGACATGGTCAGATTTCTTATCTCTCCTCCTTCAGCACCTGCCCCTACCCCCAATCTCCCCTGTGGTAGAAACACTGGGATGACTGCATATGCCTACTTAGGTTAAGACCTGCACATAGAGGCCTTTCACTCACACACACACACACACACACACACCCTTCCTGAGCCATGGTTACTGTAACCCATCTGGAGCTAACAGAGGAGAGATTAGGGGAAGATGGAAGGGTGGACTACTTTGTTCTTGCTAGTTTACCCTCAAATTTTTATCCTTTTTGTACCCTGAACTCAAATGTCCAAATGCAAACCTCATACTTTCCCTCCATCTGTAACCTAGTGCTATCCTAATCAGTGACTCCCATACACCTCTGCACCTGAGCACTGATGCCTGTCCATATCCTCCACCCCATAGCAGGAGCAAACCTCTTCTCTAGCTTTTGGGGTTGGAGGACCTGAATCAGGGGAGGCTTCATGGAGTAGGCTATATATGAGCTGGGCCTTGGTGGATGGATGTGACTTCAGTAGGGATGGGGGACAGGGTGGGAGGAGAAGGGGGCATTGCAATAAGGAATAAAGAAGATAGAACATAATTAATGTAGGATAAGCATTGCGCTGCATGCTAAGAACTACAGATTACATTATTTCACACATTCTTCCCTGCAATTCTATGAAGCAGCTACTAGTAATAGATTCATCTGACAGATAGGGTACTGAGACCCCTAAAAGTTTAAGTTAACTGCCCAAAGTTACACAGCAAAGTAAGAACCCTGTAGTCTTGACCACTCTATTGTACTGCCTTTCAACTATCACATTTTCTGTTTCACAGATGGACAACAGGGGCTGAGAGGATACGTGATTTGCCTAAGGTTATCCAGGTTACAACTGCCAAGGCTGGGCTGTGCTGCCATTCTATTTACTATCTCTTCACGCTTAGCTTTTCTCACAAATCATTCCAGTCACAATTTCTTATGGAGTTAGCCCTGGATACCACCACACTTAATGCTTTTACTTGCTCCAAATAAAAAATCTTTCCTCTAGTGTGTAAGCACTGGAAAACAGCAACGCTCTCATGAAATCAAGAGAAATAGTCTCCTGAAACGCATCTCTTCATTTTCAAAATAGCATTCTATTTAGCTTACCTATTTGTCGGGTTCCCACTTATAAAAGCCTCAGGAAAAACAGTGATCAGATCTTAGGTCAGAGACAAAGTTCTTTCAATGTATAGCAGGTTTTGAGTTCATCCTTCTCTCTCAGTTGTACCTTGTTCATATTTCTGTTCTCCTGGTGGGTTGTAATTGTCTGTTAGCTTAGCTGTCTTTCTCACTGGAGTGTGAGCTCCTCCAGGCTAGGGACAAGCTTTTGTTGACCTCTATCTCCCTAGGGGCTAGCCTCAGAATTGGCACAGAGCAGGCACTCAACAAATGTTCATTAAAAGAAAAGAAGAATCAAACATGGTTAATAGAGGCAGCTCTTCCAACCACTAGAGACCTCAATCCATAGTCCTTCTGAGCCCAGTGGCATGCTGGAAAACTAACTCTTGGAAAAAGAAAAACAAAAGCCCTGGTTTGTAGCACTGACCAATTTCTGGGATATTAATGCTCCCACCATGGCTGATTTCAAGCTATCAGTGGTTAATAGCTGGCTCACAAAATTCCTGAATGCTGAACAGTTGGCTTTCAGGAGCCCCCTGTGTTGAGCTGAAAGTCTGTAATTCTGCCTGGAGTGCTTGAACTGTTTGTGTGTCCGTGTGATCACAAAGGTCTGTGAGCTGGCAGGGTGGGGAAGATAGTACCAGATCCAGATAGCAAGAGTGGAAGGACCTAAGCAAACATTTGTGAATTAGGAGAATCCTCTGTTTTACCTCCCATGAACTAAGCCTCTGTCATTTGTCATCCATTTGCAAAATGAGATCTACTTGAATGATATGGCTCCCAGAAGAGAGAGAAACCTGCCAAGTAAGCAATTACCCTGAAAATCAAAGGCCTAAAAAGCACATTGAGTATCTGAGAGATATTTGCTTTTATTTGAAAATATAAATGTGGTCACTTACCTACTTCAGTAGCGGAAAAAAAAAAAAAAAGAGGAGCCAGTGTTGTGGTACAGTGGGTTAAATCGCCACCTGCGACACTGGCAACCATATGAGTGTCGGTTCAAGTCTCAGCTGCTCCAGTCCTGATCCAGCTCTCTGCTAACGTGCCTGGGAAAGCAGCAGGTGATGATCCAAGTGCTTCCAAGACCTGGAAGGCTCCTGGCATCAGCCTGACCCAGCCCTAACAGTTGTAGCCATTTGGGGAATGAGCCAGCAAATGGAATATTGATCTCTTCTCTCTCCCTCTCTCCCTTCCCCTCTCTCTCCTTCTCTCTCTGTAACTCTGCCTTTCAAATAAATAAATATTTCGTTAAGATCTCACAGATTGAATGCTGGAGACAACATTGCAGAAAGAGAAAATGCATTCATATGTCTTAGGATACATACCTGCACCTCCCTGTTTTTTGTTGTTTTTGTTTTTAACTTTTTTATTTGAAAGTCAGAGTTAGAGAAAGAGAGACAGACAGACAGATAGACAAAGACTGATCTTCCATGTGTTGGTTCACTTCCCAGATAGTTACAACAGCCTGCCTTGGGCCAGGGCAAAGCAAGGAGCCAGGAGCTACATCTGGGTCTCCCACATTGGCCCAAACACTTGGGCCATCTTCTACTGCTTTTCCCAGGCCCTTACCAGGGAGTTAGATTAGAAGTGGAACAGCCTTCCAGCCCTTTCTCCCTCTCTCCCTCCCTCTGTAAGTCTCCCAAATAAATAAATAAATTTTTAAAAAAGCACTATCTCAGAGAGGGCATTTGGTACAGTTTAAGATACCACTTGGGATGCCCACATCCCACATTGTAGTGCGTGGGTTTAAGTCCCAGCTGTGCTCTCAATTCCAGCTTCCTGCTAACACACACCCTAGAAGGCAGCAGGTGATGACTCAAATAACTAGGACCATGCCACCCACTTGAGAGATCCTATCGAGTTCCTAACTCCCAGCTCCAGCCTGGCCCAGTCTGGTTATTGTAGGCATTTGAGGAGTTAATTAGTGGATAGGAGACCACTATTTGTCTACCTTTCAAATAAATTAAATAAATAAATAATTTTAATGCACTGGCTAAACTAAATCTATCATGAATTTGGGTGGATACCCTGTACAAAATACAGAGACCCTACAAAAGTCATACACAAGGACATGTTCAAGAGAAACTAATTTCCTTCTGTTGGACTACTCTAGATTGGAGACTGAAACCATTTCAACCTTCTCTCCAAAAATAAGTGACTGGAGTATTTACTGATATAAATAAGGTGCTAAAAAAGGTTCCCTAGATGAGGTACTCCAAGAAAAGGTATAGTGTTTGAAATGCATTGTACTAGATAGCATTATTCTACAGGAAACTGGCTGGTGGGAAGATCCAGGTGCTTAATGTACTTATTATTGGCCCCAGGACTAAGGACTGTAGCTGATCGAAGATGCAGTGCTTCCTGGGAAAGGCAGTACAAGCAAATTGCCTAAGAATGGTTTTGAGAGTT
The DNA here is from genome assembly GCF_033115175.1 of Lepus europaeus. Lineage (NCBI taxonomy): Eukaryota > Metazoa > Chordata > Mammalia > Lagomorpha > Leporidae > Lepus > Lepus europaeus. The sequence continues at coordinate 32,984,049 of NC_084850.1, read as the reverse complement.
TAGATGCATCAGTTGTACCTAATCCCAGGTATCATTTGCTGCCTCCTAAACTGTCCCATCATTTGGCTCCCTTACAAGGCTCGAGGATCTTTAGAAGTAGGTGGGAATAATACATAAGATTTGAACCAGAGACTAAGGCAAATTAACCTTTGCTTCAGGACAATGAAACATGATCTGCATTCTCTTTCCTAAAGATACAACTATTTCCCACCACTCCTGATGGTATAAAAGAGGACTTGGGCTGACACTTGCCTGAATGGATATATTTTCATAAGTAGCACTTATTTTCTTACATGTGGTTTCATGGTTATTATCACTTTGGATATGGCTAAATGTTGGTAAATAAGTAAGTTAAAAATGTTAAGTAAATAGTAGTACTGTGTTCTACAGACAAGATACAAAATCACTAAGGAAGTTTTAGGAGTGAAATTTAGGAACTATTGTTTTAGGGCTAAGACAACGAGACATTCCCACAAAGGTCGGAATGCACTTCAATGGTTCCTTATCCCCAAAATTATAGTCTTGAGAAAGAATAATCTGTTGCGCCTTTACCTTAGTTGTAGTCATTTATTGCATCTTACTTGTATGAATTATTTGTCTTTCCTGCTGTTTAGCATTAAATCTTCCACATATTCCATTCAGTTGTGATGAATGCAATATTAAAACATGGGGAATGAAACTTCCTGCAAACATGTTCCTTGGTAAAATCCTTGTCCTCTAATCCTCACATCCTAGCATTGTATGTAATGCCTTCTTCAATTGCTGTCTGTATAAGCTTCTGTGTAGACAGTGTAAGCATCAATGAGAGCTCATGGTTTTATCTCCATTCTCCTTCTTTCCAGAAAGCTTCAGCCTTTATTTCTCCATCTGCACCCCCACCCCACCCCCATTGCCATTGGACTGACTTTGGTACAGGTGATTGGCCCTTCTCTGCCTCACTAATCCAGCACATTTACTCAAGTCAGATGACTGCAATGTGAAGCACTGCCACTCAGTTATAGGAGAGCATGTGTGTGCAGACTGAGATTATTAGAGAACAATTCTAACAGAATGGACTTCTGATATGTATTTACTAAGACTCAAGTAATTTCATAGATTGGAGTTTTCATTCACAGTGATGAGCACCTCTTACCATATCTAAGATTTCTTCTGAGAGGTGTGACATGTTCTAAGGCTGCTCTCTGTAGCATACCATTCATTACACTTGCCACACTGCCAAAATGAGATAGGGTGCCTTGGGCAGTGGGAACTATTTTTTTTTAACTGAGAGCAGAAAAGGGAGAAGGAGGCTAAAATGTCTTGTCATTGAACATAAATAATATAGTCTAATAGCTTTTTCTTACCAAGAAAATATTCATACAATAAATGAGGAAAACCAGATAAACTAGAAACCAGAAACCCCTGCACACTCACACTTCTCCCCCAGCCACCCTGAATCAAAGAAAAACTGATTAAGGTGAACATCAAGGAATGGTCTGTACCCAAAGCAAGATCAATCTTTATACATAGATCCTTTTTTGGCACTGATGTAGAAAATCCAAACATGGAGATACTTAGGTCTGCAAATAACCTAATCTGCATACCAGATGGATCTAAGGGGGAAAAAACATACACACTTCTCCACACATATTTTTTTCTAAAATGTGAGCATAGAAAAACAGATGCTTTTGCCTCCCAAAGGATCTGTGGGCCTCTCTCAAGTAGTCTTGTGGAGCAATTTCATTTCAAATTTCTAAAATTATAAAAAGTGTCTAGATTAAACATTAAATTGAAAAAGAAAGGGCCTCTTATATAAAAAACCAAGTGAATATTGTATAAGCTATTTTTAACCAGTGATACCCAGCACCTAATGGCACGGATAAGTGGGTGAGTGGGGTAGGTAAGGGGAAATCTCCTGGAAATGGGTAGATGATGATTCACTGACTTGACAAGTAATTTGGTGCTCTATGCATGGCACAGTGTTACTATGTAAGACCTTCTTCTTCGGCAAATTGCTGTTTAAGCTTCAGTGAATGAGACTGAGGCATTTTTTCTTCCAGATCCCACATTTAAGAAGGAAAATGAATTTCTTTAAACCAATGAATTTTATCTACATCTCACACATTTCCCCATATTGCATTTATCATACCTGTCATTGTATCAATCCATCCGTCCTCTCCAACAAACCTTAAAAGGCAAAGTGAATGCAGAACATGGGTTGGGGAACTTGGTATTTTTTTTCCTTAAATTTCATAGTCAACTGTAAAAACAGCTTTTATACTTAAAGTTCTGAAACTAATTCAGAAAGAGCTATTATAATTACTGTAAAAGCAAAGTTGAATATTCTCTTGGTTACCAGAGTCATTACATAACTGAGGGTACAATTTATACCTCGATCATCCATGAAAAGAATAAAGATTCAGGGCTCATTGAACAAGAACCATTCCCATTAACTATATAATCATTTTTATAGCAAATACAATACTCCCAGCCCCCTCTATTTCCATAACCCTTGTACCAAAATTTAAAAAAAAAATAGAAATGCCAAGAGCAAGATGTGACATTTTTGGCAGTGAGGCCTCACCTACACTAGCATGGTCCTCAGTAGGGTCATAGCTGCCTCACAAAAAATTTCAAGGTAACTGAAATTGCTCTCTTAAGGGCTGTGACTTTGTCCAACTGTAGGCTCATATAAGTGCTTTCAGTATGTTTAAGGCAGGCTAGGCTAAACCATGATGTTTTGGAGATGAGGTGTATAAATGCATTTTTTGCATATAATATTTCCAATCTATGATGGGTTTATTGGGATGTAACCTATCCTAAGTGGCAGAGCATTTCTATGTGCTAAATACCAAAAGTCCATACTTGTTTTAAGTTCTTAGAGAAGAGGAAAAAGAGATGTCTAAAGCCACAAATAGGGAAGTCTTCAGGAAGAGACAGGTTCAAGGTGCTCCAGAGAAGTGGAACCATACATCTGAATGTTGTGCTGGCAAGGCAAGCCCTTAAGTAATTTCAACTGGAGAGAAGGAGGGATTGGGGGGGGGAGAGGGAGAGAGGGAGAGAGGGAGAGAGGGAGAGAGGGAGAGAGGGAGAGAGGGAGAGAGGGAGAGAGAGAGAGAGAGAGAGAAACATGATTATGAGATATCTGTTTTCAATTAATTTAAACTATGAGCTACATTTCTGACTGATTATTTATAGAGAAAATGAAAGGTTAATGAATGTCTTGAGGAGAAGATTTCTCATGCTGCCATGACACAAAATGAGTTGTTAGGTACCTTCTGGGACGTATTCTTCAGTATCTGCTTGTGAGAAACATCCTTACTGAGGACATTTGTCAACTTTGGGTGGCAAGTTGGGACCATACATTTGTTAAATTTTTAATTCACTGACAAGCCTCAACATAATAAAATCAGAGGGCTTTGAGTTCTGCCAGAAAAATGAGCAATATTCCCAAGGACATATGACAGAGCTTAGACAGAAATAAGGAAAGAAACGGAAAGGAAACAGAGTAGGTCTCTCTCACCAGAGGCAGAGTTTACAGCCCTTTGCTCACAGGGAAGGTGAGAGGAAGCAAAAGAAAACCACGGTGTAGTGAGAAGAGCCCCGAAGAAGCCAAGAGCCCAACCTCATCACTCACTGTTTGTAGGCAAATCGCTCACCTTGCCTGAGCCACCATTTCCCTGCCTGTAATCTGGCCTTCCTGTCTCAGTGGGACCTGACTGTACAACATCTACAAGACTGTTTTGAGAGGTGCTTTATGTAAGTACATAATGGATGGAAATGTGGGAACAGGTCATTCATGAAGACATTGTTTTTCAGTTTCAGAAAAACTTGAAATGATTACAATATCTGCTTTTAATCCAGGCACAGATGGTCTGTTCAGAGCAAGCTCACTTCTTTGAAGGTAGCTCTTTCACGACATCATCCTTCCAAAACTTAGCCTTAAACTGGAAGCCATGGGAAAGTTTGCTAAAGATAGGAACACTTAGGTGTCACAAAGCTGCTGTACTAAAGCCCATAATTAATTCCTCATCCTTGCTTCCAATGCTTTCTTAACTCTTTCACATACGATTCTTACCGATCTTAGTTTTCCAGTTCAGAGTAAATTAAAAGCTGCAAACAATAAGGGGTGTAGATGCAGGCAGGGAGTGATATTAGAAAGAGGTACATTAGTGGCAGAGGAAGTGACAGACTGACTTAAAGAAGAAGGAGGGGACAAAACGAAGTAGACCGTGTTGTACCACTGCACAGTATAATCATGGATATTTGTTGTGAATGCCTGAGTCATCAGCCTATGGTTTATTGTGTTCAGTAACTTCCGCTGAAAAACTCAGGGCTGTGTGTATTGTATTTTAGGGAAAGAGTCCATCAGAAATGCTCGAAGCCCAGTACTTAAGAGAGTAATGTCTATTATTTCAAATCCTTTCTTTTATGGGGCAGCTATGACCCTATTGATGTTGAGCTAGGTGAGGTTTCACTGCAAAATGTGTCATGTTTTGCCCTTGGTCTTTTCTTTTTTAGAATTTTTGGTATAGGGCTTGTGGGAATAGGGTAAAATGGGAGTATTATATGTGAAATAGTGCACAGAAGAATTATGAAGTCCTCCATTTGCCAGAAATTTTGCTGTGCTTTTCTATAAGGAAGTAAACTTAAACCAAGTATTTAGTGAAAATCTTCCAACTTCCAACCAATACATTTGATTGCAAAATAGTCAACTCACATACATATGTTAAGATAATAAAAATGGGGGCAGTGTTGTAGTACAGCAGATTGGACCACCACCTGCAATACTGGCATCTCATTTTGGAGTGCTGGTTCAAGTCTTGGCTGCTCCACTTCTGATCCAGCTCCCTGCTAATGGCCTGGGAAAGCAGTAGAGGATGGTCCAAGTGCTTGGGACTCTGCCACCCAGATGGGAGACCTGGATGGAGTTCTGGGCTCCTGGCTTCAACCTTTTTGGCTGTTCAGGGAGTGCACCAGCAGGTGGAAGATCTCTCTCTCTCTCTCTCTCTCTCTCTCTCTCTCTCATTATAACTCTGCCTTTCAAATAAATAAATCTTTAAAAAGAAATAAATCTAAAAATAAATAAATATTTTAAACATCTCTAACTCTGCCTTTTCAATTAATAAATAAATCTGAAAAACACATAACATTTTAAAATAACAAAAATGTCATCTCTAAACTAGAAGGCGTAGTTTTAATACAGTTTCCTCATAAAAACTGTGATAAGAATGATGACCTCGAGGAAGGGGTTCTCTGCCTCAGCACTACTGACATTTTCATTGGTTGTGCAGGCTGCCTTGAGTGCTACAGGATGTCTAACAACAAGCCTGGCCTCCGCCCACTAGATGCTAACAGTACACCTCCCAGTTGTGACAACCACAAATGGCTCCAGGCATTGCCAAATGTCCCCTGAGGGGAACCCCCTCCCCGACTGCCCTAAGGCATGGTGATCAGCACCAAAAGATGTGCAGAAAATCACAGGTGTTTCATATTCAGGAAGGAAATGGAAAGAAAGCCTTTTAGGAAAGTTTTCAATAAGCAAAAGCAACCTCAGTTAACCTGAAAATCCCATTAACCCCATTTTTCAAGTGTTCTATTCCCTAAGCATTCCAGATAACCACAAAAATGTACAGTACATTCTATTTTCTAATTTGTATGCAAAGTTCAGCTCATTTTCCATCTCAACAGCTAAGTACAGAAATCCAGTTCATGGGTGGAAGAATCATCAGCTTCATTGCTTTTGCCATCTATTTTAAGTGACAATGATGCTACTGACCTGGAAGTTTAGAGGATTTTTGCCCCTCTTTGTTTTGACATTTTAACTTTGATATTGGCAATTCTTCCTGTTTTATCTGGCTGCAACTGAAATGCATCAACAAGGAATCTGGTCCAATTAACTGATTGTACTGTATTTAAAGTCCTAACACCACTTTGTTCATCATTTAAAAGCATGTTCCAGCCATTGCACTGTTTGTGCAGTTGAAAATGCCCTTCCTGAATAAGTAAAATTTCTTCTTTCTTCTTTCTGCAGGTCGTGATCCTGGGAAAACATTCAAGAGGTTATCACTACATGCTTGCTAACCTGGTAAGAACAAGCAAAGTGTCCCTGGGCAGCATGCTGTATTTAGTTTGTGTCATCTGTAATCACCCAAAAAGGAAATACATGAAGTACCTCATGTATTCTCTAGGAGCTTGGAAAAATGACTTCAGTAAATACCAAAACCTGAATGCAGTAGCATTCAATTATACTGTCTTCATTTTATCCATGAAGATACATTTTCCCCTCACTTGAAAATTATTCGACATGATTCCTCACTTATTATTCTTGGATTCAATTTAGATTTATAATGTAAACTATAGTTTAATCAGCTTGAAAATATAAACCATAGGACAGAACACACAGGAAACTGACTCTGTCCCAATTAATCCAAGAATATATGCACACCTCTACAAGATTTTTCCTTTCAGAAGATGAAACCAAATCTTTTCAAACTAGATGCCAGAGTAGATTTCAACGTAGTATATTAAGTGACCCTGTCAAAGTGTATAGCCACCTTTCTACTTACATGCATCACAATTTGAATCTTTACCTTCAAACTTACCAGGCCTTTTAAAGGTGTGATATTCTAGATGCCAGTATGTCATCAAGGTTTATATTATATTATATTTCTTCTTTCCCTATAAGGGCAATTTGTTTAGGAAAGAACAAAATGGCTTACAAATTAGTAATATCTATTTGGCAGAGGTTCTGAATAATACTATCTCCATAGAATGAAAGAGAAATATGAAATTACAACAATACTAAGAATCTATTCAATTAATACAAAACATGAGTTGTAATCCCAATTTTGCTTCATTAGCACAACAGAATCATGATCATTATAAAGCTCTTAAACCAAAAGAATAGCAACAAAGGTGAAAGATTATTGTAATTATATTCTCAGGTTCCTTAAATCAAAGGAGAGATCTTATTTTAATAATGAGTATTTTCTAAATGAGAAGCCAAATGTTACTTAAGCTTCTTTCCTAGGAAGTATGTACAAACACTTTATAAGATGAAGACTAGAGCTACTACTTTGAAATGTAGTGTGAATCTTTTCTAATAATTGGCTCCAAGTGGAGCACTTCAGTCCATTTTGGGGACATATGAACCAAGTTTTTATGAGGACACATTTCTTAATCTGAATACATTCAATTTGCTACTTAGGTACGCAATTAAGTAAAAGATTGTGGTTCTTTTTCTCTCAATGCAGTTTAGATTAAGGCGTGGCAGAAAATATAGATGTCACAACAAGGTACCTGACACAATTATTGATGTTTTTTTTTTCATTTCTGCCTCACCAATAAATATTCTGCTCTCCTTCCTACCTCCTTCTTCCTTCCTTCATCTCCTCTTTCCTTCTCTTCTACCTTATTTGCCCTAGAAAGAGAGTATACATTGCAGTGTTTAAAAATGTGGGGTCGGCTGGCGCCGAGGCTCACTAGGCTAATCTACCGCCTGAGGCGCCAGCATCCCGGGTTCTAGTCCCAGTCGGTCGGGGCACCGGATTCTGTCCCGGTTGCCCCTCTTCCAGGCCAGCTCTCTGCTGTAGCCTGGGAGTGCAGTGGAGGATGGCTCATGTCCTTGGGCCCTGCACCCCATGGGAGACCAGGAGAAGCACCTGGCTCCTGCCTTCGGATCAGCGCGGTGCACCAGCCACAGCGCGCCGGCCGCAGAGGCCATTGGAGGGTGAACCAGAGGCAAAGGAAGACCTTTCTCTCTGTCTCTCTCTCTCTGTCCACTCTGCCTGTCAGAAAAAAACAAACAAAAAAATGGGGTCCACTTATCACTGACAGGACATAAGGTGACTTTACATAGTCCACACACAGATTTTTAATTTTAATGGAAATATCTTTTAATATGTATTGGCAAATTATAAAACTAGCTTATCAAAATCAAAACTGCAGATATTATTACACTAAAGTAGTAATTTAACAGAAATAAAATATTTTTTAGGGGCTGCATTTGGCCTAGTAACTAAGACACCTGTGTCCATACAAAAATGCCTGGGTTTGATACCTGGCTCCACTTCTGAGTCAGCTTCCTGCTAATGTTGACCCTGGGAGGTAGCAGTGATAGCTCAAGTGACTGGGCTTTTGCCACCTTCATTGGGAAACCTGGATTGAGTCCCTGGTTTCCAGCTTCAACCTCAGTCAGGTACTGTTGCGAGCATCAAGGGCTTGAACCAGCAGGTGGGGGTAGACGGGGAGAGGGGGAGGGGGGAAGTGAGAGAGAATGGTTTCTTTCTCTCTCCCCTGTTTTTAATTTAAAATACATTTATTTAAGAGTCAAAGAGAAAAGAAATGAACATATTTTTAATGTTCAAGTACTCAATAGCATAAACAATAGAGAGATATATAAAAATCTGCTTTTTGTATATGTGATTGTGGTTGTACATGGGTGCTGAAGTTTAATATTGAATTGAGGGTCAGGATGTCTGAGTTGTCACACAGACTGCAAGCAAGCAGCTATGGATTTCAGTTTTCTGAATATAAAACTCATGTGAGAATGGAGGGAGTTCATTCATATGTTGAGTGAGTCCTTTGGATGCAGAAGCTAAGATAATAAGAAGTTCAAGATATATATTTATGAGTAATACCCATGAGAGATAAAAGGGAAGGAGACACAAATATACAGGGAGAACTTCAGACTATAATACAGGTATGAAGGAGGGAAGGGGAAAGGAGGAAAGTTCGGTAGGAAGGGCTTCACACTGTGGTGTAGCTCAAAGAAAATGTCAGGCTACACAACTGAGAGTTCCAGTGCAAAGATTGCACATAGAGGAGCCATATGCTGCCCCCAAATGACAAACTATTGCATACTGCATCCTCTCTTTGCTCAGTCATTGGCTGGCAGCTGCCCAGCAAGCACACACCTTGAAAGCTGAGGCAGACCCTGAAGGCACCAGAAGCTGGAAGCTGTTGCCTAAGGTTACTCCCTGATGCAAGTTCTTTCCTCAGGAAAGATCTGAGCCATGGTTGTTTCAGTTGGCCTGGGATGAGCAGATAATCTATAAGGACCTTTACTGATCTAGAATTCCAACTGATGCTTCTTATTCCTACTGACAGTCCTTCAGATAAGCTTTTGTTTCAACTTCGAGATACTGACCTGTGATAAATAAAAACTTGTGTGACGAAAGTCCAAGAGAGAAACACTAGGACAAGGCTATGGGAAAGAATCATTAATTGAATCCTAACACACAACTCAGAATCATGAAACCTTGTACTGAGTGCTGCCAACAACCCAGTGAACCCTTCCCTTGTTGAGCCTCTGGATGGGAATCCAACCCTGGATTACAGCCTCATGAGATCCTAGACAAAAGACCCAATTAAACTTTACCTGGACCTATGATCCACAGAAAGCATGAGATAATAAATGTGAGAAGTTTTATGCCTCAAAAACTAGAATGATGGAACCTTGGGGGGAATGTCTACTATAAGAACAAGCAAAGTTCTGGTCTTTCAAAAAGTAAGTAATATATAGTATCATGTCAGTCTGAGTAATGAAAACACGAACTCATTTATCATGTCTTGAGCTGCCACCCTTTCTGTTCCTCTAGTGACTTTCTTCTCATTTGAACTCAGCCATGTGTTGCCGTAAGTTCCTGTACTCTATATTAAATTGTATTTGGCAATATAGATAAGAAATACTGTCCATCTCTGATAATAATAATGAGACAGATTATCCCTAGTATGGTTTCCAGATTTTTTAAGCAGATGAAAATATCAAAAATACCTCATGCAAAGACACAAACCCAAAAACTAAATGAAAACCATTTAGAAGTCATGTGGATGATCAAAAAAGGGAGAAGCGGAGCTAAGAAGATGCTTCCTTTTCAAATGAGTCAGCAGGCTGAAATCTGAGGATATATAAACACACACACACACACACAAAGGAGCAAAGTCTAACCTGAGTTTTGGTGTTGCAACATCACAGAACCACTCCTTTCTTCTACAAATACAAATTCAAGAATATTCACATTGCCTGACTAAGCTTACTGGAATCATCCGCACTATAGTTTCTAGTTTCCCCATTGATCCTGGGCTCCATCTATCTAGCAAAGACTTCCTTGTGCTTTTACATGGACCTTCTCTAGTAACAATCCTAAAGTGAGAAGGCTTGGCTATTCCATGAATACTTCAACAAAGTCCTGTCACAGGTCAGGATGTACATTTCAGAGTGGACAAAAAGCTGCAGAAAATTCCAGCTTGGTGCAATTCCTGGAAGAAACAAAAGATTGCACCAGGAATAAGGCCAGAGATGTGATCTGTCAAGGCAGAAGTAGACATCCCAACAGAGAAAGTAAGTCTCTTTCAAATCTGTATTAGTTAGTAATGTCTTTTTTGAAAAAAAAAAAAAGATTTATTTTGTTTATTTGAAAGGCAGAGTTAGAGAGAGAGAGAGACAAAGAGAGACAGAGAATCTTCCCTCCACTAGTTCACTCCCAAATGGCAGCAACAACCAGGGCTGGGCCAGACCAAAGCCATAACTCAGGAGCCAGGAGATTCTTCTGGGTCTCTCACATGGGTACAGGGGCCCAAAGACTTGGACTATCTTCTGCTGCTTTCCCAGGCCATTAGCAGGGAGCTAGATCAGAAGCAGAGCAGCTAGGACTTCAACCCATGCCCATATGAGATACCAGCATTGCAGGTGGCAGCTTAACCACTAATGCCACAATGCTGGCTCCTGTCTTCTTTTTGTTTTTTAAAGGAGTTTTCCCATAATCTTATTTTCTCTTCCAGGACTGTAAGATGTTGATGTTTTTCTACTCTGGTCCCAGAAACAATCAGCATGTTCAAGGGTACTGCAAAAAGTTTATGGAAACTAGAATTAAAATATAAGTTTATGTGCTTGCAAATAATTTTGAAATCCATGCATACAGGCAGTCTTCAAAATGTTCACAAAATGCATTTTAGGAAAAATATGCATAATTTCAGATTTTTTGCATTACAATAAATCTATCTTTTCATTCTATTTTCTAGGACATTTGTGAAGTGCCCCTTTAGATACTCTATCAGTCAAGCAATCTCTTTTGCTCATGTTAAGGTCCTGGATTAGGATCCTTAAAACTGTATTCCTAGGCATGTTATGTATCATAATTTATTTTTATATCTGTCAATAATAATATCTCAGTGATTGTATGAAGAACCCTAGACTTTAAAAAAAGGAATAGATGATGGAGACAATGTGGTATAATGCAATAAAGCACTAGACTGTGAACTAGGAATCAGGTTTGAATCCCAAGACTTCATCCAACTAGCCTTATGGCAAACCAAACCTCTGTGAGTTTATTTTTCAATCTATGAAATGGAAGAGTTTGACCTGATCACTATTTCCAAGAATGTGCTATTTGCATATGAGATGGCAAAACTTTTTTAACTCACAAGTTTTGAATTTACACTAAATGTATTCTAGAAAAAAAAACTATCCAACCAATTCTGCGATTTTACAGATACTACTGTAAAGGCATGAGGCTAAAGTAGATACTTAGGTTTAAAAATGTAGTCAATGTAAAAAAAACTATTAAGTAAATTGTATTTCAGGTATTCTACCTATATGGGACAAGAACTATAAAGAACAATAAAGGTACAGTAATGCCTAAAATTTGGAAAACACTACAAGATCACTTTGAGCTCCTCATTTCTTCACTTTTGGAGGTCAGTTTGGACTAAAGTAAAACAGGAGTAATTGCATAGGCAGAGCAGCTGGGTGAATGCTGAGGCTACAAACAGGAAGCAAAACCAAAGCCCTGTCATCTCTGGGGATATAAAGTTATAAGGCACACTGAAGCTTTGAAATTAGTCCAAGTGGGCAAAAGTCAAGAGAGGTATGAGTACTGTTAGCCAGGTTCTAAGCAGAGCTGAGAATCTGAAGGACCAGTGAAAAGAATCTAGCAGCTGACACAAGGCAGACAGGTTCTGGGTTGAGATGACCCAACAGACATTTAGTAAACCCAAAAGACAGACCAAAAAAAAAAAGAACCCAGGCAATTGAGGTGCCCAGAGGAGAACATGAGCAATAACAGGGCTCATTCAGTGCTGTACCAATCAACCACAGTCTCAGAAGATCTGATGGTTTCCCTGCTGAGGTCAACACCAACCCCAGAGAGTTGACAAAGTTGTTGACACTGCAAGTGGCAGTTAGGTAATGTCAGCTGTCAGCCATAGCAGCAAGCAAGCAAGTCAATCATTGTACTAGGGGAAAAAAGAGAAGGAAGTCCATGTATCTTACACTCCTTTCTGTTGCGCTATTTTCTTTGGACTTCTCAATTAATCATCTCAGAATGCCTATGAGGGAAGACTTCCTGCCCACTTACCACCCTGAATCTCTTTTTTTTAAAAAAAAAAGATTTATTTATTTATTTGAAAGACAGAGTTACAGAGAGGCAAAGGCAGAAAGAGAGAGAGGACTTCCAACTTTTGGCTCACTCCCCAAATGGCCACAATGGCGGGAGCTGGACCTATCTGAAGCCAGGAGTTTCTTCCGGGTCTCCCGCGTGGGTGCAGGGGCCCAAGGATCTGGGCCATCTTCCACTGCTTTCCCAGGCCATAGCAGAAAACTGGATCAGAAGTGGAACAGCCAGGACTCGAACTGGTGCCCATATGGGATGCTGGCAGTGCAGGCGGTGGCTTTACCTGCTACGCCACAGTGTCAGCCCTCTGAATCTCTTATAGATCAGGAAATGGGCTCAGAAAAATATATAACTTGCCCAGACTCTCTTGGCTGATCCAATGCCAGTCTAGATTTTCAACCCAGGTTGGTTAGATTCCTAGCAAAGCACCTGGCTCTTCCTGCTTTATCCACTCGACCATCTCAGTGAAACAGAAGGCCAACCCTCCAAAAGTAACATAAGAGCACTTATAAAGACAAACACTAATGAATGAAGCGAAAGCTGCACATTCATGATGGTGAAATGGCAAAAGATAAAAGGGCTTAAACAACAAAGACAGCTTTGCAAATCTGGGTTTGAAACCTGTCCAAAGGGCCAGTCTTAACAGGAACCAATTACATCTTCATTACTATCTCCTGTCACCTTCTCCCCCTCATTTAACACACACACACACACACACACACACAGAGAGAGAGAGAGAGAGAGAGAGAGAGAGAGAGAGAGAGTCTCTCATGCCCCTTCTTTCTTTCTCACTCTCTTCTCTCTTTCCCTCCACAACCACCTCATTCACATTATTAGTGTGCCAGAAAATAATGATGGGAACGTGCACTAGATGAAATCTAATTTTCCCAAAATTTTACTAAAACAAACACTTACTCATAAAATAGAACCCAAAGAGACAGACAGAAACAAACTAGGCATAAGAAAGTGAACTCTGTGGCGTACCAGATCTTAGAATGTTCTTGAAACAGAGAGGAGCTTGCTTTGTTTAGGAGAAAAAAAAATGAATTAGAATGAGATTGAGTCATGCTGTTTGGCTTGCCAATAACAACTATTCCTTATGCTCCCTTCCCCTTCCAGGTCTTCTTGTTCTGTTCTCTACTTTCCCTCCCTTTGTTCTCCCATTTGTAATGTTCTAAATACAAAATTCAAATGCTCAAAGCCACGTGTTGTGATCCCTGACACCTCAGCAGATGGCATGTAAACACAGAGCTCATTGGGCTAGAGCCTAGCTTTGCAAGCAAGGGAGAGGGCTTTGGAGGGAAAAACTCCCACGGGTCCCAAGTGCCAGAGAGCCCAGTCATCTCCCCTGGGTACACAATGTCTCTGGTAGCTCAGGATTAATTTCTTCTCCAAATGGATATAGGATGCCGCAGTACACCAAGGACATGAGGAGTGGAGACTGGGCTGAGGTCCAGCTTCCTACTATGCATTTAGAATGTCACAGACACTTGTCAGCTTAAAGTAGCCAACTTGAGACATTCATTCTCCCTCTGCCAAGATGCTCCCATTATAGTAAACACTCTCTCCTCCCCCCTCTTGTCTCCTCCTTCCCCTGTCTCTCTCGATCTCTTTCTCTCTGCTCTTGCTGTTTCATTGTGCTGCATGAAACTAACAAGGGAAGATCACCTCTAACCCAATATTCCAACAAGTTAGGTTGAACGAATTCTGTCTTCTCCCCTATGCTTCTTGATCATGTCCTCTAAAATAGTGCTTTTTGCAATATCTGTGAAGATGGGCCAAGTTTTCCTCCAAATTTGCATGGACCAACAAAAATGCAGTTAAAATAAGTTACAAAAGAAGGAAATAAAGAAAACAGGATATATAAAATATAGTCCAAATTTTAGTATATTCAATAGCCATAATATTGCACTGTCAAATTACTATAAAGGTTTGGAAAGGCTTACTTTCAATTTCTTTCTTTATATCATCTCAGTCTGGTAACAAACAGTGAAACAGCCATCAGTAAGCATGCACTTTGTATAGCACTGTGGTTTTTTTTGTTTGTTTGTTTGTTTTTGACAGGCAGAGTGGGTAGTGAGAGAGAGAGACATAGAGAAAGGTCTTCCTTTTTGCTGTTGGTTCACCCTCCAATGGCCGCTGCGGCCAGCGCATCTCGCTGATCCGAAGCCAGGAGCCAGGTGCTTCTCCTGGTCTCCCATGCGGGTGCAGGGCCCAAGGACTTGGGCCATCCTCCACTGCCTTCCTGGGCCATAGCAGAGAGCTGGCCTGGAAGAGGGGCAACCGGGATAGAATCCGGCGCCCCAACCGGGACTAGAACCCGGTGTGCCAGCGCCGCAAGGCGGAGGATTAGCCTGTTAAGCTACGGCTCCAGCCTTGTATAGCACTGTTCTAAACACCTTCACAATAAGTCTTGTTTCTCTCTACTGCCATGTGCCCAAGACTTTGTTCAATTTACCATAAAGGAGACAAAGCATAGTGTCCTGACGAACCTTATAATTATATAGGACAACAAAAAAATATATAGGACAGGTCAGACTTGTGATAGTTAGCACGGGGACAGAACAGGTGCTAGGAGAGGGAATGAAGAGAAAGTAGAGAGGGGAATAAATATTCTGTATAGTGTGGCCACAGAAGACCTTTTAGAAAAACATGGCTTTTGAAATAATGATGTGAAGACTGAGGAAGATACAACTACATGTAGAATCAGGAAAAATTTATACATAGAGAACAACATTCACGAAGGTCCTGAAATGGAAAAAAGACTGATATATTCCCTTACTGTCAGAAGGCAATTTTGGCTACAGTAGAATGAGTGACAGTACAGATTATGTAAGGTTTTATCAGGCCAGATTAAGGAGTTGAGCTTTTTTCAACATAAACAGAAATCCATTGAAGAATTTCAAGCAGGAGGTGGAGGTGAAGACATGATCTGATTTATGCTTTAAAAAAGATCATTGTGAACCTAATGAATTTTATGATATATAAATTGTACCTCAATAAAGTTATTAGTAAAAAATATATTAGTGGCTATTTTTCCCCACTATTAAGCACATATATCAAGGTTTGATTATTTATTTACTCATACAAATAACTCCCACTGGACTAAAGTATCATGAGGGCAGGGATAAAGTTTGATATGGTTCACCACTGTACCAATAATTAGTACTTAGAAGATTTCAAAGTACACTCTTTGATTGGATTCAAGAATGAAAGAGTAAATAAACAATTGAAACAACCTGTAATCAAGTGCTAATTTGAATGGTGTAATCTTCAATTCTATACACTACACCCTCCCAGGAGGATGCACCAGCTTTCTAGAAAGACTTGTATCTCTCATAGCAAACTGATAACTTGAGTCACCACAATTACTCTGCAATTCCTTATTGAAGCATCACCCACATGAACAATTCAAATAGTAATAAATGAAAAGCCAACAAACCCAAATTATGAGATAGATAGATATCCTTGGAACTCTTCCAATCCTCGTCCTACTACGTCTATCTTCCCAATAGGCAAGTCATGTTTCCCATTCCTCAAGCATAATCAATCTTCAACGCTATGAACATCACCCAACTTATCTTGTCTCTATTTGTACCATGTGCAAAATGTGCCCTAAGAATAATACTATATGAAGGAAATCACGTATCATATATTGAAAATAAACACTTTAAAAGCCTTGACTACATTGATTTCCAAGTTTCAATTATCCACACTACTGGAGGGAAAGTGACTTATAATATGTACAAATGTAGAGAGAAAGGATAATACCAAACTCATTTGAATCTTTGGAAGATTCCATCTGCTTGAATGCCAGTTGTGTAAACAATGTCTGTGTAAAAGACAGCTTTAGGGAACCAACCAAGGTTGCTTAAAAAGTCCTGTATGAACTTCTTATGTACAAAGTTCATAGCTTTATACAGTTACATTCAAATGTGGGCACCAGTGTACTGAATCAAGCAAACAGATGCAATGTGATTGAGACATTAAACTAGTGATGAAGTTAAGCATAATTTAAAAATCCAAATGAGAGTCCTGGCTGCTCCACTTCTGATGCAGCTCCTTGCTAATGGCCTGGGAAAGCATCAAAGGATGGCCCAAGTGTTTGGGCCCGTGCCACCCACATGGGAGACTGGGATGAAGTTCCAGGCTCCTGGCTTCAGCCTGGCTCAGCTCCAGCCATTGCAGCCATTTGGGGAGTGAACCAGTTGAAGGAGGATCTTGATTCTTTCTTTCTTTCTTTCTTTCTTTCTTTCTTTCTTTCTTTCTTTCTCTCTCTCTCTCTCTCTCTTTCTCCCCCCCATCTCTAACTTTATCTTTCAAATAAATCAAAGAAATCTTTTTAAAAATCCAAATGAGTAGTTTCCTTCCCAAAGAAATTACTTCTGCAGATTTTACCCATGTTGTCAAAAAATATCACTATTGCTGCACAGAGGCAAATAATTAAATGAACAGATACTTGGTACATAGAAAATAAGAAAGTGAAGTTTCAAAACACCATATCTATGAACATAGAATTGCCTCCAATATTCCCCTGCCATTTCTCATATCCTCTAATCTCTTTCTTCTGCACACAAAGTTTACTAAACCAACCAATGGAAACAATACCCATATGGCCAGCAAAACCATCGGTATCGACCAAACAGAATTGGTGAAACACAAGCAACACTAAAATTTAATAAGTTCAGGCTAAGCACATAAAAGTCATTGAGTATCTAATTCTCACTTCTAGTTATAAACTCCCTATGAAATAATAAAATGAGTTTGACAGAAATTCCACTTATCACAACAGAGAACTTGGACTTCGGAGTCACTTAGTAATGATGTTGTGGAGCATTTACATATATTTATTGCATATAACGCATGGGAAGTAATACAATAAAGAAGACAAAAATCCACAAGCCGACATAAGAATGTACAACAACTAAGGAGCATAATTGACTCTCTTAGGACGTGGTAGAGGATACAGTGACAAATTCTTTGGAGCTTTTTCTTATCTATTATTTTACTAACTTAAAATATTGGTGAAGATACGGGGGAAAGGGAACTCTTAGACACTGTTGACAGGAAAGCAGATTAGCACAGCCATTATGGAAAATAGCATGGAGTTTCCCCCCCAAAAAAAAACTAAAAATAGAACTGTCAAATGATTGAGTGATCCCACTTATGAGTATATATACAAAGGAAATAAGTATGGGGAGGAGATATCTACATTGCCATTTTCATTGCAGCATTTCTCACAATGGCCAAGATAATGGAATCCGGAAATCAACTTAAGTATTCATTAGTGGACAAATGGATAAAAATATATAATAAATATGAACAAATGTACATATATATATATGAATATTTAGTCTTCAAAGAGGGAAAATCCCTTCCCTTGAAACAACATGGATGAATCTAGAGGACATTATGTGAAGGGAAATAAACCAGGCACAGAAAAACAAATACTGCATGATCTCACTTCTATGTGGAATCTAAAAAAATTGAAATCATAGAAGTTAGGAGTGGAATGAGGCTGGGGAAGTAGGGAAGGGGGAGCGGTTGATGAAAGTGTACACAGTTTCAGTTAGCAGGATAAATAAGTTATGAGATCTATTGCACAGAAAGATGATTATTTTCAACACTAATGTATTCTTTATTTCTAACTAAGCAAATTTCAAGTGAATCAACATAAAAAATGATAGGAGAGGTGATTGATGTTAATTCACTGTATTTAATCATGCCACATTGTATACATGTATCACAACATCATATTGTATACCATAAAGGTATATAATTATGTATCAATTAAAATAATATTAATAAGAATTAAGTGGAAGGATAGGAGAGTCAAGAAAAAATAAATTTCAATAGAGGTTCCTAGAGCTATTCAGTATGATAGGGACTATTTCTAGACAAAGAAACCAAAGTTTAAAAGGGATATGATGGTAGGAGCCAGTGTCATGAATAAAGCCACAGCCTGCAATGCTGGCATCCCATATGGATGCCAGCTCGTGTCCCAGCTGTTCCACATCTAATCCAGCTCCCTGTTAATGGTCTGAGAAAAGCAGCGGAAGATGGCCTAAAGTGTTTGGCCCTGGAACTCATATGGGAGACCAAGATGAAGGTACTCGCTCCTGGCTTCAGCCTGACCAAGGTCATTGCAGCCATTTGGGGAGTGAACAAGCAGATGGAAAATCTTGTGTTCTCTCTCCCTCCCTCCCTCTTTCTGTAACTGTGACTTTCAAATAAATAAATATTTTTCAAAAGGGATATGAAATGGCTAGAGCATGATGTCTGCTTTGGGGAAAATGGTCTAGGAGAAGAGGGGAAGAGATCACGAAAACTCTTGAAAGTCAAGCTAAGATACTTGGCTGTTAATATGCATGGAGAAAGTAGGGAACCACTGCAATGATTTGAGGTAAGGTTTATTATTCTCTGATTTTTAGGCTGGCAAATTTACTTTGTGACGGTTAAACTGGAGAGGTAAAGAACTGGAAGTCAGAGTAGCATCTAGGAAGCTAGGACAAGAGTGTAGGTCTGTGGTTCTCAAAATCTCACCTTGTGCTTAAAACTCACTTGTGCTGTTGAGTTAGATACTTGGGTCCCATACTCAGTAGGTCTAAAGTGCCACTAATTGAACAAAGGGATACAGAAGAACAAAATATTTTGAGGGAATGCAATAAGTTTGTATGGAAGCATATTCTTTTTAAGTTGCACAAGGAATATGGAAGTGAATTTAGTCAGCAGGCAGTTAGAGAAAGTGGTTTCTTGGAGCATGAGGATCTAATTGGAGAGTCATCGGTGTCTCAAAGTAAATTCAGGTTGAAAATTCCAAAATCAAATAAGGAATCCATTTGTTTTACAGATTATAACTGCCTCAAAATATAATAAATTCATTGACTGAAATTCTTGTGTCATGAAGATTATCCTCTTTTAAAAAAAGCAGACTCTGTAAGCCCAGCTATAGGAGAACTCATACCTGCTCTCATACTCAAACACTCAAAGTGAAAAATGAGAAAAAGGAAATTAAGAAATGAGAGATTGTAATGTCTTTGTGTGGAAAGGAGATGCCAGAAGAAGAAACTTGTTTTCAAGCAGAAATGAACTGCTAGTGAAGGGATAAAGCAGTTGCTATAAAAGAGCAATCTGCTTTAAAAAAAATAGGAGTCATCCTTTACTTAAAAAAAAATCAAATAAATATACTGGAACACATTTTTTCTTTGGTGGAAATGGGTTTTTTTTTTAAGATTCATTTATTTATTTGAAAGGCACAGTTAGAGAGAGAGATGAAGAGAGAGGAAGAGAGAGAGAGAAAAGGAAGGTGAGAAGGAGAAGGAGAAGGAGGGGGGAGAAGAGAGAGAAAGTGATCAATCTTCCATCTGCTGGTTCGCTCTCCAGATGGCTGCAACAGTCAGGAGCTTCATCTGGGTCTCTCACGTGGGTGGCAGTGGCTCAAGCACTTGGGCCACCTTCTGATGCTTTTCCCAGGCCATTAATAGAAAACTGGATTGGAAAGGGAGAAGCCAGGATTTAAACCAGCACCCATATTGGATGCCATTGCCATAGGCAGTGGCTTAACCTGCTACACCACAATGCCAGCCCCACTCATTATATATTTAAACCAATAATCAAACTCGTGCTTTTTCTAAAGACATGATATTTCTGATGATTTTTAAAAAACTGTGTGTTTTCACATATGTGGCTGTCTTGGTGGTCACTGAACTGCTACTCACAGAACTCAGGATACACAGGGAAAATGGAGCATAGGGAGGAGACAAGGCCTGTGGGCTAGAGAGATACCTGAGTGGCAGCAGTTGGAGTATGTCTGATAATAGGAATATTCATGGAAGTGGTCAGAGATGATTGGCTGAGGAAGTCATGCCCCACCCACAGGTGTTTCTGTCAGGGAGAAAGAGTGAGGATGGTAAACTGTTATATTAGTTCTTTGCTGAAGCTGTCCAAAGAAATCTAGTTTCAGTTTTCTCTACCTGAGCACTATGCTGTGCATAGTCCCAGTAGAATCTAGCAGTATGTGATAGAAAGGTAACATGCTTTGGGTCATGTTAGAAGGGAGACAAGTGAACCAGAAATTAGTTAACTCCTAACCTTAGTGCTTAGCTCCTAACTTTCTTCTTTCTGCCAATAGCCTTTTGCACATCTATTTTTGCCTTTTCCTATCAAGATATTCTGTGGTTGTTTCTGTTGTGTTATTTAGGGAGATTTCAGCTCAGTAAATGAAACCTGACAATTTTTTTATCAACTAAATGCCTTAGAATCTTGTGATACTCTTTATGGGAAAATGGTCTAGTAATACACTCATTTGTAATGTACCACTGTCCCTTTCCTTCAATTCCCATCTTACATCCTCGAGAAGTACTGCTCAGCTCTGCTTCAGTGGTATCTTTGCTAAAGTTGTCCAAATAATCTAGTCTCCCTCTCCTATACTTTGCATACTCTATTTGCATCTGTCAGCCACACAATCTAGAAATGTGGCAGAAAAATAACATGCTTTTTTAATATTAGAAAGGAAGCTGTTAGACTAGGAGACAGACAATTCCTGCTATTTATAACAAAACTAGATTCCTGGTATTCCCCACTTGCCACAACCCACCCAGTTTTTGTTGATTACATCCTGGGTATTTGGTAGTAAGTTGTTACATTAGCATCTTTGCTGAAGTTGTCTAAAACATTGTCAGCGTTCTGTACCTTCAGACTCTCTTATGCATATCATAAAATCTAGCAAATATAATGGAAAAGACAACATATTTTGAACCATATTAAAGGAGAAGTAGTAAACCCAGAGTCAGCATTTCTCTCCTACTTTCCTTATGTCTACCAATACCCTTCCTGCTTTCATTTACACTTTTCAACTTCCTGATATTTGGTGGCTATTTCTATGGCATTATTTTATTTATGGAGTTCAGATGGACTCAGTCCAGTATCCCAGTTGTAGTTCTGATGAAAAGGTGAAATGTCTTAAAACATTGTGACAAGAGGAAAAACGTGATAAATTCCCAGTAAATTTATATCCTTTATATAAAATCATTCTTCTAATAATAACATTTTTTACTATAACCTCATCCCCTTGTGTCATTGCTTGCATTTCCTGGCTATGTGGTAGTAGTGCCCAGTAGTCAACATTTCCTTTCCTGCCTTCCTTTACTCTACCCATGGCCTTTCCGCTTTAATTTCCACCTTTTTCCCTCCCATTGAATCAGCGTACACGTCCATTGCAATTTTTTAGAGATCAATGGGTTTCAGCCAAATATTCACACCTCTGTGATTTGTTGGCTCTAGAAATGAATTGTGGGTAGCATTTATGTACAAGCAAACTTCTTAACATATGATAATACAAGAACATTCCAACATCCTCCCTTAACTAAAAAATTCATCTCTCACTATTCTCCTTCATGTCATAACCATCTCATTCCCCTACCTTCTTTTACATCCTAGACACTTTTGGTAAGCTCTGCCATATTATTGATGTCTTGGCTGAGCTTATCCAAAAAAATCTACTCTCAGTATTCTATATCTATGTACAGAACCTAGACGTATGACAGAAAGCACAGCACACTCAAGCCATGTTGAGTAAAAAAATTTCATGAACCAGGAGTTAGCCAACAACTGCCCAAGAGTCATCCTTTCTCTTTCAACTTCCTTATTTCTTCCACTGTTCTTCAGAATTTTATTTTCCTCTTTTATGCTCCAAATATCCAGTGGTTGTTTCTGTTGTCTTATTTTTAAAGGGAGATTATGGGGTCAGACCAAATATTCTTGCTTGTTGATTTGCAAGTGGCAAGCTCAATAAGTGAAACCTAGGAAGAGGTTATGAGCAAATGAAATGCCTTAAAATCCTGTCATAGGAGGAAAGACAGCATCAGATGCCAGGGAACTCCTGCCCTTTTTACAAAGTTTTTTGCATAATACTTCTGTTTTTATCCCTCCCATTTTTTCATTCACTGTCTTCCCTTGTGGATATTTACTAGTCAACTCTGTTATATGACTTTTTGGGAAGCTTTCAGGAGACTGAAGCTTCTTTTGTTACTTGGAGCTTGTATTTGCACATACCAGTGGTTGAAGCAACAATATGTGGTATGAAGCAGTATGTTTGAAACCCTGTTAGAATGGAAACAGGTAAATGATGAATCAGCCAATTCCTGCCCCTTGGTTGGCAATTCTCTCTACTAAGTTCCTGATTTCTTTCAGTGATATTTCCAATTTTATTTTCTCATTTTTCCATGTGGATTGTATTTAATATATTTGTAACATTCATATCGTTGCAAAGATTTAGGAGAGAGTCCACCTCAATAAACTCACTTCAAAGTCTGAAGTCAGACGCAAATGGAGAAGTTTAGAGAGTATTATAGACAAGTAGAATTCCTTAAAATCATAAACAGGAATATGTGAACCATGAGTCAGCCAAGTCTTACATTTGTGCCAGACAATTTCTCCTCATTTCCATCATCATGCCACTATGTCCCCTGAATCAACACCACTCTGCTTCCATCTTCATAACCCTGGTTGTTGTATGTGTTCTCATCTATATTACTGCCTTTACATTGGTTCCAAGGATTCTCAGGCTCACCTTTACCAACTTGACTGCTGTGGGTATCTTTTCTGATGGAAAATATGTACAAGACATTATAGAAATGCATATTCCCTTAATATTTTTGGATATTAACAAAGGAGTTCCAGGAACCAGACATCACCTCTCTATCAAGATCCTCACTCCTAAAATACTATGATCCTCAGTTTCTCTCTTTCACTCCCTTTTAATCTATCTTTTCATGCTTACTAAATGCTTCATGGTCATCTCTCCCCCATTAGTGTCTTGGCTAAGCCTGTGAGAAAAATATGGCCTCTGTTTTCAGTCCTTGAAGGTGCTAATGTGTGGAGAAACGCAGTTCATGTATTACAAAGTTAAATTCAGGTGGAAAGTGGCCTGGGAGCCAGCTAGCCCCTGTATTTTCTTCAACATCTCTCTCCTACTTTCCATTTTCCTATCACTGACCTTCCTCCTTATTTTTTTCCCTTAATTGTCTGAATGGTTAATGTTCATTTTTGTTATCTTAGGGTACTCACACAGGTTTTAGAGTATCAGTATTCTCAACGTTAAGGCCCTTTTGCAGCCAGCTCTTAAGAAGAAATCTAGGGACCAGCGCCACAGCTCACTAGGCTAATCCTCCACCTGTGGTGCCGGCACACCGGGTTCTAGTCCCGGTCGGGGCGCTGGATTCTGTCCCGGTTGCTCCTCTTCCAGTCCAGCTCTCTGCTGTGGCCCGGGAAGGCAGTGGAGGATGGCTCAGGTCCTTGGGCCCTGCACTCGCATGGGAGACCCGGAGGAGGCACCTGGCTCCTGGCTTCAGATCGGCGCAGTGCGTTGGCCGCAACGTGCAGGTTGTAGTGGCCACTTGGGGGGTGAACCAATGAAAAAGGAAGACCTCTCTCTCTCTCTCTCTCTAACTCTGCCTCTCAAAAAAAAAAAAAAAGGAAGAAATCTAGGAAGAGTTGTGGACAGGTTAAATGCCTTAAAATAATGAGATAATCCATGAGTGTGGACTAGAAGTCAGCCTATTCTCACCCCCAACTTGTAGCCTAACTTTTAATTTCTATAAATGTCTGTCATCTTGGATTTTCCCCTTCACCATCCACATTGTTGAAGGTCATTTTCATTGTAGTAATGCCTGGACCTAGAGGTTTCTGTGTAGCCAATCAAGATCTGAATTCTACACGGCAAAAGTTTGGTGTAGCAGTTAAAATGTTGCTAGGGATGCCATCAGGGTACCTGGGTTCAAATCCCAGTTCCACTCCTGATTTCAGTTTCCTGTTGTTAGGCACCCTGGGATGTAACAGTAGATGGCTCAAGTGGTTGAGTACCTGCTACCCGTGTAGGAAACCTGGAGGAGGTTCCAGACTCCTGTCTTCAGCCTGAGCCAGTCTTAGTTGCTGTGGGCACTTGGGGAGTGAACCAGCAGATGGCTCTCTCTGTGTATCTCTGTGCCTCTCAATTAAAAAAAAAAGTGAATTCTGGCAAGAGTAACGGACAAATGAAATGTCTTCAAATAATCAGACAAGTGGAGAAAGTGAACCAGAAGCCAGTCAACTTCTCCCCTGAATCAGAACATTTCTCCTAACTTCCATCATCCCACCGTGGCCCTCCCTGTCACTACCATTTTATTTCCCTTTTTATATACTCTGCTTTATGGTCTGTTTTAGTATTTTTACATTGGTTTGGCCCCATTATAAACACCATGAGGGTTGTTTACTGAAATCTAACAACATGTCATAGAAAAGTACATTGCTTTAAAATTTGGATAGCAGATAAACAGGACAGGACTGGTGACATTTCCTGTTTTCTAGCCAGAACCCACCTCCTACATTCTCCATTCCTACCACACTCTTCCCTTCCTTATTTCCTGCCTGCTGTATGTTTACTGCTTAGCTTTGTTGCATTAGTTATTATGCCAAGGTTATGGGTAGACTCAAGCCTCAAGTTGTAACTTTTCCAACTATGATTACACACAGCAATAGACTCTAGCAAGTTGTTTTAGGATTTTTGAAAAGAATGCTTTTAAAAATAGAATCCATGTGGGAAGTGGAACAGGATCCAGCAAAATCTTTCTCCTTAGCTATCTCCTCCCTCGTAATTTGCATCTTTCTACCACTGACAACACTTTCATTCTCCCTTCTTACCATCCTTGTGTTTGATGATCCTCTGCTTTATGTCAGTGTCTTTTGAGAGATTTTAAGAGACTCAGCCTCAGTGTTACCACTGTGAGGAATTTGGTACACCAGCCTAAGACGAATATCTAACAAAAGGTTATGCAGAAAT
The DNA here is from genome assembly GCF_033115175.1 of Lepus europaeus. NCBI lineage: Eukaryota > Metazoa > Chordata > Mammalia > Lagomorpha > Leporidae > Lepus > Lepus europaeus. Next base: position 32,958,858 of record NC_084850.1, on the reverse strand, counting down.
GAAATGCCTTAAAATAATGAGATAGTAGGAGAAGGATAACACTAGCTCTTGGGCCTTAGCCAGTAAGTCTCTCCTATCCTCCATCTCTCTTCCACTGATGACTATCTACCCTTTTATTTACTCCACTTGTCCTTTTTGGATAATTATATTATCACCTTTGCTGTGTTCATGTCTTTACATAGTTTTTAGGTGAATATTTGACCTGGCTTAGGGTTATAAGTATCATAACCATAACAAATCATCAAAGATTATGATAGAAAGCTACAATGTCTTAAAATGCTGGGAAAGGAGAAGGCAGCCCAGAAACTAACAGAATCCTGCTGTTGTGCAGAAACTCCCTGCTAATCTCCATCATCCTACCCTCTCTCTCTTTCCTCCTTTCCCTTCTTAGTGCTGGATGTCAGCTCTGCTGTATTTGTGTCTCAGAAGAGGTTGTGGAGAGAATCAAGCTTGAATTTTTATAATCTTGTAGACTCAATGGTCACTTCAAGCATAGAGTTTATATTTGATTTATTTGATACAAAAGTATTTGATACAAAATAAAATTTGTACTTGATACAAAAATAAAAACCTTTTTTTAAGAAAGCATCATGAAGAGAAGGATGTCCAACAGCAAACTAACTTTTGGCCAGCAAACAGTTTTCTTTGTATACCCTGACACCACTGCTCACCCCCATTCTCTTCTCTCCTCCTATTCCTAGGATATTTGCTGGTCAGCTCTGCTGCATTGGTGTTGAAGAAAAATCCAGCCTTGGTTATCTCAACCTTGAGGGCTGTGGGCTGATTTATCTAAATGCTGGGCACCAGAGTGACATTCAAACCACTGAATCTGACAAGAGATTACAGTCAGCAAAATGTATGCAAATAGCAGAGAGAAAACTAGGACCAGGAGCCAGCCAACTCTTGCCCTTAGCATCAAGATGTCTCCTTTTATCTCCCTAAACATCTGTTACCTCCTTTCTTTTTCTACCTTCCTTCTGCTCTCCTCACACTGTCAACCGGGCTGGGTTAGTGCTATCTTCCTGTAAAGCCTAATAAGCTTTCAGGGCACTCAGTGGAGCTATTGGTCTACAGTTCCTGTCAGCCAGAACAAGTCAAGTAACCTCCCCCTGAACTGGTTTGTGCTGCTATGGATGCATTCCATCCCTTGATAACAACCAGTCTAATTCAAGCCTGACAGGTGCCAGATACGTCTGTGTTAAAACATAGATTGACTAAGAAACGTTTAGGTGCTCAGTGGTACGTTTGAGGAGCGGTAGAGAGATCAGTGCACAGTATTCCTATAAAGATGTTTCCATGGGGCTGATGTTGTGGCACAGCATTTTAAACTGCCTGCAATGCTGGCATCCCATATGAGTGCTGGTTCCAGAGCCAGCTGCCCAACTTCCGACGCAGCTCCCTGCTAATGCACCTGGGAAAGCAGCAGAGGATGGCCCAAGTGCTTGGGTCCCTGCCACCCATGTGGGAGACCCAGATGAAGCTCCTGGCTCCTGGCTGTGGCCTAGCCCAGCCTGGGTTGTTGTGACCATTTGGGGAGTGAACCAGCAGAAAAAAGATCTCTTAAAGTTTTAAATAAATTTTTAAAAATAAAAAATTAAGATTTTCCAAATTATAATATGCTCACTGAAGTGGAAGACACCTAAGTGGGAGCATGCAGGGCCTACACGACTGGGTGAAGCCTTCTGGGAGTGAGAAGATGATTGCTGAGGTGAATTTGAGCTGTACCCCTCCTTTTAGTTTATTCATCCAAGAAAAAGGTACTGGTGGTAAATATCTAAGAAAAGAGCAATATGTTGGACAGTAACCAGATTGAAGTGCTGGCTCTTGGGCCATTAAGACAGAAATGAGATTTCTGGAATCCTCTCTCCCTTTTTGTTAATTCTACTTTCCATCTTAACATGCTGAGGGTACTAGATAAATAGGAGTGTGATGTTAATCAAAGTGAGAGATATTGTTTTCTAGTGCATATTTTGTCTATTGACCCTGGGGACCAGGATGGTGGCAAAAGCATTCTCAATCCCTTTTCTCTTAGGAAAAGAAGTGCCACTTTTCCATCCCAGGCTTTTAAAATACTGGCAAAAAATTAGGGCCGGCGCCATGGCACAATAGGTTAATCCTCTGCCTGCGGCACCGGCATCCCATATGGGCACCAGTACCAGTCCCAGCTGCTCCTCTTCCAATCCAGCTCTCTGCTGTGGCCTGGGAAAGCAGTAGAAGATGGCCCAAGTCCTTGGGCCCCTGCATCCATGTGGGAGATGGGGAAGAAGGACCTGCCTTCTGGCTTCGGATTGGCAGAGCTCTGGCGGTTGAGGCCATCTTGGGAGTGAACCAACAGAAAGAAGACCTTTCTCTCTGTCTCTCCCTCTCACTGTCTGTAACTCTACCACTCAAATAAATAAATAAATAAATATTTTTAAAAATACAGGCCAAATAAGCACCAGAGAGCCTACCCATCACCTACAATAGCAGACAAATGGGTTGGTTGTTGGTCCCTTTTTTTGATGTAATATTTGTTAACTGCCAAACATGTTCTGGCATGAAAAATTAATTAAAGCTATTGTTAAACTTTTATCATCAGCCTTTTGTTTATATGTTTAGGGGTTGGGAGTGGGGAGTCAGCTTAAGCCCCAACAGTAGCCCCTGCTAGACTTTACCCACAGGCTAGCCACTCAGCTGATTTTAATGTAGCAGGCAGCAAATGGGAGAAAACAGAGTTTAGATTTTCTAATAAAGGAGGCTTTGGGGAGAAAACTTACCGTAACAAGTCAATATTAATTTTCAAAACAATTTTAGTTATCAGAAAGGAGGAGTGAGTCTTTGTGATGCAAACTATTTGGCTCTTTGTCCAGTCTCCATTGACTCAGATTCCACTTATGAAAGGAAGACAAAGGGCGCCGAGTAATAACTGGAAACCCTATTTCACTAAAATATTTTCTAAGACTGCCTGGTTATCCATGTTAAAGAAATGTAAAATTAAAGACAGCAGAGGTTGGGGTGGTGCCTGGAGAAGCACACAAAGCAGGGAGTGGAGAGGGCTTCTGGAAATTGGTTACGTTCATATTTTCTGTTTGTAAATAGTCATCAAGCTATACACATAAAGATATGTGCACTTGTCTATACTTCAATAAAACGTTCTGAGAATTAAAAAGGAAGGAAAACTAAAGAATTGATGGAGAGCTGAGTAATTCAGGTGTGTGTATTTATCACAACTTACTGAATAGCACATTTAAGATTTGTGAATTTCACTGGAATGTAAATCTTACCTGAAAAAGAAAGGAAGACAAAAAGAACTGCACACACACTGAGCTCTAGTTAATGGCTTGCATGCTGAAATCTTCAGAGGTGAAGAATACTAACTACTGCAACTTGCTTTGAAGTGCATCCCAAAAGTGAAATGGATTGGTGAATGGATAAAAAATATTAATTATAGAATCTGAGTAATGATTATATTGGTGTTCACTATGATTTTTTCAACTTTTCTGTATATCTGGAAAAATATAAAAATGTTGAGCATAGGTCTAAAGAAGGGAGAAAGAATTCTCTCCATTTCTCTATGACTAAAAACACCGACTTCAGTCCTTTGAGGCCCCTAATTAGCAGCAATTAGCGAGAGCTAGGTTTCCAGCAGAAGCGGCAGCAGTTCCTGGCCCAGTTGTCCCAGAAGACAGCAATGCCCAGTAGAGCTAGTGGGGCCCAGGTAGAAATGGCTGAGGTGTGAACACTGGAGAGATTCCTTCAGGAGGTTTAGGTGGCAAAGACACCAGATGGTAAACAGAACAAGTTAAGAAGAAAATGGTAGATGCTATGCAGATGTCAAGATTCATTTATGGACACATGTGAGATGTACCCTGGGGTTTGTACCGTTGTATACAACCACGCTGTCAGTTTCACTCATTGGCATTTCTATAAATCACAAATGTCTAAAGTACTTGTTACTAGAATCTGAAGCACTCTGCTGGGTTTGGCATGTTAGGCTGAAGAAAAGGTTTTTATATCTCTTGTGAGAGTCAGACTTGCTCAGCACTTTCCAGTTACATAAAGCATTGTATTTGGAGTCAATGAAGAAAGGCTGCAAATACAAACAAATGAAACGAATTGAAATATTGGCTTAAAATCAGCACCTATGTTTGTCCATGTGGCAGCTACACTAAATAAAGACATGGGCACTAAAATGAAGGAATTTCTCTTTTCCTAAGACATATCACCCTAAGGATTAATTTTATAGCCAAGGCTTTCTTCATTGCTAGTAAGTGGTCCCATGGATGGAGATTTCACTTCATGCTCAGCACTCTGGTAGACGTGGTAACAATACTCAACTCCCACAATCATGACTTCCTTTCAATGTCTTTCTAGGGTTTTACTGATATTTTGCTGGAAAGAGTCATGCATGGAGGAGCCAACATTACAGGTTTCCAGATTGTCAACAACGAGAACCCTATGGTTCAGCAGTTCATACAGCGCTGGGTGAGGCTGGATGAAAGGGAATTCCCTGAAGCCAAGAATGCACCATTAAAGGTAACAGATAAAGCCAAGGCCAGCTTTTCCAACCATCTGGGTGTGGTCTTTATATACTTACAACCATCCTGTGGTCAAGTGGTCTTCCCTCAGAAATGTTTCAAAGATGCTACTGCATTTGAAAAATAAGCCACAAAACAAAGAAGCAGTAGAGAATGAGATCTGAGAATTCAGGGTTTGGGAATAAGTTAACTTAATTTTTTAATGAATTTCATTTGTAATATGCTCATAACAATTTACAATATTGCAAGAACCTGAGCCAGGCAAAGGGTGGGGGCAGTGGGAATAAGTGAGGAAGACTGATAGCCTGAAAAAGAAAATTAGATTTTACATTATTTATGTGATTGCTTTGTGTTAATAAGTTCCATGAATCTCAGAACACCCAGGTGAATTAGGCTCTAGTACAGAGTGTGTGTTGCCTATATGTGTATTGAACAGAAATGTTTTCCTGCCTGCAAAAGTATCTTTAGAAATAATTAGATTGCCTTAGTTACTCATTTTCACAAAATCAAGATAAGACTATTAAAAGCAGAAACTCATGCTTAAGGTGCATATTTCCATATATATATTCCCCTAGGGCTAGAAATCCTATTATTTAAAAATCAGGAATTAAAACAGATAAATTAGAGGAAAGCTACTCATATTACACAAAGGCTGCTTCAAATGTATTTTTTAAGTAACTCATTCCCTCAGTACATTGATTCAAGTATGAAACCAACTTTAAATTCTTTCTTCCTGGTATAGTGAAAGTATGTGTCATAGCTGTGACACCGGATGAGGGATCAAGTAGAGTCAGAACCTTTCCCTAAAAAAGGGACGTGGAGCGGGGAGTCTCCTTTCTCATGGTTTTAAGACAGGCATCTTCACATCCTTACCCTCTGGCAAGAATAGAGGATAACAGAGAATATAGACCAGAGAAAAGGAGATACAATCTTTACCATCTGTGTAGGTCCACTCTAATTGCGTCACACCAGAAAGTAATCCAAGTGGAACTTTAATTACACACTTGGTATGTCCTAGACAAGGTGTGAGCTAAACAAAGTTTTATGATCAGTTAAGTCATTCATTAGCTAAGTGGTACCCTGTTGGTGTAGGAATTATACATGCCAGACTTCTCCAGCACAGTCTTGTTTCAAAATATTCTGCCCCATGATCAGTTATCCTAATTTGCTTCAGTTAATATAGCCACAGTCCCTGTGAGGGATCCTTTTCTAACAAACCTTTTTTTATGTACTAAATGGTATTTATCCTTTCACTACACTTAAGTAAGTTTATATGAGAGTACTTCAAAAACTTCACAGGAAATGGAATTGAATGCTCATTTCAGTGCCAAAAACTTTTGAAATCCATGCATACATTTTTTATAATATGCATTTTCCATAAACTTTTTGAAGGCCTCTTGTACTCATGCATTTCAAAAAATTTTGTACCAAAATAAGCTTACCTTTTAATTCAATTTTCCAAGAACTTTTTGAAGTACTATTCCACAAATTTAGATTTCCATAAAATTTCCTATGCGCATTGCTTTATGATCCTTATATGTAGCTGATAATAGATGAGATAATTTCACTTATTTGAGATTTTAGGAGGGTACGTACAATGTGCCAGGCACTAGTAAGCACAATAAAACAGACAAAAATAAAGAGTATGAAAACAGTTCTACAAAGTAATTTATGCCTGTGCTGAGATACAATATGCACAAAGAGAAGGAAGAAATCTCAGCTTTGCATTATTCACTGATGATATGGTATGGATAATGTAACATTCTAGAACCTGCTGAGAAGAACTTTTCTGGTTTCTAAGTAAAAGCCCTTCAAATAAGACAAATATTTAAACAGATAGTTACAACTTTCAGATTTCCTTGCCTAGTACTAGTCACTTCAGAAGCTTGTACTGAATGAATCAGACAAAAAAGTCCACTTTAAAAATTGGTGTACAGTGTTTTTGATTTGGAAATAAAATTGTCTAAAGATTAAAATCCTGGTGCTTAATTTAATCTATATTTTATAAACACTTCCTTTTAGGGCATTTTTCAGAAGGGGGCAGTCTCATGAATTGGTCCTTAGAAGTTAAATAAAGTAGAAAATTAAATGGTTTTTATGGCATGGCTTAGAAAGGACTATAAAGATTGCTGACAATTTATGCAATCTTCTGGAAAGAAAACCACCACTATGTTGAGTTTGCACAGCACAACAAAAGACACAAAGATTCTTCTTCACGAAAGAACATATGGCCCCTGTTAGTCATACTTGATGATTCGCTTCTGAAAGAAAAGTAACATGAAAAATGTCAGAAAAGTAAATTGACAGTTGTAGAGACAACCATGTACTCACTCCCAATTGTATTTGCACATAATATATAGCAAAAGAACTCTCTCTAGGACTTTTAAAAAAATCAGGAATATTCTATATTCTACCAGTATTTGTCAGCCTTACAGAATGTGTCAGCTCATTTTAATCATACTTTGTTGATTTGTTTAATGAAAAACCATCTACCATTTCAAACTGCAGATAATCAAATCCCCTGTATTAAGTGACTGCATCCCTAGAAGAGCATAGCAATATATCCAAGGACAGAAAGTAAATATTCTTGCTTGAAAGAGATAGCATCATGGAGTATTGCCTATGAATTGTCAACATTATCAGATTTAAAACTCAATAACAATTGTAATTTGTTACAATGAAAAACCAGCTTTACTTTTCATGCCCCCCCCCGCCCCCCCAGGAAACAAAAACTGATTTATTGCTGGCCACAGGTCCTAGCTCACTAGAAACGTGGTCCGGACAGAAATGATTAATGTTCCCCTCAAAATTAATTTCAAGCTGTCTAACTTAACTATTTTCATTTTCCCCTAAGTAAACACTAGATCTGAATTTTCTATTATAAACAGCAATAACCCAGTCTTGCTTTAGTATATGCTGTTTCCTCTCCCATCTATATATGCCATCCCTTAACTTCACATTGTAAAAGACCTGGGCTTTTAGTAGTCACTCACTCAATGTGAAGCACAGTTTGGAGAGCAAGAGAGGGATTCCCTTGAGCCATTTCATCTTAATAATCCTAACACTTGCACACATGAGGTAAAAGGCATTTTCCTAGGATGAATCAAAGCCATGCTTACCAGAGAGATCTCTTGACTCAAATAATTAAAAGAGTGACTTCATAGAGCAAGAGGTGGCGATGAATGAAAATTATAAGGAACAGGCAAGTTTTGAGGATGTCACTCGTCATGCTATCTTGTTTTCCATGCATCTATTTCAGTATACATCTGCATTGACACACGATGCGATACTGGTCATAGCAGAAGCATTCCGCTACCTGAGGAGGCAGCGAGTGGATGTGTCCCGGAGAGGCAGTGCTGGGGATTGCTTAGCAAATCCTGCTGTGCCCTGGAGTCAAGGAATTGACATTGAGAGAGCTCTGAAAATGGTAAAAGACCACAGTGCGTCACTGCGGGGCCAGGGGTTGGGGGGCTTATAGAGACACCAAAAGATGAGACTTGGATCTTAAGAAAAGACATACTAAAAGGAGTAGGATTGGAGTCTATAGAATCTTGGCATGTGCAGATAGGATGAATATAGATATTTATTCACCCAAATCTAGAAATCTAAAAATAGGACATTCTTTTTAAAATAAAATCACATTATTTATTGGAAAGGCAGAGCAACAGATTGAGAAGGGGAGACACAGATCTTCCTTCTGCTGGTTCACTCCCCAAATGCCCACAACAACCAGGGCTGGGCCAGGCCAAAGCCAAGAACCAGGAACTCTAGCTTAGTCTTCCATGTGGATGGCAAAGGTCCAAGTACTTGGAGTCATTTTCCACTACTTTCCCTGGTGTATTAGCAGGGACCCAGATCGGAGGCAGAGCTGCTGGGATTCAACTCAGTACTCCAGTATGGGATACTGGCATCACAACCTGCTGCACCTCAACACAGGCTCCAAGCATTTCATTCCTGAAACTTGAAAAACGTGGGGCTGATGCTATGGAGTAGGGGGTAAAGCTGCTGCCTGCAACCCTGGCATCCCATATGGGTGCCGGTTCTAGTCCCGGCTGCTCCACTTTCGATCCAGCTCTTTGCTATGGCCTGGGAAAGCAGTAGAAGATGCCCCACATCTTTGGGCCCCTGCACCCACATGGGAGACCTGAAAGAAGCTCCTGGCTCCTGGCTTCAGATCAGCCCATCTCTTGCCATTGTGGCCATTTGGGGAGTGAACCAGCAGATGGAAGACCTTTCTCTGTCTTTCCCTCTCTCTCGTAAACTATGGCTTTCAAATAAATAAATAAATCTTTAAAAAGAAAATATCATAAAGAATTGAAAGAAAAATTTTTTAAAACTTGAAAAATGGCAAATTCAGAGCAAATGTATGTTCGTTTCTGTACTGTACTATGGATAGTAACAGAATTCAGTACCCTCAAAAGTTATGGACTAAATGTGTAAATAGTTCCAAAAAATTTCAAACTTTCTAGAAAGATGGTGTTTCATACAGAGATTGGGATATTGTGTGAGACGTTCCTAGTTTCACAACAGACATTTAAAAGAACAACAGCATCCTCTGGCTCATCAGACAAATCATTAGCCTGGATAGAGTGCGGAACTGAGCCAGCATGGTAGTATTAATGTTGCCAAAAAGAACACTTATACTGTTCTACAAGAAGAAATGCAGGAACATGATACATTTGTAGGCCTACTTAAGAGCCTTTTGCCCAATGCCTCAAAGAAAATGCCTGTAGAAAAGTACAAGGAATCAATGGAAAGACAGTCAAATAGGTCACTTGTTTTTACTATTTACTGGGTAGGGGATCATTTAAGGCTTCAAGCAGTGTCTTTTGAACAGATTCCATTATTTACACTAGGAGCAGCATCACCCATTCATTGCACTTTTCCAAGCAAGAGCTCTTTCCTGAATATTTTGCTTTATGCCTTCCTCATGTGCCTGCATACATTAAAATGAGCCTTCAAGAATACAAGAAATGCTTATTTTTCCTTATTTAATTATCCTGATGTTTGGGACATCCAAATAAACAAAAAAATAGGCCATGATAAGATAATTCAGTGTATAACCCAGCAATGAGGAATTTGTAACAGCCTCATAGCGTACATCATTCTGTGTAGTTGGCTCACTTACTGCTGTCTTCAATTTGCCAAGTTGGAAGCATTCAATCAAAAGGGGTTAGTAGCCCCTGTGTCTCTCTCCAAGAAAGAGATATGACTCATTCTCCCATCATGCAGATTTTGATGTCATTATGTCAGTTCCCTAACAAATGCCCTAAGTGTAGTTTTATGGAGGTAGCACTACACAATTTTGAAGAGTAGTTAATTAAATTCAACCTTCACAGCAGTTACAAGATTTGTATTGTCAGGTGAAACATAATGATGAGTGAGATAGAAAACTCCCTCAGAATGAATCAGAAGGATTTTTCATCAACAAAATCTCAAGGGACAGGAGCCAGCATCTCCAAATGACTTGCCATGTATGACACAAACAACCACCTTCCGCAAATAAAGAACTGGCTACCAGAATGAAAGACAAGAAATTAATTTGGCTAGAAATAATTAGATTGGTCACAGTATTGCAAAGGAAAATTTCTGCACATCTAACTCACTGATAAAGCTCAAGCTATAAGGCAGATAAGTAACTTTGCTCTCCAGGCCTCCACACACAACTAAAAGGATGGTTTACCTCTTTTACAGGACCCCTCCTCCTATTGCTCTAGAAAAACTAGAAAGCATCAACCCTTTCCCAAAGCAGACACTAGAATTGCACAGGGACTGGGAGGGAGTCTAAAGTGCTAAGTGTTTTATTATATTAAAAGAATTCCCATTTTATCTGAGTTCATTAAAGTAAAATTGTAGAACATAAAGGCATTCCTCATTGTGACTATCACGTTGTTGTTTCTCAATAAGTCATTCTCTTCATTCAAAGAAATCTGCCAAACAAAATTACTGTCTGATAGGGGTTCCTAAGGGACCTGTGCTAATGAATAAAACAAGACATCATTTATTGACTAAATATTTATTGATCACCTATAACTATGTATCAGGCTCCATATTAATATATGAACACGAGAAAAGATGAGGGAGTCCACATTTAAATTGCAATATATAAACAAGTGCTTAGAAATATTTGAAAGCCACTTGCAGATTGGATAATCATTCTCTCCACAATCTGCAAGTATTGCCAAGATCAGCTTTAGCCCTTGTCTGCTGAAATATCTGTCCCAAATTTAAAGTCATTGAAACTTGTTCAATAAACATGTATTGAGCACCTGCCCTATCCCAGTCACTATATTATTTGCTGAAAGCACAGAAAAAGAATGTCTCTCATCTTGAGATGTTGTCAGTCTAGCAAAAGAGTTGGAAATAGAGAGGAGGTTAGAATATTCTGCTTAAGACCTATACAGGGTGTTAAGAATTAAAGAAGGGATCCCAGATGGGACTGTAGGAAACTGTCACTGACATTCAATGCCAGACCACATCTTTAAAAGCAGATTCCTCTCTTAGTGATAGTCCAATTCTACTTCTACCCATTAACCATTAAAATCATGGGGTCTGGAATCTCTTGGATATATTTTGCCTGTCCAGTTCATACAGCATATTCAGATAGGCTGGATCTTTAGAAATATATTATTTTTTAATTTTATTGATTTTCATTTTATTTTAAAGTCAGGGAGAGAGAGAGAGAGAAAAGGGCAGGGGAAGTCTTGCATCCACTGGTTCACTTCCAGGATGGCCACAAGAGCTCTGGCTGGGCCAGATGGAAACCAGAAGGGGCCCAAGTACTTGACCCATCACCTTCTGCCCCTAAGGGAGGGCATTAGCAAGAAGCTGGAATCAGAAGTAGAACCAGGATTTGAACCCAGGACCTCTGATATAGGATACAGATGTCCCAAATGGCCTCTTAACTGCTGTACCAAACACCTACCCATAGAAATATACAATTGTTAATGAGACTTGAATCCCTTGCTATTTCCACTAATGAAGAATTTCCTTAATGAACTCCTTTGCCATTGTCTCTGCCCTAATTCCTCTCCAAGAATTCAATGCTCAAAATGGAGTATAAAGAGTTCCTCACAGCATGCATTGGTCCCATCCTACTGGATAAGTAATTTGTATCTCAATCAAAAGTCCTTTTATTTAGAAGTATGATGTCACTTTCTCTGCAAGCCTATGCTGACAATAGGACTTAGGTTGGTTCGCTCAGCTGGGCAATTATCTTGCTTCCAGTTAGTTATGTTGGAGAATTTCTCCTTCAACAGGAACAGGTTCCTACTAATGATGTGCAAAACCCCTTCTCCTTAAAAAGATGGTTCCTAATATTTAACATCAATTTTCCCTTCTACATCACAAGCCCATTTACCTCTGTTTGACAGCTTGTTGTTTTCTGTGAGGGAAAAAGTATTCCATTCTTTCTTTCATTCAGGATAATGAGAAATTCTTTTTCTTTGAAGCAAAATCTTTGACCCTTATTCAACAGATAAGTAATGCAAGGGGTTAGCAATGATGACATATTTAGACAGGGTCTTTCATCCAGTGTTCTATACCATAAAATAGGTAAGGAAAGCTCTCCTCCCAGCAGAAATGCCTTCCTATTAGTTCAAAATACTAGGCCTACATCTATGAAAAATTGTGGCATACATGAAATCTGTATTTAATATCCCAAAAAGGTATTAAGGCTTCCAGAATCTCTTTCTTGTCTAGTGCACCATATACCTGGTCCATTAGACTTGAAAAATCTCATCAGTCTTTGGGTTGTTCTTCAATGGCTTAGCTCTCTGCTACATGTCTGTAGCCAGGCAGAAGTTCAATAAGAGGGCAAACTCATTTCTATTGTTCTAGTAGCTGGCAAATGTGTAACTCTCTCAAAAAAGTAACTAAATTAACTTTTATTAATAATAATAATGAATATAGCTAGGATGTATTGCAGTGCTGACTACTTGCCAGACACTGTTCTCAACACTATATATGTATAACTCTTTTAATCCTTCCCAAAAGTCTGAGGGGTAGTTACTTCTAGTGCATATCACTTTAAAGATTAGGCCACAGAGGTTTTAAAAATGCATTAAGGAATATGGCTAAAGTCTTCCAGTTGGTAAGTGATAAAGCTAGGAAATGAATCCAGGAGGCCCAGAGCCCAAGTTACTGAAACCAGATCATGTTCAGGTATCAGGGATACTAACATAAGACACACCATGGTTCCTAAGAAGCTCACAGTTTAGTAAAATGCATTAGCTTGGAGTAGCCTGAAGAATCTTCAGAAAGAACTAATGGAAATTTCAGGGCCTTGAATAAGTGGTGGTAGCATTGTCACCATATAGGTAACTGCCTCTCACTCAAAACTTCTTAACTTTTTCAAAGCCATACCAAGAAAATACTGTGAATGAAATGAAGAGCTGTATAGACTTGATCTGGTGGATAGAGCTCAATGACTCAAGATAAAAGTTCCCAAAGATTTCAAGATCTGACATTGAACCTCATCCCAGAGACCTACAAGGCAATAATGAGATGCTATTTAAAAATTTTACACTTTTCCCTTTTTACCAGGTACAAGTACAAGGAATGACTGGAAACATCCAATTTGACACTTACGGACGTAGGACAAATTATACCATAGATGTGTATGAAATGAAAGTCACTGGTTCTCGAAAAGTAAGTAACCAAAATGGACATCCAAAGAAAAAGTCTTTTCAAGGTTGACAGCACTCAAATGCAAGAAAATAGATATCAGGAAGCACACACAAAGCAAATGCCCACACATCATTTTTGCTTTTCTATTTGGTGATAAGTGTAAGAAGATATGATATGCACAGAGTTTTTTTGGTAATAAAAATGGTGCAGCCATAAAATTTTTGGAAGTTTAATCTTTTATTTGTGGTTCTAATCATTGCATATTTATTAATAATATGTATTATTATTACACAATTTAATATGCATAGTTAATCTATAGGGTTTTTTTAACTTTTATTTAATAAACATAAATTTCCAAGGTACAGCTTTTGGATTGATTACAGTGGCTTTTCCCCCCATAACTTCCATCCCACCCTCAACCCTCCCAACTCCCACTCCCTCTCCCATTCCATTCACATCAAGATTCATTTTCAATTATCTTTATATACAGAAGATCAATTTAGTATATACTAAGTAAAGATTTCAACATTTTGCACCCACACAGACACACAAAGTATACAATACTGTTTGAGTACTAGTTATAGCATTAATTCACATTGGACAACACATTAAGTACAGAGATTCTACATGGGGAGTAAGTACAGAGTGACTCCTGTTATTGACTTAACAATTGACACTCTTGTTTATGGCATCAATAGTAACCCGAGGCTCTTGTCATGGGTTTCCAAGGCTATGGAAGCCTCTTGAGTTTGCCAACTCCAATCTTATTTAGACAAGGTCATAGTCAAAGTGGAAGTTCTCTCCTCCCTTCAGAGAAAGGTACCTCCTTCTTTGATGACCTGTTCTTTCCACTGGGATCTCACTTGCAGAGATCTTTCATTTAGGTCTTCTTTTTTTCCAGAGTGTCTTGGCTTTCCATGCCTAAAATACTCTCATGGACTCTTGAGCCAGATCTGAATGCCTTAAGGGCTGATTTTGAGGCCAGAGTGCTGTTTAGCACATCTGCCATTCTATGAGTCTGCTGTGTATCCTGCTTCCCATGTTGGATCATTCTCTTTTTAATTCTATCAGTTAGTATTAGCAGACACTAGTCTTGTTTATGTGATCCCTTTGACTCTTAATCCTATCATTATGATCAATTATGAACTGAAACTGATCACTTTGACTAGCGAGATGGCATTGGTACATGCCAACTTGATGGGATTGTATTGGAATCCCCTGGCACATTTCTAACTCTACCATTTGGGGCATGTCCCAAATTATACATCTCTTCCCTCTCTTATTCCCACTCATATTTAACAGGGATCACTTTTCAGTTAAATTTAAACACCTAAGAATAATTGTGTGTTAATTAAAGAGTTCAACCAATAGTATTAAGTAGAACAAAAAAATACTAAAAGGGATAAAGTATTAAGTTGTTCATCGACAGTCAGGACAAGGGCTGATCAAGTCATTGTTTCTTATAGTGTCCGTTTCACTTCAACAGGTTTCCTTTTTGGTGCTCGGTTAGTTGTCACCAATCAGGGAGAACATATGATATTTGTCCCTTTGGGACTGGCTTATTCCACTTAGCATGATGTATTCCAGATTCCTCCATTTTGTTGCAAATGACAGGACTTCATTGTTTTCTACTGCTGTATAGTATTCTATAGAGTACATGTCCCATAATTTCTTTATCCAGTCTATTGTTGATGGACATTTAGGTTGATTCCAGGACTTAGCTATTGTGAATTGAGCTGCAATATACATTAAGGTTCAGACAGCTTTTTTATTTGCCAATTTAATTTCCTTTGGGTAAATTCCAACAATTTTAAAGGAAGGATTTCTCTCAGAGGCTAGTCCTATAAAAGTGACAGAATCAAGTTATAAATAGCTTCCTGCAATAAATAAAAATAATCACAAATGTTAATGTGTAGTTCAATGTGAATTAATGATATGACTAGTGCTCAAACAGTATTTTGCACTTTGTGTTCTGTGTGGGGGCAAACTGATGAAATCTTTACTTAACATATACTAAATTGATCTTCTGTATATAAAGAGAATTGAAAATGAATGTTGATGTGAATGGAATGGGAGAGGGAGTGGGAGATGGGAGGGTTGCGGGTGGGAGGGAAGTTATGGGGGGGGGGAGCCATTGTAATCCATAAACTGTACTTTGGAAATTTATATCTACTAAATAAAAGTAAAAAAATCACAAATGTTATAATATGTTGTTATTTAATTAGAATCTTCCAGAATATGTAAGATTTTAGCAAAAGAATTGAAAAATAGTTATCTTTCCACTTTGTCAACTCACCTATCAAATGGACTCTGGATAAAGTACCTTTATCTACAGCTGAATTCCATATGACCACTCTACTTCTATCACACTAAGGGTTGAGTTAGACATGAAGTGGCAATTTAATATGCATCTGATAAAACCCCTCAGAACATAAAATATATGTGTGCCATTTCTACAAGATACTCACTGGTTTCCCAGTCATCCTTCATCTCCCAGCAAATAACCCTACAGTGAGACAAATTATTTAATAAAACATAAGCAAGGGTGAGGTAGAAATGGGAACTCCCAAGATGAAGGAACAGTGCATCTGTGTGTGTCAGTGATGAGGTACTGCTGGGAGTGGAAAGACAGAGGGAGATAGATGAATCCTTATAAAGGTCAAAATGCTTTAAAAAAAAAAAAAGTTCCATTCTACAAGAGCACTTGAATTTTTTGCAGTACTTTTTGAGTGAAAAATACGCATCCAGGTCAAACATGTGCTTTTTCTAGGCTGGCTACTGGAATGAATATGAAAGGTTTGTGCCTTTCTCAGATCAGCAAATCAGCAATGACAGTGCATCAGCAGAGAATCGGACCATAGTGGTGACTACCATTCTGGTAAGTGTGGACAGAGGTAAGCAGGCTTTCCATTCAGCAAGATTGCTGTATTCTGAAAAGCATTATTCAGCAGCAGGAAAGACTGAAAGCTCAAGCAGTGAGAACTTCCAACAGGACATCTCAGGAACCCCTTGCCATGACAAGAACGGGATGTCATTTTTTAAAAGAAGCAAAGAAAGAAAAAGAATATGAATTTGGAGCAGTTACAAAGATAATTCTCCTCTTTTTACCTCCTCACCCCATACATCTGATATTTCTGGACTTGAAATCTAATTCATTGTGAAGGAGGCAGCACTGTGTGGAGGACAGAGCAGATCATGGTTCTGATAATAGGTCTACCACTACCTTATATAACTCTGGAAGTTCCAACTTCTCTGACCCTCATGTTGTTGTTGTTGTTGTTGTTGTTGTTTAATTTATGGAATGGGTAGAATAATAATCTCCTACCTATGTCACAAGACCATTTCAAGGTACAATTTACCACATAAACATTGTCTGCAAGATTCAAAGTGCTATTAAAATGTGAGATAGTATTTTAATTTATTTTTTTCCAAAAGCTGATTTGTTTTACTGAATGAAGTACAACCCTGGCTTAAATAAGTATACCACTAGGTGTGAAATTGTGATTAACTGAATGAAACTTAGCTCTATTTGACCTTTCATTTAAATATACATAGCAAATACTCACTTTGTCCAAGGTACTGTAGTGGGCCCTAGGGATAGAAAAAACATGTAAGCTACAAACTTTGACCTCAGAGATCACAGTGTTTCCCCAGAGCTTGTCTGGGCTGCTTCTGGATCAAACCTGGAAAATTCTGAGAAATCAAAGGCAGTTCACTTTCATGTAACTAAGGGAAATACCTCTGCCCAATTGGACTAAATCAAAGACTTTACAGGCAAAAACTGATGCCTCTTTCAAACTCCGAAAAAGAACTTAAATCCTCCTCTACTTCCCTGAATCATCAGGTAGGAACTGCAAGGAATATGTGACCCAATGAATTGTCAGTTGAGGCTCATCTGCCTATTAAGTTAAACATTTTCAAGGCACTTTTCATACACCAAACCTCAATAGACACAAAGGGGAAAGTATTAATTTTATTATCTCTTAGAAAAATATTTAAGTAATCCTTTGATCTTCCTTTTGGTCCCAAAGGAATCACCATATGTAATGTATAAGAAGAACCATGAGCAACTGGAAGGAAATGAACGATATGAGGGCTATTGTGTAGACTTAGCCTATGAAATAGCTAAACATGTAAGGATCAAATACAAATTGTCTATTGTCGGCGACGGGAAATATGGCGCCAGGGATCCAGAGACTAAAATATGGAACGGCATGGTTGGGGAACTTGTCTACGGAGTAAGTTTATATTCAACTGTGCTATCATTTATTTCTGTGCTTTCTGATGAACAAAGATAGATGGTTCAGTTTTCAAGTGCATCACATATCCAAGTGTACAGTTTTCATATAGGCTGCAAAAAAACATTCTATTCAACAGTTGAATGTTGTAAAGGCAGGGTGTCAATGTCATCCTTTGGGCAACAGGATTATTTTACTCAAAGGAAAGTAGAAGTGGGGAATTTTATTTGGCAACATTCAGCACAGCCTGCCTTCTATTGAAACCCTGTTCCTTCTGTGTTCTGTGTCTCAGGCAGCAAAGTCACCACCCACATAGTTGCCTAAACAACGTTGCCCAAGCAACCCCATCATCTTTCCTTATTGTTACCCTCATACCTAATCAGTTACCAAATCCTACAAATCTTACTCTGAAGTCTTTAAAACCCAGACACACTCTTCATCCTAGCCATCATTATCTTAGTTAAGGTTCTTACCATTTGTCAGGTACTGAACTGGTTTTTTTCCTGCCTCTGTTCTTACCTGGCAAGTCAAATTTCCACATTACTATAATTTCCCACTTTAAAAAGTCAAGGATAAAATTCAAATTCCTCCACATAGCAAATAAGGCACTTCATAATCTAGCACCCGCCTACCCCTCTAGCTTCATCTTGTACTCTTTCCCCTCCACACTCAATGTTCCAGCTATAGCAAAGTATGTACTGTTCCCTGAAGATGCTGAGCTCTCACTTACAGCATGCCTGGAATTACTTTTGCCTCTCTTCCGCCAACTACCACCACCTACTGGTCCTCCAGAAGTCAGGGGTGGGACCTTTTTCAGGAAACCTTCCCTAATCCTATCTACTTGCCTGCAGTCTGAGTTAGATGTCCCTGATTTTTGCCTCCTTACAGTGCTGTTTGCATTCATATAGTACTTCTGAACCTGTACTGGTCACCTGCCCTATTAGATAAACTATGAATTTCTTGAGGACAGAAGACATATCTGATTCATTTCAATATCCCCATGCTTAGAGCATAGAAGTTCAAGAATTACTTTTCAAAAAGATGAATCAATAAATGAATAGGATGGCTCCACCCAAGGCTGGCCATGGGCCAAGCACAAAAGATAACTAGGGTGTTTAAGAAGAGTATAATGGTATCTTTAGAGTTCTTCAGTAGCTTAGTTTTAAGTTGGGCTTTGATTGAGAATGCCAGATATTCAGCAGCTCCATGAGGCATATGGAGATAAGCAGAACTGGATATAAAAACAGCCCATCAAGTGAACCAATTGCTAACTAAAATGCAGGTAGTATTGACAGAGACTTAGTTCTAATAGAGATGCATTATTTGCAATGATCAGTCCCTGTCTAGAAAACAAATAAGGGGAAGACAGAGGAATCTAATGGGTAGAGATACTGAGAAATCCCATCTGACAGGAAGCAAAGATCAAAGTTATCTGTTGGATAGTGCTCAAAATGGGAACAAGCAAGAATAAGATATAGCTCTCTAATCCTAAGAGAGTAGTAGGGTCATGAAGTAAGATTTTAGAACTGACCTTTGGGAACAAGCACAAATCTAGAAACTCATTTCTAAAAATAAGGGCATAGAAAGGTAACTAAGGCTGGGGCCGGCACCATGGCTCACTTGGCTAATCCTCCACCTGCAGCACCGGCATCCCATATGGGCGCCGGGCTCTAGTCCCAGTTGCTCCTCTTCCAGGCCAGCTCTCTGCTGTGGCCCAGGAAGGCAGTGGAGGATGGCCCAAGTGCTTGGGCCCTGCACCCGCATGGGAGACCAGGAAGAAGCACCTGGCTCCTGGCTTCGAATCAGCGCAGTGCCGGCCGTAGCGGCCAGAAGGAAGGCCTTTCTCTCTGTCTCTCTCTCATTGTCTATAACTCTACCTGTCAAATAAAAATAAATAAATAAATAAAATTTTTAAAAAGGTAATTAAGGCTTAAAATGAGGATGGACCCCAGGTATCAAAACCAAGCCACCATCCTGTAGTCAGACAAGCAGCAAGGCAACTTGAATCTGAGCCCCCTTCTATGGAGTAGAGTCAATCATCTCCTGTCTTAGGTCAAGATTAATCCTGGGAAGTGGGATAGGTTGAGTTGTAGATGAGATTTGAGTGAAACCATCAGTGAAAAAGAAGATAATTTCTAATGGCAGAGAGATCTGAGCGAGGAGCAGAGTACATGACATGATTTGTGAGGACTGAGAGACTCCAAATCATCTTGACACAATTCTAACCTCTTATTTTACAAGTTGTTAATAGGTCTTCTGTTTTCTGTCCCTCTTCTCCCCAATATCCAGTTCCCAAAAGCTTTTGTCTTGCTTACAGTTCTCCCCTGCTTTTAGCACATTATCTGATACATAGTAAATGCTCATTTTTTTGCTTTAATGAATCAGTCCCTGGCATACAGTAATTGCCTAGACAATACTCATCAATTTAAGTTCATGGTGGGAAATAATCCTATAATATTTTTATTATACATTATTATTAGCTACCATCTGACACATAATTACTGGTTGCCAGATACTGTACTAAGTGCTTAACTATAGGCATTATATAACTTAATCCTCAAAACATGTCTCTGAGGAATGTACCCTTTATTAACCTCATTCTACATGTAAGAAAATTGAGGCTAAAAGGTGAAGTCACATGCCAAACACCAAAGATCTTGAAATGACTATCTTAGCCCATTCAGGCTGCTATAACAAAATACCAAAAATTGGGGGCACACATTTGATCTAACAGTTAAGATGTCGATTAAGACTCCTGTATCCCATATCTGAGTGCCTGATTTTGAGACCTGCTACCAGGTGCTGACACCAGCTCCCTGCTGATGCAGACCTGGGAGACTAGGGTGATAGTTTAAGTAGTTGGGTTCCTGCCAATTACATCAGAGACCTGGACTGAGTCCCCAGCTCACGGCTTTGACCTCAGCCAGCATCAGCCTTTGTAGGAATTTGGGGAATGAACCAATGGTTAGGAGCTCTTTCTCCCTGTATATCTGTTTCTCTGTCTCTCAAATAAATGTTTTAATACTAAAAATTGGGTAGCTTATTAAAAGAGAGAGAGGGAGAGAGAGAGAGAGAGAGAGAGAGAAACTTCTCTCACAGTTCCAAATGCTGGGAAGTCCAAAATCAAGGCAAACTTAGTGTCTGGTGAGGGCCCACTTTCTGGCTCATGATGACACCTTCTTGGTGTGTCCTCACTTAGTGGAAAGGGTGAGGGTCTCTCTTGGGTCTCTTTTATAAGGGCACTGATCCCATTCATAAGAGCTCTGCCCCATGACCTAATCACTTTCCAGAGGCCCCACTTCCTATCACCTTAGATGTTAGAATTTCAACATATCAATAGAATTCCAGAGAACATTCAGACCACATCAGGGGTACAATATTTTGCACCCAGATCTTTGATTATGAAGTGGGTGCTGTTTAACCATCACACTATACCAGCCAATAGACACAGTATGGTTTCAGGACCATCCCATCCTGAAAGATAGTCTAAACTTACTAGAAAAGCCTTTGATACCTTAGCATTCTGGAGAAAAGATTGTTTGGCCACAGCAGTGCAGCAAGAAATTGACAGTGTCCATTTCTTTTGGCCCAGGGTATCTGACATGAGCTATAGCATGAGCTGTACCAGCTCTTCACATCGGAATGTCCAGAGTTCTCAAAAGAAAACCTGTCATGCTTTCTAAACAGATCAATGCCCTCCTGGCATTCAGCAAGACATTAGACATAGTGATATAGAGCAAGACAGATTTCCTGACATTGTTCAAAGATCAGTTTTCTCACTGGGTTTTGGTTTCTCCTCTGGCATGTCATCAGCACTGCACTCATTCAATTTCCACATGGTTGTTCCCCTTTCCAATTCCCTCATTTTTTGTGAGTGAAAGAGTTTGAGAACTAGAATGGCTTATTTGTTTTTGTAATTTAGATGTCATCTCTGCACTTCTGAATAGTTAAACATTCTCCTGGAGGAATCTACTCATCTTGTCCCCGTAGTTCTTTCTACTAAAGACAAAAGCAAAATAGCCAGGGAAGGCTCTTTTAGAAATGTCCTTCTCTCTCCCGTGAACTACAAGTTTCTGATACTTTCTGAGCTTGCCACACAAGATGATTTCAGAGACCTGACAGAAAACAAACCCATTGAAATGGACTGCCAAATTCAACTTTCCTCTAAAACCCATGGTTATGAAAAATAGACATTCTTATCCTGCTTGAAGTAATAGCTGTTAGGGAAGATGATCTCATAAGCTAAATGTATCTTCATCTTCATTTAGAAGTTTTAATCTTACAGCACTGAGAAGTTTCCAGCTACTCTGTCAATGAGAGAAATTGAGAAAAATTACAGCACAGGCTTTCATTTCTGGCAGGTTTGCTTCTTGTGGTTTGCAAGTTGCTTAAGAAAGAGAAGGGCCAAAACCCCTAATGATTTCCCTAAGTGTTTATAGAGCAAAGGGATGGAGAACTGGGAACCATTTCTTGCAGTGCACATGCAAAGTACACAGACAGGTATTGCTTTACCTTTAGGGTATTTTCTCTTATGCTTTTAGCATGTAAAAGAGATCAGAGCAGGGAGAAAAATGAAGACAAAGATGAAGAAAGCTTTGCAAAGAATATTTCTGTATCTACCATATGATCTTAAGAAAAAGTCAAAATGAATTAAATCTGTTAAAGAATAAAGAAACCAATCAGCCTCTTTTCAGACGATTCCTAATTTTTTCCTCTAAAAGAAATTCAAATCAAAGTTGATGTCAGGGCACCTTGTATTTCTAAGAAGTCTATTTTTGAAACCAACGTCAGTAGGATACAGTGTTCCCCATTATGTAAGCCCTTCAGAACATTATGGACTTGAAAGTGTCCACCTGCTTTGAGCAGTTTTGATTCAGAACTGAATGTCTGTAATATTACCACATGGTAATTGTCTCAGCTCAAATGGATTACAGACCAGAAGTTTTTATGGCTACCAAATAGCATGTATTTTAAGACGACATTTGAAAATAGCATCTGGTTGCTAGCAGGGCTCCTTAGTATCCTTTGGCCTGTCATTCCATTCATTTTATCCGTGACTCTGAGGATTAGCCAGGACTAGACAAGAGAACCAACCCTAGGGTAAACTAGGAAACCAAAGCCTGATAGACAGGAGTGCAGGAGTGGTGGCAGGATTGTGATAAAGTCATACAAACAGCTTGGCAATTCAGTTTCCATGACTCTTGGTCTACTACTCTCTCCATTGGGACACACTGGCTCACTTCGGTAAGCTTGTTGAATTATGGGAAGATTGGTGGCATATGAGTCAGATATGGCATCCTTAACTCACTTCAAGGGGCTTACATTCTAGTTGAATTTTAAGCTTTTCTATCCAAGATACCTATCCTGCTTAACTGTGGCCTCCAGGATAATGTAACACACACCTCTAGGTATTATTTAAAATATGTGAGAACCCCATCTAGACAGCTGGGGAGTTCTGCCCTTCCAGAGGAAATATTACCTAACCACCAAAAACGAGAGGCAGGAAAAAGGCTAGAAAGAAATTGAGGACCTAATTAAGAAGATGCCTCGCAGTGGGCAGCAGCCATGTTCCTTACACTCCTAGCGCTTAGAACTAAGGATAAAGGTAGGGGAAGGGGTTACTTTGGGAAAGGCCAGACATGCTACCACTCAGATTTCTGTTCTGGCTTAGAAAATGGAAGAGAACTTGGAGATGACCACAAGGCTAGGGGTACAGTTGATTTTAGGTCACATATCCTGAGGGTCCCCAGACTCCATACTCCCAAGACAAATGGCAATTTTACAGATTCTATTCACACTAACATTTCTCGGCCTAGAAGAAATTCTCTTAGGTTATCACCATTCTGAAATAGATTCATTTTCCCATTTTCTGTTGAGAAAGGCAAAAAGTCGATCCATCCTATCTAAAAGGTAGTGAAGCAAGGGTCCAGTAACAAATGCCAAGCAGTCTATTCTTCAGGTGATTACATTGGGCTTTGGCAGAAGCACGGATGATTTAATTAAAAATGTCCCTCTCCTTCAAATGATGCCTATGAACTCCAGGAAGGAGCACTGATGACACATGGAAATCTGCCATTCCGAGCAGAGGTGCTGGAAAAATATTCCCAACAAAATTTAGCCTCTCAAGGCCTTCATCAAGCTCTAGGGACACTCCTTTATCTTCACTTTGTCTTTAACTCTCTCAGTTCTCACAAGGACAAGGAATTCTAATCGATAGATCCAGACTGGGACATCTGTTCTGGAGAAAGAAATGAGGAGACCCTGTTGTGACACTGCTTGTTGTTGCACAGATTTAAATAGACCTCATCCCTTTCTCCAGATCTTAACAATCGCAGACAGAAAATATCCCATAGAGTACATCCAATAAAGCAGTTTAAGTCCTGTCCCCCAACACACAGCAATTATATTCCTACTGACGAGCTTGATTCTTCCCCATTCCTTTCTCCAACACATTTCAACTTCCAAAAGAAATATTTGTCAAAGATCACAAGAGCCTATGGTTGATACAGGGATAAGGGATCGGGTCATGTCTGCTTCTCAGATAAGATACCATACCTTATGCTTTACACAACAAGACACTGCCTGCTCCCTCTCTCCATCCTCTCCCCTGCTTTCATAAAGAGCTTTAAAATGGTAGCTGACAAGCTGCTGCTCATGCGCAGTCTCCAGGTGGGTAACAAATTTTCTATCAGCTAACCAGATGGGAAGGCTATATGATATCACAAGCCTTCCAGCTGAAAGAATTTTTAAAATTACATTTAAATATCTGCCTAAAACCTGTGAGATTCCTAAGTGCATCATCCCTATACGTATGAGTTTGTTGGTTTTTAAGTTTCATGAAATTTACAACTTTGGCAGCCCACCTATGAAAGGGATTATAAATCCCCTCAAGCTAAATCCCCTCCAATAATGCAGTTGCTCTGGGTTTGCCACTGGTGAGTGGAAAAATCAAACCTAATTTAGTGTGTTTACTGAGCCCACACAGCCACTCGTAAGCCGCTTGATTAAAATCCTTTAAGTAGTCAGAATGCAAGAAAAGCACTAGCAAACTCTTACCCTGAGCTCTTTCCATTTGCTGGTTTTTGTCTGTCAACTGGAGCACCCTCATAACACCTACTTACCCACCTAGGTTCTGAAAATGACTTGCCTACAGCTGTGGCCTGCACAGGCAGAGGCTTGAGGACAAAAGGCTGCTGGAGTGGTTCAGGACACCACAAGAGGCACTTCATTACTGAGTCGGAATTTCACCTACTCCCTAGCCCCATCCATAATTCTTCAGGCTCTCTCCCAGCCACAGCTGGCTTTCATAAGAGCAGAGACCAAGAGTACAATCCATTCCGGGAGTTGGCTTTTTCAGTTCTTCATCAATGTTGGCCTCCTTGTCTTGAAAATAACCTTTCCCCTCCATCTGAGTGCTATGGTAGAACCAGGAGGGCTAAATGGGTATTTGGGGACACTTATTATTGCTCCTCTCCATTCCTTTAAGATGTAAGTTCATAGTTCCACAAACATTATACCAAGCGGATCTTAAGCCCTGAAATAAACAATCATCAAAACTACTTTTAAATATGGAAGAGGGGATAGTGGTGGTGGAGGGTAAGGGCTTCTCTGTGGCTGGCTCTGAGCAGACAAGATGGTTCTTCTGCTTTGTTCTCTCACCAGCATACTCATATGCATGGATTTCAAACTTGTTTGCACCAAAATAAACGTATCTTTTAATTCTATTTCCCATTAACTTCTTGATTGTGAACTCCCCTTGAGCAAGAGATGGGAGGAGTTGCTAAGTCTCTCATTTAGCTGATGGTCCTTGGGGCTCAATCAGCAGCTCCCTTCCTTTCTATTGCGTGAGTGCTCTTCCACCTGCTTTTCTGCTTGCCCTTTGCCTTTCTCCACCTGAAATAGATATTTTTAAAGATGTGGCATGGGGAGTCGCCTTTTGGAGCCAGGTGTACATCAGTGAGGCTTAATTAAGGACAGGTTGCACGCCATTCTTAGCTGGGGGAAAGACTCCCAGAGACACAAACTCTGCCTTCTTTGAAAAAGTTCCTGAGAAAGAAACAATTCCGAAAAGGTAGAGATGGTAGGGGACAAAAAGGCAAATGCCTGAAGTGAGCAGATTCTCCCTTTTATGATTTCCAAAACACATCCAACTACGAATGGCCTTCTCTGGGCATTTGTTTTGTGGTTGAATGTTCCTGGGAACCAGACACAAAAAGTGCTGCTTTGTCCAGCGAGCCACCTCACGATAGTATTTACTAGTGCTTACAATGTAGTGGGGCTTCAGTTCCAGGGCTGACTTAGTGGACTTTATTTTTCTTTTGAAGGGGATCAGGATTCTCAAACTCTTTTCTACTCCCGCTTAAAAATAGTTCAGTTCCCCTAAACTCCTTGTAAACTGATTAACTGATTTTCTCACACAAATGCCCCCTTATTTCTTCCTTCCAAAACAAAGAAATGGCAATTTCTCCTAGAACTATCTCATAAAAAACTAGTTACATTAAATAATTATATTCCAATGAGATCAAATGGGTAATGATCAAATGGTATTTTCGTGTTCTGAGCAGGAGGCAGAGACATGTTGGCAAGAAGAGGAGGCTGCCTTATCTGTGAATTCTCTTGGCATGACAGGACTCTTTGTAGATGATTCAGACTCTCTGCCAAAGAAACCCTGCTAGCTTTCTGGCCTACTCCATTCTCCCCAGTAGCCTTGCTTTCTACAACCAGGTCTAGCACCAGGTAAAAGGGTGAAATAGATTAATTTTGTCATTGGCTCCCCTCCAGTTAGCATGGGGAACAGGATAATCAGGAGTCACCTGGGAACAGAGAGTTGCAGCCACAAGTAGTAATGCTGAGGGAAGCAAGGGAAGGAGAGAACCTGATAGGATCTTTCTTATTCCACAAGCCTTCACTGACTATCCTATGCCAAGCAGCACAAATGGACTCTGAAAGTATAAAGGTGCACTATGACTGAGGGAGTAGAATTAAGAAAAAAAAATTGAGGAAAGGGGCATTCAGAGAAATAGAGCAACTTATAGTCTTTAGTATCAGAGAGCCAAGGAAAGAGGATACATACTCGGCACCGGTGCTGTGACATAGCAGGTTAAGCCTCTGCCTTCAGTGCTGGCATCCCATGTGGGTGCCGGGTCAAGTAACAGCTGCTCCTCTTCTAATACAGCTCCCTGTTAGTGGCCTGGGAAAAGCAACAAAAGATGGTCCAAGTGCTTGAGCCTCTGTACCCACATGGGAGACCCAGGAAAGGCTCCTGGCTTTGGCCCTGCTCAGCCCCTGCTTTTGCAGCCATTTGAGGAATGAACCAGAGGATGGAAGATTCTCTCTCTCTTTCTCTCTCTGACTTTCAATTAAATATTTTTTTTAAAAAGGGCACATATTCCAAAAGGCTATGAGCAGTGCATATCCAAGGGAGGGTCTTTGAATTTGGCAACCAAGTATACAGTTCAAGAAACCCGTTCAATACATGAGAAGGGCTAGATGTTACATCTCAGGTGTAAAAGAAGAAAATGATGTTGCAATAGATAGTAAAGGTAGTTTTTCAAGAAGAATGGTACTATAAGGAGAAATGTAGTGAGGATAACAGGGTAACCTAATATAAAAGTGGGTGGAGTGATTTTTGTTTCTTTTTTGTTAGGAAACAGAATTACATGAGTATGATTTTAAGCAAATAAGACAAGTCAATGGTTTTCAAATTAAGCATTATAATTTCCTGGAAGGCCACCTGAGTCCCGCCCCCATAGTTTCTAATTTCATACACGAGAGGCCTGAGAATTGGCACTTACAGCAAGTTCCCAGGTGACCCTTTTGCTGCTAGTCCAGGGACCACACTTTGAAGACCATTGGGACAGATCAACAGAAAAGTAAAAATTAAAGATGAAAGAGAGACAACAGCTGGAGCTGGATATTATGGCAGAAAATGAGATGTATGGAATGAGTGGAGTAAATCTTAGAGTACCACGTTCTATGAAATGAAAATGCACAGGAGGAATGGAGGAAGATTCAGCAATATGGTAAAAAGGAGAGGGACACTGAGGTGACAGAGCCCATATCAAATGGACTGTAACTTCTCAGTATAGAAAGAGGCAAGACCATCTGCAAAGAGGATAGGACTGGTAAGGATTAGGAACAGGGAGAATTTGGAAATAAGCATTATTCAATACTTAAAGGAGAATCTACTTTGGGGTGATACATGATGGGTTTAATTTTAGCATTGATGAGTTTGAGATGCAGTGAGCCGCCAAGGTAGATTTGGTCAGTAGACAGTTGGCTTCAATAAACACATGCTTTCTGCAACTTCCACTGGGATGTAGAGCGTGTAAAATATCCTCCTTGCAAGGAAGTATTTTTGTCTGTTTCAGCTGTCTTGTTCAGTGCTTCATCCTACCATCTAGAATAGTGCTTGACACAGAACAGCATTACGAACCTAATAAGGGTTGATAGAGGTTTATAATTGCAGATAAAACTAGTATATAGTGTATAGGAGAAACTTGCAAGTGAGAATCTGTGGTTAGAACATTATGCTGGTTAAGGGAGTGGGTACTGGAATCTGAAGACCAGGATTCTAATCCCAGCCTCTCAGTACTTCAGTTTCTCCTTCTCTAACATGGGGATGGTAATTGTACCAACATTAAGACTGCTGTGAGAATAAATGAGGTAATATGTATAAGGTGCTCAGTACAGGGCTTCCCACAGAATGAACACTCAATAAATGTTAGCTAGCTGTTTATCATCTGCATTTCCCCTTACATTAATTAAGGGGCTTGAGTTACCATTGTAATTCAAGGCACTAAAACAGCATTCTTTGAAAAGACAGTCTATCTCAGTCTTCATCATTCTTCTTCCACTTCTCCTCATTAGTAGGAATATTGAGGCATAACTCTAACATGGTATAAAATTAGTCCACATTGGTGTTTTCATTTCCTGATATACCATCCCAAAGCCTTTCCTTAATCAGAAGCATTTTTCTATGTTTGTATTTTAAGACCTGGATCCAAACTAAGGCCTGCTGCTGTTCTAAAGGAGAACAAAAGAAATAAGGACAGAAATTCCTAGTGTCCATTTTCATGGGACTGTTATAATAACGTGGCCTCTTCTGCCTGAGTTAATTATGTAGTGCACTACTGACATTGATTTTATTGATCTGATACATGTAGGTGCTATACTAATATTTATCACTAGAAAATATAGCTACTCTATACATTAATATGTATCCTTGTAAATGTTTTACCTTATTATTGTCCGTGCATAAATATATCACATGTTCATGTGTGCAAATATCACAATTATCAACATATTTTCTAAGCATCTACAGCTTCTATAGAATCTGTTGCAGTGATAGACACAAAATTAGAAGATTGAACAAAGAACTTATGTCTTAACAGACATACTCTTGAAAAAATAATTCAGGAATAATACAAGATGGCAAACAGCCAAGAATTATTATACTGACTACTATGGCCTTCTATTGCCCTTCATGGTGGAGAAGGAGGCAGATACAAGAATTATATGCTGGCCGGCGCCGCGGCTCACTAGGCTAATCCTCCGCCTTGTGGCGCAGGCACACCGGGTTCTAGTCCCGGTCGGGGCGCTGGTTCTGTCCCGGCTGCCCCTCTTCCAGGCCAGCTCTCTGCTGTGGCCAGGGAGTGCAGAGGAGGATGGCTCAAGTGCTTGGGCCCTGCACCCCATGGGAGACCAGGAGAAGCACCTGGCTCCTGCCATCGGATCAGCGCGGTGCGCTGGCTGCAGCGCGCCTACCGCAGCGGCCATTGGAGGCTGAACCAACGGCAAAGGAAGACCTTTCTCTCTGTCTCTCTCTCTCACTGCCCACTCTGCCTGTCAAAAAAAATTAATTAATTAATTAAAAAAATAAGAATTATATGCTATTACGCTTGCTCCTCAAGAGTTTCCAGTCAAATGAGGGAGAAAAGACATAAGAGCATGAAAATTAAAATAAGTGAACAAGAGTTAGACAGTTATATGTAACAAGGGAATGCAAGCTGAGTTGCAAGATAGCAAAAAAAAAAAAATAGGACAAAAATATGGAGGCAGGGACAGGCATATGACATAGCAGTTAAGTCATAGCTTGAGATTGGATGCCCACATCCCATATCCAAGTGCTTGGGTTTGAATGCTGGCTCTACTGCTGATTCCAGCTTCCTGCTAGTGCACACCTAACAGGCAACAAGTAGCTGGTGGCAGACCTGGATTGAGTTCCTAGCTCCTGGCTTCAGCTTGGCCTAGCCCCATCTCTTGCAGTCATTTGGGGAGTGAAGCAATAGATGGGACATCTCTGCCTATCTCTCTGCCTTTTCAAATAAATAATATAATAAATACAAATTATTAAATGGAGTCAGTTTCCCCTAAAGTGCTGTGTCTCAGAGGACAAAATGCCAGTGCCCTGGCCTTATTTTATCATCAAGTAAAAGCATTGTAGGCCCACTGAATGCTAATACTTTTCTAATCCAAGCACTGACAAATTGATTGGTTGCAGTGATTTAAGACCTTATGTTTCCACCGAAGAAGTATATTTGGTGACAAATAACTGATTGAAATGCTGACTCTAAAAGTCATATATGTATTTGTTTTTCAGAGAGCTGATATAGCTGTTGCTCCGCTAACTATAACACTGGTCCGTGAAGAAGTCATAGATTTTTCAAAGCCGTTTATGAGCCTGGGCATCTCCATCATGATAAAGAAGCCTCAGAAATCAAAACCAGGCGTATTCTCATTTCTGGATCCCTTGGCTTATGAAATCTGGATGTGCATTGTCTTCGCTTACATTGGAGTTAGTGTAGTTCTTTTCCTAGTCAGTAGATTCAGCCCTTACGAATGGCACTTGGAAGATAACAATGAAGAACCTCGCGACCCGCAAAGCCCTCCTGACCCTCCAAATGAATTTGGGATATTTAACAGTCTTTGGTTTTCCTTGGGTGCCTTTATGCAGCAAGGATGTGATATTTCTCCAAGGTTTGTTTCCATGTCATTCCCAGCGTGTCCTTGCATTTTATGGCCATACTCCATTCCTGTATGTCTGGCATTTACCCATCTCAACTTCAGATTTCTTCCATTCAGCATTCCATCCAACGACAAATTATCATTAAGCCATTTTGTTCGCTTGCTTACATCCATGAGCTGAGTGGCTACTGGTATGGATTTGATGTCTTTCATGAACTTCTATGGTATCATATATTTATATACATTTAAACTGTGGATCAAAGTAAACATTTAAACTGTGGGTCAAAGACAACATTGCTGGCTAACTAATATTAATGCTATTCAGATAAAACAAATACTAAATCTTAAAGAGATAAGATGTGGTTTCCTCATTAAGTGAGCTAAAACATTTTCTCATTTTTCATGAAATTGTATCTAAACAAAATTTGCAAGAAGACAGAACTCTTTTTTAAACTCTCCTATCTTCTCCCTGTCAGTGCTCTCCTGTTTTCATTTTGCTCTCAGACTTGCTAGAAGTATCCATTCTGATAGCTCACCCAAGTTTTCTAGTTAAAACTATAAAACTTAAAGGAAACGTGAGACAATCTGTGTGACCTTGGATTGGACAAAGAATTCTTACAGAGAATATAGAAAGCACAATTCATTAAAAATTTGATAAATAGAACTTCACCAAAAACCAAAATGTGACATTGCCAAAGACACCCTTACGAAAAATGGTGCTACAGCATGGATAAATCTTGAAAATATGCCAACAGAAATAAGCCAAGTACAAAAGGCCACATATTATATAACTCTATTTATTGAATGTCCCATAATATATTATTGCATATGTCCAAGATAAACAAATCCATACAAACAGGAAGTACATTGTGGTTGCGGGGGCCATGAAGGGAGCAGAGAGGAGATAATCAGAGCCAGGGTTAGTATGAGGCAAGTGAGCCTGGGAAGAAAATATTAGCAAGTTACATAACTGATAAAAGACTTATATCCAGAATATATCACAATCTCTTGTACTCAATAAAAATAAGACAACTCAATTTTGAAAATGGACAGAAGATTTGAATAGACATTTCTCCCAAAGAAAATGTACAAATGGCTAATAAGTACTCAAAAAGATTTTCTACATTATTAGTCATTAGGGAAATACAAATTAGCCACAATGAGATAGCTCTGCAGGTGCTCTAGAATGGCTATAATCCAAAGGGCCGAAACAAGTAGTAGTAAAGATGTGGAACAACTGTAAATCCCATCCATTAATAGTAGGAATGCAAAAGCCTACTGTCACATTGGAAAATAATTTGGCAGGTTTTGATAAAATTAGACATATGCTTTAAAATACGACACGGCAATTCTATTCTTAGGCATTTACCTAGGAGAAAGGAAACTATCCAAAGACTTACATACAAATGTTCATAGTAGCTTCATTATTAATAGCCAAAAAGAAGAAACAATCTAAATGTCCATCAGCTAGTGAATAAATAAACAAAACATGGTATACCCATAAAAAGGAGTACTATTCAGCAATTAAAAAGAACAGATGGTTGAAACATGGGTAAACTTTGAAAACAAGCCAAGTGAAATAAGCCAGACAGAAAGGGCCACCTATTATACAATTCCATTTATTAAATTCCATTTATGAATATTCTATAATGTATTATCCCACTTGTCTGAGATAGACAAATCCATAGAGACAGAAAGTACATTAGTGCTTGCCAGAGCCCTGAGGGAAGTTAGGGCATAATCAAGGCCAAGGTTAGGATGAGGCAAGTGAGGCTGAGTAGAACAGGTAAGGGATCAGATCCAAGCTTTATGTAAAAATTAGATATTGTACTCATCATGGGCCTTTTGCATTCATTCTGACTCTTTAAAATATAGCACTCAAATGCTGCTTACCTTACTTAATGAGATTTTGACACCTTCCCTCCTGTTAAATGTTGCCTGTGGAGCAAATGCCTCACTTGCCTCATGCTAGTCTCAGGCCTGCCAAGATTAACTGCAAATGGGCATTTTTGAAGTGTCAAGGTTATTCCAAAACTGTACGATAATGATACCTGCACAACTCCAACTTTTCTAAAATCATCGATGGCACATTTACATTGGTGAATTTTATGGTATGCATAGTTTGTCTCAGTAAAGCTAGTGAAAATATTGAAAATCTTGCTTTTAAAGCTCAAAAAAAAGACAATATTGAGTATGAATGTCCTGGGTCACCCTCACCCACTTAAAGTGTCAACTCACTGTTGGTGAATTCATAATAACAAAGTGTTATAAGTCAAGGTTTCATCCTTATTTCAGAAAGAAAAGCAATTTTTTTCTCAAACAAAAAGTGCTATATTTTACAAAAAAAAAATTGAACATTAACAAAATACTGATGGGAGTCATTCATACAGAGGTATAGGGATTTCCTTTGGTTCCTTCCATGTTTTCACAGTGTATTTCATTCTGAGATCATCTTCTTGAAACATAGGACATTGAAAATGCAACTTTGCAGCATAACTTGCTGTTAATCATCTGTAGTAGCTTTTTATACTAGCCTGCGTGGGGCAAACCTCCTTTGTGTAAGTCACATGTTTTCTGCCACCCTCAATGTGCTTAGTCAGATTTTCTAAATTATTTCACTCCCTGTTCCTTTTGTGCTAAGATTGTGTCATTCTGTGATATCATCTGGCAGTTCATTTGTTTTGCTTGTTTTTTCCTTTTTTTTTATTTTTTGAAATGTTCACTTCAAGAGACTAGAGTTATTGGATGAGTCTGTAATTGAAAGATGTTTAACAAAGCTGGTAATCTGTGTTGAGACAATGCTGAAGAGTCATTAAGGCTGGAGATTTTATTAGTTTCTGTAAATGGATTTTCAAAACTAAATTTATGATAACCACACTGGAGTGCTGATTGCTATTCTGCATACTCAAACAGGTCTCTCTCAAAAAAAAAACATTTTTTAGGAATATTTAAGCATATCACTTTGTTAAGTAGTAACTTGAAGATAATGACCTAAAATAACAAGTTAGATCATTTTTTTTAAAAAAAAATTTATAGCAAAAATTTAGGCTGTGGCTCTTATAGGGCACTGAAATACATCAAATGCTTTTTTCAAAGTACAGGCTTATATTATATAGTTCTAGATAATGTCATATGGAGCAATGGCTTTTTTTTTTTACCATGACCCAGAGGAAGAAATGCATTTTTCATCATGACTCAGTAGACATACATGTATATAACAAAACATTACCCTTAGCATGTGCCATGTACTCTGATATTTCCTGCTCTGTTTTATTTTTTTATATGCTGGTCATAACTCAAGCCAGCATTTAAGGCCCAGTCTATGGAATAACACTGGTCTCAAGGAACAATTATTATCCTGATTGTGCTTTCCAGTGATAAATTATTAACTTTATGAGCTCTATATTTTCCACCATATGGGTGATCCCTCCTCTGATACTGTCTTTTGTGTCCTTCCAAAGAAATTATGTCTTTAAGCCTTTTAATAAAATCTTACACTTCTTATCATATTTATTATATGCCAGTAAGGAGGAAACATGTTTCCACTTATCTTGAGAGCTGTATTGATTAAATAGTCATGCTCAATTGTGTAACAGCCAAACCCCTACTGTAATGTGTTTCTCAATCCACAGATGTAGGAATTCCTGATAACATAGTTACACTCAAGATTTGTGGTTGCCTTCACTGCAAACACCAGCATTATAATTTATTTCTGCTTAATGGCCATACTTGGAATGCAAAAACTCTCCAGAAAGCCCAGAATGTGAGCAAGCATTGTACACTCTGACTTTTCTCAAAATTGAAGCAATTCAAAGACTTATAAGAGAACACATTTTAAAGTAACATTAACAAATATTAGAGCAGGAGGTGTCAGAAAGAAATTTGTCCAATTGCTGTTATTTACTGGAGGCTAGGGACCAACAATCTTCACTGAGCTCCCACTGTATGGGCACTTTACCTGCATTGTCACATGGATCTTAATCATCAAACACTGCCAGGAGGCAGGGCATCAGCCTTATTTTTAAGCTGAAGAAAGTGACAGATTAAATGATTTGCACAGGCCCATAGCTAGTGGCAGAGGCAGAATTCAAATCTAGTTCCAATTCCAAAACCTATCCTTTTTCCACTTTTTGGTGCTTTTTCTCATATCACAGACAAAGTAACAGTAACTCAAATAGATGACATGCTGCAACCAAAAGCTACGGAGGTTTGGAAGCCAACAGAACAGTTGCAAGAGATTGGAATCAAGTTGATTTGGGTGCAAAAAGAATATTGAAACTCATGCATAGTTTTTTCTTAATACTCCTTTCCATGAACTTCTGAAATTATTTTAGAGGCAGAGAGAGGGAGAGAGACAGACAGACAGAGAGTTCCCATCTGCTGGTTCACTTCCCAGATACCCATAATGGCTGGGACTGGGCCAAGCCAAAGCCAGGAGATAGGAATTCAGTCCAGGTCTCCTATATCAGTGACAGGGATCCAACTATCTG
The DNA here is from genome assembly GCF_033115175.1 of Lepus europaeus. NCBI lineage: Eukaryota > Metazoa > Chordata > Mammalia > Lagomorpha > Leporidae > Lepus > Lepus europaeus. The sequence continues at coordinate 32,924,019 of NC_084850.1, read as the reverse complement.
AGCCATCACGGTTGCCTCCCAGATTCGCAACTGCAGGAAGCTGGAGTCAGGAGCCAGAGCTGGGACTCAAACTTGGGGATGCAGTGGGATGTAGATGGCTTAACCACTAAACCAGACACCAGCCTTCCACAAACTTTTGAAGACCCCTCATATGCATGGTTTTCTTTTTTCTTTTTTTTCTTTTTCGCACTAAAATAAACCTCCCATGAACTTCTTCAAGTATCTCATGTTTCCACTCCCACACATTGCTTCCCACTACCGACCTGGAGATCCACTGTTTGTTCCATTCCTTTTCTCAGGCTGAGGCACAAGAGCTTTATTTCAGCCTCCCAACCTCTGAAGAAAGTCTGCCTTTGCCCGGATTGTTAATGAAAGTAGGCAGTGAGCATTTAAAATGCTGCCAAGCATGTATTCACTCGAGGTAAAAGACTGGAAAATCAGCAATGAGACATCAAAACTTCTGGCATCATTCCATTTCTATCAAATAAAGTTATTGACAGTTACACAGAGGCTTAAAGAGTCTATGTCAATATTAGGTTTGATATTTTCAACTACTCCAATTGTTCAGAGCAAATTACTTTGTTCTACATAAAGCTGGGGGCTGGCTCAACTTTAGAGAGGGTAATCAATGTAATAAGCTGAGGCTCTATCTATACCTGAACTGATTTGTTGTGGGCAATGGGGAGGAGGTGTAAAAAGATTCAATTCAACCCTCCGCCCTCTGAGTGGAGGGTGGAGAGATGAGCAGTGGGTGTAGCCAGATGGAGGGAGCCCGCTGGTTAAGCATGTGGGTGTTGGAATTAGCCTCACTGGATTCACAATCTGCTTAGCGGTTGTGTAACCTGGGGCAAATTACTAAACCTTGCTAAGCACCAGTTCCTTATCTGTAAAATGTAAAGCGCAGTGCCTAGAGTATAAATTTGCAACAAATATTACCTATTGTTATTAAATTGGCCTCTCTTAATTATCCCAGATTCATAAATACTAATGGAACCAAATGCACTTGCATTTCAGTTCCTTAAACTCCTTAGAAATATGGCTGAAATGCTAGGCAGTAAGAAATAGCTGGCCTCTGATGAGAAATAGCTGGCAACATTCCTTCTTGATTCCATATACTGCTTTCTTTAAGGATTATGCCTCTTACAAATACTTTGATTGCATTATTCGACAATGCTTTACTGACATTGGCATGAGGTCACAACTTTTAATCTGAAATTTATTTCCTTTTTAAAATGTTGATATAGCCACTAAGCAGTATCAACTAAGCAGAGCCCAAGTCCTTCCAGGCAAATGCTCCCCCTGCTGACATCCTGTGAAGCTGCAGGGACACGTGAGAGCTTAGCCAAGATGAAGAGGGTTGGGGGAATTAGTACAGAGAAAATGGAAGAACAGCTAATTTGATCCCAATTACTGTGTGCAGATTATTCCAAAGGTATTACTCTCCTAAGTTTTCAAGATACCTGATATGTGGGAGAACAGTAGAGGGGATCCGTCCAGGTTAGTTGACACATAGATCCTCCTTTACAATGGAAAATGTGAGCAGAATAATAAAAAGACATAAGGATATAAAATGAATGGGATCAAATACAACAGGAATTTTTGGCTCCATTTTAAGCACTATCTTTGCCTCTGGAGATGTATCACCTCTGTCTTAACCCTCCTGCAAATTCACTTCAAAGCAGTAGTGATGTGATAATAAATTAATGATGTAATAGCAGAATTTTTATTACAACTATTTCTTGACTTTTCTGGATGAGAGCCGTAGTTTTCAGTCTTTGGAACATGGTTACTTATTCTCATCAAAGAAGAATGTAAGAGCTAGAGATTGATTCTTCTCATTTTTAAAAAATCTGTCACAGTCACAGCATCGAATGGAGTGCAGAAATGATGCATTCCTTGGAAGAAAGATTTAAAAAAAGAAATGATGAAGAGTTTGTACAAAAGAGAAGTGGTTTTCAGTTCCAGCACTTCATCTTATGACGCTAGTAAAGTACAGATTGCAAAATTTATTTACAAGATGAAAGTTATAGCAAACAGCTCCCTTTTATTATAATTTCACATGTCATAAAATGCATTCTATTATTAACGCAGAAACTATATTCTCATGATTACAGATAACAAGAGTATTAGATCTTATTTGATATACAGATTTTGTAATGTTTTATGTCTGTTTTTGTTTGTTGCTAAGTTACTTTCATTAACATCATGCCATCTCTTACATTGCTTCAAAAGGTATGATATGTGTGTTATAATGCACTTTTATAAACACAGAATTGCAGCATCTTACAGCCATTTCATTATGCTAAACGCAAAGTCTGTCTTGTGCAACAGAACTATTTGAAATTAATGTTGAACATTTTGCAGCTACATTAATGGAGGGAAAGGTACTGGAAAATGACAGGTCTTTTTAATTTAACTATAAAGTCTGGTCTTATTTTAATAGATCCTTTATAAAATGTGATGGGGTTGACCCATCAGTCACTTTTTATACAGCCTCCATGTGAAATGTGGGTGTAAAGTGACTGTAGTTTCACTAATGAGAAAAGGGAAATGTAAAAATGCTTATGGAGTTTCTTCACTGTGGGTTCCACTGCACTTTTTCTCAGGGAAAGGAATTAGGCATCCTAGCAGTAGAAATCTTTTGTCAAAGCTGCTCCTATCTTGGGAGGTTACCGGTGAGTGCAACCTCATACAATCCACATCAAGTCCACAGAAATGTTTTTTGTTCCATCTATGCTGAGATTTCTGGATACTACTATACAATTTCTGCGTGGATCATCACCCAAATTCTCCATGCCCATAGGTATATGACCACAACATTAGCCACATAATTGCCAAAGTTAATAACCATGTAGACAAGAGACCACAAAAATGAACATTTTGCATTTAGGTTTATTTTCAGTCGTGTCAACAACCAATTTCAGCTGAGTCATTCGGATTAAGCACATGATGATCTGAGTCAGTATAAAGGTGGCCAGAATCACCAGATGATGATGTGCAAGCTTGATTTTAGATCAGACAGACACAGCCACAGTCCATTAGTCTCAATAGAATGGGACAATGTAATTTCCAAAAATTACAGTACTTTTCTCCACATTCCAAGTACATAATGCATAAACTACCATTAGTATTCACAGCAGCAAAATACACCTCTTTCTGCATCAAACTGTGGTTCTGGAATTACTCCAAAGCCATTTTGCCTCTTGGTCCAGGCAAAACCCCATCATTCCAAATAAGGAAGACATTGACAATTCCACTCGAAGGGAACAACAGATAATAAACAATAACTAGCCACGCATATTTGGTTCCCCTACAACTGTGCTTTCCAGTGTTTGCAGAAAAATAGCACCTTCTATAATTTATACACTCTTCTGGATTGTCTCATCCAAAATAGGGGTATTTTGTACTAAGAAATGTGGGTGTTTATTTCCTAATGTGTTAGTACAGATGTTTAATTTCCACTTTCTCTGTTCTCTGCCTCAGTGTCTGTCTATAAAACACCTCCTTTTATTTATCTATAAAATAGTACCTGATATAGGGATGATTCTAAGAGTTGTACATGTCAAGCAATTAGAACAGAGTCTAGCACATGGGAAGTACTTACTAAGCAATGGCTATTATTGTTAGCATTTTTATTATCCTACTGCTATGGATGGTACTTTGGAGTGTTAACCTTACAGTGACACTATTTCCGAAGTCAGATCAGTCCACGATAAATTAAATGTGCATGGCAACAATGAATAAAGACTATAAAAGGCCTGAATTACTAATTGAAACACTGAATACTTTGAGCGTTTGGAAGTGGGACACATTCTTTTCTGACTCATCCAGATGTTTTTACCTCTTCTGATTAAAAGAGAAGCATTCCCAGATGAAATCCTGAGAGAGTATAACTAGTAGTTAGAAAAATCTGTTGCAAAGCAAATTTTCACATCTGAAAAGTTAAAAGTAATCATGTTCAAGAAAAAAAGAAATAAGAGTTGTTTCAGGCATTCAGGGACCAATGGGAACTGCAGACAAATTAAAAAATCAAGTAGATTTGTTACAGTTAACTAATGAAGAATATTATTTAGCAAAACCCCTGCCAAAATTATTTGATCAGAATGTAGCATTTAAGTCAACTGAATCTTCCAGAGGCTGGGAAAAGGTTATCTTGGGACACAGAAATTTAAATTTGCTTCCAAGTGGTAAAATGCTAGCACAAAGAAGAGCTTGCTTTTCCAGCTCTCAGCCCAGACTGCCCTCTTCCCACAGAGTCTGGAAATACGCCAGGCTCCTACGCCTATTCTTGACTTTATGACAGAGTGGGTTCTCTTCCTGTGAGCTTTTCTGGGCCACAGAGAACACAGTCCAACCAGGATGGAGCTCTGTCACACAGAACTCTCCTCGGGATGATGTGGCGATACTTCAGAAAACTCAAGGAGCAGATTTTCTTTTCTGCAGACAAAAGCTGCCTTCAGCATCACTGTGAAAGAGATGAAGGTTTCTGAGCATAAGCCATTATCCAACGCTGAGCATTAGGGGCCCTTACACTGCCCCCCTAACTGCCCTCTCCTTGAGCAGCACTCAGGAAAGATGACCATAACTTGCAATCCTGGCTGCACCTGGAGTTTTATAAAATGCAGCTGCTTGGGCCCAACCCCCAGAATTCTGATTTAATTGGTTTGGAATAGAGCCTAAGCAAGTGATTGTATGTGTGTATGTGTGTCACTTTGTTTTGTTTTGTTTTGACTCAAGCCCCCAGATGATATTAATATGCAGGCAGAGTTGGAGAATCGCTGATGGAGACGATTCCATTCTCAGTTTGGGCTGTAGACCATTTGCAGCAGAATCACCTACTGAAGTGCAGATCCTTGGCATTTGGTGTGCATTTTAACAAACACTCCAGTTAGTGCAAGGCACAGCCACATTCCAGAACAAAATTTTCCCCTTATTAATACTTACCCATCTTGTATCCCATTCCCTACTCATTGGATAGATGATGCTTGCTGGTCAAGTAATGCGGTACATGATCAAGCCTCCTAAATACAATACAGAAGGTGACTCCAATAGTAAGGATTTCTGGGACAGGCAAAGAGAATGGCTTTGTTTGATTGAGGGCTTATTTTGGCAGGAGGCAGGTGGAGGAAACAAACTTTTGAGGCCTCTCAAATCTTACTACACAGATAGTTTCCAACTTCACTTGGGGCCTGCCCTCAGTGGCTAAAGCTTGCTAGGGAGAAAGGAAGCTTTGATTTCCTGAGCCCCACTAGCCATTAGCTTCGTGCATCCATGGGTGACCAACTCCTCCAAGTGGCTCATTTACGCATTTCTCTTCAAATGTCAGAAGAACCTTGACTCTTGTTTCTCTCATGACATCACCTTACATCAGTAGTTCTCAACCTTACCTGCACAGTTTAATAACCTGGGGAGCTTTAAAAAATACAAATGTCTTTGCTCCACCTCCCAAGTTTTTATTTAATTGGTCTTGGCTAGAACTGGGTTTGATATTTTGAAAGAACCCAGGCAATTCTTTTGTGTAGCCAAGGTTGAAAACCACTTGCCCACAGTTATGACTAGCAAAGCTCACAAGAAGATAACACAGTAAGTTCAGCTAGCACATGTAAGCAGTAGATGGTCAAAAGATTTTTTTTCTACCTTAAAAAAATACTGCCTTGAAACCTGTACAGGCCTGAAGAATAGTATGCATGCATCATCGTCATTTTCCATCATGACCTGGGGTGTTGTTACCACGTGACTTTTGTGTGCTGTTTTGATTCCTTCACCTTGCTCCTTGCTCAGCTGTACTGAAATCACTCCCCTTGCTAGAAATAAAGACAAAGATTTCATTGCAAGCTGGCCCCTCCTGGATTTCTTTTTGCTTTGTTTTGTTTTGTAGATCCCTTTCCGGGCGCATTGTTGGAGGGGTTTGGTGGTTCTTCACCCTGATCATAATTTCTTCCTATACTGCCAATCTTGCTGCTTTCCTGACTGTGGAGAGGATGGTTTCTCCCATAGAGAGTGCTGAAGACTTAGCTAAGCAGACTGAAATTGCATACGGGACCCTGGACTCTGGTTCAACAAAAGAATTTTTCAGAGTAAGTGCTTTGTAGTTAATTGGGCCTGCTGGTGTGTATTTTATCATCTCCTCTCGGTGCTTTTAAAAGGTTGGGAAAGGGTGGGAATGTTATCAAAGGAGAGCATCTTAAATACAGCACTGCTTTGTTGGTGATCTAATTCATTGTCCTTTAGAACTGAGACGCTTGTGAGAAATAACAGGTGGCCTATTGAGAACACTAAGTTTGAACTCCTGGGCTTGAATCCTAACCCTGCCACGAAGTGATTATTTGTCCTTGGGCAAGTCATTTAGCTTCTGTCAGCTTCAGTCCACTTACTTGAATAATGAGAGTATTGAACTAAATAATATCTATTCTCCCTTCTAGCTTTTACGAAAGCAGCGATTTTATGTCTCAATGGCTCACAGAAGTTAGGTAATTGACTCTAACACTCTGATGAGTGAGACTGTAAGAAATGACCGATTCTCTTTCAGACATTGGTTTTCTGTTGAAATTGCAGTTGTTTCAAGTATTCAAGTATGTGGTGATAATTCAATTTTAAGGGCAGCCGATAATTGTTTTAATGTCTTGAGTAGGTTTATTCTCCCTGCCCCACAGGCCAAATTTTATAGAGAAAATGGCAAATTGTTCACTGGAAAAAGTAAAGCTATGTAAACTCAGTCAAGAGGAAAGATGAAAGGCGATTAAAGCAGAAAATGATAGGATAATATGATGGACAAGCCACATTTACATAAACTATCAAAATCTTCATTCTGCAGGAACTGGATTATAAGGAAGAATATCAATAGGGTTTTAAGAACTTGCATGTTTTTCAGTTTTGCCCCAACAAGGAGATACCTTGGTTTAGATCATTCTATACATTGCCACTGTCTGCTAATGTAGCCACAATGATCCAGAAGCCACTCTAATTTATAAGTAGATAGAGAGGAAATTTTAAGTTACTCTCTTCAACCAATAGTCAAGTTATTGGATGGCAGTTATAATTACTGACTTTTCCTCAAACGTGCAGAATAAACAGATGTTGGTTCTAAACCAGCTTATTTTAATAAATCAGTAAGAAATAGATTTCTACATGTATTATCATAAGATTTGTCCAATTATTTCATGGAAAACCAGGAGGAGTCTGTTTCTTGACATTATGTCAACTAGTTAAAAACCATTTTCATTCCCTGAAGGAGAAAGAGTGAGTTCTGGGACCCTTTCCAGAATGATCAGTGGTTCAGGATATCTATATCTCACCTCAACCACCTGTCTACTGAGCAGATCATAATCCCCAACTGGGGAGAGGGCCTCAATGTTAGAAGCATCAAAATTATATGAACACCCTCTGGAACTAATCTGGCCTTGACCCTCACTATAATGGCAGTCCCAGAAGCTTATTAGGGAACATTCACTACCCCCATAAAACCACTCACATGTGTCAGGGTTGTAAGCTAGGGATTTCTATCCGCTGAGCAGCCAGCATATTATCAGCTCTGTGAAAATCTGGTTTGGTATCAGCCTTCCACAGAGCTTGTGTTCACCATCCCAATAAGCACCAAGTTGCTCTATGAGTTAATTGACCACGTGGACCCTCTGATAAGAGATTCTTGTTCCACTAAGATGCCCTCTTCCTTCAACCACAATTAAAGATTAGGAAGGTGTGTTTTAAACGGTAATGAATAGATGGCATCAATTCCCATTAAACTTTCAAAGTTCATTCATCCGTATTGCAGGCAAAAGGAGGTTCTCTATGAAGATTCGTTAGCACAAAAGCTTAACAAAATAGTCCTGTCACCACACCCAGACCGCATCCTCCACTCATAGGTGTGTCTCTATCTACTAATCCATTGAATGATGGTTTCCTTATAGAACATTGTATTACCAGAGCCCATATAAATCAACATTCATTTGTGAGCATAGCTGTTGCCACAGTCTAATTGGTTTGTGGTTTCTAATGCTCACCCACTCTTAGTGGCCTTTACAGCCAATGAGTGATTCCTATGGTAATAGAATTCTTTTGAAAATCTGATTAAAGATGGAGCTAGATGTTTCTAGGTATAAGGAAATGAAAATCATTTTCCAATTCCCACATGCCATTTCTTTTTACCCCAAATGGTCTCTGGTGACAGCATTAAGTACTCTGTGGAGTGGTTATTTAGGACAGCACACAAAGGCTGATGATCTAAAAGTGCAACTGAGCATTACAGAAAACTCAACTCTTTCATCTGCTTGGACTGAAAATGTTACATAAACCTAACAAAGGGTATGCTTGGTATTCACATAATACAGGAAGGGCCAGCCAGTGGGTCCCCAAGCCATTTTCCCCCCTAAGTCCTCCACTCCCCTCCCCTTGAACCCAATGGGTACAGAGGATGCAGCAAGAAAAATCACATCATCTTTCACTCATGGACTTGACTGCCATCGCCATGTCTTTCCCCCTCAATCCTCAGTGATCTCAAGGCAATTTTAAGAACAATAACTACACACACACAATTGGGGACCTCTGTGGCATGCCTTTTGGACTGTAGAGGTTGAAACAAAATCACATACAATATTTACAAACATAATGTGAGCTCATTTCTTCCCATTCTCACTCCATACAAAAACCACAGGGACCAAATAGTAATACCATGAAACAGCCTGAGGCTAGCCCTCTAGTTCTTCCACTAAGAGAAAAATAAATAAAATAAAATTCTTTTCTAATTGCCCTGAAGACATTTTTACTCATCCTGGGCGAGGCTGCCATTAAAATGATGGTATTTTGAAATGATCCCTTTGTTTCTCTCATTTTTCTAAACTTTCCCACCTGTCATCTTACAATCACATACAGTCACTGGCACAGAGGGACCTGTTCCATCAGGAAAGACAGGGGGCTGAGCAAAATACATGCAGCTGGAAGAGACATCTGGAATATTACCATTAACCCTCTTGACTTGAAAACTGATTTCCTTAGACAACAGCTCCAGAACTAAATAATCCAACCAGAGGTGGAGGCACACATGCTAAAAAAAAAAAAAAAAAAAAAAAACACAAGTTGACAGCTTTATTGCCATTGCCTAGAGAAATGCCACTATGATTTGGAAAGCTGCCCCAAAATGTTCATTCTCCACTAAGTTTCAGAAATTTAACCTGATACAGAGTCATGTTAAAAGGTAGCACTGGGGGGAAAGAAACAATTCAAAAATTCTCCCTGCCTACATACCCCTGGAAATACTAGAAGACAACTAGGATGTTAGAGTTCTTTTCGATACTTGATTATATCCCCATTGAAGATAGCTTGGGAAATAAAGGGAGTGATTGTTTGTTTGTTTGTTTTTTTTTTAGTGAAATGTTTATACTAAGTTAAACCCCTTTAAGAAAGTAAAGGAGATAAGTGAAGACTGGAGGGTTGCTCCAGTGCCCTAGGCAAGAAAATAGAATTTAGCTTTACCAGGAGACCACTGAGGGGATTATTCTGTCTTCTGAGTTGCAGACATTGTTAGCCCCATGAAGGCCAGCTGAATTATAAGAAAGAATGTTCTGTCAAGACTCTCTGACTCTTGTCTCTGTCATTTAATTTTTAACGAATTGAATGTAGGTGGTGAAAGGAGGGGCCCTTCCAAGCTGATGTGGGAAGTAGTCATTGCTAATAGTATTTAGATTCTGCTTACACATTCACACTCAATCTCAAAAAGCCTTATCAATTAGGGTACTCATTTCTTCAACATTTGTTGGTCATCAGTAATTAGGTTTTTGAAGAATATAGAGAAAGGAGAAGAACAAACTTTCCACAAATGCACCCATGCCGTGTATGTTGACATTTTGACAAGATCAAGGAAATCAGCCATTAAGCCTTAAGCTTTATTGCCAGCTGAGTTGTGTACATAACAGGCCTCCCTGACTCGTAACCCATCCTCTAGCCTTAGGAAAGCCATAAAAAAGTAAAAACCTTTTGGTTAAAAATTTTCTCATAAAATACTATGTGAATTTGAAATCTTAACAGAAACTTACCTGGACAGCAGCAAATAAATTTCATTAGTTTGAAGACATATACGATGTGACCAAATGTTTGAGACACAGCCAAACCATACACCAGGGAACACATAACAGCACCACCAAGAGATAAGTTGATACCAAAGGATAATGGATCAGATATATCTGTTGTACATACTACTTGGCAATTTTTAAAAGGAAAAACTGTCTTAATTTTGAGATAGTTGTTGTGATGCCATCTTATTTTTTTAAAAAGTCTTACTTTCTTGTGTCACATAATACATTATACAGCAAAAGCCATAGACCTTATAGGTCAGGATTAGAGGTAAAGCAACAGTCACAGTATAAAAATGAGAGATCTGGCCAAATATAACTCGGGACAAGGGAAATACTCATTGAGAGAACAGTTGGCCTTTGTCATCCCTCAGCAGCTAGGGATCTGGGTTTCTAAAGGGCTTCCCCGCAGACAAGTCTCAGGCTGAGAAGAAAGAGCAAGGAAGCAGAGATCAACTGGACCACTATACGCATAACTGAAAACAGATCTGATATCTTTCTCCAAGAGAAAGGAGACAACACAAATATGACAGGCTAATAACAACACTTTAGAGCCCATTATTTATATATCATTCTTTTAATAACATTTTTTTCAAGCAAATTCCATGTGCCAAGCTCCATGCTAAGGACTGAGGATCCCTACATCTCTATAAATAAAATTAAATTCCTACTTTTGGCCAAACTACAAACCACCTGAAAACACCTAGACAGGCTTCTTCACCATATTTGAGTGTTTTTTTTTTTGGGGGGGGGGGGCTGGCAATTGACTTAAAATATAGACATCTCAGATAACTTAGATGATTATCCCTCCAAAGAAACTGATGCTGTTTATGTCTATGTAGCTACTGACCAGACTGGACCAATCTATGGGTGTGCTTCATGGTGACTAGCAACAAGCTTAGTGATTCTCCATAACCATAGTAGGAAGGTCGACTAGTTAATGAATTAAGCAGAAATGGTCTCTGCCCTCTAGAAACTCACAAGTGTAGTGAACTGTCACTATTCCATACCCATTCATAATGCACTACCATATTCAATCCTCACAACAGCTGTGTAATGCAGCCAGAACAAGTACTATTACACCTATCTCATGGGGGAGACAACTGACGCAAAAGGACACTGTGACTAGCTGAACATCGCTTAGCTCAACAGAGAAGAACTGGAACTATAATAACCCTGATGCTTTGCATCCACATTGGGTCCTCTTCCCACCCCCCACTCAGTGCCATTCTGGTATGAGTATTCACAGAAACATCGGGGTATTCTGCATGAATCAAGCCTCTGTATCCTTTCCTCTTTGGTCCTTGTTTCAATTCCCTGTGATGGCTCAATTAGAAAAGGAAGCCTGTATCTGTCTTTGAAAGACATCCTTCCATGCTCTGACTACTTCAAAGGGAGCAAGACAAAGAAGGCAAAAAAGGGAAGGCATCCATAAAGCTAGAGTGAATGCTATATCAACACAGCAAACCCCTATTATTGCATGGCTTTTTATAGTTTCTGATACGATAAAGGTTGTTATGTGTGTGGATAAAATCGGACAGAACAAGAGAAAGATAAAAAGCATTTCTAGTTCCACTTCCACCAATGACTTCCTTGTTTTTCTTTGGATAAGAAATATTTGATGTCAGTTTTCTCATTTATCAAGGAGAATATCACAAAAAGCTCTTCAAAACTATCAAGGGTTCTACAAATCCCAGGAGACATGAGGAAAAGGGCCCAGCAACCGTGAAATTAAAGACTCTGCAGACCAGGTGCTGTAGAGATGTGAGGACTACTTCTGAAAATAAAATTAGACAATCTCTGTTTTCTCAGTGACACAAGGTTTTATTTTTTGTTTTTGTTTTTGTTTTTGTTTTTGTTTTTGTTTTTGTTTTCCTGGGTTTGGGAGAAGAGAGAAAGCTCATTTACATCCTTCAGCCATTCTCTCCACTCCTATGCCCTAATTTAAAAACATTACTACCGACCTCGTCTCCTAGTAAGTCCATCTTCAGCCATTTCTTCTGCTCTGCAGATTCAACAACTTTAGCCTGCACAATTTTGAACTGCCCTTGAAGACCACCTAGAAACTTGAGGTATTTCCAAGGTGGCATGTGGGCCATCTGTCCAAAGTGACCAACCATATGGATTTTATTAGCCTATCTCTGTTAGTCCTTTCCAGGTAACCTACTTGCTTATGAGAGCATTTCATAGCCTGAAAAGCCTAAGGGGATTGCGTGTCCATTCCCTTTGAAGCTGCCAACCTTCTCAGACATCATCAGGATAATTAACATCACACAGGACTCCCAGGTCTTTACCAAAACTCTAAAACTAGAAAAACTCATCTTAAGATCTCACTTTCTTTTCTCATCTGACAAAGTCAAATCATCTAACAGCCTTCCAGTTAAAGGAATGAGACCCGTGTGTTTAATCAGACTTTCCTTGGGTTCACCTAGCAAGCTTGCACAGGTTAAGAATTTTACATTTCTTCTTTATCACCAAGAAGAAGGCTAAAAACTTGACCATAAAGATCAAATAAAATGTCAGCTTACTGAAACTCAACTCGCAAGAACAATGAACTGGAACGCTTGGTTGCACTCCACTTTTAAAAGGAAACAACAATGTACACCAAAAAAAAAAAAAAAAAACCTTGATACAAAATTTTTTTCTTTTTTTTTAAGATGTATTTATTTACTTGAAAGTCAGAGTTACATAGAGAGAGAGAGGAGAGGCAGAGATAAAGGTCTTTCACCCAATGGTTCACTCCCCAACTAGCCACAACGGCCGGAGCTGTGCCGATCCGAAGCCAGGAGCTTCTTCCAGGTCTCCCACATGGGTGAAGGGGCCCAAGGACTTGGACCATCTTCTACTGCTCTCCCAGGCTATAGCAGAAGCCGGATTGGAAGTGGAGCAGCCGGGTCTCGAACTGGCACCCATATGGGATGCTGGCACTTTAGGCCAGGGTGTTAACCTGCTGCACCAGAGCACCGGCCCCCGAAATTTTTTCAAAAAGGCTACAAGGTGATGTCCTGCAATCAGATTTGTTCCAGTCTTCAACATCTTCTATATTTTACTCATAGAGTAAATAAGTATTGAATGCCTCCAATAGTAATTTAGGCACCTGGGCTACAGTACCAGAAACATGACAGAATTCCTAACTTTAAGGAGCTTGCATTCTGTTGGAAGGAGACAAATGATAAACATGTAAGCAAATACAAGGGGACATCAAAAAATTCATGGAAAACGTATTTAAAATATAAACATACTTTGTTGCAAAAAAAATTCAAATCCACACCTGGGTTTTTTGGGTGCATTTTCTACAAACTTTTTGAGGGCTCTGCATATGCACAAATTTCCATTTCTGGCACCAACATAAAGTTACTTTTAAATTCCACTTTCCATGAAGTTTTTGGCATGTCCTTAGAAATCTAAGAGTGAAACTGCTGAATCATGTCAGTCTCTGTTTATTTGCTATAACTTTTTAAAAGTCTATTTTGAAACAAAAAGGATGAAGGCAACTGTTTTCTTTCAGTTCCTGCTTAAGCAATCCTAAACTTCTCTGAAGCAAGAGATGCTTCTGATTTAATAGGAAAAGAGTTATTGGGTAACTAGTGTGGAGAGCAGAACTAAAGTTAATATCACAAAGTTTCATCTTTTGCATGACTGAACTTAAGGAAAGGTTATGTATATATGTATGTATGCATATATATCTCCAAAACAGACCTAAGTTCTTGTCTACATCATGCATTTGTACAGAAAGTACTGTACACTTTTGCCTAGTGACTCTAGCTTGTAACAAAAATACGGGGGGAGCATGCTTCCACTGTCTGGGTTGCAATTCTAGACAGCATACAGGCAGAGGGTGGTAAAATGAAACCTGTTGTCCTCCTCCGGTTCTGAATGGTTTAGAATGTTACCTGTTGGAAGAAAGGGGCTTGGCTAGAGATAACCTAGTGTGTTTCTTCCCAGCTTTGGATTGCAGGCATCTATCTGTAAACTACCCTCAAAAATCAATATCCTATCTCTGTACACAATTTGGTGCCCCAGTGAAGATGTAATTAGTTTCTATGCCTAGAGCAACCTGAATTCCAGAACTGAGTCTTACTTCCTATTTTTTATCAAAGCTCTTACATGTTTACAGCCTGATTTATTTGCCTCTGAACGTTTTTCATTCAAAATTATTTTATTTTTAATTGAATATGTTTGTTGAATGTTTTGTGATTACTCAATACATTCAATGACTCCGAGTTTTATTTCCTTTTAAACAGTTGTATCATAGTAGAAATCAATATATAGACTGCCAAGGATACATTGGAATTCATTGCTCAAAACCAAGGTGCTCTGAACACTATCTTATTTCTAGCTTTATAATTTACATCTTGCGCATGGAGATAAGGTTCATCAATAAGGTACTTTCCAAAAATACATTGCTCTCATTTAAATGAGTTAAGGAAGCAATATTAAGAAACAAAATCCATCTATGCTTTGGCAAACATTGTCAAATTAAATATTTCATAGAAAACCTTTCATATTTAAAAACAATCCCATCACATTAGACATTGTTTCAGATGAAATAAATAGCCACTTTCCTGTATATGGTAGAACGAATTCAGTAATTAAACAGAGAATCAAAGCCCCTTTGCACTGTAGTTTTAAGTTTGATTTCTTTTTTTGGGGGGGGGAGGGTTATAATTCTACTTATTCATATTCTTTTTTTAACTTTTATTTAATGAATATACATTTCCAATGTACAGCTTATGGATTACAATGGCTTCCCCCTCCCATAACTTCCCTCCCACCCGCAACCCTCCCCTCTCCCGCTCCTTCTCCCCTTCCATTCACATCAAGATTCATTTTCAATTCTCTTTATATACAGAAGATCAATTTAGTATATATTAAGTAAAGATTTCAACAGTTTGCACCCACATAGAAACACGAAGTGAAACATACTGTTTGAGTACTAGTTATAGCATTAATTCACAATGTACAGCACATTAAGGACAGAGATCCCACATGAGGAGCAAGTGCACAGTGACTCCTGTTGTTGACCCAACAAATTAACACTCTAGTTTATGGTGCCAGTAACCACCCTAGGCTCTCATCATGAGTTGCCAAGGCTATGGAAGCCTTCCAAGCTCGCCGACTCTGATCATATTTAGACAAGGTCATAAAAGACAGAGTGAGGATAGTAACCAATGATCCTAAGAGTGGCATTAACCAGGTCTGAACAATTATACAGCATTAAGTGGGGAAGAGGACCATCAGTACACACAGGTTGGGAGCAGAGCCATTGGAGGTAGAGTAGAGGTTATGATTATGAAGGAATGAGGCCCAAGTGCGCTAGACAGGGTCTAGAACAAAGGACAGAGTCATTATTAGAGGAGCTAAGAAAGGTGCTGTCTAAGCTACAATTAAGTTTTCTGATTGAGAGGCAAATAGAACCTGACAGAAGGGGCTTGATAATAATCTGTTGGGCTTTAGGCCTTGTTAAGTTAAGAGGCCCAGACCTATCTATCTCTTCACATGGGGTACATCCTAAGGGAAGTGTGAACCTCCTAGGGGAAGGCACTCTGTTGACTTCCATTACTTAGCTGGTCTGGGAGGAGAGCTGGCCAGGTAAAGGCAGGAGGCATCTCTAACAAGAAATTTATAGTTCTGCCTGCAGTGTTGCTGACCCTACTTGGCCGTCCCCTCAGCTGCAGTGGTCACTTTGGAAGTTGGGCTGAGTGAAGGGCTTTTCAGCTTAGAGCCAATAAGATCTGTGGCTCTGACCTGGGCATCCTTCAACTCCAGGGCAGGTCCATTTCCAGTGATCCAATTCTTGACATAGCTGCCAGGGCTCTTCACAAGTTGACTTCTGCTGAAGCCCAGGCTTACCACATTGAAAGCCACTGCAGTGGACTGGCCTGTTGGGTCTCCTTGAGGGCAGGGACTTGGGCACTCCCTTGACTTGCATCCTCTGGTCTGCTTTAACACAAACCAGGAGGAAAAGAAAGCTAGGCATCAGAAGCAATAGGTGGCAGGCCTATTAATGGCTGATCTGTACAGTGATCTGCCCTCAAGAAGTTTGATTTCTTTTTTAAGGATTTATGTATTTGAAAGGTGGAGTTATAGACAGAGAAAAGGAGAGACAGAGAGAGATCTTCCATCTGCTGGTTCACTCCCTAAATGGCCACAATGGCTGGAGCCAGGCCCATCTGAGGTCAGGAGCCAAGAGTTTCTTCCAGATCTCCCATGCGGGTGCAGGGGCCCAAGGACTTGAGCCATCTTCCACTGCTGTCTCAGGTCATTGCAGAGAGCTGAATTGGAAGAGGAGCAGCTGGGACACAAACTGGCACCCATAGGGGATGCTGGTACCTCAGAGGCTTAGTCCACGTTGCCACAGCTCCAGCCCCTAAGTTTGATTTCTAAATTTCTAAATCCTGTCACTTTCCTCTGAACACACACACACACACACACACAAACACACAACTTGGCAGTTATTAGCACATATGCCAAGACAATTAACATATTATTGGATTTTTCTATATGTGAAATAAGCAGATAGTAAAGTGCCCTACCAGCCAGATCCTGAAAAATATTTTTGCTCCATTTTCTTGACCTGGAGTTATAGCCAATTGCACAACCAGGAAAGTTAAGAATAGCATGCTAGTTCAATAGTTGAGGGGAAATATAAATAAATTCAAGGAGGCTTGGGTAAATTCATGCAATACAGATCCAAGATAAGAGGTAAGAACTTGGAGGACACCTCCAATTTTAGAGTTAACATTCAGAGAATAACCATGGCTTCTCCTAGTTCATTTTGGTTTTGTCTTAAAACTTGCCTATCTGGAACTGTCTCAAGAGCTGATCTACAGGGCCTGGCTTATAATCTTTCACAAGATTGTTTCCCAGCATCACAAGAAATAAGACTATTTAATATGAAAACAAATATGCAGCAGCAGCATATATTAGGCTTGTCTTCAAATATTTGAAAGGGAGACATTTTTAAGATGGACTTGTTCTGTGGGACCCTCAGGGACAGAACAAAAATCAAAGAGTGAATATCACAAGGATTGTAACTTCAGATAAGTGTAAAACATTTCTAATAGAACAATCCAAAGATAGAATGGGCTGTCTCCATAGATAGTGAGCTGTTCATCTCTGAGGGGGTTCAAGAATAGGCTAATGGCCAGCTGTCAGAAACATTGAATAGGGAACTCAATAACCTGATGAATGGCTGCACTGAGCCCGTGTTTTCCAACACTGGTTGCATATGAAATCATTTGGGGAGCTATTTTAAAACACAGCCTATTGGGTTTCATGCCTCTGCTTCAAGATGATGATTTTTATGGGTTCTGGTAATCCATGTTTTTAAACCAGCACCCCAAGTCATTTCAACACAAGTGACTCTTTGAAGAATATTCAACTACACAACATATAGGAGAAGTTCTGCTTTGGTGTTTTAAGTTTGTTTGTTTGTTCTTCCTATATAAAGGATGCCGGAAGGAGGCTGGCTAGACCTGCACAGCAGGAAAAGGTATCTTGAGAGTGATCCCAGCTGACTGGCTGAGGTGCAGCCCCCAACCCTGAGTGTCTTTGTCAGAGAAGGAGAGAAAGGACACATTTGCCTCTGTTCAACAGAGACCAATGGAAACGATCGCTCCAGGAGCTAGTATGTGAGGCTCAGCTGGCACTGTTGCATTAACGCTTCGCCAAAGCATTAGGGAGCCCCAAGCAAAGCTCTCTATTAGGGAAGCTCAAGCTATGGGATCTGGCTGAAGACCATGAATGATAGAACACTGAAAACTCAAAGTGGGAGAAAATGAAACTGCAGGAGAATAATGCCCAGAAACCTGGAAATGTTTACAATTTTGTCCTTTTTTCTCCTATGATACAGATTAACACCCTTTCTTTTCTACGGCTTATTTACCAGGTGGGTCTTGGATATCTTTATACACTCTTTAAGGAGCCCCAACCCTCAAACTCCCTATCCTAGAGGACTGAGGGTTGCCAGGTCCAAATGCTGGTTACCAGTGGAGATTTTCTGTCAGTATTATGGGCATAAAGGCATTTAACCTAGATTAAAATGATCTAGGTTAAAGGGATTTTTTTAGGGGAAATGGGAAAGAAGTTGAAGACAGACAAGAAACCTGGAAGTTTCTACCCTTGACAAAGACGCTCTCCCCTACTTTTTGTTAACTACCTTTTATATATCTTTTTCTTTCCTTTACTTACTTGGTGTTGAGTGGTCAGGGCTAATATGTTAGTGTTTTTTCTAGAAGCTTCAGGGAACCTCTTACCTTAAATATCACTACCTAGAAGAATTTGGGTGAATATTCCCAATGCTAGCCAGCATGGAGAAACCAAAATCACAGAATGGAAGAATTAGGGACACAAGAAATCTCCTAAAAGAAAGGAGAAAATGGGACAGAAAGAGAAAGTTGCTCAAGAGCTTGGAAACTCAAGCCAACCTGACGAAGCCAACCTGCAAGCCCTCCCTTCTGCCATCTGATGCACTGGGCTTCTGTGTTGGTGTTTGTACCAAGTTTTCAGGGAGTCCCATGCTTCAGACTTCCCCAGCATGGAGGACAGTAGGCATGCAAAGAGGAGAGCTGGCTTTCACATGGGGAAGTTCCAGTATTAAAACATGATTGCAAGTGATGGGCAAGAGAAATGTCCTTAAGAATTAAAAGGGACAGAATGACAAATTGCACCAAGAGCTTTAAATTCTTAGCCATTAGCCAAAGCTTCCCCCACTGTCCCATTGCCAACCCTCGATTTTCCCTGTTTGTCCCTTTACATGCCTTTTATGAGGAGGTGGCTCTATTGTGTTGCTGCATTTCAGAGGCTTCTGGGTGCCTCATGCCTCAAAGTTCCCAAGCTAGAGGACTGTGGCTGGGTAGACATGAACCTCATCACCAGGAAAAGCTCGAAATTAGAAGTATGTCAGTGCTGTCAGGAAGAAGAAAGATTTTCAAATTGGTACAGAAGGAAAAGATGAGCCAGGAGTCTGGAACTTCCCATCTTGTAGCCAGAAGTACATGCCTAATGTACCACTTCCTATTCCTATTCCCTTTTCGCTTTGCCTCCTTGACCTGCTGAATCTGAGCACTGGATAACCAAGATAGTTGTACTAGTTTCTCGTAGAGGCACTAAGAAAATGAGGGGTCTCTTTCCCACATAAAAGACTTCAGGGTGAGGAGCTCCAAGTGCCTACATGGCAGCCTGAAGCCTCCTGGAAGTAAGTGGAGGTGATTGGTGGGGGGAATAAGAGCTGGACGTCGTCCTTTTAGTATCACTACCAAGGAGGGTTAGTGAACGCCCATCTTTCTGGAAAGCAGTGGTCTTGTGGTTGGTAACCAAACAGAAGTACTGACTCTTAGGCCTTAAAGGAAGAAGCAGAATTTCTGTGATGCTCTCTCCCTGCATCCCTTTTGTTAATTCTATGATACCATTTCCATTTAAATATGCTGTATACTATTTAAACAGAAATGTAATAATGTCAAAGGCATCCATCCATGAAGTAGGTGGAAGATATCTATTGAATATGGGTTCCAAGTTGATGGTGAAAGCATTCAGAGCCTCAAGAAATAAATTCTTTCCAGCCCAGAGGCTAGACTGCTCAGCCTTCATCCATACCAGTGGTCACCAGCAGCTGATCAATTTTCTAATCAGTACAACCTTTTCCAATTATGATTAATCCATGGACATTGCTAAGATTCATACCAGGTTAAGCTGGACCTGTTAATAAGGTAGTATTTTTCCACCACAGTTTATTTGTATCTCTGATAGATACTTAAGAGGAAACATTCTTTTTTTAAGATTGATTGATTCAAAAGGCAGAGGGGGAGAGGAGAGAGAGAGATCTTCCATCCATCAGCTGGTTCATTCCCCAAATGGCCACAAAAGCCAGGGCTAGGCGCAGCCAAAGCGAGGAGCCAGGAACTCCATCACAGTCATTGTTGGAAGGAACTCAAGTACTTGGGACATCATCGTCTGCTTTCCAGGTGTGTTGGCAGGGAGCTAGATCAGAAGAGTAGCCAGGACTTGAACCAGCACTTCGATATGGGATGCCAGTATCACAAATGGTGGCTTAACTCACTACACCACAATGCCAGCCCCCATTCCATTTTTCTAAATACCTTTAGGGTGCCATCATCTCCCCAACAAAAATGTTGATCTTGATTACTCCAGAAAGGAGACCTCCATTTGCCCCCTTGTTGGGGAATGATTTTCTTTTTCTTTAATGAAGACTAGATCAGTTCTTGTGAGGCTAGGGTACAATCTTTTGCACTCTGTTCCACTGTGACCCTTGTTTTTCCCATGGATACCTCGTTCTGCCCTTCACTCTTTGGGGAAGCAGCATAGTATTCATTTTATCATGCCCTCTGACCTTGAATCACCTTGCACTGGCTTTTTTGTTTCATCCTCCCTAGCTATTTGTGAACTTGCCATTCTGCCAGACCAAAGATGAACAAGAACTAGTTAGAAACATTTGTTACCTTTAAAGTTTTCTCTTTCTTACAAAATCTTTGCCCAATATAATACAGCTGGGCCCTACCTTAAGTAATCTATACATCAGAAAATACAGAACTGATGAAGGTAATTAATAATAACTACTCACATTAGAAACATATTCCTCCCTATAATATTGAGATCCCATAGTGCATTTTGGTGTTGACAGATGTTAATCACTTGTGAAACAAACTAAGAAGGCTTTCAGAAATAAACACAAAAACAGTCCACGGATTGATAGAGAAACAAATTTGATTTTCAAAGAGGAATCTAATTATGGCACAGTTTTTTCTAGTAATTCATCTGTTACATAATGGAAGACATACTCTTATTTAAGCAAGGCAGCACAAACTAGTGAAAAAGTTTAAAGGCATTACAAAACTGACTTGCTGGGGCCAGCATTGTGGCACAGCGGGCATTGTGGCACAGCAGGCTACCCTGCTGCCTGCAACACCAGTGTCCCATGAGTCCTGGCTGTTTCACTTCTGATCCAGCCTCCTGCTAATGCGTCTCAGAAAACAGCAAATGATGGCCCAAATACTTGAGCCCCTGCCTCCTACATGAAAGACACAGATGAATTTCCGGCTCCTAGCTTCAGCCTGGCCCAGCCCTGGCTGTTGCAGCCATCCAGAGAGAGAACCAGCAGATGGAAAATCTCTCTGTATGTCATTCCCTGTCTGTAATTTTGCCTTTCGAATAAATATATAAATCTTAAAAAAGAAAAAAAGAAAAGAAAAGCTACTTGCTGAGATTGAGCCAGTCTACATAGGTATGGCTACCTCATTCCAGAAGTCTCAACAAGTCTGGTAGTTAAGCTTGGAGTCTTCCTGACACATACTGAACATTTTTAAAACCTTTTTGGATTCATGTCCTCCTAATGTGTGCTATATATCCAGCATGTGCCACGTTGCTAGGCTGGAAACAATGAGAAGCTTAAAAGTCCTGCAGTCTTTGATTTTGTGTTTAAATTCATAACCTTAATGTTGCATTAAGGGCCTATTTTGCATACCTGTTTGATTGTACCATCTTAAAGAACCATTTAAACCTGGAGAAGACAGCATGACTCCTACCTTTCTTCTCGTTAATAACATACTTTCCAGTGAGTGGATAATGAGTGACTTGGATGGAAATCAGTAGAAATGCAGATTGCCATTAGATGGGGTTGGGGGGGGGGGGATTCCCTTCCCTTCACAATACTGACAAGTAATTTTGAGACTGATGGTAGAGAAAACAAGCCTCAAAGAAAGATGGCTATCTAGGAAGGCTCTTAATTAAATATTCTGTTGTCTTTACATGTTGGGTTGTGAAGGAACAGCCATCCTATGGAAATTATATTTTGCAAGTGATTTGAAAAATTTCAGGCTAATGAAAACAAGTTCTTTAATTATAGAGGAAAAAACCAGGTAACTCTTGGCCACAGATTATCCCTAATGGGTTCTGAAAAACATACAAGTCTGAATAAGCATTCTTTAGTTTGAATTAACTACAGTCAGAGGCACTTAGCTACAGTTAGAGATGCTGGTGGGAGGTAGTGGACAGTAAGCATTCTAGCTGGAATATAAGGCAGACAGGGGAATCTTAAAGGAAAACAGGACTTTTTTTTAAAAAAAAGTAGTATGGCCTACTCCACTTTTCTGGAATAACAGATAATAATCCTCTTACTCAAGATACAGAGGGCCAGTTTTTCAAGTTACTATAATTCTCTGGTAATACATTGCTGGCACAGAAACAGGGTCTTACAGGAAACACATTTCAAACCAATGACTGCTAATTATCCCACAGTCCACCAGATTCACAGGTACCAGAAAATACATGACACTTGAAATGCAAGCCAGGCTTTCAGTTGCCCTTTACTCCTCCAAGTCCTTTAGAATGCACCAGGGCTTCCTCCTACAATTTGACTACTGGTGCTTACACTATAGGGTGAAACTATACCAATGAGAAACTCAAATCAAATGAAATAATAGTATGGATAGGTTGACTCTGGAGGATTTTCTGACTTGGGTTTTGTTTTTGTTCAGTACTGTCAGTAAATATACAGGCCTGAATATAAAACAAAATGGTTTTCTAGTTGAGAGAGAGAGAAAAGAAGAAGGAGGAGGAGGAGGAAGAGGTTGGTGGAGGGGGAGGAAGGGGGGGAGGGAGGGAGGGAGGGAGGAAGGAAGGAAGGAAGGACGAAGAAAAGAAAAAGAGAGAGGAAAGGAGAGAAAAGAAAAGACAGCTCTGCTTCAGATCATGGTTCTGTTCTGGTTTTGTTTTCTGATGGATTTGACTTGCAAATCTGAAATCTGGCAACATGCATTTCAGTTTGGGGTTTTGGTATAGCTGGTATGACAGCAACCAAGCTGAATACAAGCTGCCTAATTCCCAAGGACTTAACTCCATAGGAAATGTTAGTTACATCCCACTTTTATGACTCAAATAAAGCAAATTTACAGTTTTGACCTTAATGGAACAGTAACACAAAAGCATTTGGAATGAGCACTTGATAAAGTTATTTGCAATTTTTAGGGAAAAATATTGATGGAGATTCTACCACTTTCAACTTCGATGGTACTCAGTCCTGTAGCCCACCTATTAGTGCTGATATAGGGAAGAACACTTTACAAAAAAAACTGGGGGCAACTGTGGCTGCTCATCTGAACTGGAATTTTTCTCTTAGAAAGGAGTCAGAGACAGAAAGTGGAAACAACCAAATATAACAACGCACAGGGCCAGACAAAGAAAATCAGCCTGGGTAGAAATTCAATTCTATTTTTTATTCACAAATGTTTCCTTGCTCTTATGAAACAAACTATGGTTCTTAATCAGGAGTAACAAGAATATTCTTGCACACATACCTAGATCCAAGAGCTCATTTATTCTTAATTGTACACACACAGGATAAATTTAGAGGAAATCATCTCTGCATGTGCCTAAAGAATTTCTGCCCATGCAAATATAATAGCAGACCTTTCTCTAGAAAGGTCTTCCATAAACACATGCTGAGTAAGCCCTTCCAGAACTACACATTAGCTCCCAATAGAGCAGGAGTTATGTTCCTCCCTTGCCCTTTGACTAAGGCTATGCCCAGCCCTCCAACTGGTACTGGCAAGACTTCCATTTGATGCAGTCATCACCTGCACATCAGGGTAAACTATAAAAATGAACAACGTTGTTCTCAGTGCCCTTTTGCTGCTTTTTTGCTGTTGTTGTTCATTTATTTGAGTGGCAGAGAGAGAAAGTGCACATAATTGAGTGTTAGCTCCTTTCCACTGGTCTGCTCCCTAAATGCCTGCAACAACCAGGGTGAAACCTGGGAGCTTCGAACTCAATCCAGGTCTCCCATGTGGGTGGCAGGAACCCAAGTACTTGAGCTATAACTTCTACCTCTCAGGACAACCATTAGCAGGAAGCTAGAATCAGGAGCAGAGTTGGGACTCAAACTCAGTACTTCAATATGGGATGCAGGAGTCTTAACCACTAGGCTAAATGCCCAACACCCCCCTCCCTGGCCTTTGCTTGCCTTTTGGTGCTTCTCTGGTTTTTCTTTACTTATGCTATGGACCTGTGCTGCCCAATATCTAGCTACATGTAATTATTTAAAGTAATTTAAAATTCAGTTCTTCAGTAGTACTAGCTACATTTCAAGTGCTCAATAGATATGTGTGTACCTAGAAGCTGCCATGTAGGATAGCACAGATATAGAACATTTCAGAAAGTTGTATTCGGTGACAATTCTGTTAGTTCCTTTAGCTTTTTGAGCGTAAGGACCATGTCTCCCACACTCACCTCCCGCACGGCACCTACCACAATACTTGTTACAATTGTTGAATGGGTCAGAAACTCACCAAGTGCTTACTATGCTGCCATGAGCTATGCTAAATTCAGTATAAGCAGTCTATCATTTCATCATCCCATGAACATTATAAAGGGGGTCCTATTACTATCCCTGTTTTTCAGATGAGAAAATACCAAAGCCAGGTCTTTGTATGTTCAGGACTTATGTTCTTAACCACCGTTTTATATGCCAAAACAAAACTTCAGGTAACTGCAAATTTCATCACAGACAGACAGACTTATTCCAGGACACTGATGACTAGTAGTTTCTCCACAACATTCATACTGACCAAGGCAGACTAAAGAAAGATTGGAACTAAGGTCTGAGCGTGCATATTGGGGACATAAAAAAAGTATGCTGATTTGTGTTTAAGTGTGGGTATCAGATAAAGTAGCTATCTAACTGCCTCTCTAAATGAAATAACAGAAAATTAGTAGTTTTACTGGCATTTTGCATATAGAGCTCACTGCCTTCATCCCAATAGTGAAATCTAATCATTTGTGAAGTCACTTCCATTTGCTATACTTACTAGAAGTTTCTGTAACTTGAACTTCCATGCTGCACAGTTTGTGCCAAGACATGCAAACGCCAGAAAATCAATTTTCCTGCAGCTTTTACAGTCAATGTGTTTGCCAGACAAAACCCCAGCCAACCACTTTTTTTTTTTATCAGCATAGCGCCTTTAGAAATAATACTTACCGGAACGCTCCTAACACAGCAAGAAGGAAAAGACTTAAATCTAAGCCCAACTGTGCAAAATGGAGAGCCACAGGAGAAAGTAAAATGTGAATATACTGAAATTGAACATTTTAGTGGCCCCATTTGGCCTTATAAGGTATTCAGTGCCAGGCATCTAGCAAGTTAGCTTTGATTCTAGTCTATGCCTCTGTAGCACTGATGACACTTGATACCTGTCACCTCCTTGTGCCCATGCCCTCATGTGTCCCCTGACTTAGCAGGGCAGCACTCTCCCTTACCTGCCTCCCCAAGACCTATCTTGATTTCTCTTCCTTTCAATAATCATTTGACACAAATTCTCTAACAAACCAAATCATACAAAGGTGGTGCAGATGGAATCTGATAACTTCCCGTTTGCAACAAAGGTATAATCTAATTTATTGAGGGATCACTACATGTTCAGCACTATGCTGAGCCTTTATATGATTTGTTGTATGTAATACCCTATCTCAAATTCAGAGATAATTATTAAAGTCTTAGAGAAATTTAAGTAACTTGTCCAGGTCAATCAGAAGGAATCTCTAAAGTGGCAGGATTGAAGGCCTTCTGACAGGCGTGGTGGGTTACAATATCAGTGCCTCTTACCTCCAAGAATGTTGCAGAGACTTCAAAGCTGAACAAAGAAAGAAGATTAAGACATGTCAAAACAACAGGTCAGGGGCCAACGCAGTGGCTCACTTGGTTATTCCTCTGCCTGCAGTGCCAGCATCCCATATGGATGCCGGGTTCTAGTCCCAGTTGCTCCTTTTCCAGTCCAGCTCTCTGCTGTGGCCCAGGAGGGCAGTGAAGGATGGCCCAAGTGCTTGGGCCCCTGCACTCTCATGGGAGACCAGGAAGAAGCACCTGGCTCCTGGCTTCGGATCGGCACAGCGCAGGCCATGGCGGCCATTTGGGGAGTAAACCAACAGAAGGAAGACCTTTCTCTCTGTCTCTGTATCTCTGTCTATAACTCTACCTGTCAAATAAATAAATAAAAATTAAAAAAAAAACAGATCAAAGAAGTAAATTTCAGTCAATTCATTGACATTTTGGTCAATATAGTCACTAGCAATTTCTCCACTGGGAGGCAGTGTGGAGTAGCAGGAAAAGCACAGATTTGGAAGCCAACATTCCTAGATATTAATACTAGTCTAACACTTTGCATCTATGTGGCCTTGGAATTACCACTTCACCTCTATAAGTTTTGGAAGGAGAGGGGAGGGGGCGATATAGATGTAGGTGTCAAATGATCTGGGTTAAAATCTTAGCCATTCATTTATTTACTTAGTATCTATTGAGTGTATGCTAATTGATAGCCATTGTTCTGAGTGTTCAAAGCAAAACAAAGTCCTTGTGTTCATTATAGTGGGTGAGACAAAAACAGCCTAAACAGTGTAAATACAACATGTTTCAGTTGGTGTTAAACACAATTTTAAAAAAGCAGAAAAGGAGACAAAATGTTGGGACTGCTATTTCATCTTGGCTGATTATGGAAGACCTTTCTGACATTTGACCAGACACCCAAATGAATTGAGGGAACCGATCAGGCTAACTTGAGGTGGAGTGTGGTGATGATAAAAGCATTCCATATAGAGTAGCACAAGTGAAGGCCCTGGCATGGGAATGCACCTGGCTGGTCTAAGAAAAAGGGCCCATGTTACTGGATTGAAATGAGAGAAGGAAAGAGTGGTAAAAGATAAAAGTGAAGAAGACAACAGGACAGAGCCGGCTCTGCTCTGTTCTAAGACCTGGCAAAGATGCTGGATTTTATCCTGTTTGATACAAAGTCATTTAGAGGGCTTCAGGCAGAGGCATGACATGATCCAATTTATGTGCAAAGCTAACTCACATTGCTATGCAAGGACAATAGCCTAAGGAGCAGGGAATCTACTTGAGAAGCGATTGCAATATTTCAGGTGAACAATGATTGGCTTGGTTTAGGGTGGAAAAGTGGTTGCATTTTGAATATATTTTGAAGCTTGAGCCTACAGGGTGTGGAATGTGAGACCAGAGAGAGAAGTCAGGGATGACTAGAAGGATTTTGGCCTAAGCAGCTAGACAGATTGGACGGCGGTACTATTTTTTGCTGCTGGAGAACAGTGGAGGAGTAGAAAGCAGAGGTTGAAGAGAACTAGGAATTCATTTCAGCCATGCTAAGTTGGAAATGTCTATCAGATGTCCAGGTAGAGACGTCAGGCAGGCATTTGGATAGACAAGTCTGGGGTATAGAGAGGTCAGAGCTAGAAATTTAACCAGCTGTATCCTCTGGAGCAAATAAATTCTATAAGCAATATAGTTACTACCTCAAAAAAATGGAGATAATATTGGTTTCACAAGGTCATTTTAAGGATTAACAGCAATGTATGTAACGCATGAAACACCATTCCTGGTACATGTATGAATTGCTAAATAATGGTCACCCTGTCATTAATAGTATTCATTGCAATAACTGGCAGCTAGTTGTTGTTATTATAGGACCATTGTATATCTAATTATTATTATTCTAATTATTGTTGTTATTGTAGGATCTAATATATTCTATATTAGAATGTAGACTATTAGAATCACTTAGGAAGCATTTTTTTTAAATGTTGGCCCCACTTTGGGCAGAATGACAGAGCAGTGATCAGTAGCTTACCAGGTAAATCATACAGATAGAGACCAGATGAGCCAGCTGTAACATAACTTCCCTTCAGGTTAGTTCCTGCTCATCTTTTGGAAAACTAACATTACAAAAAAAGAACACACTAAGTGTAAATTTTGGGCTCTTCTAAATATCCCTGAGCAAATTGCTACTGCTTCTTTTCATTTCTCTACCATTTCATGAGAACATGAGAATAGTTCTTGCTGTGGAAACCTGGAAGAAACCACCGCCGTGGAAACTCAAAATAGTACATCTCCAGAGTAGATTTTTCTCCCTAATAGAATATTTTTCTTCTCATTTCCTAGGACTGCATTGTCAGGTTTGGCCTCTGCACTATAATTAATTGAGTTGAGGATAACAAGAGTACTGAAATTTTTTAAATACCTTAATTATAGAAAATAAAAATACAGTTGGAGTCACAAGGCATTTAACCTAGTGGTTCAGATGCTAGCTAGGATAACCGCATCCTATATTGGAGTACCTTGGTTCAATATCTGCCTCCAGCTCTTAGCTCCAGTTTTCTGTTAATGCAGACCTTAGGAGATGGCTTTACATAATGGCTCAGGTAATTGGGTTTCTCTTCCTGCCACTCAAATGGGAGACCAGGATTGAGTTCCTAGCTTTAGCCTGGCCCAGCCCTGGCTATTGTGGGCACTTGGAGAGTGAAATAGCAAATGGGAGTGTTTGCTCTCGCTCTTGCTCAAATAAAATTTCTAAAATTGTTTTAAAAATGCAGCTGGAAAATTAAATCCAAGTAGCCAAAGGTGATAGGCTCTGGATTTCTGAAGACAAAATTTCATTGAAAAATAGAACTCTGGCCAGCTGAAGGAAATGACCCTTGTAATGTTTAATAGTGACACCAGGTCTAGGAGCAATCCACTGCATGAAAGTCAGTGAATTTGAGGCTTTTCTATAGTGGAAGGGGGTGGCAGATGCATTTTCTCTGTGGCCCATTCTCTGTTCCAAAAATGGATTCTGCAGTCTAAAGGTCAGGATATGTAGTTAGCAAAGTTAGCTTTTCTATATACACACATACAAAACCTCTCCTTTACCCAGTTGATGTGTCTACCATTAGGCAATCATTCCTTTAGCTGTGTTTTGACCTTTAGTAAGATGAAAATTCTTCTGCAGGGGGATCACACTTTCAACTGTTACTTATACCTCGATGTGAATGTTTCCAATATTTTTCTGAGAGCAGGATGGGGTAGGGAAGTGTATCTTGTACCTGGTAAGGCAGGAGGGAGAGGTAAGACGGCCCAGGAAAGAGTAAAAAACGAGGAGCATCTTGTAACAATAAAAGATGGCTCGCAGTCCTGCTTGGTGGTCCATATTTATATATTTTCATTGTCAAAAAAAAGGAGAAACAATTTTCTCTACTTCTAGTTTAGAAAGTAGAGTTTTCAAGTGGATTAAGAGTGAGATACCTTGGTCCCCAATCTACATTCCAGGAACCCTTGACAGTATGTTAAAAGCATAGGCATCATTTCAAGCAGAATTTGGATGGCCTTTGCCCAGCCCTAGAATATGACTAACAATTGTCCCTTGGCCTACCTGGGAACAGTGTACTGTTTAGGAGCACAGACTCTGGAGGCTGCCTGAGAGAGTTTCCAGAGCCCCATTGTACAGCTCTGTGGCCTTAGGCAAGTTACTTAACTTGTCTGTGACTCTGTTTCTGCATTGTTAAAATGAGTAATAATATATTTCACAGAGTCGTGAGGATTCCATGAGTTAACTAACGTATGTAAAACACTTAAAATAGAGCTTTGAACAAAACATGTGCTCAATTAAATGTTAGCTGTGATGGTCTTCCTCACTTAACGGTGGCTCCAACAAAGCCCACATTGCAGGGTTTCTCAGCCTCGGCACTATTAACATTTGGAGTCAGGTAATTCTTGGTTGTAGGTGCTGTCCAGGGTGTTTAGCAGCATCGTTTGCTTCCATCCATTGGATACCAGTAGCACTCCTCTTCCCAACTTGTGACAATTAAACAAGTGTCCAGATGTCACCAAATGCCTCCTGGGAAGCAAAGTCATTATAGACTGAGAGCCACAGGGGAAGAAGACACTGTGTCCCTTCTTCTATTCCCCCCAGAATGGGGCTGTGGGACTTTAGAAACATTTTCTCTAAGAGTGTGCTGACTCTGCCTTTCAAAGTCATTTAGCCCCTGGTGCTACCTTCAACGCATTGGACTATGCTTAGTCTGACTCTGCAAGAGAAGCAGAAAATGAATCAGAATAGTAACCTGACTTAGCATGCCAGGGAGGGACACCAGGAAGGTCACTGGAAACCTAGCAAAGTTGTCACCTACAGCTTTGCAAAGGAAGGAGACAGCTAAAATAGCACTCTTTGAGCTGGAAGGAAACCTGTCCCTGGACTTCAAGATGGCTTGAAAATGTGAGGCAAAGGTATTTTCAATGAGTATTTGACATTTGAGGGCAAAACTCAATGTCTAGGCAAAAGATGACCTCCGATGCCACTGAAGTTATCTAAAAGCCCAGCCCCTAAAATAACTCAGCCAGGATCACAACACACCAATAGAAAAGCTCAGAATAGAAACCAGCATTTCTTGCTTCTTCTTTCTCCTGTTCTCACCAGTCCACAGTCACAAGGCAGTGGCTGATTGTCTGAAGCAAAAAGAAGCTGACAAGCAATATTTATATGAATGTTTAAAATTGTGTGAAGGAAAGAAAGTGAAATTGGGGTTTCGGTCATGCTTTAGAAATAAAATCATTTCCTATGTACCTTGCTCCAAATCAAAATGGAAACCATTTTCTATGCTTTAGAGGGAAAATTGTAAAACTCAATGATTCCTTTCTCCAAATGCACCTCAGAGCTGTTGATTTCTTCAAAGCAGATGTGGAAGAAAAACATGTGTCATATACATTTGGCAAGCCATATGGGCTCTTCGTCTTCTGGCCCAAATTGCTCTGAGCCCTTCATGTGGTGAAGTGTGGACACCAGGGGCCTGCAGCAGGCTTACACTAAGTGACAAGAACATTCATTTATTCCAGTGCATTCGTACGGGAGGATTGGCATTAATTTGCAGTTTGCCTGATTTAAAAGAAAACAGCTTGGCTAGGAAGTAAAAATGTTTTTGAAGACGAGTTCCTCTCATGCATCTAAAAGAAAACCATCAATGTTAGAGCAGAAGGGGCTGGGGCTACAGAAGAAAGACCGATCTGTAGCCTAGAATTCATAAGACTGGGGTGCAATCTCAGCCTGTGTGACGTGGGGTAAGTGACTGAGTCACTGACAATTCTTTCAATTTCTCTATAGGAGATCCTTCAAGGTGGCATGTTGGTGGGGACTTACTTGGAAACTGCTTTCATAGCAAGCCCATAGTTTTTCCCAGGCTTGTTTATTTGTGGTGGCTTCGGAGTAAGCCAATGGGAACAAGGGGGTAAGCCAAAGCCCTCTCCGGCATCTCTTGGCATCGCTACTGCACTTGCCCTCTCTCCCCCTTGCTTCTGGCATTTATAAAATGTGAATTGATTCTTTCATTCAGCAAATTTAGTGAGCACCACTGGGCCCATACGCTGTTCTCAGTGCTAGGGATGAAGTAAGGAACAAACAATAGCTGCTGCAGCTGCCTCACGAGGCTGCTGTAGGCTTTACATGAGAGAGTGTGTGTAAAATCACGCTGGCAATCCGAAAGCCATATGCAAATACAAGGTTTAAGATATTTGACTGTCTCCTGCTTCCAGTGATGACAAAGCTAAGGCCTCTATGCATAAGGAAAGGGGAATGTGTGAAAGGCGATATGACAGACAACAGTCTTATCACAGAAATCTCCCTTCCGTGGGCCTAATCCAAGGGCTTGAAGCTTCCACTGTCAAGAGCTACAACCTAAGGAATGCCTGCAGTCTTGACACTTATCAAGAACTTGAGACTAGGCCCGCCCTGCCCACACTTTACCCCTCCCCCTTTCTACCCAGCCCACCCCACTAGGACAGACAAGCACACTGGTCTTTCCCATCCAATCGAAACTTCGGAACTGCAAAGAGGGGAGCAGGAAGGAAAGGGAGGCTAGCAGCTCTCCGGAGCAGCTGCATTGTCAGCTTCCTTTCCTTCTGCTACCGTGCCTTGGAGGCATCACCTGTCCAATCCCAGTATTTGATCAACTCTGTGAGGCAACATTTGCTCCTGAATGTTGGGGAGGGATGCAAGGCACACAGGGTTTCTATAAAGCGCTCAGTTCACACAGGGGCCCAAAGCTGCCCTTTTGAATTTGTGCCAGCCAGCAATGCCATCTGAGCCTTTATTAACAGCAAAATTTTCAGAGGAGACTAAATGGTTCAAAAGGAAAAAAAACAGATTATAGTTTGTAATTATATTCTCTTCATTAAAGATATCATCTAGAGAAGAAATTGACCAAGTTGCCAAGCAATGTGTAGTCTGTAATAAACAGAGAAGCAAAATGAATGAGAAGACATTTTGTTTGAAATTCTTGCCATATTTCCCTTTCTTCGGGTCCTATACACAGGGATGGCCTTCTCTAGCCCCCAAAAGTCACTTTTTAAAAAAAATCTATTTATTTTATTTAAAAGGCATAGTTACATAGAGAGAGAGAGACAGAGAGAGGGAAAAATCTTCCATCTGCTAGTTCACTTCCCAAATGGCTGCAATGGCTAGGACTGAGCCAGGCTGAAGCCAGGAGCCAGGAGCTTAATCTGGGTCTCCCATGGGGGCAGGGGCCCAGGGACTTGGGCCATTTTCTGCTGCTTTCCCAGGTGCATTAGCAGGGAGCTGGATCAGAAGTAGAGCAGCCAGGACTCCAACTGATGCCTAGATGAGATGCTGGCATCACAGGCAGTGACTTAACCCACTATGCCACTATGGCAGCCCCCAAAGTCATTTTTTTACAATGCCAAGAAGCCCACTCTACTTTTCAGGATGTGAGTCTCCTATTCAAGGAAAAATGAACCTCAGCAAAAAGCCAAATTTCTCCATTTTTTTAACCTTTCATGATTTACTACAAATAGTTGGAACTGTGACTACTAAATCCATGAATGCTAGGGTTCTACATTATTAGCTGTTTTAAATTCATCTGTTCCTCCTCAGTTCCTGCATTTCTCCTTTGGCTTTTGTTTGCTAATTATCTAGCAGTGCTATGAGAATTTCCCATGTCCTCTCTGCATAACTATTGTTTGTGCCTTCTTAGGTACAAAATGGTGCTCTGTGGGGTGAGAAAAAAAATAAAATGAATCATGGCAGGTTGAAGAAAAATGAACTTGTTATTATGTATCTTGCCCATAATTTTTGTAATTTCTCCCAGTTGATTAAGATTCAGTCCCTTTTATTGCCTTTGATATTTCAGCCAAAATAAGACATAGTGGAAAAAAATTAAAAATTCTAGTGATGTTTTTTCTTCTTTTTGATCTGAATCTTTTACCATCACTTAAACACTAGTTAGGAAGATAAATGTTGCAGCTTAATTTTTTTTTCACTTGTGAACCATTTCTTTCACTCCCTTCTAACCTCGTTCGGAATTTAGTCGTCATCTAGGGCCCAATCATTTCTGCCACTAACTAACTTGTCATTTATTGCACTCATTAATATCTGCTGCGTGGACACCACATTTAAAGTGCCCACTTCAAGTACTGCCATTTATTCTGCTAGAAATGCATCATTACCTAAAGGAATAAACCTTTTAACCTGTATCAGCAATCAAAGAGCTCAAGTAAATGATGAAGTAAATGAGCTCAAGTTACAGTACACTTGGAATAGAATTGATGGATCCCTCTGCCCTTGGCTTATAAATTTATATTTGGAAGTAATGACCTGTTTGCAAATAGTATAAGAGACAAATTCATCTAGAGCCCCACACCCCCTGCCTGCTACTGAGGTCAGATTAGGCTAAAATAAAGAACACAAAATACCTCTTTATATGTGTATAAAAAAGATGCCTACTACAGACTTACCTATAATGCCAAAAAACTGGAATGATCTAAAAGTCCTGGGGGGGGGGCGTCAATACTGTATAGTATATTCATTGACTAAAGATTGAAGTACTAGACAGCTATTAGAAAGAAGATATGTTTATTCAAGTAAACGTATAAAGAGGTACAAGGGAACAATAAAGGCCCAAATCAGTATAGTGGTTACTTTGTGTGACTAAGGAGGGATACATAACTGGGACAGGTGAATAGGCAAATTTAACTGACTTCATAATGTTTAATTTCTTAAACTTTGTAGCAGGCACACAGTGTTCTGACATTATTTCTACGTCTTTCTGTGCACTTGAATTATTTACTTTGAAACTCCTTTGGGCAACTGACTAGGGAATTCTACTGACAAAAGTCACTGACAACATACTTCATTATAATACTTAGAAATGTTTATGTGTCCAATGAGGATAATGGGACATGGAATGTGCATAAATGACTATGGGTGAGATTTCAATCACAGACGTCCCTCATTATTGAGGATTATTAGGAAGGAAGTTATTGGTACAGGCTTCAGAGGCAGGCTAAGTGGCATGTATAAAAAGGGCTGCAAAACATAGCAGATTAGGCAAGATGACCTTTAGAAATAAGGTATAGAATCCTACAGTGCTTTAAAGCTAGTGCTGGTTTTTAACCATCCTTCTTATATCTCTGACCAGCAATCCGTTTGTTACCCCAAGCAGGCCCAAGCTTCAGTTATTAACCAAACATATCTTTGGTAGCTACCCTGTATCAGGTATCATGCTGCCTGCCAAGAAGGCTATGAAAGTGAGCAATACATGGACTTTGTCCACAGAAATGTTCAAGTAATGAAGGCAAGACAAACACATAGCCAGCTTCCAGCAATGCAATATCGAAAGCTCTAAAGCAAAGAGGTGGCAAAGTTCTTTGGGAAGACAACAGAGGAAGCACTTCCACAGGAGTGGGAGAAAGGACAGATTTCACAGAAGACATGACATTTACTCTGAACTTGGTAGGATGAATAAAATAATTCAGGCAGAAGCAACATGCTAACCAAAGACAAAAGACATGAAATTATGAGAACCATAATGTAATCCAGTCTCACTGGACTTCTCTCACATGGGAGAGTTTAGTCAATATCATAAGCCAGGAGCCAGGAGCTTCTTCTGGATCTCCCATGCGGGTGCAGGGCCCAAGGATTTGGGCTATCTTCTACCACTTTCCCAGGCCACAGCATAGAACTGGATCAGAAGTGGAGCAGCTGGGACTCGAACCAGTGCCCATATGAGATGCAGGCACCACAGGCAGATTTAGCTCACTACGCCACAGCATCAGCCCCCCAAAGCATATCTTGACTCCATCCTCTTCTCTTCAAATGTATTGTTCATATCCCAGTCCAAGCTACAATCATGACTCCCTGGAATGGTTAGAATTTCTTCCTAGTGGGAAAAACATTTGATCTAGAAGTTGTCTGTGTCCCATGGAGTGCCTAGGTTCAAATCCCAGTTCTGCTCCTGATTCCAGCTTCCTGCTAATGTAAACCCTGGAGGGTAGCACAAGCTCAAGTACTTGTGTCCGTGATACCCACGTGGGAGATCCGGATTGAGTCCCAACCCCAGCTGTTGTATTTGGAGAGTGAACAAGCAAGTGGAAGACGTCTGTCTCTGTCTCTCTCTCTCTCTCTCTCTCTGTCCCTCTCCGTCCTTCCCTCCCTCTATGTCTCTCTTAAGTAAAAATAAGTTTTAAAAGACTTTGGTCATCATCTGAAAAAGAACGGCCTCATAATAATCCCCTAGCTTCCACTCAGGCACACCTCTCAGTGGCTTCTCCATATGCCCATTAATCATTTTATAAGTTTAAATCAGATTTTTTCACATCCTTCAAAATCTTCCAATAGTTTGTTATCACATTTGGAATAAATCGAAACTTTTTGCCATGACCTACAAGTCCACACAAATCAGGACTCTGATTATCCATCTAAGCTCATTTCTTAGCACTCTCCCTTCACCTATACTATCTTCTTTTTGCTGTATTTATGTAAACCAAGCATGTTCCCATCTCAGTGAACAGCTTCAGTAAAACAGTAAGGGCCTCAGTGAGGGTCTGATTGCCACAGACATAATGTTTAATCTCCATGCCAATAGCTCTGGGAATTCCAGCCCCCTGGAATTGCTTGGGCAGGACCAAGCAGGTCTTAAGAGTGATGCAATGCAGCTGACTGAAGTTCATAGAGGAGCAGCTAAATAATTCATCAAAATAGGTGGTTTAGGGGCCAGGAAACCACATTAAAGGGAACTTCAAAACACAATGTGTGTTTGTGGCTTCTACCAAACTATCTCACCTCTGGTCAAACCTTACCTTAGAATTTTTCTCTAGGGCTTTCATTTCTAAGGACCTAGCTCCCAACTCAATTGGAAGTTCTGGGACCTTGAGACTGCACGTCCTTTATATTCACCATAATGACTAACACAGCTAGAAACACAGTTATCATTTCATCTATGTTCAAAGGTCCACTCTAATTGAGCTGAAATTCAATGGGATTAATTTCAAAAAGGTAAAGATGAAGGACATTTGCCATAGTAGAAAGAAATAACAGGTTTGGTTGGCCTCAAGCTGAATTGAAGAAAGAACTCTGTTCATTCCATAATATTCAGTACACCCTCAGTAGGGTGCTTTATCAGACAAGATCAGGTGTGTTCAGGGTGGTATGGCCGTAGACAGTAGGGTGCTTTATCTATAGCAGGTGTTCAAGAAGTATTTGTTGAACAGATGGATGAATGACTAAACACGCTAATGCAAACTCAGGCAGCATTGATAGAAAATAATACTTCCGTGATAAGAAACTAACAGGGTTCATTCCGGCCATGTGTTCCTGGTGCCATCTTTATCTCTAGACACTCCAATTTGAGAGACATCACCAACTTATATGTGCCTATGAATGAAAGACCAAAGTTCTGAGAGTTGGGAAAAGTATCAATCAGTTGAGTTTCACCTGATGAAGAGATAAGAAGACATAATTTAAGTCTTGTAATGTTTAAAAGACCATCAGGCGGAGCAAGGAACAGAATTGCTTTACACAGCTCTTGAAGACAGTTTGAAAGAGAGAGTTATCGAGAAAAAACTCAGAATAAGGAAGTATTTTCTTACAATAATTGATAACCCATGCCAGAATGGGCTGAATAAAATGGTTGTACTTTCCCTTCCAATGAACTTTGTCCAGTCAAGAAGAAGATAAATACACAGCATGATTTTGAAAAGATTTTTTTTGTTATTTTAGGGTTTTTCAAAATTTAGTTTTTAACAGATTCAGTGTAGTTCATAGATACAATTCTAAGAATATAATGATGTTCCTTTCCTCCCTCCCTCCCATCGCACCCTCTATGGGAGAGTTCTTCATTGGAAAAAAGATTGAAATAACAAAGTATTTTCTTTCTAAAAAATATTTATTTATTTATTTATTTATTTGAAAGACAGAGTAACAGAGAGAGAAGGAGAGACAGAGATGTTCCATCTACTAGTTGCCTCCCCAAATGCCCACAACAGTGGGGGCTACACCAGGCCAAAGCCAAGAGCCTGGGACTCCATCTGGGTTCTCCCACATGGATGACAGGAACCCAAATTCCTAGGCCATCATTCACCTCCTTCCCCGGGGTGCACATTAGCAGGAAAGCAGATTAGAAGTGAAGTTACTGGCACTCAAACCAGCACACTGATATGGGATGCAGGTGTCCCAAGCTGTAGCTTAATCTGCTGCACCACAACGCCCACATCAAGAAAGTATTTTTCAAACCAGATCTTAACCAGTTAGTGGGGCCATGAAATCAATTCAGTAGATCCTGATCATCATGTTTTAAAGTGGATTAGAACAGCGTAGGAGCTTTACATGCAGCAAGGGTGAGTTTGGTTTTGATAAAGTTATTTTGGAAACATGTTGACATATGTCTAACTGTGTATACTAGGTTGTAGCATAACATGTTTTTCTTACTGTGGATTGCGATTAAAATGTGTGAAAACTACCTCACCAAGACCTCTTCCAGATTTCATATCTGGCAGCTTGAAGAACTTTTATCTCTGTGTTGCAGAGATCCAAAATCGCTGTGTATGAGAAAATGTGGTCTTATATGAAATCAGCAGAGCCATCTGTGTTTACCAAAACAACAGCAGACGGAGTGGCCCGAGTGCGGAAGTCCAAGGGAAAGTTCGCCTTCCTGCTGGAATCAACCATGAATGAATACATTGAGCAGAGAAAACCGTGTGATACCATGAAAGTTGGTGGAAATCTGGATTCCAAAGGCTATGGTGTGGCAACCCCTAAAGGCTCAGCATTAAGGTGGGTGGAATAATATAACAATATCCGTGTTGTTATAGTATTCCACCTACCCTGATGCATTTTGTTGTCATTTTTTTTTCTTGTGGATTTTGAGGTAACTTTTAAAAGTTTAAAATCTACAATATTCCATGGAGTTAAATAAGACGGTAAATTATGGTTTCATCTACTTAATGCATCCATTTTTTTTAATGTTCTCTCTCTGTGTTGTCCTCTCTGACTGTTTGTTGCTGTTTTAATTTTACAGTTCAACGGCTTTTTCAATTTAAATGGTAAAAGCCAAGTTATGGTGCCATATGTGACGAATGTTAATTGCATGAATGTGGTGTTCTTGTTACTTTTTTTCTCAAAGACAATTTCCCCATCCCGCACACTTCAGTTTTGAGCAAATGTTATCCTCCATGCCACCTTCCAATATTTAACCCTGTATTTGCTGTACAGACATTTTTATAGCTCCACGTTCTGTGAAATTTAGCCAATTTGTCCTCTTGTGCTCCTTTTTATACGTTAACGATTTCCTAAGCATTTGTGCATTTTCTTACAAGTTATGTTTTATCGTTTCAAGAAATGCTGTTAACCTGGCAGTATTAAAACTGAATGAGCAAGGCCTCTTGGACAAATTGAAAAACAAATGGTGGTACGACAAAGGAGAGTGCGGCAGCGGGGGCGGTGACTCCAAGGTCAGCCTCAATGTCACCACAACCGGGTACCCTTAGTGACGAGTAATCGGCAAGACTGTTATCTTATTATTGAGGAGAGAGCACAAGACTCACACATAAAGTGGAATGACCAGGTTGTTCCCCTGCCTGGCAGCTTGGGGAACTAGAAAGACTTTAGGGCACTGCCCACATTTTTGATCTAACTTGGGTCCCTTCTTAAACTCCCAGACAGAGGCACTCCATCCACACCCCTTCCCTTCCTTCAAACATCAACCTTGTTGCCTTATGAGGGCCATGATGTGGGTTTCAATGTCCTAGGCTCTCAAGAGCCCAAGGCTCTCCTCTAAGACTGTCCCTGCCTGCCTCAGTTGAGTGATGTGAGAAATTAGATCCATCTATGGAAAAAGTCAGGTTATGACATTTTTAATGTTTTTAGGGTGTGTTGGTTCCTCACAGAGGTTGGTTGGTTGGTTGGTTGGTTGATTGGTTGAGTAGGTGCTTCTTCAATTATGTGTGTGAGTGATGAGACATTGTTCTCTATATGTGATGCCCCATTTAAGCAGGCCCCACTTAACTTGAAAGCCAAAGAATGAGCTCGGTTTCAAGTTAAATGGGGTCTTTCTTCAATAGGCCACCCCATATAGAGACTTTGCAAGACATTTTGTGTATTTAAGCAAGTGCGTCGCCTAACTGTGATCTCATGTGTGTATGAATCCCTGATTTGGCTTCTCCTTAGCCATGTTCTTGGTTCAGGTAGGTCTAAATGTTATCCAGGCTGTCATCGTGAGAAAAGCCAATCTTATGTGGCATTCCTTTGGCTCCTAATGCTCTGCGGGGCTAGAATGAATGCTTAACCATCATCCAAGCAACAAGCAACAAGAAATAGGGGCAAGCTCAGAAGCCATGATACCAAGTCCTGGAAAGACACACTGGGTAAGTACAGGAGAGAACCTGACAACAGAATCCTCCATGGCCCAAGGGGCCTGAGAACTATATTGAAGCATGTAAGATCTGCTCTTGTGCAACCAAGGATACCATGGGCATCTTAAGGTGAAGAACAGTGTTTCCCAACCACAGACGAACAGACAGGCAAGCCAAAACTTTTCTCCTTCAGAGACAATGGTTGTACTGCTGCTCCTCTCATTCCCTCTCCATCCCTCAGGATCCTAATGGAAAAGTTAGTTTTGCCAGTCTGCAGTATAATATGGGTTTGGAAACACTGATCCAGAGCACATCCAAAGAAATAAATTTAAAAACAATTTTCTTCATCATAGAATATCTCACCAGGCACTCGCAAGGCCTTTTGATTGTAAAACCTTGATTAACCAGAACTCACCTAACCAGTACCCAGCTAACTGAATTGCCCCGCCCCCCACCTTGGTACTTCACATTGATGAGAAAGCAGCAATAGTACCCCAAAAAGAAGACTGCAAGGAATTGATTTGTTTTAATCACTTGTCAAGAGATGACCCTGTGGTCAGGCCACATTCAGCTTTCTCCTCTATCTTCTCTCCATCTGGATTGACCCTGAAACATTAGGGGCTGTTTCCCTCAGGCAAGAAAATGGATACAAGCTCTTTAAGAAAAAATATTAGCCAAGAATGAAACAAAAATGTGTGCTCTTATTGAAAATTCCATTCACTCTTTATGGATTCCAATTAATCAAGGTTTTACTATGTATCAAAAACTTCCTTTCTCACCAATGTGAACTGATGACATTGACAACTTGGCCAAGCTTTTGGCTCATTTGATTTTTCCAGTGGCTAGCCTGATGCCCAAACTATTTAGCACCTTCTTCTTGGTCTTTTTCTCATGTTATTAGCAGGCCACGGAAAACCTAATTGTACCATTGAAGCGAGTTGCAGAATGAAAATTGAGCTGGATTGGATACATTGCTGTCACAAATTCATCATTCACACTCAGCATGGTTAAAAAGGATCCATGGACTGTATGAAGATGACTCTAAAACATCCACATGATGCCAAGTGCCCAGAAGTTTTCAAATAATCAGACGCATGCT
This sequence comes from Lepus europaeus, assembly GCF_033115175.1. Taxonomy (NCBI): domain Eukaryota; kingdom Metazoa; phylum Chordata; class Mammalia; order Lagomorpha; family Leporidae; genus Lepus; species Lepus europaeus. The sequence continues at coordinate 32,883,389 of NC_084850.1, read as the reverse complement.
GTTATATAAACCAAAACATCTGCACATATTTGGCTGAATTTTTACTTTTCACCCAGATATTTTGGTATCATGAAGAGCCCAAAACCTTAGAACAGCTATTTGTTAATTACAACCAGCAATCAAGGTTTTTTTTTTCCCTCAGCTGGTATTGCTGCAAAGTTTCCAATCAAGTAAACCTTATTGCCTACTCATGCTTTCTAGATTATCTGAATTTTAATACACAAATAGAAAAATATTTCAGTCGATCCTAAATATTTCCAACTTCTTTGACTCTAGTGCTATCTGCCAGGAATCTTTCAAATCACCTTTCTTGATCATTCCTCCAGCCAGCCCCCTTCTCTACCATGGATCAATGCTGCGTATCCAACAATTGCCTTCTCTGTTCCTGGACTACCAAGGAGCTTGCCTTTATCTTCCTCCTTGCTACCTGCTGTTTTCTGGGAGTGAGCAAGAGAAGGGGCAAGAGATGAACTTGAATCTGTTTCACCACTACTTAGTAGTGATACTAAACACAAATCAATGGCAAAGAAGATAGAAATGACAGTGATACCTCATTAATTTGGAGCCCTCTAATTAAGAATCTGTGAAAAGCTAGACAGGTAGCAATCCATAAGTTAACACTGTATTATCAGGGATAAGAACAAGAGAGGCTTGTTAAGCAAATGAAGAGTTTAGACTAGACTGTCAGTTGAATTTTTCCTTAAGAGAACAACCCCTTTTCAAATGTTGCAAGCACTTATTTAGGTACAATCATATCCATTAGAAATCTATCTGCTAAAGTAGTTCTCATGAGAATTTCCACTAAAGCAACGTTTTATAGTCAGTTTGAATTATAAAATAGACTTGAAGTTATAAAACTGTCATCCTTCAAACCTTTTTGTGATTCAGGACTCACTGTACTCATTCAGACAATCTTTTCCCTCTCTTGATCCACATCAGTGAGGTTCTACTGTATTAGAAAAATGATTTGAGAATTACATTTCTTGATCACATCCCATCCTCATTTAATATGACAATTAAATATTGAATATCCCATCATTCCACAAAGAGAATGAGGCCCAGAGATGGTGGTGACTTTTAGGAGGTCACATAGCTAATTCCATCACAAATCTCCACTTACTTTCAGGATCACCACTTATGATAATATTGCAGATGGCAATTTATCACGTGTACCTACCCAATGAGCAATGTGAACCTGATTGCATGTGATACATTTCCATGTGAATTGGGTTCATTCTCAACTACCTTAGTTACCAGGCAAATGGCATATTTAAGCCATTGCTACCCTCAGTACTGATTACTAAAAATGACAATAATCACAAAGCCTGGCATTTATGAGTGCTTTCACTTTTTCAAAAACACTTTCACATCTATTATCCCTGAAACATGAAACCAGGAGAGGAAGAAATACCTGTATTACTTATCTCTCTGCCTCTCTCCTACAACCTTTAAATAACGATAAATGGGCAATTATGTTAAACTGTTGACTTCCCTGGAGTCCTGCCCCCAGAATGAGACATTACACATTCTGAGCCTGATCTACAAGAATTACTATGCAATTGAATGGACCTGAAACTTTTCAGGCTGTTGTAAATGTGCACACGCTGAAACTAATGGCACAAATATTTCATTTTGTTTATTTTATTTTCTGAATACAAGAAATTAAGAACAAGATTGGTCACTGAAGCAGTGTTGGAACCACACCTACAGGCTAAAGCCAAAATATTGCTTGGCTTTACCAATTTCCCAAACCCCTGAGCCAATAGGGCCTAAACAAAGCAGGCTTGATCCTTCCTTGACAGACTATAAATGCACAGGCAAGGATCAAGGAAATTAGAGCTGTGATTTGGGAATTTTTAATCTGCAAATCACCCTTTTGTGTTGGTACTTTATTACAACATGTGTGCAAATGTGGTAATTAAGAGCCAGTAGGGGCCGGCGCTGCCGTAGCTCAATAGGGTAATCCTCCACCTGTGGCGCCGGCACCCCAGGTTCTAGTCCGGGTTGGGGCACCGGGTTCTGTTCTGGTTGCTCCTCTTCCAGTCCAGCTCTCTGCTATGGCCTGGGAGTGCAGTGGAGGATGGCCCAGGTCCTTGGGCCCTGCACCCACATGGGAGACCAGGAGAAGCACCTGGCTCCTGCCTTCGGATCAGCACGGTACGCCGGCCATAGCACGCTGGCCGCAGCGGCCATTGGGGGGTGAACCAACGGAAAAGGAAGACCTTTCTCTCTGTCTCTCTCTCTCACTGTCCACTCTGCCTGTCAAAAAAAAAAAAGCCAGTAGGTTGTTTCAGCCATAAGCCCAGTTACCAGGGATGTGTGACACAACAGCCTCCTTTGACAACTGCCTAGCACTTCAAACTTTCACATTCTTGCGACTGCCTTCCCCAACCCCCATCAACCTACTTCATTCTGTTAGTCTTAGGTAAAAGGTGCCAGCTTAGCTTTGCTGTAGATCTTTACCTTTTGAGAGGGGGTCAGAAGTTACAAGCTATTTGTGATTTTGGTGACAAGTATTTGCAAACTCCACTATACATCACCCTAGAATTGCACCTGGCTTTAGAGCCATGGTTTTAAATAGACTTCTGGTGTTAATACTTTCTAAGGTGAAAATCAGCACCCACTGTTGGGCTTTGTGGAACACAGGAACAGAAGGTTTCCATGAGGCCGTTGTAAACCCTTTGACTACAATGAAAAGTATATACTAGGTAGAAGCCTTAATTACTAAGGCATATGGGAAAGTGAGGAGCCAAGACAGGCTACGCACTTAAACCTCCATTATTTAAAAAAAATAGTAGGAAGATCATTATAGCATATAAAATACTGATAGATTAATGCAGTTTAATGGTCTTTCAAAATACATAGAGACTAGAATAAACTAGAATAAGGTGATACTAGGGGAAAAAAACCTAGGGAGTTTCTTTTAATAGATTCAGAAATGCCTGCAATGAAAATGAACTACGTTTCCTTTCACACAGGAAATTTGAAAGTACCTAAAAAGAGTTTGTCCTCTTAAGAAATTCAAACATGTTCCTCCTCTCTATAGTGAACCATCTTTTATTCACTCTTATGCATTTGCTTAGCAAGTCTTCTATTCAAAGGTAGCAAAAAGTTACACTTCAGGACATCCCATTTCCAAATTTCCTCCACTCCATTTTTTAAAATTTTTTTGATTGGGTGGTACACAGATGGATGAGGTCGTACTGTGTTTCCCACATGTATAAATGAGATCTTCAGTTTTGTGTGTATTTCTTCTGTGTATTTCTGCACTTCTCTCCTATGGCACCATCTCTTAACCACTTCTCTTCCACACCCAGAATTCTTTGACATTCTTGGGCCTTGTGTAGTGGATATGAATCTGTATCTGCATTTACCTGCAACAAAATGGACCTTTTATTGGCAGGAGCCATCCCTAATGGTAGACATTTTGGATACCCAGGGTTAAGATGGACCCCAACGACTCGTTATTGACACTGTTATGTGTGTAGGCAAGAATCATTACAGATCGATGGCACTTCCTGGGTCTTAGCAGAAGTTCCTGTGAATTCCCAAGATTCTGGTTTGGGATCAAGGAGTAGGGTGAGTATGTTATGCTCTTCGTTGGTTTGCATGTTTCTGTGCTGGTACTGCATCCTGGAAGTATGAAGAACCTGACAGTTTTCTTTCCTGATAGTGACTAAATTTGCTCCTTGAACTTACTCAGGTCTTCCTCCCAAGAAAAAATCCTCACTTTCTCTCACGTGGCTACTTCAAGCAAGGGACCTGTTGCCTTAAAACTGAACCAGTCCAGTGGCTGCCAAAACCATTGATATTGCCAAATGGTGTTAAAGAATAGATTCTACCACCGGAAAAAAAATGTAATCCAGAAAGAAAACATTTTGAAAAATTATTCCACTCTAGTGATTTTTTCTAAAAAATGACTTTGTGGCCTTAACATGGTTCCTATGATTAGGACATGATTATTTACCTTTGGTGTTGTCATGATAACATGAATGTGTTTCTTATTGACAAATAATGACTAAATGTCCAACACCAGAGCTACCAAAAAGCAGAAGGAGTGAAAAAGCCTGAAGGTAAGAATGCTGTTAATACGATTGCCAAGATAAAAGACATCACTGCAGTGGCAGAGAGTAAAACGATGTATGTCAATGCCCTTTCTGCCCCTCGAAGACCCTATCATTTGGTTGCCTTTCATTTGGAGAGACAGTTATAGAACCACGCTCTCCTAAAGATAGGACAGCCATGTAAAACAAACATGAAAGATTTTATGGAACTGAACTACATTTAGTTGGGGTGGGAGTAGGGGTTGGTGGAACAGGGTGGAAACAAATTTCTTTTATGGAGAACACTTAAAATCCATTCTCTTTTGACTTTTTAGAGAGCGGTATAGCATTTGGCCCTTGGCACACAAAGCTGACCTCCATGGGTCAGAGGTGGCAAAAGTATGGTCCAAGTGCTGGATTCACCTTTTTTTGCTTAATTTCATCAGGCACAAAAGCACATATTTCTCAAAATACAGACCTAAGGCAAAAGCACACTGCATGTGTGTGTGTGTCTGTGTGTGTCTGTGTGTGTGTGTGTGTGAATGAAGACTGCTAGTGTGTCCTGTCTATGTTTGTAGCTGGAAATGCAGATGTGATGAGTAGATGCTAGGATGAGTGCTAGAAGGGGGTGGTATGTGCCCTGGCATGACAACCAATAACCGGCTTTTAGAACTGATATACAGATCCCATTTGTTGCTATCTGTATTTTGGATGTAAGCTAGAGTTGATTATTTTTCTGTGAGTCATGATCCTTTAATAGCTATTGGAGAAAAAGTAGGATGGAGGCACGGAGGCACCCTTCAGATTTGCCTAGAATCAGGGAAATGAGTTTGATGTCTTTAGAAACTTTGACCATGTGAGTTTCTAGTAAATCTTCTCAGTCTGTACCTCTCTTAGTGCTGATGGAATGAAGTAAAGAAAACACACTTGTACATAATAAAACTCAACCAAATTTGATAGTGTGACTTTGTAATGGATCTTAAAAGAGAGTTTTCAAGTGAGCCATATCAATCATATACTTAGCAAATTATCTGAGGCCATTGTTTAACCAAAATTGGCTTCTCCAGAAACTGAGCATCTTCCATGCGCCCCCTCCTCTCTAGCAGGGACAAATTGGACAAGAAGTCTTCCCACTAAAATTGGGCTATGTGAAACAGTCCACAACCAGTAACATTGGTGCTGGATTTTTGTTCTAGAGAGGCAAGTTTGATGGTGGTCTAGTTTGACAAAAATCCATCAGTGAAATTCACATCCTGTGGCATCAAAGAGTCTATTACTTTGAATTTGAGAGGTTATCATTTGGAAATACCATTGGCTTTACTCACATATTTCAAAGTTACTTCTAGAATGGGTGCTTTAGCACAGTCACTCATCAATAGGTTCAACCACTAGCATTATTAGGCACTCAGTAAAATGACTCACAGCTTTCAACTCCTAATGTTATATGCATGCATATTGAATTTGCTCTTTGCACTTATATTAAATTACGATCCCATTAGCAAAGAGCTAAATAGGTTGGAGCTATATTTGTGAACTACATGAATATAAATATTCTCCCAGAGGCAGTTTCTAGCATCTAAGCACTATGTAACTCTGCAAATCATTGTAGCTGCCCCTGTGGAATGAGGTCTCTTTGGTAGAGTCCAGTAATGCCAGCAGTCATATGTGCACATGCTACCAGATTGTGGAGAAACCACAGGCTGATCCAAGTGTAGAAGGATTGAAATAACTTTACCCCCATTCTCCTGAAATCCTGCACCGAGGAACTCTGGTGAAAAAAAAGGAACAGATGTTTTTTTAAAAAGAGTTGCAGGTACTAGCATGCTTTAGGACATATTGTGAACTGCCATGACCTCCAATAGCTGCTACATAGAGAGGTAAATCCCTTCACTACACATATCCCAAGACAGCTTACTGAAAAGGATATAAAGAACAATAGAGTAAATCCTTTCATCCAGCAAAAGTTCTTCTCTTACTTGGTCACAATTGGCTTCAACTTACTAAAGCAAGACCAAGCTGGACAGAGATTCTGTGCCTGCCTGTACATTGTTGTTATGCCCTGAGTGATGCCAGGGCTTCTCCAGACAAGGCCAGATAGAGCGATTGAGAAAGGCAGCTGGTAACCATGCAAACCTGAAAACATCTTCAGTCACACAGCCAATAAAGGGAAGGAGAGCTGTCCTCCCTCCACTGGGCCAAAGATGTTTCTGAAGTTGTTCAAAAATCATTAGGTACCAAGAAGCGAGCATTAGTAACTTGGAGATAGGGTTTGGATAAGAGATAGCATGAGGGAAGGGCTTTTAATTTAGATTTTAAGTTTCCAGTTTCGCTGTGTTCTCAGAGCAGGTTTTTAATTAATTATACAAATGTACCCACCATCTATCCTATGGATAAATCATACTACATCTTAGCTTCCTATTTTGTTCAGGCCCAGGGCCATATCTATAGGGCAAATTCCTCTCTCAACCCTTCCAGAATCACCAGAATATTTGGAGGAATCCACTTGGTAATTAATTCACAAGACCCAATTTTTCTTCTTCTCCCCTATGGAGAAGCTCAGCACCCTCCTATCACTCTCTCAACATTTCTTTGCCTATAATAAGGAATCCAACATGGCTCTAAGCTACTTTATGTGCTATTTTAGGTATTCCCTAAAATTAAATTTTAAAATAAGTGGGGCAGTGCTTTTGAAGTATATCAAAAGTTTTGTTTATTTTGTTTTTCCTTTTTTTGAAAAAAATATCCTCTATTTTTCAGAAAACTTACCCTAAAAGTGTCTCTATATATAAGGTTTGCCATCACAAAGATAACCTGGATTCTTTGACATGGCTGGTTGGCACATTCTAGGCACTGAGCCTGGAATCTAGACAGGTGCCACCTGCAGGGGTAGATGCCTTGAATTGTGAGTGTAGTTCTTTGTAGCTGCATTATTGCCAGATGTGGATGGCACAGATAAGAAGAAATTTGTATCAGCCAATAACAGTTTCTTCAAAAACAGAACATATATCCTTTATATACCTTAAAAAAAAAAAAAACAGATTCCACCCCATGATTATGCCCCAAACTCAGGAATCATCATCCTGCCACAGGCCCACATTACCTTCACGTACTTTTAAATGACTAATTCACATTTGCTCGTATCCTTTCCATCTGATCAACAATCCATACATACTTTTTGAAACTACATGCCATAAAACATTTTTGTCTTAGAGGTATCGTATACTCCCTTCCTATCCCAACAGGCAATTTTTAAACCAAATTTCTCAGGATGATTTGTATTTCAACAAAGCATGTTGGGCAAACCTACAGATGTAAAAATCTCACAGTGGAATTGCAGGTACTAGTGAGGAAAATATTTTTGGACAGGGGGAATGTTTCCAGACATCCTGAAATTATATCGCAAAGCACGCCTGTTTTTTTCCATAAGCCTGCTGGCTCATGCCTCTGTCTTGGGAGGGCTCTACTCAGCAAAAGGTTCACAGCAAACCTTTCAGAGGGGGAGAATACTTGACTAATTTCCACGATAGGAATCTGACCTACTTTGCTTAATTCTCTCTGTTCTCTATTAAGGTGAGTACAATAAATATTTCTGACTTAGAATTCTCTTAGGTACCAGTTAAGGGCGTGCAGTAATTGCTCTGAAACTTTACCCTCGAGACCTATTTCTGTACCACAGTAAAAGTCCCCAGCTGCAAAATATGCCCTTGCTAAGTTGATAGTTATCTGGAGTATGGTGGTCCCTAAAGAAAAAATGTATTACAAAAATCTGAGCCTGAAGAGCAAAATACAGAGGGCTGCTCCTCTTTTGTGTATTCCATTGGAAAATACATACTACAGAGTTCCATATATATTAATGCACCTCCGGCCTGTACCTTAATTTGTTATGCAGGCTTGAGAAGAATTGCTTAACCTATATGTGCCTCAATGCCCTTACTTAGAAAGCAGTGGCCATCAATCTATCTGCCTTAGGTGATCATGAAACTTAACCAATAATGAGCATTATAGTAATTATATGAAAGTACTATGTTGAAGAGCAAAATGCTAAAAGAGATCTATCAGTTCAACAGATCATTATTGAAAAAAGTATTCTAAATGGGGTGCAAATACTTAAGTCACAGCCCGTACACTTGAGAAGCACACATAGGCATGTGCTTAAATAATAGAGAAAGGTGGAAGATGATGGGAGGGAGATAAAATATTGGGGTGCAAGCAAAAATGGATTTATAGACATAGTGACATTTTAAATGTCCAAATACCCACCTACTTCTACTTTGTTTAAAATACTGAGTGTGTGTGTGTGTGTGTGTGTTGTGAATAGGTTTTCAATACATTCACTTGATTTGGATTGAACTAATAAATACCTCCCATAAGAGCAACAGAGAACCTACGTGAAAAAAAGCAGTTTTTCTCTGCCATCTTGGAAATGTAGTCTACCCTGCAGCAATGTAGACTTCTAGGAGATGTGGTTTTTAAAGTACTTTCTTTTCTTGGCAGTTATCCTAACCTTGTTAAGTGGTATTATCTGTGATTTCTGATTACAGCTTTTATGGTCCTTGGCTGTGCTGCTACTTGAAATGTTTGTTTTTCCTCCCTCATTTTTATTTAGAAGTTCCCAAATGCACATTGGCTCCCTTCCAGATTTCATAAACCCTGAGATTTTTTTTTCCCCAACAAAGACTCACCTTCTAGGAACAAATCATTCCTCGGAGTTCTATTACAACCTGGGTTGTCTCAGAGGAGGTCTGCATGAAGGTTTCTCAACCTCAGCGCTATTGGCATTTGAAGTGAGATAAGTCTTTGTTATGGGGGCATTTCTTACATTCTAGGATCTTTCACAGCATCCCTGGGCTCCATCCATGGGATGCCCATAACATGCCCCCCACACACACCTAGTTATGACAACAAGAAATGACTCAAGACATTGCCAAATGTCTCCTGGAGGACAAAATGATCCCCAGTTGAAAACCAACACCCTGTGGTAACCTCCTCTTAACAGTGGAGGCCATGGCACTAGAAGGCACTTACTAGCCATCTTGAGGAAGCCAGAGGGAGGCCTAAATGTGGAGACAGTAAATGTGTCAGAGGTAGGATGCTAAAGTCACTGATGTACCAAGACTGAGTTCTGGCAAGATTCCTGACACAGGAAGAATCTTCCTTCCACCAAAGCCAGTGCTTCTTAAACTTGGTCCCAGGACCCCTTTACATTCTTAAAAATTATTAGAATCCCCAGAAATATTTTATGTGTGTTACATGCATTAATAAAGTTATAACTGAAGAATTTTAGAATAATGTATTTATTGATTTATTTAAAAAATAATAGTGGTGGGCATTTAGCCTAGCACTTAGGATACCCATGTCCCCTTTCAGAGTACCAAGGTTCAGTACCTGGATCCTGACTCCAACTTTCCACCAATGCAGATCCTATGAGTTGGTGGTGATGGCTCGAGTAATTAGATCCCTACCATCCATATGGGAGACCCAGATTGAGTTCCTGGCTCTTGGCTTTGGCCTGGCCAAGCCCTGGCTATTTCAGCCAAATGGAGAGTGAACCAGTAGATGGGAGCTCTCTATCAGTCTCTCTCTCTCTCTCTCTCTCTCTCTCTCTCTCTCTCAAACAAATAGAAATTTTAAATAAAGTAAAATAATGATAAACCCAATATATTAACATAAATATACTTTTATGAAAAATAACTGTATTTTACTATAGTAAAAAGAATGCCACTATTCTTATGTTTGCAATTCTTTAATATTTGACTTAAGAAAAGGAAGTGAGATTCTCATTTCTGCTTCTTCATTCACTCTATTATGATTTCACATATCATGCAACCTCCAGGAAACTCCACTGAACATCAGGGAATAATAGTGAGACAGACAGCCGATGTCTTGGTATTATTATAAAAATAGTTTTGACCACACAGATCAGCCAGGGATCCTGGGACCACACTTTGAGAACCACTGCACTAAACTACCATGCCATACTTTTATTGGCCTAGCCCATTTAAGGGTTGAAAAATGTGTTTTATAACCAGGATCTCCCAGGAGAGTGGAACCTCTCTAGTAGACCCAAGTATGAGTGCCTTTAACCAAACTGCTGTGTTGCTAAGATCGAGTAAGAGCAGTAGTACTAACGAAATTGAAGTAATGTGAAGAACATAGTACCTTTAGGGAAGACAGGGCTCGGCAAGGCTTTAGTCAGGAAGCAGTGTGAGTACACTGGGCCCTTTGCAATTTAAAAAAAAAAAGAGGAAGCCCAGAAAATGGGAGGAAGATGTTTTATATTCTTTCCTGTGGTTCCGATGAGCTCAGCCAATCCCTTTGCCATTGGAAAGCATCTTATCCTGCACCCCAACATTATAGAGCCTGATGCCAGTGCCTGGCTTAAGGCCTAACACTGGGGGAGACATGGTAGTGATGAGATAACAAATAATGGAAAGAGGAGGGGCAAAGGGGCCAGATGGTAGGGAATATGAGAGAAAGCAGCTCCAGTTGTGATCTCAGGACCATACATGGCCTGTCTGGCATTTTAAAAGTCTAAGACTAAACTTCTACGTCCTATAGTATCTTAAAGAGGTTCCAAGTTTTGAACATCCTTTGTTGCTTAGAATTCCAAGCAACTGTGGTTAGTTTTGAGAAGCCTAGGGGTCTGAGCTTTGATTGAAGGAATTGTTTAACTTATAAAAGGACCCCAATTTCCTGGTGAGATACAGAAGGCAGACCTTGTACCTACCAAGAAAAGTGTCACTTCCATGACACTAAAGGTTTATAGTTTTTTCAAATCTCAAGAACTCCAAAACTGCATATTATTTTCAATGATGATACCTTTCTCAGAGTATCTCAAGATGACCCCTTTGCTTTCAATGGCAAATGAGCCAAGACAGGAAATAGGTTTTGAGACTTGGTGTGACAGCAGCCAGCTTTTTGTCAGTGATAGGATATGTTAGTGGGTCCAATCAATCCAAAATGAGCTAAGAAATTTTCAGGCATATCCGTGGTTATATAACTTTATCTCCTTCCCCCTTGGAAGTCAACATTGAGATCAACATGCCCTGGTATCAGCAGCAATATTGTTCATATGAATCTGAACATACAGTTGATCTCTTTATAACAGAATTACAACACCCTTGCTATACAATGCATTTTTTTATCCAATGTTATTAGAGCTTCTTTATTTAAATTGAATAGCTCTAGAAAGAAGACAGGGCAAGAATCATTACTCCCATTTCACAGCTGATGAAATCTCTAAGAGAAAAAAAAATCTTTATCCTAGGACCAGTAGGGCTCCCACATTTGCCCGGTGCCTCCAATACAGTCGTTATACTTTGAGGCATGAAGGACTAAAGAGCAGTGGCCTGGCCTCCCGGGGTTTATATCAGCCTGTCAGCTAAAGAAGTCTTACCTTACTAGAAAAACCCACCAAAACCCAACAGTGGCAGAGTCACATTGCCATGTGAGGTCATGCCCTGTGAATCATCTAGTGTTAAACAATCTGATCCCTGTTTGCTGATCTAACACAGACATGACCAGGTTAGAGACATAGCCAGTTGAGAACTCAGAAGCAATCCACAGGCCAGTTTTTCCATTGTTGGAAATACTCCTCTTATCCAAAAGTCAAAGGTTACATCCTACTTTTTAAATACTGAGACCAATATGTACATAAGAGTTTAGAAGACATGTTTGTGGAGTGAGGCCATGGATGTAGTACAGTTCCTTCCGAGGTCGTTTCTGCTGGGCAACCTATTTGTGGAATAAACACTTCACTGGCAGGCACGTAACCTATGTAGGATCTGTTCTCTACTCTGGATTCATCCATCTGCTCAGGCCGCAGTATGGAAACGCTGCCCCTCCTGGCTCCGTCCCCTTCCCGACTCCCCCATAAAACTCGCTTTCTGTCTGGAAGTACAACAAGACACCCGGTTAGATCAAACCTAACACGCCTCCATCACAAAGCCACTGCAAGCTGCCGCCGCCGATTGTCACTTGGAGAGAGATCCTCCTCACCACACACAGCCTATCTGAGGAGTGCCTTTGTTTTCTATCCTCATTATTTAACAGTGTGTGCCGATTACTCAAAGCGATATGGGCAGGCCCTGGTAAATATAGCGTTGCTGTAGTGTTAACTTGTTATAAGGTAATGCTCAGGTTGCCTGCAGTGTCTAAACTTACTCTGTGGCCAGGGCCCCCTGCTTTATCGCTTTCTATAGTTTTAAAGTAGTTTGAAGCTTGAATAACATAAAATAACATAATATAATGTTATTTATGTTATTTCCCACGTGAAGAACGCCTGTAAACCTTGCAGTATTGAAACTCAGTGAACAAGGCATCTTAGACAAGCTGAAAAACAAATGGTGGTACGATAAGGGGGAATGTGGAGCCAAGGACTCCGGGAGTAAGGTCAGTCGCTGAAGGTCTTTTTGTACTGCTTAGCAATCACATTTTGACCCACTGTTTATTTTCTACCCTAAAACGGCTTTCCTCCCCAACACACACTGCCTGACACAGTGGGACCCCTTTATAACACCAGCACTAAAGGAACAAGGCAAACACCAGCCTCTGAGGCCTGCTCCACCTTCTCAGCAAGTGATGCTACCAAGTTGTTGCTATGATTAGGGAACTCAATCTGGCCCACTGTATTTCCAAAGCCACAAAATCACGAGCTGTGTTATAAGGAGGTTTTACTGTTTTGCACATTTCAAAAGTTCAAAAAAAAAAAAAAAACCACGATGATAATAGCAAAAAGAAAAGAAAAAAAAAGATCCAGTTGTGACAGTACTCTTTTTTAACCTCTCACAGTGTCAGAGACTTTGCAGTTGTATTTACCTTTGCTTATCAATCTATTATGTCAGTCCCATCGGAAAACAGTCAAACCAAAGAATAACAAAGAGTGGTCTCTGTGAAGCAGAATGATTAGCCTCCACCCAACTGCTTTCGTATTGAGTTCAGCAAATATTTGGATCTCAAATCTCATTAAGTCTGTCACACTTCTCTCTTCCAAAGGTGTCATTTGAATCTCTGTACATAATACTTTTAGAATGTAGCGCATGCTCCTGAAGGGTATACATCGTCAGGATAACATCACATTGATAAGCATGAAACACTCTTCCCCGCCTCCTTCCTGCCCCTCTTCACTCCCCTCAGAAAGTTCTTTTTAGTTTCAATTTTTGCCTTTCCTTTTTTCGAACTAATATTGTGGTATCAGTTAATTCATTTCATAAAATGCCACTCATTTTCCCTGTGCAGTAAACCATTTTGCTACTGGTTTTCTACATCCCACATCAGGGAGTCCTGTAACTTTTGTGAAGCTTACATGCATGGAACTTGAAACTGTTCTGGTTGCTACAGCTCATGTACTTACCCCAAAGGACCTCTTCCTCCATGAATACCACATGCGTATACAAATACCAGAAATTGTTCCATTTCCTAACAGACCATGGGACATTCTTGCAGAGAGCTTCAGCAGCCTTCTGAAAGAGATGCTCCATTGTTTTCTAAGTAACAGAAGTTCTCACGATCCATCTAACTCATTGTCATTCAGCCTACAAGAGTGACTATGTGCAAGGTTGTTGTGGACAAGAGGCAGCCCCCCATACTTCCCTCACTGAGTGTGATTCAATTTCTATTGGCCTTTTCATTACGACAACTAGTATAGGAGCGGTTCCTGTGAAATTAGAATCAGAGAGACATGGCCATATTGTCTTTACATTGAATTTTCAATGATTCCATGATCAGCTAAACCAGCATGTTGAGGATCGGCAATGGCCACTGTCTGCTCACTGTGCTATCATTTCAATAAGATGCTCAAAATCCACTGGTTTTGCAATTTGCATATTCCATTCAATTACACTCAGCAGCAAAATGGTTACATTCCCTCTAAAAAGACTACAAAATGCTATTTTATTTTATTTTTTTTCAAAGAAAGACTCCTGGCCCTTGGTGTGTCCTACCCCAAGGTAGGACTCGAGACACCAACTTTTTTCCTTCCATTGTTCAGCAGCTCAGTTCTTGCTTTTTCATACAGGCAGACAGCTTAGTCAGGTTTGCACAGTTTGACCTGAAAGTCACCGACCGGCTCCCCTTAATTTTTCCCCTTATGTTAAATAAAAAGCAGATAAGTGTAGGGTTTTTTTAATTAATTAATCTCTACATTCCCTGGAGTACAAGCTAAAAATGAGCTGGATGTTTTTTAGTCATAAGCCTCCTGGAAAAGCTTTCTGAGTTGCATGGAGCCAATCCAGGACCCAATGGGTCCTCCTGACAGTTTCTGTAAACTCTCAGGAAGATGGAACAGAGCCAGTTCTTTGTGTTGTGCCCTTGTTCCAGCAGCACAAAGACTTGCTGCCCTGATTTTAACTAGGATGAGAACTTAGCAACCAAAGCCCAAAGGGAGCAATTTCTAAGCCACTGGGGGGAAAAGGGAGAGTTAACCCTTTTTACACAGACCCTTGTGAAGTAACTCCCCAGACAAGACCATCAGGGAACTCTACTACTCTCACCTGGTTTCTTAAAAATGAGTCGTTGACAAAGTTTGTCACAGGGAGACCAAGGGAGAAAGGGGTGTTGCAGGGCAGAGAGGGGAAAGAGTGCTTCAAGTCCCCAAATGAAAAGTGTGTTACATTTATAGAGATTATGTCACAGCTCAACTCTGGAAAATGGTACTTATCAAGGCTGGCAGAGGATTCCATTATGCTTGTGTTTACCCTTTTGCTTCCATGGCCAAGTGCTGTTTTATTTAGCTGTTGAATGCCATTTTGAGGTACAAGGAGTGTAAGGAGTCAAAACGAAAGGACATTTTAGGTGAGGTTCAAAATGGTCAACAGAAGCACAATCTGCCATCTTGTTGGTCATTGTGAAACATCAGCCAGTTGCCAGAGTTGAGGCATAACACATCAATATTGAGTGATTTTGCAACTTAGAACTATCCTATACTGTTGTAATACATTATAATGTCCCATCGCCTTGATTTTCCCAAGAACTAATTGCTTTGTTCATTTCTCTTAGGACAAGACCAGCGCTCTGAGCCTGAGCAATGTGGCAGGCGTTTTCTATATCCTCGTCGGAGGCCTGGGGCTGGCCATGATGGTGGCTTTGATAGAATTCTGTTACAAATCACGGGCAGAGTCCAAACGCATGAAACTCACAAAGAACACCCAAAATTTTAAGCCTGCTCCTGCCACCAACACTCAGAACTACGCGACATACAGAGAAGGCTACAACGTGTATGGAACAGAGAGTGTTAAGATCTAGGGGTACGATTAAGGTCTAGTAAACTAATCAGCTTTATATTACTATGTGCTAATCTCTTTAATTTTTGTTCTTTGTTTTTTATTTTAGTTTGTTGTTTCTAATGTTGTCTCCTCTTTGCAACCATTCAATTTTCTGAAAACAATGATGCTTTTCTAATAGTGTAATTGTGGTAAATTATGGTCTATGACCTAAAAGGAAAGAAAAATTCTCTAGAGCAGTACTATTCAATAGAAATATGTGTGAGGTACATATTTGAACCATGTGTATACTTTCAAGTGCTCTAGTGGGCACATTTTAAAAAGTCAAGAAGGGAAATGAATTTTAATGACATTTTATTTAGTCTAATATGTCCAAAATGTTATAATCCCAACATGGTAGCAACATTAGCAAGTAATGATATATTCTACACTCTTTCTTTTATACTACTCTTAGAACTCTAGAGGATATTTTATACTTCTAGTAGATCTCAGCCTACACTAGCCACATATCAAATGTTCAATAGTCACTGTGGCCAGTGGCTACCATGTTGGATGGCACAGCTCTATAGAAAAAGCAGATGCTCTGGAACTGATGTCAGGAATCTAAGAAAGGTACTGCCACCTAGAGTGATGCAGTTCTTCCATAAGGAAAGCAGTAGTTCCTTTAAGTAAATTATGTAAGCCTGAGACAATTTTCTTCAAATTGGAACCAAACTCAAATCCATACTTAGGTGAACCTAATGATGTCACCTTCACTCTGGCAACTACAGCCAAACCCCACTAATAACTCAGAGATGTTCAATGGCAAACTTGCATTAAGACAATGTCTCCGTTTTGGAGGTGTTATAAAGAATATAGCCTTGTTACCTCCAAGTGCATGTGTCATTATTAACATGTCTATCTAAGCAGAACAGCACGATTAGCACCTTCATACGCCTCATTTTAGGTGGGCAATTTTGACCTCATGAGTAAGTGTCAATGTGTTGGAATTTCTACAAATGCATGTGTGTTTCAATTTTCTGATATTTCCCATTGTACAACTAAATTCAGCCAATTTTTAAATATTTTGTCCTAATAAGTCATTTGTCATCACCTATGCCGTTCAGTGAAGCCTCTGGTTGTTCCTCCCTACTGCATACTGCAGCCTTTCATATTCAACACACTGAACTAACCTGCTGGCAAAATGTTCCCATTGCACTGGCGAATGCACAATACATGCATTCATCTATAATTAGCACTGTTTGCGTGCAAACACTTAATGTTCCAGTATGCTTAAACTGTTTTACTTTTGAGTAGGTGGTAAAGGTCCATTACAATTTGGGGCATGCCATTTGCTTTTCCATGGAATAGTACATAAGTGATTTCAGGCTTGTTCAATTATCCCAAATTCTGAGGCACTTGTATTCAAATAAATAATACACTTTAGATATGGGTAGCCACTTTCCAAGTGCTCTCACATCTGTTGCTTCCTTTGAGGCGAGATGAGTCAGGTAATATTTTCCCTTTGGGGAAACATCAAGTCACCTGCTTAAGGCCATACAACTAGGTAGTGGAAGCTCTGGGAGTAGAACCCAGCCCTTTTTCAACTATATCTGTATTCTCGACTAAACCATGCTGCCTCTAACAATTGATGGCCTGATGGTGCCCAGGAAACTTGAAACCCCAATGGAATCCTGTCAAATGGAGAGTAGATCTTAAGTTTATGTCTCATTTGTTCACAAAATAGTCTGGAGGGACTTCACCGAGTCTCCACATGCGTTACTTCTTATGCACTCCTTATGAGGCTGCATATTTATTCACTCCTACTTGGCCTAGAAGGAATCTATCTGGAACAGAAGCATATGAGGGCTCAGGATCACACAGCCTCCAGACTCTCTTTATCTGTTAACCAGTTCATCTGAGCATCGATTCCCTAACTACGAGAGCACCAGTCTCTTGTCAAAGCTCCAGAGCAGTGCTACTTAAACATCAATGCCCACGTGTGGAAGTCTCATAACAATACAGATTCTGATTCAGCAGATCAGGGATAGAGTCTGAGATTCTACATTTCTCACAAGCTCCCAGATGTTAAGGTAGGATTCTAGAGAACATCTTAGAGGATGTAACTTCAGAAAAGAAAGAAACGAAGAAAGGAGTGATGAAGGCAGGGAAGGGGAGACAGAGTCCCCTAGCTGTAGGAAGAAAGGAGGGAAGGAAGCAAGGAGCTGGGGTCAGCAGACCTTTGCTTTATTTGGACAGAACGTCACAGTCCTGAAGTAGAAGCCTAAAGCATTGACTCTGGAGGAAAAGTCTCAGAGATTGACTTGCCACAACTTCTGACTCTGGCTTTCCTTCACACAGCTTGCTTGGTCCACTTTTGTGAAGCAAAAGCCACTTTTTAATAAACACCAGTGCCAGTGTGGTTACAGTCCAGCCAGCCAGCACCTGGGCAGCCATCTCTGAGCTTGTAAGAGAACCTGGGGAGAGTCTGGATTACAAATCTGTTCTCCACACCTCAGAAGATGTCAGGAAAGCCTCACTGTCAGTTAAGGGGCACAAAACAGGCTGAGCAAGAAACAGAATCCTCTCTGTCGTCAGGAATGTGATGTTAGAACAGTGTTGGTTGGGTGAAGAGTGAGTGCTTCACTCATTTCTCGTTTGTTTCCCAGTAAGTTCTGGAATATCTCCTAATGACTTCTAATTTGTTATCTCATTATTAAGCTTCCAGTTCTGAGTTGGCCTAGATCTGTCAGGGTACATTCAGGGCCACAGAGATCCAGAGGCACCCTGAGATTTTGCTTTTATTGCTAATTATCAGAGCCCGCCTTGGGGTTTCTAATACCACTAATTGTTCAGGAAGAATAACTCCGGGCAAATTACCTGCAAAAATATGATCCTGTGAAATCTGGTTAATAAAAGGACACCCTTGAAAGATGAGAGAGCTGTCTCCCACTTTCTGTGGGTGATAGTAGCCTCAGGGTTAGTGGACTCATTGGAGCATGTGCCTCGCCGTCAGATCATGTTGAGCACTGCTAGGGAGCAGCCAGCCTCTTGACTACCTGATGCTTCTCTAGGTTACTGGCCAGCCACTGGAAGTATGACCCGGACGCCTGCTTTGGCAGTAATCAGTCACCAACAGCTCTAGATTCTCTGTACCCTAGGGTCGACTTTGTTAAGTGTTTCCAGAAATCCTTTCCAATTTCCTCATTGTTGCTCAGAATTACTTCTGGGTGCTTTGGCTTCTTCAACAACATGTTTGAAACTCTGCTCATTTGCAAGACCTCAAGATGCCTGCAACTGGAGGAAAAGGTTTCCACTTTCCCTCTAACACTATTTAGTTTAGTCTTCCTATAAAATGTTAACTTTGTTCACGCAGCCCACTGTTGAAATGATCAATTTTCCTTCTGCAATCCATGCCAAGACATTCTTAAGCAGGAGACCTTTTCCTGATTAAAAGAGTTAAGTGGGAGAAATTCTGGCTAACTGAGGTAATGATATTCTTTCTCGCCTATCACCTCATGATAACACTTCATTTACCTGCACTCCAAAGCAGGAAACTGTTAGATCACCTTCCCAAAGTTATGCAGCCAGGTAGTGATACCTCATGGCCAGTGGGGAGGAAGGAGGGTCCTTTGATGTTTCTGTCATAGATACAAAACTTCTCCAAGCTTCTGAGCTAAAGAAATGACTCAGGACTAAGGAGTTCCAAGGAGGAGGTTGGCCCATTTCTAGTTAGTCTTTTTCTGCCCTCCTTGGGACTTCTACCTTTTTTTCTTTTTTCTTCTTCTTTTTTTTTTTTTTTTTTTTTGACAGGCAGAGTGATAGTGAGAGAGAGAGAGACAGAGAGAAAGGTCTTCTTTTTTGCCATTGGTTCACCCTCCAATGGCCGCTGCGGCCGGCACATCGTGCTGATCCGAAGCCAAGAGCCAGGTGCTTCTCCTGGTCTCCCATGCGGGTGCAGGGCCCAAGGACTTGGGCCATCCTCCACTGCCTTCCCGGGCCATAGCAGAGAGCTGGCCTGGAAGAGGGGCAACCGGGACAGAATCCGGCGCCCCAACCGGGACTAGAACCCGGTGTGCTGGTGCTGCAAGGCGGAGGATTAGCCTGTTAAGCCACGGCGCCGGCCCAATAAAGGGACTTTCACCTTTTAGGTGCACCTTTGACACTCTTCTCACAGATACCCTTACTGGAGGGCCAGTGGGAGATAATGACTATGTAGCCCCTCTAGGCTAAAATTCAGTGGTAGCTCATGAGAAAAGGAAGTGCTCCATTAGTGTAGGGGGAAAGTGGGGTGAGGGGGGGAGGTTGTTGAGATCAAAAAGAAGGCAAGAAAGTAGCCTTCGTTTTTCAGGGTCAAGAGCAAAGGAATCCCCTGAACTAGTTAATTCCTCCAAATGGAGGGCACCATCAGCATTTCAATGAGGCCCATAAGGTCAGGGCAAAGACCCCATGGATGCCAAGCCCCTTCATGGTTATCACCATCCTGGCCCTCTCCGGGAATATACTGTTTCTTTAAAGTCTATGCTATATTCAGACTTTAATAACTAAGGTTGCAGGTATTAAGAGAAACAAAAGGTTATCTTTCTGGAAACAATCAGCAAATTTTCTTCTCACAGTCCAAATGGATTTTAATTCAGTAAGCCACATAACACTGTTTACTCTCTGCCCCGGGCGGATAGTCTTTCGTCATAGATTCTACAATGAGAATACACTCCATGTATAGTTCTCCCAAATATCACCCTTTAAACGTCACTAAGACTTTCTAGTGCACCTACAATTCTAAGTGATTAAAGTCTGGATTTAGATTTCACGCAATGCCCATATAATCCTTAGAACAATGCATCTAGCAGAGAATGATCCTAATTTAATTTATTGCAAAACATTTGCACCAGCTTAAAGAATTTAACGAAACCTGTTGCCTAAATCCAGTCAAATGGGGCACACCCCCAGGGATGCCAATTGGAGAAAAGAGCCATGGTTTTTGTCCAAGATCACTTGAGCCATAATACATTTCTCAGTTCCCAATAGCAAGCCTCATCAAATGTCAATTTCCCCTTGGCTTTGCAGATCCCTTCCCACTGGAGGCATGTGATGAGAGGAGATCACCGAAAATGTGGCTGCTTCAAGGATCCTGAGCCAGATTTCACTCTCCTTGGTGTCGGGCATGACACGAATATTGCTGATGGTGCAATGACCTTTCAATAGGAAAAACTGATTTTTTTTTCCTTCAGTGCCTTATGGAACACTCTGAGACTCGCGACAATGCAAACCATCATTGAAATCTTTTTGCTTTGCTTGAAAAAAAAATAAAATACAAACCAACAAATAAATGGACATGCAAGATTCCAGTATGCGAAAAAAATCTTATTAAAAAAGTCAATTCAACAAAAGCCATTCTTTGATACCACTACACAGTATAGAAACTCCATGTTCATTAATACACACACACACACACACACTTAAAACTCCAATTCAGCAACTAGGCCATCTTAGCTAAAAGAATTAATTCTTCCTGATTAAAACAAAAATCAAAATCTCTGTCTCCCAGTGTTTGGAAAGACAGACTGGCATTTCTTCTAGGATCTGCTGACCAGATGTTTTTGGTATTTCCTGTTGGTGGTGATGTTCTGTGCACCCTATTTCCTTTCAACGTTGCTGAAATGTGTATATCTTTAGAACGTATATTCAATACTTAAGAAAATTCAGACGCTTTGGAAAGGGAACTAAATGGTGACTTCTCTGTGTTCTTGAAATGGTTTTGTGAAAATGATTCGCTAACTTCCTACTTGGTGAAGAGATTAACAGAGCTTTCAAAATTGACTTTTGTGTGTAGCAAGGAACGGGGCACTATCAGGCATACCTCTCGGTGCTTACCTAAAATGGATCCCGGGCCTCTCCAAGAAGCCTGGAATTTCAGCTCACAGATCTGTTTTTCTTGCTTCAGTGTGCATTTTGAGTCACTGCAGCTGAGTATTTAGCATTGAGGTGAGGGAAATGCTGCCTATACTCCCAGATGTGTTTAGGATATCTCTCTCAGAAACAACACTGTGTTTAGCTCTGCTTCCTCTGCTAAGTATGCCTTCCAGTTGTACACCACGGAGACAGGACTGCGCTGCAAGGCAGGCCAGTGGGTTCAGACCACAGCTCTCAATCTGACTTTCCTCTTGTTAGGTCTGTCTTACCAGCTGCTGCCTGTGACTGCCCGTGGCTCTCCGTCAGACTGCATGTGTCCTTTTCTAGTTTGCAAAGACTCAAATGCATTCCCGAACCTACTGCTAATCCGAGGACCTTAGCATCACTCCCAGGTCCTGGCTTGGAGCAGCCTCTCTACTGACTTTCTCAGAAGATCGCTCTACTGCTCCGCGGGCTATCAAGTAACTAATTGCGTACCTGCCATTGGCATCATCAGAACAGTCAGAGGAAATAGTCTCTCCTCACTAATTACCTCCTATATAACGACGTACGCTTTCTGTAGTTCACTAGTTGGCTCTCATCAGTAACGTGCATTGGGAAGTTTCCAGACTGTAAAAATTAGGAGCTCGCATTCATTTCCCAAGTGTGACCCTTAGATGCTTAGTTGACTCGCTGCGTATTTGCTCTTGTCTTCAGAAAAGAGGAAGAAGGCTCATTCCAACGAAACGTTTCCGGAAAAGTGTAATATAAACTCTCATTCCAAAAATTGTGTCATAAGCAAATAACTCACCTGTCAAATTTTAAATGGTATTGAGCAAAAAGGAAAGCTGTTGTGTTTTTGTTCTGTTTTGTTTTCATGAAACTGTGATTTTCAACTTACGAATGCTATAATGTCCCAGCTCGGGAAGCTAACGCTGTGTGAATATGAAGTTGTATAAAACAAACCAACCAACCTACACATGTTTTCGTAGGCACTGTATAAAAGAAATGTATGTTTATTGACTCAAATCAGTTTTTCAGAGAGGAATCTTCACTCGGATAAAGAGGCGGGTAAATTGGTTTGTTATTTTTTAAAAAAAAAACTTGCATGTTAAAAAAAGTTGATTGCTTCAAATTTCTGCTACTAACTTCAAGCTATGGGAGTTTGGCGGTAGTCACTTGAGGATTTTTCTTTCCAATTCTTTTCTTTTTGTTGTTAAAGCTGTACTTCGGTGAACAGAAAAATTGCCAAGCAAACTAATGGCCGTAAAAGCATAAATTGCATGTGTGGGCATACATTACAGAGCCTCATTGCCATGAGGTATTGTACAAAGTTTTAATACATTTTGTAAATAAAGTTGTAAAGAAAGAATTCTGCTTATGTGCTTGACTAAATGTTTAAAATTTACTCGGATGCGTATGACAAGAAGTCCTTATTCACCACTCGACTTCCCACCGGAAGCTATGCTGATGCTCACAAAGAGCACATATCTTCTCACCCCCAACTGCAATCACGTCAGGCTGAGCCCCCTCAGCCTAAATGGTACCATGCCTCCTAGACCTTACATCAGTTTGTCTTCAAGGCCTTCCATGCCCTTTCTTTGCCTCCTCAACCCTTTGTGGCCCTCTCCCTAGAGGTCTGCCTTGACCCTAACCTTGGTCTCCAATTCTCCCATGTCCATACCTGGAAGTGTCCAAATTAAGGATTGATGACTTTCAGAAAATACTTCTAAGTTCTTTCCTCTGTGATCACAGGTGTATGTACTAGTACTATGTTACTTGGATAAATTGTTGTGCTGCTGCTCTAATAAATAATAATAATGTAATGTTCCCCCCAAAATTCCTTATTCCACCAACAGTTACTGATTGCGTATCAGGAAAGAAATGATGAATTTAAGACTACACGAATTTTAGAATATTCCTGAGAGAAAAATTAAAGGCTAATGATGTAGTCTGATCTGAAGATTCTGAACATAGAATACAACTTTACCCAATTCGTAAAGCAAGTGTTTAAATGATAGGCCAGTTTTATAATATGATCACCACAGAAAACAGGGGATGCATATTCACTGCAGCACATTCACAACAGCCAAGATAAAGAATCAACCAAGATGTTATTCAACAGAAGAATGCATCTTAAAAAGTGATATATACACTACTCAATCACAAAAAGGGAGGAAAGCCTGTCATTTGCAGCAACATGGATGGAGTCAGAGGAAATTAATTGAAATAAGCTAGGTACAGAAACACAAATACCACATATTCTCATTCATTTGTAGAAGCTGAAAAAAGTTGATCATGTGGAAGTAGAGAGTAGACTGGAAAGGGTGCAGAGGATAGCATCAGTGCAGAGATACCAAACTACAGTTGGCTGGTGGGAGTAGTTCTAATGTTATACAGCACAATAGTGTAACTTTAGTCTATAAGAAATAATTACACATGCCAAAATAAGAAGAGGAGAAAAATTTGAAGGGTCCCAACATACAGAAATGATAACATTTGAGGAGATGAAAATGCTAATTACCCTGATTTCATCATTACATATTATACACATGTATTGAATTGCAATGCTGTACCATATAAATAAGTATAAATATTATATGCTAATTTAAAAAGAAAATATAGGAGTAGCCACTGTGGCACAGCAGTTAAGCTACCACATGCCCATATCTCACATCAGAGTGCCAAGGTTCAACTTCCACCTCTGCTTCCAATCCAGCTACTTCCTACTGTGAACTCTAGGAGGCAGCAGATGATAGCTTAAGTATTTGGGTGCCTGCCACCATTATGGGAAACCTGGATGGAGTTCTAGGCTCCTGAATTTGGCTTGGCCCTAGCTGTTGTGGGCATTTGGGGACTGAACAAGTTGATTGAAGATTTCTCTCTCTCTCTCTCTCTCTCTCTCTCTCTCTCTCTCTCTCTCTCTGGCTCTTGCTCTCACTCTTTCAAATAAAAGAAAACAAATATTTCAACTAAAATTACAAATGTATATATTTATATAAAGCTGTTTTCCAAAAACAAAACAAAGGATATGACAGGAGGAAATGAAACAGCATGATTTACAACTGAGCCAGACTAAACAAAAAGGTACTAGTACAGTTCAGATGCTAGAGAGAAAAGGAAAGAAAGATATCTAAGGTTAAGGAGATCCAAAGGAAAACAAAGACCTTGAAGAAGAAGAAAAATAGGAGTGGGAAAGGAAGACTCTCAGAAAATTCTGGCTTATACAATCAAGTTGCAGTCCACTTGGCATGTGGGCTTCAGCATGATTACTTCCACTTTGCTGACCTGTGGAATGCTGGTTTGCTGTTGAACAACTTACACTTTATAACTCTTCAACCTGATTTCCTTGCCTTTTTTTATTTTAATTAAGACACCTGTGACAGTCCCACAAGATGAGAACTGATTCTCTAGGGAGCAGGTTTAGTGACTAGACTAGAATGATGGTCCCCTTGAAGGTTGATGAAATCAGTTGAAGCACCAAACCATGTCCCCAGGTCTTCCAAAATAATAGATTTCTGTTTTAACAGGAACTTCAATTCCTTACCCCTAAAGGAGAAGCTAATTTCAAGTGCTGTGGCAAGCGATAGTAGAGCACTACTTTGACTTAGGTGGGGCTTGGAGGTTTTCTCCTTGGAGGAAGGGAGAAGTGAAAGGAAGCAATGTTAGCGTTGCTCAAATTGCACTGTAGGTAGCTACATATGTTTGCTTACACATGGGCAAGCCTTGCCAACCAGGTGTACAAAAAGGCCTTTAGCTTCACATTGCACTATGTCCGTGTGCACAAAACGAGACTGTCTCATGGTCTCTGTGCTGATTTCCTTGCACTGTTAGAACTCACATCTGATTACACTCTGTCAATAGAACAATCTCCAACCAGGGAGGCAAATGTATTTTAAGGAAATCTTGGTAGGATCATGTGAGAAACAGTGCTGCAAATTACCTTTCTGCTATTGGATGGGGAAAACAGTTGAATGTGACTTGGGAAGGTGAACATAGAGGAAGAGAACAAATTAAAAAGCAAGAAGCAGAAAGCTGTTCCTCAGAATTCAGACTCAATCAAGAAAAAGAAGCATTAATGTGCTATCCCACAAAGGTCAGAAAGCATATATTACACAAACACCACCAAAACCTGTCATTAGTAGGAAAGTTACTTTCAAAACTTAAGCCAGTTTTTCAGCTATGCTTGATCATACCCCTCTCCTTTTGCCCTCATGCTGTTGGACTAGGCTTCCTGGGCACCAATTTATTATCAGATCACTTGGCAGACCTGAAACTCAGCAGGAAAATATCCTCACTCAGTTGTGGGGGCACACAGAACTGAGTATCCCATCAGGAATCTCCCTTGAATCTGGGGGCTTGGGACATACTTAGAGTTTTACCTCTATTGTTCTACACTGAAGGAAGGGCATGGTCATGGAAGAGAGTGGTAGGTGGCATTAAGAATTTTTTTAAAGATTTATTTATTTATTTGAAAGACAGAATTACAGAGAGGCAGAGAGAGAGAGAGAGAGAGAGAGGTCTTCCATCTGCTGATCAATCCCCAGGTGGCTGCAATGGCTGGAGCTGTGCCAATCCAAAGCTAGGAGCTTCCTCTGGGTCTCCCATGTGGGTGCAGGGGCCCAAGGACTTGGGCCATCTTCTACTGCTTTTCCAGGCCATAGCAGAGAGCTGGATCAGAAGTGGAGTAGATGGGACTTGAACCAGCACCCATATGGGATGTTGGCACTGCAGGTGACGGCTTTACCCACTACACCACAGTGCCATCCCCTGGTACTAAGAATTAATGAAACTGGGGCTGGCCTTGTGATATACCTGGTTAAGCCTCTGCCTGAGATGTGGGCATCCCATATGGGTGTCAGTTCAAGACCTGGCTGCTCCACTTCTGATCCAGTTCCCTGCTAATGGACCTGGGAAAGCAGTGGAGGATTGCCCAAGTGCTTGAGCCCCTGAACCCATGGGGGAGACCTGGAGCTCCTGGCTTTGACCTTGCCCAGCCCCAGCTGTTGCAGCCATCTGGGGAGTGAACCAGCACATGGAAGATCTCTTTCTCTATCTCTCCTCCTCTCTCTGTAACTCTTTCAAATAAGTAAGAAATAAATCTTTTAAAAAAAGGAAAAGAATTAATGAAACATCCCTCCAGAACAAAGAAAGAATGAAGTGCTAGAAGACTTCTTGTATAGCTAAGACTAGGAGTATGGACAAGCCATTAGTACTAAGTACTAATAATGCAAGGCACTTGGGCTTTATCAAAATGCCCCCCTGGAAGGCATTATTGTAAGAAGGGGATGGAGAGAAGCATTGGTGGGGGTCTGTCCATGTTGCAAACCTTCTGCCACATTCTCTACGTCTTCAACATGGAGGAATCACAAACCTATTTGAATGAACAAGATTCCCAAGCTGCTTGAAAGCCACAGTCATGGTAAGCAAACATCACCTGGACAAGATGGTTTGGGGGAGGACATTCACTCTTCCTCTGCTTACCAAGGAGGGAAAAGCAAACCTGGCTTCTGCTGTCAGGGAACTTGCATTCTTGATGGCAAGGTAGATGATGGCTGCAAAGAATGTGCATCTAAGCATGTCCAATACTCTGTTCAGAGAAAAATTCTGTAAGAAGCCAAAAAGATTTTCCTTTGGGCCCTTCCCTTGAACTGATTCTTCCTATCCCGATCAGGTGGAGTCTGAATTTCCCTTTATATTTCAAAAGCTATGGGCCTTTGCAGCTGAGGAGTCCTACTAGGCTCCAGTAAGCCTTTAGCTGCAGAGAACCTCTGAATGACCACTTTCCTGCCAGTCCGCTTGCCCTCGGAGCAGGAGGTATTTGATTATTTGTTGACTCATGATGCCCTCACTTTGAAAGTGTAAAAGAACTTGCAATGAAAGCTTAAGAAATAATCCTCTCCCCATGTCAGCAGCTTTGGAAAATTACCCCTGCAGTGGTTTCATTGAGCTTCAATCCTGTAGCTAAATGGTTGATTTACAATTTTCCTAATAAATATTCATTAAGCCTGAACAAGTCAATTAAAGTCCTGGCAGCAGCTCACAAGAAACTTGAATACAGCCAAACAACTTTTACAAAGATTCCCAAACAGCACTGCAATCTTCCTCCATGAGAGCAAAAGAGTTTCCCTGAGAGAGGGCAAGCCCTCTCTGTACCAGGTGAAGCCCTCTTAGGGCCCACATTTCCCTCCCCCATTTACAGTACTCCATCAGAAAAGCTTATTGTGCCCTGCAGATCCACTTCCTCAATCATTACAGTATGAAGTCTGCCACCACCAGTCTACAGGAACTTCTCTCGCCAAAGTCACCAATAACTGTGATTCATACTTTTTAGTAAAGGATGGCAAACTTTGGCCTACCATCTATTTTTGTTAATAACATTTCATTGGAACACAGCTACATCCCTTGTCTATGGCCGATTTTGTGAGCAGTCAGAGGAGGCAATGGGCAGTCAGGTTGGTCCCAGTGGGAAAAGAGGAAAAGGCAGTCCTCCTAAGAGGGTGCAAAACTTATCTTTAGCAAGATCAAAGTGCTGAATCCCACTGCATGTTTCTCCCCTAAAGCTTTCTTTAGGAAAACAAAAGTACCTGTCCCATTCCTTGAAGGGAGTGGTGATTCCACACTTCTGAGTTCCCAGTTTGTTGCAGTTGATTTCTCAACAATGTTGCAGTGGATTCGTTTCTGAGAGGAAGAGCGTGGTGGGGGCAAGAAGCGCGGAGTCACCACACAGACCCCGGGAATCGGGTGAAAGCAGGCTTGAGGCAAGCAGCCCGCAAACTTGTTTATTTCAGTTAGTACAACAGCTTATATAGTCAAGACCAGCCAATCTGGTCAAGGGGCGGTCTATGCCCCGACCAATCACAGCCTGTTGCTAGGCAGTTTCCAAAGCCATCCAATCACAGCCTGTTGCCACTCGGGCTCGTGTTGCCGGCAGTTTCTGAAACCATCCAATCATGGCCTGCCGTCAGTCAGGCTCTGTTGTCATGTGGTTTCTGAAGCCATCCAATCACGGCCTGTTGCCAGGCAGTTTCTGTCATCAGCGGCCATCTGGGCATGACCTTTTCACCTCAGTGGCCATCTTGGCATGAACTTTTCACTTCATTCCACCACACCAGTTTACTTTGTTTTGTTGTTTTTGTTGTTTGTTTTTGTTTTTTTTTTTAAGATTTATTTATTTATTTGAAAGTTAGAGTTACACACAAAGAGAGGTCTTCCATCCGCTGGTTCACTCTCCAATTGGCCACAACGGCCAGAGCTGTGCCTATCCAAAGCCAGGAGCCAGAAGCTTCGAGCTTCTTCCAGGTCTCCCACACAGGTGCAGGGGCCCAAGCACTTGGGCCATCCTCCACTGCTTTCCCAGGCCATAGCAGAGAGCTGGATCGGAAGTGGAGCAACCAGGACTCAAACTGGTGCCCATATGGGATGCTGGCGTTGCAGGCGGCAGCTTTACCCACTATGCCACAGTGCTGGCTCTCCAGTTTACTTTGAAAACAAGTTATCTATACAACTCTTCAATGGCTCTTTTGTCTTATGAACAAACCAGACAGGGCAAATAAGATTACAAGTCAGATCTTTCTATGGATATTTCCTCACCATGTCACTGATTGTTAGTTGATTTTTCAGGTTTTTCCCCCAAGAATTGTTCTTAAAAACCCCACTACCACCAACCCCTCAGGTCTGCCTCTCTTAGAGGCCCTCCTCTAGGCCACCTCGGCAAGAGGTGTCTGCTTTTCTCTTGCCTTGTGGAACCTCTTCTTCCATGTGAGACAAAGAACCAAGGTAACCTTTCTCTGCCGCCTTTTCACTGGTAACAATTTCACCACACAATGACAAAGCTGACCATTTGCAACAGTATTGCTCACAAAAGGTAAGGTGTTTACTAAGGGAAAAAAATCTGCTAAACTCTACTTTATGCAATGGGACAGTCATGACTTTATCTGACCTCTTTCCTGAATTTGGTACCATTAACTTTCCACATCTTGGAAATCTCATATTTTTAACTTCCATGACAGCACTCTTTCCCAGCTTTCCCCCTGCCCTGCTACCGTAATTTCTCTTGTGCATCCTGCTCTACTATCTCCTAATGTCAGTACTCTCCTAAATTCCATCATGTTCTCCCTTCGCACTCTGTACCATCTTCCTTGATGCTGTCCCGTGGTTTCCACTTATACGGTGTGTTAGGTAGGAAGTTAGAAATTAACCTATGTATATGAGGGGCCTGAGGAAAACAAAGCATCTGCAGAAGCTCACCTTGGAAGGAGCCCAGTATTTTACACTGCACATTCCTGCCCAGTCTCTGATAACTTTAGAGGTGGTCTCAGCCCTCCCCCCTCCAGGAAAGCTCCCCAGGAGAGTCCTCTCTCAGCACCAAATGGGTTACCTGGCCTGATAACATTGAACAATAAAACCATTATGTCCAGGGACACCCCCCCCCCATGCTGTGGCACAGTGGTTTAAAGCCCTGGCCTGAAGCACCGGCATCCCATATGAGTACTGGTTCTAGTCCCAGCTGCTCTTCAGATCCAGCTCTGTGCTATGGCCTGGGAGAGCAGTAGAAGATGGTCCAAGTCCTTGGGCCCCTGCACCCACGTGGGAGACTCGGAAGAAGCTCCTGGCTTCGGATCGGCGCAGCTCCAGCTGTTGCAACATCTGGGGAGTGAACCAGCAGATGGAAGACTTCTCTCTCTGTCTCCACCTCTCTCTGTAACTCTTTCAAATAAATAAAATAAATCTTAAAAAAAAAACAATTATGTCCTTCCTCTAAGGCAGGCACCCTAGGGGAAGCGCCTCTGCCCAGGGCCAGGGGGCTTCCAAGTCTGATAGCACTGGGCAGTGAAACCTTGGGAGGAATTTTTCCTAATTCACACTCAGCAAACCCTTTGTCCTGGAGGGCAGAAAGGAGGTGAAGGAGAAACAACAGGAAGAGCTGGACCCCTTTCCCTTAAAAGCCCCAGCTCTCTGCTGAGCTGCTCACTTGGCCTGCCAGGTGTATAATCTCCAGTTAACCATGTAACTCTTGCTTTCCCTAGTCTGAATGACTGGGCACTCTCTCGGATTCTGTCCCATCCTTTCAGATGGATGCTCTATCCCAATAAAGCCTTGCTACCTTGCTTACCGCTGTTCTCTGTCTCACATCTGAATTGTTGCTTTTGCAAAGACAAGAGCCTACCCCACCCATCTCCCGCTAACACCTGTATTATGATGCCTACTAAATCTCCACTTCCATCTCAAACCTTTCTCATTAACTCCAAACCAGTATATTCAAGTGTCTATAAGACCCCACTACTAGCACTTTTTACAAGCACTTGAAGCTCCAAATTTCCAACACAGAAACTATCTGTCTACTCTTCACCTCTGCCTGCCTACTGCTAAACAAAAGCTCCCCCTAAGAGTCCCTAACTTGATTTAAAACCCCATTTATGGAGACTAAAATAAAACATAAATCTAATAAACTTTAAAGTTGATGGATGTGACAACCAGAGAAAACCAGGCTTTACCTTGAAAGCAGAACCCACAGGACAATGACAGCATGGAAATAGATGGATCAATTTGACATCAACTTGCGCATCTACAAGATGTAGTGAAAATTAAGCCCTTGGTTCTTTGCATCTTTTTGATCCCATAATCGTAATACGGCCTATGCTCATGTGAAAGAAAACCAGCTAGGGTTGTCAGCATGAAAGGAATGTGAATGCCTCTAGCAAGATAGTAGCAAGGGTCCCAAATCACTCTCCCAAACATCACAATACAAGCACAATACAAGGTTCCATTCATCCTGAGGGAGATAAGAGATGGAATCTGGGTAGAATAAAAGAAATTGCAAGAAAAAGAACAGGTGGGAGATATGTGAATTCAGTTTCTATATACCCAAGCATCTATTTCTGCGAGTATGCATGTAGAGGACATACGGCCACAACCAGAGACAAAGAAAGAAATGCAGACCCCTCCTCCCAACACAGACCTTGAAAAGTGGCTGCTCACAATTACCTAGTGAAGCAGCTGCCCACTGTGATCTTGTCTAGGGAGGGAAGATGTCCTAAGTTCTGCTTCTGTAAACTCCAGTCATAAATCTGTCCTAATAAATCTGCCCCTGGTATCTCTTCTACAAACATAAAAGGCCCACCGACCATTGGAAGCATGGTACTGTCACGTAGGCTGCAATTTCAACCCTCCAATGCTGTAACAGCTAAGGTATGATGCTGATGAACCTGTAAATATTGTAAGAAACTTGGGATTGTTGCTAAGTTCTTGGGAAATGATTCCAGCTGAGCCCACTGGCATAATAAACTGCTTCAATCCTCCACTGTCTCTGGTGCCTGCTTGAATGGAGGGAGTTTTCCCACCCCAGATTTCTGTAACATTCAAATCAATCCATTCTATAGATTTGTTTCCTTACCTTTGCTATGTACCGAATTGTGCTCCCTTCAAAGTTCATATGTTGAGCCCTAACCCCTAATGTTACTAGATTCAGAAGGTAATGAAGATCAAATGAGGGGGGCCAACACTGTGGTTTAGTGGATACAGCCACCGCCTGCAGTGTCGGCATCCCATATGGGCGCCAGGTCCAGTCCCAGCTGCTCCACTACCCATCCAGCTCTCTGCTGTGGCTTGGGAAAGCAGCAGAAGATGGCCCAAGACCTTGGCCACATGGGAGACCTGGAAGAAGCTCCTGGATCTTGGCTTTGGATTGGCCCAGCTCCAACCATTACAGCCATTTAGGGAGTGAAATAGTGGATGCAAGACCTTTCTCTCTCTCCCTCCCTCTCTCTCTCTTTCCCTCTCTCTGCCTCTGTAATTCCACCTCTTAGATAAATCTTTTAAAAAAAAGATTAAGGCCGGCGCCGTGGCTTAACAGGCTAATCCTCCGCCTTGTGGCGCCAGCACACCGGGTTCTAGTCCCAGTCGGGGCGCCGGATTCTATCCCAGTTGCCCCTCTTCTAGGCCAGCTCTCTGCTATGGCCCGGGAAGGCAGTGGAGGATGGCCCAAGTGCTTGGGCCCTGCACCCACATGGGAGACCAGAAGCACCTGGCTCCTGGCTTCGGATCAGCGCGATGCGCTGGCTGCAGCGGCCATTGGAGGGTGAACCAACGGCAAAAAGGAAGACCTTTATCTCTGTCTCTCTCTCACTATCCACTCTGCCTGTCAAAAAAAAAAAAATTAAATGAGGTGTTAAGGGTGAAGTCCTAGTTTGAAAGGATTGGTGGTCTTGTTCTGTTTTTGTTATGCTTTTAATTTTTAAGTTAGTTTTTAACAGTCAATATACTTTGGATATTTATATTTGTTAAATAAAAGTAAAAAAAAAAAACAAAGTACAGCTTTTGGATTACAGTGGCTCCCCCCATAACTTCCCTCCCACCAGCAACCCTCCCATCTCCCGCTCTCTCTCCCATTCCATTCACATCAAGATTCATTTTCTTGGACATTGCATAGAAAATTAATCAATTTTTTAAAAATATCATGTAGGATCTCTGTCCTTAATGTGCTGTACATTGTGATTTCATGCTATAACTAGTACTCCAACAGTATTTTTCACTTTGTGTTGCTATGTGGGTGCAAACTGTTGAAATCTTTACTTAATATATACTAAACTGATCTTCTGTATATAAAGAGAATTGAAAATGAATCTTGATGTGAATGGAAGGGGAGAGGGAGCAGGAAAGGGGAGGGTTGCGGGTGGGAGGGAGGTTATGGGGGGCGGAAGCCATTGTAATCCATAAGCTGTACTTTGGAAATTTATATTCCTTAAATAAAAGTTTTTAAAAAAAGATTCATTTTCAATTATCTTTATATACAGAAGAGCAATTTAGTATATACTAAGTAAAGATTTCAACAGTTTGCACCCACACGGAAACACAAAGTGTAAAGCACTGTTTGAGTACTAGTTATAGCATTAATTCACATTGTACAACACAGTAAGGACAGAGATCCTACATGAGGAGTAAGTGCACAGTGACTCCTGTTGTTGACTTAACAAATTGACACTCTTGTTTATGGCATCAGTAATCACCATAGGCTCTTGTCATGAGTTGCCAAGGCTATGGAAGCCTTTTGATTTCGCTGACTCTGATCATATTTAGACAAGGCCATAGTCAAAGTGGAAGTTCTCTCCTCCCTTCAGAGAAAGGTGCTTCCTTCTTTGATGGCCCGTTCTTCCCACTGGGATCTCACTCACAGAGATCTTTCATTTAGGACATTTTTTTTTTGCCACAGTGTCTTGGCTTTCCATGCCTAAAATACTCTCATGGGCTCTTCAGCCAGATCCAAATGCCTTAAGGGCTGATTCTGAGGCCAGAGAACAGTCAATATACTTTGTAGATACAATTCTAATATAATGATATTCCCTTCCTCCCTCCCCTCCTTCCCTCCCTTTCCCTTTTTTGTGTTTTTTTTTTAGATAAAATCTTTTAAATGTACATTACAGTAGAAAAGCTTAATGATTCACCAAATAAGAAATTTAACAAGTAAAAAGCAAAAAGACTTAGTGTAGTGGGAATATCAACAAGGGCTTAAACAATAAGTGAGTGGGAAAATGACCATTTCACCTGTGTACAGTAAATGTTAAAGTAATCACAGATCATTAAAACTACAGTATTAGAACATTCTTCACCATTGGCCAGGATTGGTGGTCTCATCATTAAAGAATGAGATAGAGATCTCTTTCTCTGTCCACATGCGTGCTGCCCCAAGGAAAGACTATGTGAGCATGCGGTGAGAAGGCTACCATCTGTAAACCAGGAAGAGAGCCTTCAGCTGAACCTCAGCATGCTGGTACCTCGCTCTCAAATTCCTACCCTCCAGTACTGCGAGAAAGTGCACTTGTGTTGTGGAAATCCCACCATTGGTGGTACTTTGTTAGAGCAGCCCAAGAAGACAAAGAGACCTTGCCATTACTCAGAGGATTGAGCCACATAGAAAAGACAGTGGAAAAGGGGATCAACACCACCATGAACTCAATCACCCAATCCAGAAACCTGAAAATCAATCTTTCCCTCCCCTCCACTCCCCTCCCCTCTCCTTCTTTTGGCACTTGGTAAACATTTTTAACAATAGAATTTACATTTATTGAGCATTCATATGTCATTCACTATTTCTAAACTCATTGCAAACAAAGTAAAAACTTTCAAGATTCAACTCCCTTGAAATCTGTGAAACCCATCTACTTCTATGAATCTCTACCATAGTATTAACTGGTAATATTTTCTACACAAAAAGTTGAAGGTCAAACCCAGGATTTGATCATTAGAAAGGCAGAACTTCAAAGATAAATGCCCAACTTTAGCAGGTATCCTATGACAAAGTCAAGCTCTTAGCTGAGCAAACCTAGGACTCTAACATGGAACATGGACACTTTGATGAACGCTCTTGAAGATTTTGACTCCTCAGTCTTTTCTAATATTTCTGACCCTATAGAAATGGCTCACTCTTCCCCAACCAGAACCAGTATTTGCCCTGTATGAGAAAACAATACAGAGGTCATTCATTCACAAAGCAATGGGCTTGTAATCAACATAGCCCTTCCAAGCCCAGTTGGACTGGCTAGGGGAGGAAGGACACTATACTCCAAAGGTCCTGGAAGAACTAGCCAGCATGTGCTGGAAGGAGTCGAGGGGTAGCCAAGGAACCAAGTTCTGAAGGCGCTTGATCAGGGGAGCTTTATGGTGAGACTGGATAAGGGAGAGTTTCTTGGTCTGGGTGGGGTTTCTTGGGATTCAGAACTTACCCCAGAGGTTCGTGTAACTTGTTGCTAACGTGGCTCCTATATACCTGGAGAAAACAAGGGCCCACATTAAGTGATGTTGAAATTCTGGATTGTTGGGGCAGATGGCAGAAGGAATGGAAAGGCTGAGGGAAACAGGCATGCTGTAGTGGATATACTGCAGAAGCCGGAGGACCCACTGGAGGACTGTGTGGCACAGGAGGAGTCATGCTCACCTAGGCCATCAGGAATGCTGCTGAAAGCAGCAGCAGAATCTCCAAGAAGCTCCGTGGTGCCTTTCCTCGGCAAGCCAGAGCCAGAAGTGAGCCCTTGATCTGTTGATAGAAAGGGAAATAATGGCTACCTTCCCCACTCCAGCAATAAAGGCTGGGTGATTGCGGGGCATGAGCGCGGCCATGGCGCGGCCAGGCCAGGCCAGGCCCGGGGGCTCCGCATGCGCAGCTGCCCCCGGGTGCCCCCGTCCGAGCTGCGCAGAACAGAGCCGAGTGGAGCCGAGTAAGATGGCGCCCAGAGGAAGTAAGATGGGCAGAATCCAAAGTTGTTTACCACTAAAACTAATTGGCTGCGCAACATCAGGGGAGGTAACAAAACTAGTAACAAGTGTATAGACATAGGGCTAGTCCTATAGAAATCCCCCCGTAAGGTGATTTTTTAAGTGATTGGTTGGTCCTTAGCCCTGCCCCAATGACTCTGCAGTTTAGTTTTGTGCTATAAAAGGTTCTGTTACGCACAAAGTAAATGAGTCCTTGCTACTAGACTTGGCTCCCCGCTGCGTCTGACTGTCTCTGGGATCAGGAGGCTGGGGAACGGGCGAGCGGCGCACTCACCTTTCCTAGGACCCAGTCCATCCTATACGGGTGGACTAAGACCCTGCAGGTGATAGTACTTAACCACCAGAAGCAGCCAGGGATTTGTAATCATTCCAACAAAAGCAATTAGAATGGCTACATGTAGGCCTGATCTGTTGAGTTAACGAGGGGGTTAACAGACACAGCAGTCCTAGAAGCAAAATAGATAGGCAGCCAAAAAGGGTAATGCTTAACATAAATACATTCTTAAAAGATTTATTTATTTATTTGAAAAGCAGAGTTACAGGGAGAGAAAGGGGGAGACAGACAGAGAGAGAAAAGTCTTCCATCTGCTTGTGCAATATCGAAACGGCCACAGTGGCCAGGGCTGGGCCAAGACAAAGTCAGAGCTTGGAACTATATTTACGTCTCCCATGTGGGTGTCAGGGGCCCAAGTACTTGGGCTACCTTCTGCTGCTTTCCCGGGTGCATTAGCAGGGAACTGGATTAAGGGCATACCATAGTCAGTGTGAATGAACATATGCAGCAACCGCAGCCTGAGAAAGGTATGTATGGTTGCCAGGGACTCTGATATTTCAGAATGAGGGTTTGGATCAAACCACCACACAAGCCATCAAAACCTACCAAGGTGACAGTTGAGGGAAAGGGCAACTAAAAAGAAAAGCATGGGTAACAGAAGAGGAAGGGAATAAGTATCAGTTGTATCAGATGGTATCAGGTGGGCTGGTGGTAGGGGGGGTGCATAGCTTATCCCACTAAACTTCCTCTTTTAAGAAAGGCCCACAAGAACTCTAAATGAACATCTCCTTGAAAATGTATGGACACATGGAGCAGCATGTTACATGATGTGGACTGTGGCAGACCTAGAGATGTGTCATTCAGATCACTCCAAGAAACAAGTCACTGGGGTGGGCATTTGGTACAGGAGTTAAGATGCCACTTGGGACACCCATATCCCATATCAAAATGCTTGGATTTGAGTCCCACCTCCATTTCCAGCTTCCTGATGATGTGCAACCTGGGAGGCAGCAGGTGATGACTCAAGTAGAGTGCCTGCCACTCATGTGGGAGGCCCTGACTGAGTTCCTGGCTTCTGGTTTCAGCCTGGCCCAGGGATGGCAGTTGGAAAGCATTTGGGGAGTGTGTCAGCAGATGGAAGATCTCTCTCTCTCTCATTGTCTTTCAACTAATAAAAAATGAAAAAAAAATGATAAAGTACTCTTTCCGGCTGCAGGAAGAGTAATTATTTGACAGCCCATCAGCTCTTGGAATTTCCAGAGTTGACCTCAATTCCTGAGTCAAGGTCATGCTCTTGTTAGAACAACTCCTGAACGGTGAGTGAAAAAGGCCGTGGTACAAGGGCCTAGCTATTTCTGTCCAGAATAGGACTCTTCCAATGGAGATCTGCTCCAGAATTCCCACTGGGCTAGCAGAAACTTTCTCAAGTCTGTATGGAGTCTGCCCCACCCCCCACACACACACACAATCCTGTCACAGGAGTCACTCCACAATAAATCGTAGTGTCTGCTTCGCAGGCAGCTTATCTAACTTCCTTCAACAGTCTCATTTAAAATAAAGTGCCCCATCTTCAGGAGTTCTGCTCCCTGCCTCTCCTCCAGGTATTGGAGTTAGTGTTTGGCCTAAGTGACTTTTTGGTAGCAGAGACTGCCAAGACCCCAGTGAATGGTCTTGCGCTGTTCAGAGACTGGGCTGGGCTTCTCCCTGCATTAATGGGCCCTAAGTCACAATGCTCCCTCTCCTAGACTTCCTGCTCATGCCTGGGGCAGGAGCTTACAGCTGGGGTCACTTTTCCACCATTTTGCCTGTAAAACTGATTGCAGCCTGGGTAATTTCCTTGTTGGCTCATTCTCATTAGACGCACTGGTGCTGTGGGCCACTCCCTGGAAGTCTGCCTGTAAGCCTCCCCTGGTTTTGTACAAGGTACAGGGTCACTGTGTCCCTGCCATGATGATCCACTCTTTTTTTAAGATGTATTTTATTTATTTGAAAGGCAGTTACAGAGAAAAGGAGACAGAGATCCTCCACCTGCTGGCTTACTCCCTAAACGGTTACAATGGCTGGGGCTGGCACAAGCTGAAGCCAGGAGCTAAGAGCTTTATCGGGGTCAACCACGTGGGTACAGGGGCCCAAGCACTTGGGCCATCTTCTGCTGCTTTCCCAGGTGTATTAGCAGGGAGCTGGATCAGAAGTGGAGCAGCCAGGACTCCAAACAGCACCCTTATGGGATGCCTGCGTTGCAGACAGAGGCATAACAAGCTACACCACAGCACTGACCTGATGACCCACTCTTGCAAGCTCAGTAACCATAACCTCTGCTACCCTATGGCTATGAGAGTCTTGACAGGGACTGGTGCTATGGTGCAGAGGGTTAAGCCACCACCTGCAGTGCCAGCAACCCATAGGGTGCCATTTGGAGTCCTGGCTGCTCCACTTCCAATCCAGCTCCCTGCTAATGTGCCTGGGAAAGCAGTAGAATATAGCCCAAGTGCTTGGGGCCCTGCACCCACATGGGAGACCTGGATGAAGTTCCTGGCTCCTGACTTTGGCCAGGCTAAGCCCTGGCTGTTGCAGCCATTTAGAGAGTAAACAGCAAATGGAAGATTTTCTCTCTCTCTCTCTCTCTCTCTCTCTCTCTCTCTCTCTCTCTCCCTTTCCCTCTCTATCTGTAACTCTGCCTTTCAAAGAAACAAATCTTTTTTTTAAAAGAGAGAGAGAGACCTTACAGTCTACCTTCTTTTTTTTAACTTTTATTTAATGAATATAAATTTCCAAAGTACAGCTTATGGATTACAATGGCTTCCCCCCATAATTTCCCTCCCACCCATAACCCTCCCCTTTCCCACTCCCTCTCCCCTACCATTCACATCAAGATTCATTTTCAATTCTCTTTATATACAGAAGATCAGTTTAGTATATATTAAGTAAAGATTTCAACAGTTTGCACTCACATAGCAACACAAAGTGAAAAAAAAATACTGTTGGAGTACTAGTTATAGCATGAAATCACAATGTACAGCACATTAAGGACAGAGATCCTACATGAGGAGTAAGTGCACAGTGACTCCTGTTGTTGACTTAACAAATTGACACTCTTGTTTATGGCATCAGTAATCACCCTAGGCTCTTGTCATGAGTTGCCAAGGCTATGGAAGCCTTTTGAATTCACCAACTCTGATCATATTTAGACAAGGTCATAGTCAAAGTGGAAGTTCTCTCCTCCCTTCAGAGAAAGGTTCCTCCTTCTTTGATGACCTGTTCTTCCCACTGCGATCTCACTCACAGAGATCTTTCATTTAGGTCCTTTTTTTCCCAAAGTCTCTTGCCTTTCCATGCCCGAAATACTCTCATGGGCTTTTCAACTGGATCAGAATGCCTTAAGGGCTGATTCTGAGGCCAGAGTGTTGCTTAGGACATCTGCCATTCTATGAGTCTGCTGTGTATCCCGTTTCCCATGTTGGATAGTTTTCTCCCTTTTTTATTCTATAGGTTAGTATTTTCAGACACTAGTCTTGTTTATGAGATCCCTTTGACTCTTAGTCCTATCATTATGATCAATTGTGAACAGAAATTGATCACTTGGACTAGTGAGATGGCATTGGTACATGCCACCTTGATGGGATTGAATTGAAATCCCCTGGTATGTCTCTAACTCTACCATTTGGGTCAAGTCAGCTTGAGCATGTCCCAAATTGTACATCTCTTCCCTCTCTTATTCCCACTCTTATATTTGACAGGGATCATTTTTTCAGTTAAGTATCAACACTTAAGAATAACTGTGTATTAATTACAGAATTCAACCAATAGTATTAAGTAGAACAAACAAAAAAATGTTAGGAGGGATAAAGTATTAAGTTGTTCATCAACAGTCAGGGCAAGGGCTGATCAAGTCACCATTTCTCATAGTGTCCATTTCACTTCAACAGGTTTCCTTTTTGGTGCACAGTTAGTTGTCACCAATCAGGGAGAACATATGATATTTCTCCCTTTGGGACTGGCTTATTTCACTAAGCATGATGTTTGCCAGATTCCTCCATTTTGTTACAAATGACCGGATTTCATTGTTTTTGACTGCTGTATAGTATTTTTTTTTATTTTTGACAGGCAGAGTGGACAGTGAGAGAGAGAGAGAGAGACAGAGAGAAAGGTCTTCCTTTGCCGTTGGTTCACCCTCTAATGGCCGCCGCGGTAGCGCGCTGTGGCCGGCGCACCACGCTGTTCCGATGGCAGGAGCCAGGTGCTTATCCTGGTCTCCCATGGGGTGCAGAGCCCAAACACTTGGGCCATCCTCCACTGCACTCCCTGGCCACAGCAGAGAGCTGGCCTGGAAGAGGGGCAACCGGGACAGGATCGGTGCCCCGACCGGGACTAGAACCCGGTGTGCCGGCGCCGCAAGGCGGAGGATTAGCCTGTTGAGCCACGGCGCTGGCCTGCTGTATAGTATTCTGTAGAGTACATACCCCATAATTTCTTTATCCAGTCTACTGTTGATGGGCATTTAGGTTGATTCCAGGTCTTAGCTATTGTGAATTGGGCTGCAATAAACATTAATGTGCAGACAGCTTTTTTGTTTGCCAATTTAATTTCCTCTGGGTAAATTTCAAGGAGTGGTATGGGTGGGTTGAATGGTAGGGTTGTATTCAGGTTTCTGAGGAATCTCCAGACTGACTTCCATAGTGGCTTAACCAGTTTGCATTCCCACCAACAGTGGGTTAGTGTCCCCTTTTCCCCACATCCTCGCCAGCATCTGTTGTTGGTAAATTTCTGAATGTGAGCCATTCTAACCGGGGTGAAGTGAAACCTCATTGTGGTTTTGATTTGCATTTCCCTGATTCCTAGTGATCTTGAACATTTTTTCATGTGTCTGTTGGCCATTTGGATTTCCTCTTTTGAAAAATGTCTATTGAGGTCCTTGGCCCATCTCTTAAGTGGGTTGTTAGTTTTGTTGTTGTGGAGTTTCTTGATCTCTTTGTAGATTCTGGTTATTAATCCTTTATCTGTAGCATAGTTTGCAAATATTTTTTCCCATTCTGTCGGTTGCCTCTTCACTCTCCTGACTGTTTCTTTTGCAGTACAGAAAATTCTCAATTTGATGCAATCCCAATAGTTAATTTTGGCTTTGACTGCCTGTACCTCTAGGGTCTTTTCCAGGAAGTCTTTGCCGGTGCCAATATCTTGTAGGGTTTCTCCAATGTTCTCTAATAATTTGATGGTGTCCGGTCGTAGATTTAGGTCTTTAATCCATGCTGAGTGGATTTTTGTGCTTCTGCACATGGAAATCCAGTTTTCCCAGCACCATTTATTGAATAGACTGTCCTTGCTCCAAGAATTAGTTTTAGATCCTTGATCAAATATAAGTTGGCTGTAGATGTTCGGGTTGATTTCTGGTGTTTCTATTCTGTTCCATTGCTCTATCCATCTGTTTCTGTACCAGTACCATGCTGTTTTGATAACAACTGCCCTGTAGTATATCCTGAAATCTGGTATTGTGATGCCACCGGCTTGTATTTTGTTGTACAAGATTGCTTTGGCTATTCGAGGTCTCCTGCATCTCCATATGAATTTCAGCATCATTTTTTCCAGATCTGAGAAGAATGTCTTTGGTATCTTGATTGGTATCGCATTGAATCTAAAAATTGCTTTTGGGAGAATGGACATTTTGATGATGTTGATTCTTCCAATCCATGAGCATGGAACATTTTTCCATTTTTTGGTATCCTCTTCTATTTCTTTCTTTAAGGTTTTATAATTCTCATCATAGAGATCTTTAATGTCCTTGGTTAAGTTTATTCCAAGGTATTTGATTGTTTTTGTAGCTATTGTGAATGGGATTGATCTTAGCAGTTCTTTCTCAGCCGTGGCATTGCCTGTGTATACAAAGGCTATTGATTTTTGTGCACTGATTTTATATCCTGCTACTTTGCCAAACTCTTCTATGAGTTCCAATAGTCTCTTAGTAGAGTTCTTTGGATCTTCTAAATAAAGAATCATATCGTGTGCAAAGAGGGATAGTTTGAGTTCTTCCTTCCCAATTTGTATCCCTTTAATTTCTTTTTCTTGCCTGATGGCTTTGGGTAAGACTTCCAGAACTATGTTGAATAGCAGTGGTGAGAGTGGGCATCCCTGTCTGGTACCAGATCTCAGTGGAAATGCTTCCAACTTTTCCCCATTCAATAGGATGCTGGCCGTGGGTTTTTCATAAATTGCTTTGATCATATTCAGGAATGTTCCATGTATACCCAATTTGCTTAGAGTTTTCATCATGAAAGGGTGTTGAATTTTATCGAATGCTTTCTCTGCATCTATTGAGAGAATCATATGGTTTTTCTTCTGCAGTTTGTTGATGTGGTGTATCACATTGATTGATTTGTGAACATTGAACCATCCCTACATACCAGGGATAAATCCCACTTGGCTGGGTGGATGATTTTTCTGATGTGTTGTATTCTATTGGCGAGAATTTTATTGAGGATTTTTGCATCTATGTTCATCAAGGATATTGGTCTGTAATTTTCTTTCAATGCTGCATCTTTCTCTGGCTTAGGGATTAAGGTGATGCTGGCTTCATAGAAAGAATTTGGGAGGATTCCATCTTTTTTGATTGTTCTGAATAGTTTCAGAAGAATTGGAG
This sequence comes from Lepus europaeus, assembly GCF_033115175.1. Lineage (NCBI taxonomy): Eukaryota > Metazoa > Chordata > Mammalia > Lagomorpha > Leporidae > Lepus > Lepus europaeus. The sequence continues at coordinate 32,841,080 of NC_084850.1, read as the reverse complement.
TTAGTTCTTCTTTAAATATCTGGTAGAATTCACCAGTGAATCCATCTGGTCCTGGGCTTTTCTTTGTTGGGAGGGCCTTTATTACTGTTTCAACTTCTGTCTCAGTTATGGGTCTGTTTAGGTTTTCTGTGTCTTCATGGTTCAATTTAGGTAGATTGCATGTGTCCAGGAATCTATGCATTTATGACAGATTTCCCTGTTTGCTGGCATACAAGTCCTTGTAGTAATTTCTGATGATTCTTTTTATTTCTGTGGTGTGTGTTGTTACATTTCCTTTTTCATCTCTGATTTTATTGATTTGGGTCTCTTCTTTTTTTAGTTAGTTGAGCCAATGGTGTGTTGATTTTATTCATTTTTTCAAAAAAACAGCTCTTCGCTTGGCTGATTTTTTGTAATTTTTTTGATTCAATCCTGTTGATTTCTTCTCTGATTTTAATTATTTCTCTTCTCCTACTAGATTTGGGTCTGGTTTGCTGCAGTCTTTCTAGAACCTTGAGATGCATTGAAAGTTCATTTATTTGGTGCCTTTCCAATTTCTTGATGTAGGCACCTATTGCTATAAACTTTCCTCTCAACACTGCTTTTGCCGTATCCCATAAGTTTTGATATGTTGTGTTGTTATTCTCATTTACTTCCAGAAAGTTTTTTATTTCTCTTTTGATTTCTTCTATGACACAGTGTTCATTCAGGAGCATGTTGTTCAGTCTCCATGTGTTTGCATATGCTCTAGGGATTCCTGAGTTGCTAATTTCCACCTTCATTCCACTGTGGTCTGAGAAGCTGCTTGGTGATTCTAATTTTTTTAAATTTGCTGAGACTTGCTTTATGGCCTAGTATGTGGTCAATCCTAGAGAAGGTTCCATGCACTGCTGCAAGGAATGTAAATGCTTTCTGTGTAGGATGAAAAGTTCTATAGATATCTGTTAGGTCCATTTGGGCTATAGTGTCATTTAAATCTTCTGTCTCCTTGTTGATCTTCTGTCCAGTTGATCAGACTATTTCTGAGAGTGGAGTATTGAAGTCTCCCAGTACTATTGTATTGGAATCTAAGTGTCCCTTTAAGTCCCTTAACATAGCTTTTAAATAAACCGGTACCCTGTAATTAGGTGCATATACATTTATAATAGTTACATCTTCCTGTTGAATTGAACCCTTAATCATTATATAGTGCCCCTCTTTGTCTCTCTTAACAGTTTTTGTGTTAAAGTATATTTTGTCTGATATTAATATGGCTACACCTGCTTTTTTTTGGATTCTGTTGGCATGGAATATCTTTTTCCAACCTTTCACTTTCAGTCTGCATGCATCTTTGTTGGAAAGATGTGTTTCTTATAGGCAGCAAATAGATGGCTTTTGTTCCTTAATCCATTCAGCAAGTCTGTACCTTTTAACTGGAGAATTAAGTCCATTAACGTTCAATGTGACTATTGATAAGTAGTGATTTTGCCTTGCCATTTTCCCAAAGATATTTTCTAGTATATGCTTTAAGCTTCCTATGATCTTTTACTGGTAGGTTTTCTTCCTTTACCTTCTTTCATAATGATGGCCATGTTTCTGTTTCTGTGTGTAGCATATCTTTAAGCATTTTTTGCAGGGCTGGACGAGCAGCGACAAATTCTTTCAATTTCTGTTTGCTGTGAAAGGTCTTTATTTCACCTTCATTCACAAATGAGAGCTTTGCAGTATATAATATTCTGGGCTGGCAGTTTTTCTCTCTTAGTACCTGGACTATGTCTCGCCACTCCCTTCTAGCTTGTAGGGTTTCTGATGAGAAGTCAGCTATGAGTCTAATTGGAGATCCTCTGAGAGTAATCTGGCATTTCTCTCTTGCACATTTTAGAATCTTTTCTTTCTGTTTCACTGTGGTGAGTTTAATTACAATGTGTCGTGGTGAGGATCTTTTGGTCATGTTTATTAGGGGTTCTATGAGCTTCCTGTACTAGGATGTCTCTGTCCTTCTCCAAACCTGGGGAATTTTCTGCTAGTATCTCATTAAAAAGGTCTTCTAATCCTTTCTCTCTCTCCATGCCTTCAGGAACTCCTAGAACTCAAATGTTGGGTTTTTTAATAGTATCCTGTAGATTCCCTACAATATTTTTTAGATTTCTAATTTCCTCTTCTTTTCTTTGGTTTGACTGCCTACTTCCCTGTTCTCTGTCTTCTGAGTCTGATATTCTCTCTTCTGCTTCACTCATTCTGTTTTTAAGGCTCTCTAACGTGTTTGTCATTTGATCTATTGAATTCTTCATTTCATTATGATTTCTCATCACTATCACAGTTTCATGTTCTACTAGTTGCTTCATTTCATTTTGATTCCTCCTTAATATTTCATTTTCACGAGAGAGATTTTCTATCCTGTCCAGTAAGGATTTCTGTAGTTCAAGAATTTGTTTTTGAGAACTTCTTAATGTTCTTATCAATTTTTTGAGATCTGCTTCTTGCATTTCTTCTATGTCGTCATCCTCATAATCTTGAATTGGGGTGTCTTTTTCATTTGGGGGCGTCATAGTGTCTTCCTTGCTCTTGTTACCTCGGCTTCTGCGTTTGTTTGGCATATTGGAGATATTCTTTGTTTCCTTCGCTGTGGTGCTTTTTCTCATAATACTATGACTCTAGATTAAGTGGACTGTCTGCTTTTGATGGATCCTTAGAGGCTGTGATGAGTGTGGCCAGAGAGCTCTGTTTGGTTCTTCAGGGTTAAGGGTGTGCCAAAGGTTACTCACCCAGTTTGTTCTCTCTCTCTTGTTCGCTCTCTCTCGTTTTCTCTCTCTCGTTTTCTCTCTCTCTCTCTCTCTCTCTCTCTCTCTCTCTCTCTCTCTCTTTTGACTCAGAAGGGAAGTAATTCTGCACAGCTGAGTGGAATTGAGGGTAGTTGATGTATGAAATCTGGCCCCTGTGGGTATTAGTCTGCTCTACCCCAAGGACCACACAAAGGGTCTATGCAGCCCTCAGTGTGGTCTCAAATTTCTCAGCAGTCTCTCACCGGGTTGCCAAGGTTACCGAGTTTGTGTACTCGGTGAGTTCTCTCACCCACCCTTAGATTTTCACAGTCTCAGTTCATTAGCTCCACACTTTCACTAGGTTCTATCCTCCAGTGAATTCTCCCCACCAGAGTCAGTTTTTTCTGCTTGGCTGATGGCGGGTGCCGCTTAAATATGTCCAAAATGGCACCTGCTCTTTGTCTTGCTCGGCTTTGTAAGGTGCGTGGAGAGAGAGGCTAGTGTCCTTGCAGGTTCCCCTTATTTATTTGGTTTTTTTTTTCTATCCTCCAGTCATCCTGGTGAACTTTCCCCAGCAGGGCTTCAAGCCTTGTTCCCTCTAGGCTCTTTCTGCCTTTCCCTGCAAATGACTCAGGTTACCGAGGTTTTTGTCTCACCTCCCCTTCCAGTGCTGGCACACAGACTCCACAGCTCAGCTTCCGTGGCTTGGCTTCTGCGTTGGCTTTCACACCTCGGCTCCCATGCCTCAGCTTCTGCGCCATGGGTGTCCTTGCTCTCTCTGTAGGTCCTCCGTGTCACATCCACTAGATCCGGAAGAGTTTCCTCTGTAATTTTTTCCCGAGCCTTTTCCTGAGACTGCAGTAACTCCACTTTTATTAAACTATCTTTTCCCAGACTATCAGTGCGCTCCCTCACTATCCCGCCATCTTGGCTCCTCCACAGTCTACCTTCTGTATTGCAGAGACCCGAGGGAGCTCTGAAGTGCTATCCTCCAGCACTCTCTCTGCAGAAGGATTCTTATCCAACCACATTTACTTTGCATCTTTTATATTCATCTCCTCCCGAGGCCTAAAGTGAAAAAAAAAGCAGATGCCTCATTATTCTAGAACTTTGCCCCAAAGGGGAGCTTTCTGCTACTTTGCCTCTCTCTCCTATTCCTCCTGCAGTCCAGAGGAATTGGAGAAGCAGGCTCTATAATCCCTCTCCCTCTACTTTGTCTGGCCTAAGGGGCCCTTAGGTTAAATTCCATGATTGCCTCAACTCAGGTCTTCTTTATAAGATAAAAAAGATAAAGGAATTTAGAAAATCTCTTTCCGTGTTAATAAAGTCGGGCTTTCAGGCCTCTTTTCTTGTTTTGAACTTGAGAATCCTATTTTGGAAGCCAGAAATGGAATACCACTTTTTTTTCTCTTTAAATTCTTTCTATTCAAGTCCTAATTCCACCTTCCTCCCACCACGTCTGGGCAGACAGATACTATGAGTCAACTAGAAAGAAGCTTACGTGTCTGAAAAAGTAAAAGAGGAAAGTACATTAATACATCTCTGGAGGAAAATGATGTCCATTACAGAACTTATTTTCCTCTAAATTTACTAAGACCTTGCTTCACAATGTCATATAAGAGATTTGATGATATCATAAAAATCAATCATGTCTTGGTATGAGAAACACTTTATATATTTAGCACAACAAGTCTATGACATATGTACTCTTATAAATAAGGAAACTGAGGCACAGAGAAGCTAAAAAAAACTTGTTAAACACAACTTGTAAGTGAAATTTCAATCCTGCCAGTTGGCAAGTTCCCAGAGGTGACACAGTAGACAACATCCCACCCAGCCTTTTGTGAACATTCTTTCCTAAAGGAATTCATTCCTAGATCTTCAAAGACCCTGATTGGAAGCTCTAATCTTGACAAATACTCCAGTGAGTAACAAGGCTTCTCTGAAATGGTTCGAACATGGAGTGTGACACCATAGTCCTTCCTTTGTCCATAACTCCTGGCCCAGTGAGAGGCCAAGACTTAATGCTGCCATTCCCTGGCAGAAGCTGAAAGCCCTAAAGCCAACTGAGAGGAACAGTTTCTAAGTCTTAAAGGGGTTTTTTCCCTCTTCTATTTTCTCTGGTGAGATTTTCTTACAGACACAAATATGAAAAATACGTATCACATATGATGATTTACAATTATTAAAATTAAATAAGAGAAAATCTTTGGCATTCACATTCATCTTCTTTTTCAGAAGAGACATCCCATTCTACTGATTGCAATATAAATAAGTTTGGAATGATGATTGTGATATTCCATTAAACTAATGGATTCAATCTCATAAGTCATTTTTATGGATAAAATTTAAGATACTGTATTAATTCAAAACAGAATACATTTGCAGTTTGTTCCAGGAAAACGGATTACTACATGTAATGCCAACAGTCATTACTTCCTGGTGTTATTTACCTGATCCCAATTTCCTAGCTAATATCACCGTGTGTGTAATGAATAATGCACTGTGTAAAATGTACACTGTGCAAAAACACATTTTATATATAGTACAGTTACTGGTATGTACATCACCTAATAAGATAATTTTTATTCCTTCCCTGCCTCCCACCTCCTTCCCATTATTTTTAATCTAATATACACCTAGAAGAAATATTTAAGAGAGGGGGGGAGGTCCAAAATGAGAAGGTCCTTTTCTCCTGATGCTTTATTTATTATTGAGATGTAAATGAACATACAAGGAATCACCATTCAGACAAGAAATGGAAAGTTTTCAGCACCCCAGAAAGCTTCCTACCTATACCTGAGAGGTAACCACTATTCTGATTTGCTTCAAAGTGAGCACCTGTTTTAACATGCAAGTTTGGTGCTTAGAAATCTCCTGAAAAGTAAACTAAAGGTATTTGTCATTGAGGTTTAACAACAACCTCAGGAAGTTGTTTTCAGGAGGCTAATTAGGTAATTCAAAATTATCCAAACCTCTGACCTTGCTCATACTTTAGAGTTTTTAAAAGTGTTCCTTTGCTTTTCCATTTTATATCTGCCCTCTCTCATACCTTATTCTGCTTCTCTCTTCACCAGTCCCTACACCAACTGGTGTACTGGAGCCTGCTTGCAGGGGCTTTTGAAAGCTCATAATATATATGTCCTCCTAATTCTACATTCGGTAATGGCAAATTGGCTGCTTCAATTTGACTAAGGTGAAAGTATTTACACTATGGAAATTGGCAACTGGTATGAATCAGGATCCTAGAGCCTGCATGATGAGTTCTAAACATCTGCCAGCATACCACTCACAGCTATACCACACACACACACACACACACACACGATATATTCAAATCACGTCAAATGACTTCAAAGACCTTTGGGGATTGAAAATGCTACCCAGTCATACAAAACAAAATCAACCATAGAAAACCTAGCAGGAACAAGGTTCAATTCAATCAGTCCTTGTAGATTTACAACAACATCTTCCCATCTGTCATGGTTTGGTTTTGCAACAATCACCATTTTGTGAATTGGCCCCAAAGCATTTCAGGGCGTGGTTCAGTTCCTTAATTGTGGATATCCAGTTTTCTAAAAACAACTTATTGAAAATATTGTCTTTCCCCCATGCCATGGCCTTAGCCCTATTATCAAAGCTAATTTGATCATACATGCAAAGGTTTCCTTCTAGGATCTATATTCTATCCCATTGTTCTAAATGTGTGTCCTTATACCAGTTCCATACTGTTTTGATTAACCTTACCATAATACACTGTAAGTACTGAAATCAGAAAGTGTGAGGCCTTCACCTTTGTTCTTCATTTTCCAAATTGTTTTACTAATTCAAGGCCCTCATGAGATACCCCAGAATTTTAGGTTGAATTGTTCTATTTCTGCAAAGAAACACTATTGGGGTTTTGATAGGGTTTGTACTGAATTTGTAGATCACTGAGTAGTATTGACATCTTAACATCAAGTCTTCCATTCTGTAAATTGAGATGTCTTTCCATTTATTTGTGCATCTATAATTTCAGGAACAATTGGTAGTTTTCACTGTACAAGTCTTTCATCTCCTTAGTTGTATCCCTAAGTATTCTATTCTTTTTGACAATGTTATAACTGACACTGTTGTCTTAATTTCCTTCAACGATTGCTCATTGTCAGTGTATAGAAACACAGCTGATTGTGTGTTGATTTTGTATACTGGAACTTTGCTGAATTAATATCGCTTTTCTAAAGGTTTATTTTATTTATTTGAAAGGCCAAGGACAGAGGCGGGGGCGGGGGGAGAGGTCTTCCATCTGATGATTCACTCCCCAGATGGCCACAAGGACTGGTGCTGAGCTGATCTGAAGCTAGGAGCCAGGAACTTCTGGGTCTCCCACATGGGTGCAGGGGCCCAAGGACTTGGGCCATCTTCTACTGCTTTCTCGGGCCTAACAGAAAGCTGAATCGGAAGTGGAGCAGCTGGGACTCGAACTGGCACCCATATGGTATGCCAGCACTGCAGGTGGCAGCTTCTCCCACTATTCCACAGCACTGGCCCTGAATTACTATCTCTTAACAATTGGATTCCCAATATCTATTACCTGTCACATAGTAAGTGCTCAATAAATTCTGTTAAATAAACAAAAACAGTCTTTTGAGAGAACATTTTGCTGCTGCTAATGGTGCTTTTCAGGAAAATGTTCATTCCAAGGGTATTGTTTCACCAATGAGAAAGGCCCTTTCCCTGATACTGCATTGCCCTTTTTAAAAATCTTTTATATGAGCTTTTTTTTTTTTTGACAGGCAGAGTGGACAGTGAGAGAGAGAGACAGAGAGAAAGGTCTTCCTTTTCCATTGGTTCACCCCTCAATGGCCACCATGGCCAGCACGCTGCGGCCGGCACACTACTCTGATCTGAAGGCAGGAGCCAGGTGCTTCTCCTGGTCTCCCATGCAGGTGCAGGGCCCAAGAACTTGGGCCATCCTCCACTGCACTCCCGGGCCACAGCAGAGAGCTGGACAGGAAGAGGAGCAACTGGGACAGAATCCAGCGCCCTGACCGGGACTAGAACCCGGTGTGCCAGCACCGCAGGCAGAGGATTAGCCTAGTGAGCCACGGCGCCGGCCATCTTTTTTATTACCTTTTTTAAGAAAGCTTTTATTTACTGAATGCAAATTTCATAGGTACAGCTTTAGGAATATAGTGGTTCTTCCCCCCTACACCTGCCCTCCCACCCCCACTCCCATCCCACCTCCTACTCCCTCTTCCATCCCATTCTTCATTAAGATTTGTTTTTAATTAACTTTATATACAGAAGACCAACTCAATACTAAGTAAAGATTTCAACAATTTGCACACACACACACACAAGTATAAAGTACTGTTTGAGAACAAGTTTTACAGTTAATTCTCATAGTACAACTCATTAAGGACAGAGCTCCTACATGGGAGTAAGTGCACAGTGACTCCTGTTGTTGATTTAACAATTAACACTCTTATGTATGACATCAGTGATCACTCGAGGCTCTTGACATGAGCTGGAAAGGCTATGGAAGCCTTTTGAATCCACAAACTTCGTCAGTATTTAGGCAGAGCCATAGTCAAAGTGGAAGTTCTCTCCTCCCTTCAGAGAAAAGTACCTCCTTCTTTGATGGCCCCTTCTTTCTACTAGGGCCTCACTCACAGAGAGCCTTCATGTAAGACATTTGTTGCCACAGTGTCTTGGCTTTCCATGCCTGAAATGCTCTCATGGGCTTTTCAGCGGGATCCAAATGCCTTAAGGGCTGAAGGGCTGATTCTGAGGTTAGGGTGCTGTTTAGGGCGTTTGTCAGTCTATGAATCTGCTGTGTAGACTGTTTCCCATGTTGGAAAATTTTCTCCTTTTTAATTCTATCTATTGTTATTACCAGACACTGGTCTTATTTACGTGATCCATTTGACACTTAATCCTATCTATATGATCAATTACACACTTAATATGATCACTTTAGCACATAAGATGGCATTAGTACCACCATCTTAATGCGATTTGGAGTCCTACGGCAAGTTTTTAGCTTTACTCTTAGGGATAAGTCCATGGGAATGTGTGCCGAACTGTACAGCTCATCCCTCTCTTATTCCCACTCTTATTTTTTACTGGGATCTATTTTCAGTTGACTTTATATACCTATGATTAATTCTATGTTCAGTAAAGAGTTCAACCAATGGGGTTAAGTAAAAAAATAAAATAATAAACTGTTCCTCAACAGTCAAGACAAGGGCTGTCCAAGTTATTGCTTCTCATAGTGTCTATTTCACTTCTGAAGGTTTCCTTTTAGGCTCTCTGTTATCACAGATCAAGGGGAACATATGGTATTTGTCCCTTTGGAATTGGCTTATTTCACTAAGTACAATGTTTTCCAGATTCGTTCATTTTGTTGCAAATGACTGGATTTTTTTTATCGCTGTGTTGTATCCCATAGAGTATATATCCCATAATTTCTCCATCCAGTCTTCCATTGATGGGCATTTAGGTTGATTTAAGTCTTAGCTATTGTGAATTGAGTTGCAATAAACATGCAGGTGCAGATAATTCTTTTATTTGCTGATTTCATTTCCCTTGGGTAAATTCCAAGGAGTGAGATGGCTGGTTCGTATGGTGGGACTATATTCAGATTTCTGAGTTATCTCCAAACTGTCTTCCATAGTGGTTTTACCAGTTTGCATTCCAACCAACAGTGGATTAGGGTACCTTTCCCCCCACATCCTCACCAGCATTTGTTGTTTATTGATTTCTGTATGAAAGCCATTCTAACTGTGGTGAGGTGAAACCTCATTGTGGTCTTGATTTGCATTTCCCTGATTTCTAGTGATCCTGAGCATTTTTCATGTATCTGTTGGCCATTTGTATTTCCTCTTTTGAGAAAGGTCTGTTTAAGTCCTTAGCCCATTTTTTTGACCGGGTTGTTTGTTTTGTTGTTGTTGAGTTTCTTGATCACTTTATATATATTCTGGTTATTAATCCTTTATCAGTTGCATAGTTTCCAAATAATTTCTCCCAATCTGTCAGTTGCCTCCTTAGTTTCCTGTTTCTTTTGCTGTACAGAAGCTTCTCAATTTGATGTAATCCCATTTGTTAATTCTGGCTTTTATTGCCTGTGCCTCTGGGGTCTTTTGCAGGAACTCTTTGCCTGTGCCAACGTCTTGCAGGGTTTCCCCAATGCTCTCTAGTAATTTGATGGTATCAGGTCATAGATTTAGGTCCTTAATCCATTTTGAATTAACTTTTGTATAAAGTGTAAGGTAGGGGTCCTGCTTCATACTTCTGCATGTGGAAATCCAGTTTTCTCAGTACCATTTGTTGAAGAGACTTTCCTTGCTCCAGCAAATGGTTTTAGCTCCTTGGTCGAATATAAGTTGATTGTAGATGCTTGCATTGATATATGGCATTTCTATTTTGTTCCATTGGTCTATCAATCTGTTTTTGTACCAGTACCAAGCTGTTTTGATTATAACTGTCTTGTAGTATGTCTTGAAATCTTGTATTGTGATGCCTCCAGCTTTTTTTGTTGTTGTATAAGATTGTTTTAGCTATTCAAGTTCTTCTGTGTTTCCAAATGAATTTCAGCATCATTTTTTTCTAGATCTGAGAAGAATGTCTTTGGTATTTTTATTGATATTGCATTGAATCTGTAAATTATTTTCAGAAGAACGGGCATTTTGATGATATTGATTCTTCCAATCCATGAATATGGAAGTTTTTTCCCATTTTTTGTGCCTTATATTTCTTTATTTAAAGTTTTCTAATTCTCATTGTAGAGATCTTTGACACCCCTGGTTAAATTTATTCCAAGGTATTTGAATTTTGTAGCTGTTGTAAATGTGATTGATCTTAGAAGTTCTTTCTCATCTGTGGCATTTTCCGTGTATACAAAGGCTGTTCATTTTGGTGTGTTGATTTTATATCCTGCTATTTTACCAAACTCTCCTATGAGTTCCAGTAGTCTCTTAGTGGAGTCTTTTGGGTCCCCTATATATAGAATTGTATCATCTGCAAATAGGGATAGTTTGACCTCATCTTTACCAATTTGAATCCCTTTGAATTCTTTTTCTTGCCTGATGGTTCTGGCTAGAACTTCCAGGACTATATTGACTAGCAATGGTGAGAGTGGGCATCCTTGTCTGGTTCTAGATCTCAGTGGGAATGCTTCCAACTTTTCCCAAATTCCATAGGACACTGGCCATGGGTTTGTCATAAACTGCCTTCATTGTGTTGAAGAACATTCCTTCTAGACCCAATTTGCTTAGAGTTTTCATCATAAAAGGGTGTTGTATTTTGTCCAACGCTTTCTCTGCATCTATTGAGATAATCATATGGTTATTGTTCTCCAATTTGTTAATGTGATGTATCACTTTGATTGATTTGCAAATGTTGAACCATCCCTGCACATCAGGGATAAATCCCTCTTGGTCTAGGTGAGTGATCTTTCTGATGTGCTGTTAGATTCAATTGACCAGAATCTTGTTGAGGATGTTTGCATCTATGTTCATGAGGGAAATTGGTCTGTAGTTCCCTTCCTCTGTTGTATCTTTTCTGGATTTAGGAATTAAGGTGATGCTGACTTCATGTAGTGGAATGAGAAGGCCATGCCAAGGTGGCCACTGGCAAGCAAGCGTCAGTTAGTCAGGAATGGCTTTGAAACCCACCTGGCTTTGGAAACTGCCTGGCAACAGGCTGTGATTGGATGGATTTGAAACTGCCTGGCAACAGGCTGTGATTGGATGGCTTTGGAAACTGCCTGGCAACAGGCTGTGATTGGTTGGGGTATAGACCGCCCTTGACCAGATTGGCTGGTCTTGGCTATATAAGCTGTTGTACCAACTGTAATAAACGAGTCTGTGGGCTGCTCGCCTCAAGCCTGCTTTCACCCTACTCCCGGGGTCTGTGTGTTGACTCCGCGCCTCTTGCCCCCACCACGCTGCTCTTCTCAGAAACGAACCCACTGCTACATTGTAGAGAATTCAACGGCTACATCTGGCCCGCCAACGTGACTGAGAAAGAAACAGCGTGTCGGACTCGGCGAGGTCCCCCCTGGATTTCGGCAAGTAGGCCCCTCGGTGTTTGGTGTGCTGTTCGGTTCTGTGAGGGTGAGCACAGAACCCCCTCCTACGCCCCTTTCCTTGTCCTTGTCCTCGGTCTAAGAGACCCCAGGTTAGCACACACCGCCCTGAAGCGTATGTCGCTTCTCGGCTCCTCCTTTTACTTTCCGTTCGCCCGGCGAATTCACATAAGGGACTGATCATCCCAGAATTCGGAACCAAGTCATCTTCCCTCACTCGAGAGAGGTGACGCTCCGGAGACACCGTGTGGGCATACGGCCTTGACCTAACGAATCAAGGAAGTCCCCCACTAAGCACAGGACATACGTACGATCTGATACACCACTATCTGTTTGTCTAGCATAGGGAAACCTCCTACAAAATGCCATCCACAGTTGAGGTGCTAGGAATTTGCTTTGTTACAGTAGCAGTGCTGTATGTGTCTTTCCTCTGGCTAGAGTTGGCGTACCGTGCCGCTCTTAAGCGCTCAGACATGGGAAAGATACCCCCCTCTCAGAATCCTGTGCAGATTATCAAAGATCGTGAATCTGTGAGTGATAGGAGCCTGACACTCCAGGTCCCTGTCTCACAGACAATGGTTGAGGACTTAGGGAGAGAGAGCTCCGACAGTGAAAAAAACAACGTAGCAAACAAGGTAGCAATGCCTATTCAGCCACCCCCCACATACCCGTGGGATGAACTAAGAGGACCTCTACACAATAACTCATGCGAGGTCATCCCATCCGCACCCAGTGAGGATCCCCACATTTGTGGCATTCCTCGGGCACCCCAATATCTCAGGGCAGCCGCTAGATCCCATGGCATCAGCATGTTTGCTGTTAACGTCGAAGTGTACGCAAAATTCAGGCCCTGGATTCCAACACCTGTAAAAAGGCTTCTATTAACCAAGGGTCGAGGATATGCTTGTGTCTTTCCAGAGAATGCAGAACAGCCCATTTGGGTACCAGCCAGAAACATCAAGCCTGCAACTGACAGCCAACCAGAACCAGCTGAACAAGACCGAGACTCCGCCTTGTTAGCAGACGCACCTGCCCTATCATCCTACCCTAAGAAACTGCCCATAGCCACATCTGTTACCATTGTGTACCCCACTAGCTCTGGTCAGCCACTCCAATGGCCCACAGCCTGTGTGCGGTCATGCCATTCCTGATAACCGTTATTCCTCATTCCTACCCCTATCTGAGCAAGCAATCCTGTGGTCTCTCGATTTGAGCGCTGGTTAGTCAATGACGGGTAAGATCCCCTGGGGGACAACCTAAGACAGGCACAGCTGCATACGGAGACCACATGGAAACGGGGTCAACAATGGTATGGCCAAGAATCATGCCTCCCGTTGCTCAAAAATAAACGAAAAGGGGGAAATGTAGTGGAATGAGAAGGCCATGCCAAGGTGGCCACTGGCAAGCAAGCGTCAGTTAGTCAGGAATGGCTTTGAAACCCACCTGGCTTTGGAAACTGCCTGGCAACAGGCTGTGATTGGATGGATTTGAAACTGCCTGGCGACAGGCTGTGATTGGATGGCTCTGGAAACTGCCTGGCAACAGGCTGTGATTGGTTGGGGTATAGACCGCCCCTTGACCAGATTGGCTGGTCTTGGCTATATAAGCTTTGTATCAACTGTAATAAACGAGTCTGCAGGCTGCTCACCTCAAGCCTGCTCTCACCGGACTCCCGGGGTCTGTGTGTTGACTCCGCGCCTCTTGCCCCCACCACGCTGCTCTTCTCAGAAAGGAACCCACTGCTACATTGTAGAGAATTCAACGGCTACAACTTCATAGAAAGAATTTGAGAGGATTCCCTCCCTTTCAACAGTTTTGAATAACTTGAGAAGAATTGGAGTTAATTCTTTAAATGTCTGGTAGAATTCAGCAGTGAAGCCATCTGGTCCTGGGTTTTTTTGTTGTTGTTGGAAGGGTCTTTACTACTGATTAATTTCTGTCATGGTTATGGGTCTGTTTAGGTTCTATGTCTTCATGGCTCAGTTTAGGTAAGTTTGTATGTGTCTAGGAATCTATCCATTTCTTCTAGGTTTCCCAGTTTGTTGGCATACAGCTCTTTGTAGTAATTTCTGATGATTCTTTTTATTTCTGAGGTGTCTGCTGCTACATTTCCTTTTTCATCTCTAATTTGATTTGGGTCTTCTCTCTCCTTTTTTTTTGGTTAGTTGGGCCAATGCTGTGTCAATTTTGTTTATTTTAAAAAAAACAGATCTTCATTTTACTGATCTTTTGTATTGTTTTTTTTATTTCAATTTTGTTGTTGATTTCTTTTCTAATTTTAATTATTTCTTTCCTTCTACTGATTTTGGGTTTGATTTGCTGTTGTTTTTCTAGATCCTTGAGGTTAATAGATAGTTCATTTATTTGGTGGCTTTCCAGTTTCTTGATGTAGGCACCAATTGCTATAAACTTTCCTCTTAACATTGCATTTGCCATATCCCACAAATTTTGGTATGTTGTATTGTCATCTTCATTTGTTTCCAGAAATCTTTTGATTTCTCTTTTGATTTCTTCTATGACCCATTGTTCATTCAGGAACATGTTGTTCATTCTCCATGTGTTTGCATATGATGCAGAGATTTTTGAGTTGTTGATTTCCAGCTTCATTGCATTGTGGTCCAAGAAGATGCATGGTATGATTTTGATTTTTTTTTTAAATTTGCTGATACTTGGCCTAGCATGTGGTCAATCCTAGAGAAGGTTCCATGCACTGGAGAGAAGAATGTGTATTCTGCAACTGCAGGATGGAAAGTTCTGTAGATATCTGTTAGGTCTATTTGTATATATTTTGTAGTGTCCAATAAAGGTAAATATATCATCTCCTCAAACATTCAGCATTTCTTTATGGTGAAAACATCCAAGATCCCATCTTCTAGTTCTTTTTATAGAGAAATATACAGCACATTAACATTATCTGTAGTCATCTTACTGTGCAATAGAACCCCAGAACACCTTACATCCATCTATGCATCAATTAGTACCTGCTACGTAACCTTTACCCATCCTTCTCTCCACTGTTCCCTTTCTGGCTTCTGGTAGCCACCTTATATTTTCACCTCCTATGAGATCACCTTTTATTTTTTTGATGCCACATATGAGTGAGATCATGTGATACTTATCTTTCTGTGCTTGGCTTATTTCACTTAACCTAATGACCTCCAGTTCCAGTCATGGTGTTGCAAAGTGACAAGATTTCACACGTTTTTATGGCTGAGTAGTATTGCATTGTATCTGTGAACCACAGACTCTTGTGAGATGTATCACATGAAAATATTTTCTCCCAATTATGTAGGGATCGCTCTGTTGATTGTTTCCTTCAGTTTGATGATTCTCATTTGTCTATTTTTGCTTTTGCTTCCTGTACCTGTACTTTTGGAATCCTTGCCAATTTCAGTGTCATGAGGTATTTCTCTTGTGTTTTCTTCTAATAGTTTCAAAGTCTGTTCCGTTCTTAAAAGATTTATTTTATTTATTTGAAAGAGTTACAGAGAGAGG
This sequence comes from Lepus europaeus, assembly GCF_033115175.1. Taxonomy (NCBI): domain Eukaryota; kingdom Metazoa; phylum Chordata; class Mammalia; order Lagomorpha; family Leporidae; genus Lepus; species Lepus europaeus. The sequence goes on along the minus strand of NC_084850.1, from coordinate 32,825,795 downwards.
TAGAGACAGAGAGAGAAAGATCTTCCATCCTTTGGTTCTCTCCCTAAATGGCTGCAACAACCAGAGCTGAGCTGATCCCAAGCCAGGAGCCTGGAGCCAGGAGCCAGGAGCATCTTCTAGGTCTCCCGAGTGGGTGCAGGGGCCCAAGGACTTGAGCCATCCTCTGCTGCTTTCCCAGGTTTATTAGCAGGGAGCTGGATCAGAAGTGGAGCAGCTGGCCTTTGAACCAGCATCCATACAGGATGTCGATGCTGCAGATCGAGGCTTTAACCCACTGTGCCACAGTACAGGCCCCTCAAAGTCAGTTCTTACATTTAAGTGTCATCCATTTTGAGTTGATTTTTTTGGACATAGTGAGAGATATGGGTATAGCTTTTTTTCTTAATTATTTATTTTAAAGTCAGAGTTACAGAGAGAGAAAGAAAGAGAGAGAGATTTTCCATGAGCTGTTTCACTCCCCAGATGGCTGCAATGGCCAGCGCTGTGCCAGGCCAAAGCCAGGAGCCAGGACCTTCATCCTAGTCTCCCACATTGGGTGGCAAGGGGCCCAAGCACCTGAGCCATCTTCCATTGCTTTTCCTAGGCCAATTAGCAGGGAGCTGGATCAGAAGTGGAACATCTAGGACTTAAACCAGTGCCCATATGGGATACAGCATTGCATGCAGAAGCTTTACCCACTACACCACCAATGCCAACACCTATGGTTCTAGCTTCATTCTTCTGAGTGTGGATATCCAAATTTTCCAGCTCCATTTATTGAAAAGACTGTCCTTTTTCCATTGCATGTTCTTATCACATTTGTCAAATCAGTCAGTTGTAGCTGTGTGCGTTTACTTCTCGATTTCTATTGGTTCCAATGGTCCATGCATCTGTTTTTATGCCAGTTGCATCTACTTTAATTACTGTAGTTCTGTGATAAATTTTAAAGTCAGGTAGTATATTGCCTCCTGCTCTGTTCTTTTTGTTCAACATTCCTTTGGTTATTCAGGGACTTGTGTGGTTCCACACAAATCACAGTAGTTCTAGTTTTATGAAATATGTCATTGGTATTTTGATAGGAATTTCATTGAATCTGTAAATAGCTTTGGGTAAACATTTTAATAATATTAAATCTTCCAATCCATATACACAGGGTATCTTTCCATTACTTTGCATCCTGTTCAATTTCTTTCTTCAGTGTTTTATAATTTTTCCTGTAGATATCTTTTACCTGTTTGGTTAAATTTATACCTATGCATTTTATTATTTTTTATAGCTTTTAGAAATGGAATTGCTTTCTCAGATAAATTCCTTTGGTGTACTGATTATTGTACATTGACTTTTTTTAAAGATTTATTTTATTTATTTGAAAGAGTTACAGAGAGAGGTAGAGACAGAGAGAGGTCTACCTCCTGCTGGTTCACTCCCCAGCTGGCCTCAACAGCTGGAACTGCGTTAATCCTAAGCCAGGAGCCAGGAGTCTCCTCTGGGTCTTCCATGTGGGTGCAGGGGCCCAAAGACTTGGGCCATCCTCCACTGTTTTCCCAGGCCACAGAAGATGGCTAGATTGGAAGTGGAGCAGCTGGGACTTGAACCAGTGCCCATATGGGATGTCAGCTCTTCAGGCCAGGGCCTTAACCCACTGAGCCACAGCGCTGGCCCCTGTACATTGACTTTTTCACCCTGCAACTTTGCTGGATTTTTTGACAAACAACTGTTATTCATTTTTTATTACATGATCATAACTTTAACTCTGCAATCCAGCTTGACTTGAAGGAAAGATTAAGGAAAACATGGAATCCAAAGAACTGGAGTGATGGCACAATTATAGGATATTATGAGGAGATGGGATGGAGGGGTACTCTCTAGAAGCATCAGAAATCAGATGAATTAGAGTTGTCTACAGTTGGCAATGGTAGTCTTCTTGCTGATCTTGCCATTCTCAGACCCCAAGTGCTCAATGGCTTGCATGATATTCATGCTCTCTCTCTGCCAGACTACATGCTTGCCATCCTACCATTCAGTCTTGGCAGTATAGAAGAACAGGGAACCATTTGTGTTGGGTGCAGCATTTGCCATGGAAAAATGCCAGGGCCTGTATACTTCAGGATCAAGTTCTCATAACCAAATTTCTCTGCATAGATGAACTTGCCATCAGTGCCATTATGACATGTAAAGTCATAAACCCTGGAATAATCCTGTGAAAACAGGAACCTTATAACCAAATCCTTTATCTCCAGTGCTCCGAGTGAGTGAAAGTTTTCTGCTGTCTTTGGAACTTTGTCTTTAAATAGCTTGAAGGAGACATGGCCTAAAGACTCACCTTCCATGGCTACATCAAAGAATCTGGTGGGGTTGACCATGGCTGACAGCAGACAGCTCTGGGTGACAATGGCATCTGCCAGGAAAAAAAAAGAGCCTGAATTTGTTTATTCTAATCAATGTTTTGGTGGAGTCTTTGTGTTTTTCTATATTAAGATCACGTCATTTGCAAACAGTGAAAATTTGGCTGCTTCTTCCTTTCCAATTTGGATGCCCTTTATTTCTTTCTTTTCTTTTTTTTTTTTTTTTGCATAATTGCTCTGGCTAGGACTTCCAGTACTATGTCAAATATAAGTGGCAAAAGTGAGCATTCTTGTCTTGTTCCAGATCTTACAGAGAAAGCCTGTAGGTTTTCCACATACGGTATAATGCTAACTGTTGTCCTGTTATATATGACTTTTATTATGTTGAGGTATGCTTCTTCTATACCTAACTTGTTAAGAGTTTTGTAAATCATAAATGGATGTTGGGTTTTATCAGATTCATTTTCTACTTCTCTTGAGTTGATCATATGATTTTTGCCCTTCATTGCCTTGATATGGTATATCACATTTATTGATTTGCATATGTTGAACCATTCTTGCATCCCTAGAATGAATCCTACTTGATCATGATGAATAATCGTTTTAATGTGCTGCTGGATTCCGTTTGCTCGCATTTTGTTAAAGATATTTGCATCTAAGTTTATCAAGGGTATTGGCCTAAAGTTGTTAGGATATGCTCAGTGTTGGGTTTTGTCAGCCCAGTACTGGGAGACATACTCCTGTGGTTCCTTGCTGCCTGCCCAAGGTTGGAGGAGGATGACAGAGGAAACAGCCTGGCTGCTCAGACTGGCACCAGCCTGGCTGACAGCCACCAGGCCACATGAAGTCCTGGGAATTCACGCCAGGCATGCCAGGCCTGCCTAAAGCCACTGGGGATTCACACTGGAGTCCACCCCACTGGAGCGCAGGCCTCCATTTCATGCCAGGCAAGTCTCGAGGTTCTGCAAGCAACAGAGGCTTTTGGACTTTATCCGGTGCTCAGTCTCAAAATGGCAGGCCCAGCTCGGAGCTCCAATGCACAATGCTAAACTCCTTCTCCGGTTCTCTCAGAAGCAGCTCAAGGTTCATGGAAGTTCCAAATCCCTAGTCTACAGGTGTAGCCCCACAGCCCCAGTGTAACTCTGATTTTGTTTTGTTTTGTTTTTGGCTATAGTGGGCCTGACACTGTGATTCAATTCTCCCTCTGTCCCCCAAGCAGGAGGCATCTCACTTCATGCTGTGTGGAAAACTCTTTCTTTCCTACTTTCTTAAATTCCACCTTTATCATTATTGTACTGAAACCAGGCACTGTGGTCTCTCATCTAGCTTCTGTAGTTCTTGTGAGAGTGACTTGGTGAGTGAAAATCTGTTCAAATTGGTGTCTCTGTGGGAATATGATCACCAGAGAATCTTACTCAACTGCCATCTCACTCTGCCAGCCTCAAAGATGGTAGTTCTATTTTTAATTTCTTTAAGGAATCTCTATACTGTTCTCCATAATGGCTGTACTAATTGACATTCCCACCAACGGTGTTCAAAGTTCCCTTTTCTCCATATCCTCACCAACACATGTTCTCTTTTGTCTTTTTGACAACTGCCAGTCTGACAGGTGTGAGACGGCATTTCCTTGTGGTTTTAATTTGCATGTCCCTAATGATTAGTGATGTTGAATATTTTTCCATATATCTGTTCCCTATTTGCATGTCTGCTTTTGAGAAATATCTGTTCAGATCTCTTGTGCATCCTTTTTAGATTGTTCTCATCGTCTTCTTGATCAAAGTTAGATTATCATGGGTTGAAAGGTGAAGAAGTCTTATTAACTCTCTTAATGCCTGGAAATGGCACACATCACTTCCATTCACATTTTCCTGGAACGAACTGAGTCCAAAAGCTAAATCTACTACACAAGGCATGATTGTAGGTATCAGTACCAGTCAATCATTTTCCTAGGCAGAAAATAAGAACACGTTGACAGTCAGAGAGAGAGAGAGAGAGAGAGAGATCGATCATCTATTTGTTCAATCCCTAATTGGCTGCAATGGCCAGTGCTGGACCAGGCTGAAGCCAGGAGCCAGAAGCTTCTTCTGGGCCTCCCTTGTGGGTGGCAGGAGCCCAAACACTTGAGCCATCTTCTGCTGCTTTTCCCAGGCCATTAACAAGAAGCTGGATCAGAAGTGGAGCAGCCAGGACATGACCTGGTACCCATTTGGGATGCCAACATCGCAGGAGGCAGCTTTACCTGCTATGCCACAATGTGCACCCCAAAGAACATGTTTCTGTAATTAGCTGGCAGTCTTTGGCACATATGGAAATTGGAGACCATCCTACTTAGCTGTTTGCACACTCAAAACATTCACTGGGAGGAAGAGCTGTTCCAGCAAAAGTTCTATGATGGCATGAAATTTTTTAAAAATTTTATTTATTTGAAAGACAGAATTACAAGGAGAGAGGGAAACTCACACACACACACACACACACACACGAGAATGAGAGAGTGAAGGAGATCTGCTGGTTCACTCCCCTAAATGGCTACAATGGCAGGGAATAGGCCAGGCCTAAGCCAGGCCCAGAACACAGAGCTACAAGCTAGTCTCTCATGTGGGTACAGGGGCCCAAGAACTTTGGTCATCATCTGCTGCTTTCCAAGGAGCATTAGCAGAGAGCTGTATTGGAAGTGGAGCAGCCAAGTCTCAAACCAGTGCTCATATAGTGTGCCAGCATCACAGGCAGTTACTTAACTAGCTGTACCATAGCACCAACCCTGCACGTAATTCTGCTAGTTGACACCCTTTACCCAACCAAAGCCACGACCTAGAGAAAGTTAGGTGATCATGAGAAACAGACAAGAAAAATGATGAATAACTGCACTGTTCTTCTCCAACTATGTTAATGCCAAAATCCCATGTGGGCACAGATTGTGTTAGGTAGTGCTTGCACCTTTTCTCAGCTCCTCTGGAACAGAGAAAGGGGGAGCTATGAAGGAATAAAGAGATCTGTGGTATTCTCAAGTTCCTCCTCTGATCTGACCAGAGCATGACATTTGGTAAAGCCTCAGAAGTTCTGACCTTAAGTCCTCTACAACATTCCTCCTCTTCCCCCACCTCTCTCCCCCCAAACTCTAGCCTGTTATGAAAATATGATTGGTCTGTTAAACAGAAAGCAGCATCCTTTCTTTGTATCCTGTCTTAGATCAGAAAGATTTACTACCATGTTGACTATTCTCTTGACTAGAGTTCCTGTCTTTTCACTCTTGTCCATCTGTCTACCCCTTCACCCTGTTTTCAACAATAGGTATGAGCCCACATCCAAATGACCAAGACACGTTACCGTTGTGGGTTTTTTTGTTTGTTTTGTTTGTTTGCTTGTTTTCCAAAGAAACCTTTTATTAAAGGAATACAAACTCCATGCATTTCATAAATACAGTTTGGGAATACAGTGATTCTTCCTGCTGTACCCATCTTCCCACCCACACTTCCACCTCTCTTCCTCCTCTCTCTCTTATTTACAGTCTTGTAGTTTACTAAGATCTATTTTCAATTAACTTTATATGCAGAAGATTAACTTTATACTAAGTAAAGAGTTCAATAAATTGTATGAAAAAAAAAAAACTGTTCCTCAACAGTCAAGACAAGAGCTATTATCCCTGATTATTTGTATCTAGGACCTTTCTGTTCTGTGATTTTGAGATTTGAATACATTGTCTCTGAAGGAATGGGAAGCCAACATCAGTGAAACAATATTTAAAAAGTTAAAATAGCCACTTTTTCTAATAATTTTATGATAACTTTACAATAATGAAAACATAATATAACATGTATTACATTTATTATGTAAAAGCTGTGCATGGGTTTTTTTAACTTTTATTTAATAAATTTAAATTTCCAAAGTACAACTTTTGAATTATAGTGGCTTTTTCCCCCCATAACCTCCCTCCCACCTGCAACTCTCCCATCTCCCACTCCCTCTCCCATTCCATTCACATCAAGATTCATTTTCAATTATCTTTATACACAGAAGAAGATCAATTTAGTATATACTAAGTAAAGATTTCAACAGTTTGCACCCACACAGAAACACAAAGTAAAAGTACTATTTGATTACTAGTTATGCCGTTAATTCACATAGTACAACACATCAAGGACAGAGATCCTACATGGGGAGTAAGTGTACAGTGACTCCTTTGTGTTTACATTCTGAGACCTGCATGACCAAGCCAACTTGTGGTCCCAGCAACCATCAGAACACCAACAAGCAACAATTGATACTTGGGGTGTATCCCTCATTCACTAAATTAATTACAAATATCCATTCGTCTTCCAAAGCCAAAATTTTGAGTATAACACTCAAAATTATGTTAACCACTTGGGAATTTCTGAGGCTGCTCTGGTGTTCAAAGAGGCCAGCCTACTGGCCTGGAACCTCTTCTTCCTATACTCTGGAATCTTTGTGTCTGTGTTCCTAGTACACAGGAAGCCATTAGAAGAGGCAGAAATCTCATACCCATGCAGGCATAGACTAGCCTGTGTTTGTACCACAATCACTGAGGCTAATCCTTGTCCAGCATTCTCCTCTAGACAAGCAGTTAGGAGATGCCTTGTTCCCTTGAAGTGTGCTCATCTGCAGAGCTGGAAATGTTATTGATGTTCACTTTAAACCAGCTCCCTGTTCAAGTATGGCAGAGGCAAAAGAAGAGGGGCATTGGCACATATTAGCAGCCCCTTACACATTGGCATGCATCATTCAAGCCAAGGCATCCGGCTTGAAAGCCCAGGATCTTAACCACTGTGCCCTGGCTCTCATACATCCATTCCTTCAACAGAAACTTAGCGAGCACCTGCTATGCTCAAGGCATGGTTCTAAGTGCTGTGAACATCAACAAAAATAAAACAAAATCCCTGTTTCCACAGAGTTTATACTTGAGTGGAGGAAATAGGGCAAGGACCTATAAACAAATACTATAAAGAAAACTAATGTGAAGAAAGGCATAGAGAGTGACAAAGTTTATTAGAATCCTCTTGTGCAAAAATTTCAAATCCACTTGGATTTACCCTTTAACCCTAGCACAGCTGTGGTGCCTAGTTCCATACAGGCTCCAACCAGCTTCACACAGGCTCGGTGTGACCCTTTCTTGCTAAAGATGTACACTAAGGCTCTTGGCCCTTGCCCCAAGGGCCTGATACTGCCTGATACTGCCATCTTCAAATTCACAATATTTTTTAAACAAGACAAACTGCATTTTTATTTTGCACTGGGTCCTACATTTTTATTTTGCACTAGATACTGTACAGGAGATGAGGAGCTGATGACCAAATGCTTTCCCCTTTATAATTTTCAGCAAATGGTGTTAATGCACATGCCATAAAGCATCTCAGACATCCAGTAGCACTGAGGAAACAGTTGCCCACAGCTGTGGTCGACTCCATAGCTCATGTTTATGTGGACTCTCCCTCCTCCCCTGTTTCCATTCCCTTGTCCACCACTCTTGCTTCCTGAGAGCACCTGCCCCAAATTAGTCAGCTTTTTATTATTACAACTAAACACCTAAGCAAGCTACTTAGGAAAGAAGAAGGTCTATTTTGGCTCATGTTTTAGAGGTTCACAGTCCAGGATCAAGTGGCCCCACTGGTCTGAAATCTAATGACAATGGTGGCTGGTGGAATGTGTGGGGTAAGCCTCCACCCTCTTTGGTACCTATGATTTGGGGTTTAAACATCTGCATGAGTCAGGGAGCCAAATCTTGTTCAAAGCATAGCCTTCTCAAAAAAAAAAACCGAACATGCATGAAAGCTGTTGTTATCATCACTTGAGCAGAGATCTTCAAATGATAAATGAGCTTCGCAGTTAACTAAGAGGATGTCATTGCTGGAAGCGGGAATATTAAGTGCAAAGGCACTGAGGTAAGGGAGTACCTAGTATATTTGAGGAGAAGCAAAGAAGTTGTTGGGACTAGAGTTCAGTGATCAATAATAGGCGAGGGTGATAGGAGATGAAGTTGGTAAGGTCATGGAGGCTCACAGATCTCCATAAGGATAATGGCTTTTACCCTAAGAGAAATGAAAAGCTGTTGGAAAATTCAATCAGAGTACTGATAGTATCTGATTTAAGTTTTTAAGGGCCATCTGGCTGCCATATTGAAAATAGACAATACAAGAGTAGGAGCAGGAAGAACATTTAGAAGACTATTGAAACAGTCCCAGTAAGAGATGATGGCTTGGACTAGAGGCAGTAAGCAGAGATCAGATGCTGGGTGTATTTTGAAGTATAGCAAAAGCGTTTTCTGATGAGTTGCATGAAGGCTGTAAGAGAAAGAGAGGGGTTGAGGATGTCTAGAAGGCCCTAGGCCTGAGCAATTCAAAGGATGAAATTACTCATTAACTGAAATACAGAAGATTGTAGGAGGATCAAGTTTGCAAGGAGGCTCAGGAGTTTGAGTTTTAGACATGTTAAATTTTAGATTCCTAGTAAATACCCAAATAGAGATGTCAAATATGATTGTGACTATATAAGTCCAAAGCTCAGGAAAAGATACAGCCTAGAGACTTAAGAGGCAGCAAGACACTGAGGCGATTGGACACAGCACAGGGTGAGGATGGTCTAGAAAGGAAACAGAAAGAGCTAGAGAACAAGCCAGGAAGCATCCAGGACAGAAGCAATAGGATTCCTAGGCCAGGATAAATCTCTCTGTGTCTATTTGTCCTCCCCCTTTGCTCCAAAAAGTGTGACTAATGAGTAATCGAAAGCAGTCAGTTAAAGAGAGGTCAGCATCACAGAGGTAGCCACTCATTGTATGCACACTTCAGGGTGACTTTGCACAAAGATCTCTGAGGTCTCAAATACAAGAATAGATAATTATGGCAGCCCTATATAAATAAAGACAAATTTGCTTTCCAGGAAACAGCATGAGACTGAGAGACATGTACACAAGGTTACTGCAAGCCACACACTAGCTACTCCCCATGGGCATTGTCTGTTTTTGCCCATTAACTTTGATATCTCTTCATCTACCACCCCAAAAAGGAAGTCTATTGAAAAAGCACTGAAGATTATACTGACGATTGCACAGGGGAAATTGGCGAAAACACTTACACCACACACAACTTCATCAATCACTCCTCTTGACATATCTCCTATTCTCAGTCTCTTTCTCTCTAGTCATCCCACAAATGGAGTATTTTTTCCTTTGCCCACCTCAAACCTCACAAACAGTCCCTACTCCTGGCCCTCTCGTACTGCCCTTACCTCAACCCCAGCTTCTTCAAACTTGTAACTCAGCCCATTTTACCAAACGACAAAATAAAAAGGTTCTTCTGGTTCCTACAATTGTTTGGGTGGATGGTAGATGGGGAGAGCTTGGAAGAATTATAGAAAGCTTGTTTCTCTTTTGCACTAAGGGCTGAGAAATGTCAAGACACAGTCCCTAGCCTCAAGTACATAACTAACATGTAAATGGATTGTTGTAAGTCTGTGCCATAATGTTATGATAAAAGTAAACACAAGGGCTGCCGCTGTGGCTCACTAGGCTAATCCTCCGCCTGCGGCACTGGCACACCGGGTTCTAGTTCCAGTCAGGGCGCCGGATTCTGTCCCGGTTGTTCCTCTTCCAGTCCAGTTCTCTGCTGTGGCCCAGGAGTGCAGTGGAGGATGGCCCAAGTGCTTGGGCCCTGCACCCGTGTGGGAGACCAGGAGAAGCACCTGGCTCCTGGCTTCGGATCGGCGCGGTGCGCCGGCCACAGTAGCCACTGGGGGGTGAACCAATGGAAAAAGGAAGACCTTTCTCTCTCTCTCTCTCTCTGTCCACTCTGCCTGTCAAAAAAGAAAAAAAAAAAGTAAACACAAGTACTATAGCACCAAAAAAGATGGGGCACCTAATCAAGACAGAAGAGGTAGTAGTCGGAAAGTCATTACAACTTCTTCTGCACACTTTGTGTGTGCCAGATCCTGTATTCCACAGTAGCAATATGGAAATGAATCCTACACGGCCTCTGCCTACAAGGAAGGCATCACTAGTTATGCCCTTGCTTCGCTGGTGTCCTGAGCATGTGCTTAGCCTTCCCATTAGCCCTTACTGCCCTATGAGGCTGTCCTCTTACTCTGAGCTCAGTTTCCCCATCTGTCCCTTGAAGGAATCTGACCAGGGTCTCGCAGAATCAAGATCATATCCTGGGGCTTTTGGTTCTTATTACATAAGGCTTAGAAAGTCTTGGAGGCTGAGAAGTGTTGACTCAAACACTTCCATTGCTCATTTATCAGCCCGAATGTATTGTTAGTAGAAACAGAAGGCTGTAGGCATTGCGCAGGGTCTATAGAGAATTCTGGAGTTGATTTGCCTATTTATTTTTTCTTGCACCAGTCTCCGCATTCATTGCCAAGACCAAAGAAGTCTTATCTTCATTGTATTTCCTTGGAACCACAGTGACATTCAGTGGCCACTGGAGGTTGAAAACAAGTGTTAGGGAAACCACTTTTCTGTATGCTGCAAAATGGAGTAAGGCGACTTTCCCAGCAATTTTCCCACTTAAATGAACAATCTGGCTCCTGCTATTGCTTATAGAAATTTAGCACAGGAATAATAAGTTACAGGCCGGACCCAGCCCAAGACTACTGATGAACACAGACTGCTTGCCCTCCTCACTCAGTTGCCTTTATAGACAAAAGAACACACCAAAAGAATTCACCTTTTAATAATAATTTTGCTCTAAATAATGCTTCCTTAATACTAAATAAATTCAAAATGAAAATCTAAAACAAGAAAAATACTAAAATCGTCTACAACCTCACCACCCAGAAATAACCATCATTAATATGTTTATTTACTTTCTGTCTATGAGTAAGAAAATGTTATTACTCAGCACACACTGGTTCGTTGCTGGCTTTTTTGCATTTAAGGATACATCATGGACATTTTCCCATGTCATTCTTTTATAACATTTTTATGATAGCCAAAGAACAATCCAATATATGGATGCAGCATGATTTATCTATGGATGCATCATAATTAGCTGAGTCCACATTTGTAAGGTATTCAGATAGCTTCTAAATTTTCCACATTGTGAAATAATATAGGAATTTCATTATACATGACATACCTGGTTATTCCTTGGTATCAGTTTCTGCTATTTTGATGACTCAGTTAGCAACTTTTGAAGCTTTTTAGCAAATTAGCCTCCAGAATGATAATGCCAATATATTCATGCTCAGGTCAACATTGGGAATTATTATTACTTTTATTCTTCACCAATAATAAGCAAAACCAAAAAAGTAGACAAAATTTTAAATGACATTATTGTGTAAATTTCATTTATTATTAGTGAGTTTGAACTGCTTTCATTTTTTCTTTTTAAAGGTTTATTTATCAGTGCCTGCACTGCGGCACAGTGGGTTAAGTGGTGTCCTGCAGTGCTGGCATCCCATATGGGTGCTGGTTCAAGTTCTGGCTGCTCCATTTCCAGTGTAGCTCCCCGCTAATGCACCAGCAGAAGATGGCCCAAGTCCCTGGGGCCCCTGTACCCACATGGAACACCTAGAAGCTCATGGCTCCTGCTTCAGCCTGACACAGCCCTAGTAATTGCAGCCATTTGGGGAGTGAGCCAGCAGATGGAAGATCTCTCTCTCTCTCAATCTCTCTCTCTCCCTCCCTCCCTCCTTCTCTCTGTAACTCTACCTTTCAAATAAACAAATCTTTTAAAAATCCACTCTACAATATTAAAATACATGAATTTAGACTTTAAAAAGGATTTATTTGAAAGTCAGAGTTAGAGAGAAAGATAGAGAGAGGTCTTCCATTCATTGCTTCACTCCCCAGATGGCCTGTAACAATCAGGGCTGGGCCAGGCCAAAGCCAGGAATCAGGAGCTCCATCTGGCTCTCCCATGTAGCTGTCAGGGGCCCAAGTACTTGGGCCATCTTTTACAGCTTTTCCCAGGCCATTAGCAAGGAGCTGGATTGGGAATGGAGCAGCCAAGACTTGAATAGGCACCCATATGGGATGACAGCTTCATAGGCAGCAGCTTTACCCAGTATACCACAACACCAACCCCTTTCAGTTTTTCATTGGCTATTTGTATGTTTCTTTGTAAATTGCCTATCCTTCTCTTGTCCATTTTTCTATTGGAATATTTACCTTTTTTCTTTACTGATTTGTACAAATTCTTTGTGTTGACCTTTTGTCATATAGTATAAATTGTCTCAATATGTCCTTGTTTTCCTATATATTTGACATATAAAATAGATTTTTGTATATTTGAATACATATTTTCCATTATGGCTTCTTTCTTTGGTGTCACGTTTTATTAAATATTTATTTGTTTATTATTTGAAAGGCAGAGTTGCAGAGAGTCAGAAAGAGACACATAGAGACATCTTCCAACCACTGGTTCACTTGCCAAATGCCCACAACAGCCAGAGCTAGACCAGGACAAAGTCAAGAGCCAGGAACTCTATCTGGATCTCCCACATGGGTACCATGAACCCAAGTACTTGGGCCATCATCCGCTGCCTCTTAGGCACAAGAACAAAAAGCCAAATCAGAAGCATGGAGTAGCTGAGACTCGAACCAAGTACTCCATATGGTATGTGTCCATCTCAAGTGGCAGCTTAACCCACTGAACCACAGTGTCTATCACTGGTGCAATGTTTTTAAAGGCCTTGCCTTTTATGTAACTATATTCATATTGGGTTTTCCTCGGGCTCTCTTGTTGGGTTATTCACATTTAACTATTTAATCCATCTGGAATTCATTTTGGTTAAGTGTGATGTCAGGCTATAAGTTCGTTGAACAATGGTCTTGAAAGGATACAATAAGATATTCCATGCAAATGGAACTCAAAAGAAAGCAAGAATAAGCATAATTAAATTGAATAGATTTTTAAGTCAAAAGCAGTAAAAAAAAAAGACAAAGAAGGTCATTATATAATGATAAAATGTTCAATCCAACAGGAGAAAATAAGAATTATAAATAAATATACACCCAATATCTCAGCACTCAAGCATATAAATACTAACAGACCTAAAGGGAAGGAGACTCCAATAATAATAGGGAACTTTAATGCCCAGCTTTTTTTCGTTAAAGATTTATTTATTTTTTTTTTGAAAGGCAGAGTTACAGAGAGCGAGAAAGAGAGAGTCTTCCATCCGCTGGTTCACTCCCCAGATGGCCCTAATGGCTAGAGCTATGCTGATACGAAGCCAGGAGCCAGGAGCTTCTTCTGGGTCTCCCGTGTGGGTTCAGGGTCCCAAGTACTTGGACCATCTTCTACTGCTTTCCCAGGCCATAGCAGAGAGCTGGATTGGAAGTAGAGCAGCCAGGACTCGAACTGGTGCCCATATGGGATGCTGGCGCTGCAGGCGGTGGCTTTACCCACTATGCCACAGTGCTGGCCATGCCCCACTTTCATAACTGGACAGATAACCCAGACAAAAAAAATCAACAAAGAAACAGCAGATCAATTAGACATAACAGGTATCTATAAAATATTCCACCCAAAAGCTGCAGAACAGTGTATGGAACATTCTCTAAGAAAGATCATATGGTAGGCCACAGAACAAATCTCAACAAATTTATAAAATCAGAGATCATATTCAATATCCTTTGTGACTACGTTGTAATAAAATTAGAAATCAATAACAAGAAAAACTTTGAAGGCTAAGTAAATACATGCAAACGAAAAGACTTACTCCTGAGCAACCAATGGATAAAGGAACAAATTAAGAAGGAAATTATTAAGCTTCTTGAGATGAATGAAAATAGAAACACATAATACCAAAATTATAGTATACATCAGCAGCCATGTGAAGAGGAAAAGTTATAGCAGTCAATGCCTGAATCAAAAAAGCAGAAATATCTCAAGTAAAAAACTAAATACTGCATCTCAAGGAATAAGAAAAACAGAACAAATCAAATACAAAATCAGTAATAGGGGAGAAATAATGAAACTCAGTACAAAAATAAATGAAATTGAGATAAAAAATTACTCAAAAAATCAACGAAACAAAGAGTTTGTTCTTTGAAAAGATAAGCAAGATTGACAAACCGTTAACTAGACTAAGGAAAAAAGAGAAGATTCAAATACATAAAAGCAAAGACAAAAAGGGTATTAGTACAAATGACACCATAGAAATCCAAAATATTATTAGAGATTATTATGAAGAATTATTCAGCAAAAAGTTTGATAACCTAGAAGAAGTTACCAAAGTCTTTGGCACATACACCTTATCAAGATGGAATCATGAAGAAACACAATACCTAAACAGACCAATGATGAGCAATGTGATTGAATTGGTAATAACATGAAATGCCCAGGACCAGATGGTTTCACTGCTGAGTTCTATTTAACATTTAAAGAAGAATTAACACCTATTATTCTTAAATTACTCCATAAAATATAATGAGGGGAATTCATCCAAACTCATTTTGCAAAGCCAACATATCCTTGATACGAAAGCCAGAGAACACCACAATAAAAGAAAGCTACAAGCCAACCTCCTTCATGAACATAGATGCAAATATCTTCAACAAAAATTCATCCCAGGGATGCAAGGAAGGATCAAGAAATACAAATAAATAAACAAGATACACGATATGAAAAATATGAAGGACAAAAATCATATGATCAATTAAACAAATGTAGAAAAGACATTGGTTTAACAATTTGACACTCTTGTTTATGGCATCAGTAATCTCCCTAGGCTCTAGTCATGAGTTGCCAAGGCTATGGAAGCCTTTAGGGTTCACCAACTTTGATCTTATTCCAATAGGATCATAGTCAAAGTGGAAGTTCTCTCCTCCCTTCAGAGAAAAGTACCTCCTTCTTTGATGGCCCCGTTCTTTCCACTGGGATCTCACACGCAGAGATCTTTCAATTAGGTCTTCTTTTTTTTTTTCCAGAGTGTCTTGGCTTTCCATGCCTACAATACTCTCATGGGCTCTTCAGCCATATCCAAATGCCTTAAGGGCTGATTCTGAGGCCAGAGTGCTATTTAGGAGATTACTGATGCCATAAACAAGAGTGTCAAATTGTTAAATCAACAACAGGAGTCACTGTGTACTTATGTCTCATGTGGGATGTGTCCTTAATGTGTTGTCCAATGTGAAGTGATGCTATAACTAGTACTAAAACAGTATTTTTATACTTTGTGTTTCTGTGTGGGTGCAAACTGATGAAATCTTTACTTAGCATATACTGAATCGATCTTCTGTACATAAAGATAATTGAAAATGAAAAAATAAAAAACCTGGTGTTAAATTGGAAATTGCACACAAAAGTAATCAATTTTTTAAAAATATCATGTAGGATCTCTGTCTTTAATGTGCTGTACACTGTTATTTAATGCTATAACTAGTACTCCAACAGTATTTTTCACTTTGTGTTGCTATGTGGGTGCAAACTGTTGAAATCTTTACTTAATATATACTATTAACTGATCTTCTGTATATAAAGAGAATTGAAAATGAATCTTGATGTGAATGGAAGGGGAGAGGGAGCGGGAAAGGGGAGGGTTGCGGGTGGGAGGGAAGTTATGGGGGGGAAGCCATTGTAATCCATAAGCTGTACTTTGGAAATTTATATTCATTAAATAAAAGCTTAAAAAAATAAAAAGACATTGGGTAAAATCCAGCATCACTTCATGATTAAAAACTCTGAACAAATTAAGTATAGAAGGAACATACCTCAACATATATAATAAGTCTATATATTACAAGACAAACAGCTGTCATCATAGTGTGTGGGAAAAAGCTTAAGGTTTTCCCTCTAAAATGTGTAGCAAGACAAGCATGCTCACTTCTACCACTGTTATTTAACACAGCAATGGGAGAAGTCCTAGCCAGAGCAATTAGACAAGAGAAAGAAATAAAGGGCACCAGAATTGGAAAGGAGAAATTCAAATTGTCACTGTTTGCAGATGACATGGTTTTATATATAGAAATTCCAAAGACTTCACCAAAAATCTAACTACTAAATGAATTCAACGATGTTTCAGGCTACAAAGTCAGCCCAAAAAAATCAGTAACATTGTTATACACCAATTTCAAGTTATATGAAAATCAGATCAAAAAAGCAATCCATTTCGAATAGCTACCAAAAAAAAAGAATAAATTTAACCAAAGAGGTTGAAGATCTCTCTGATAAAAACTACAAATCATTGATGAAAGAAATTGAAGAGGGTAAAATGAAATGGAAAGCCATCCCATGTTTATGGATTAGAAGATTCAGCAGAGTTAAAATGTGCATACCACCCAAAGTTGTTTATAGATTCAGTGAAATCCCTATCAAAATGCCAATGACATTTTCCACTAAAATAGAAAAAACAATGCACTGTGGCATAGCGGGTAAAGCCGTCGCCTGCAGTGCCAGCATATGAACACCTGTTTGAGTCCCGGCTGTCCAATTCCTATCCAGCTCTCTACTACGGTGTGGGAAAGCAGTAGAAGATGGCTCAAGTTCTTGGGCCCCTGCACCCTTGCGGGAGACCCCGAAGAAGCTCCTGGCTCCTGGCTTCAGATTGGTGTAGCTCTGGCAGTTGCAGCCAACTGGGGAGTGAACTAGCGGATGAAAGACCTCTCTCTCTCTCTCTCTCTCTCTCTCTGCCTCTCCTTCTCTCTCTGTGTAACACTTTCAAATAAATAAATAAACCTTTAATAAAAAAAGAAAAACACTGCTAAAATTTATGTGGCTGAGAATAAACCCCTAATAGTCAAAGCAATCTTTAGCAAAAGAAACAAAGCAGAGGCAGTATGCTGCCTGACTCTGAAATATATTACCAAATAATAAAATATATTATAAAATCACAGCAATTAAAACAGCATGGTAGTCACATAAAAACAGATACATGGATCAATGGAACAGAATAGAGACCCCCAAAGTAAACCCATTCGTCTACATCCAATTCAACTATGAAAAATGTTTTAATAACATGCATTGGAAAAAGACAATCTTTTTAATAAATGGTACTGGAAAATTGGATATCTACATGCAGAAGAATGAAACTATATTCCTATGTCCCACCAACTCAGAATTAATTCAAGGAGGCCAGAGTGTGGCACAGTGGTTTAAGCCACCACCTGTGACACCAGCATCCTGTATCAGAGCACTGGTTTAAGTTCAAGCTGCTCTGCTTCCAGTCCAGCTCCCTGATAATGCTCCTGAGAAAGCAGTGGAAGATGTCTAAGTAACTGGGTCCCTGCCACCCACTTGGGAGACCTGGATGGAGTTCCAAGTTACTGGCTTTGGCCTGGCCCATCCCCTGGTGCTGTGGCTATTTGGGTGCAAACCAGTGAATGGAAGATATTCTCTCTCTTCTCTCTCTCTCTCTCTCTCTCTCTCTCTCTCTCATCTCTCTAGCTCTGAATTTCACATAAATAAACAAATCTTTTAAAAATGGATTAAAGGCCTAAATGTACAACCAGAAACTTTAAAACTAGAAGGAGAAAATACAGGAAAAATGCTTCAAGATAATGGAATAAACAAGGATTTCTTGGCTGAAAGTCAACAGCAAAATAAACAAAAGCAAGAACATTCAAGTGAGATTTCATCAAACTAAAGAGCTTCTGCACAGCAAAGAAAATAATCAGCAGAGAGAAGAGACAACCTAAACAATGAGAGAAAATATCTGCATGTGATATATCTCACAAAGAGTTAGGAACCAGAAAATATAAGGAATTCAAACAACTGAATAGCAAAAAAATAAATAACCCAGTTAAAAACAGGCAGTAAATCTAAACAAACATTTCTCATAGAAAGAGGGATAAAATGCCCAACAGATATATACAAGACTATTCAAAAATCACTAATCATCAGGGAAACACAAATCAAAACCACAATGCTACCTCACTTCTGTCAGATTGGCTATTACCAAGAGGACAAAACATAACAAGCATTTTGTGAGGATGAGTTAGAAAAGACACCCTGCACACTGCTTGTGGGAATAAAAAATAATAGAGACATTGTGGAAAACAGTATGGAGGTTCCCCAGAAAACTAAAAATAGAACTACTATATGATCCAGAAATCCCACTATTTGGTATATATATATATATATATATATATATATATATATATATATATATCCAAGCGAAATGCAATCAGTATATCGAAGTGACCCAGCTGCACTACCAAGCTTATTGCAGCACTATTTACCATAACCAAGAAATAGAAGCAATCTAAATGTCCATCCATTGATGAATGGATTTTTTTTAAAAAGTGTTACATACACACACACACACACACACTATGGAATACTATTTAGCCACAAAAAAGAATGAAATCTTGTCATTTGCTACAACACAGGTGGAATTAAAGACCATTATGTTAACTGAAATAAGCCAAGCAAGACAAGTAACATATCATCTTACTCATATATGGACTCTAAATAAGTTGATCTCATAGAAATTCAAAGTGTAACAGTGGTTACCAGAGATTTGGCAGGTAAGTGGAGAGGGAGGAATAAAGAATGGTGTTACTAAGTTTTAGTTAGATAGGAGTTAACATTTCTGATGTCTTATTGTAAAGCACTATGGATAGTGATAATGTACTATATATTTCTCTAAAACACTTGAGGGAATGTTTTTTGAGTGTTTGCATAGTAAAGAAATGTTAACTGTATTTATCCTGGTTGGTCATTATACAGTTTATACACATGTAGCAACATCAGGTATCACATAAATATTTGCAACTTTTGTGTAAGTTAAAAATGAAATTTTTAAATATGTATTTTTTATTTTATTTATTTGAAAGGCAGAGGGATACACAGAGAGAAAGAGACAGACTGGCAGAGAGACATATAGTCAGAGTCAGGGACACAGAGAGAGCACTCCCATCTTCTGGTTTACACCCCAAATGCCCAAAGCAGCTCAGCTGGGGTTAGGCCAAAGCTAAGAGCCAGGAACTCAATCCAGGTCTCCTGTTTAGGTGGCACTTGAGCTATCACCTGTTTTCCCCCAAGGTGCACATTAGCAGGAATCAGGAATCAGGAATGGAACCAGGACTCAAACTCTAAAACTCCAGTATAGTATGTGGATGCCCCAAGTGGTGTCTTTGCCAGTATGCCCAACACTCTTCCCAAGATGGACTTTTCTATATTCAAATCTATATTTTTCTTGTGGTTTCTGTCTTTGATGGCATGATTTAAAAGACCTTGCCTTCTCCTTAATTACATTTACATTGCTTTTCTTGTGAGTTTTTTGTTATTTACAATTAACGAATTCATCTGGAATTTATTTTGCTCAAGTATAAGGTCAGGCTCTAAGTTTATTGTATAATGGTGCCACAATGATGCTACAAAGGAAACAAAATTTTCTCTTTAACTTTTGAATTTAAATGCCACCTTCAATTATTAAGCATTGATTTATGATGCTGTATCTAGATTCTTATTGCCCTGATACATCTCTTAGCTCACTCATAATCAGCTGGACATTTCACAAAAGGGGAGACATGTGCCATGTGACAGAGTAGATTTGTACAGCTACTTTATTAATTGATTTTCTGAATGAAATGCCTGAGGTTCCATTCTTTATAAAGTAAAGAGATTCAATTAGCTCGCAGTTCTGGAAGTTCAAGGACACTTGCCAGCATCAGCATGGCTCTTGAGTGTCAAATGATGGATGGTATAATGGTGGAAGCACATATGAGAGAGAAAGATCACATGGTGAGACAGGAAGCTAGAGAGAGACCCAAGAAGAGCCAGTCTTGTTCTTTCATAACAACCCTCCCTCGAGAACTAACAAGTGTCCTTAATCTCTTCTAAGGGAGATGGCCCAGAGAACCTAATTTCCTTGCAGTAGGCACCACCTCTTAACGTTCCCATCACCTCTCACATCACCACACTGGGGACCCAGCTTTGAACACATGAACCATTCAGAGGACAAATCACATCTACACCACAGCACCTACATACTTACATATCCATATATGTAGGTATAAGAGTAATACCTTCCATTTTGAGCCTTCTCAGAAATGCACAGATACAACTTTGGAGCCAAAGATGAGGACTTTCATGGCTATGACACTTCCGTGAGGCCCAGTCAGACAGTGGCTACCCTCATGCCTATGCTAAATGTCTTCCATGCACCCTGCATATCTATTATCTAACCTTCTCTGCCATGCTGTGTGTCACAAGAAGGCTAACCAGGATGGACCCATCAATGGATTCCCTTGTCTGTGGCTTCTGCTGGACTTTAACAAATAGAAAACACCAGTAGGAGTTTGGAGGGTAGTAAAAGAATATTTATTTACTCAGCTCTCTCTCTCTTTTGGAGGCCTAATGGAGGCCACAACCCCTATGGAGAAGCTCCTTCCAGAATGTCACATTCTGGTAAACAGCTAAATCCTTCTCGAGAAGCCCCTTAGGGCATCATATATAATAACTTCCACTGTTGGCAGTCCTATATTATGTACTATACTGTCCCTTGATGATTCCTTAAGCCTACTTATGTTTCCTCTCAACTATTCTCAAACTACTCAGATTGTGGCAACTATTTCTTGCTGGGACCTTGGCTGATGCATACTCCTTCCAATACTTTCACCCTTAAGGATGCTGGCATTCACTAACACCTAGCCAGAGGAACGATCCTAAATCTAGGGACAATAATGTCTGTCCCCCCTCTCTCCCTTAAATGAACTAACAGCATTACCTCAAACCTCTAGAGTATTCCAAAGACTTTCACAAAGAAACAACACCGAGAGTCAAACATGGAACAATTTCCCAAAAGCTCTAAGTAGGGCCCCAAAACTTTAATCACATAAAATGCAAGTTCATAGTATTAGAAAGTTAACAAAAAGCAATATTTTTTCCATCAGTGTCTACTATCTCAAAAAGCACAAAAGTAAAAAAGATCACAAGGAAGTCATTTCTAACCTCATCCTTTTCCTACCGTCTCTCACCCGTTTTCCGGGACCTCGGAGTCTGTTCCTATTTGAGAACTGAAAGTGGATTAAAAACAAAAAGGCACAAAATGACAAATGTGTTTTATCAGATTTAGCATAATCATGAGCTTTTATACACTTTAGAATTCCGAAGGTACCAGGTAGCAGGTTCCATACAAGGGAACAGCTTTCACTGACAAATCTGGAAGGGGAATGTCTTAGGCAGTTTGGATTGCAGTAGCAAAACATCACAGACTGCCTATCTTAAACAACAAAAATTGACTTCCCCAAATCCAGAGGCCATGAAGTCCAAGATCAAGGCACTAGCAGCTCTGGCGTCTGGCGAAGGCCTGCTTCCTTATAGGCAGATGGCTATCTTCTTACTATACCTTCACTTGGCAGAAGGAGCACAAGCCAGCTCTCTGGCCTCTTCTTATAAGGACACTAATTCTATTCAAGCGGCCCCTAACCCCCATGACCTTGTCACCTCCTAAAGACCCTCAGCTCAAAATACCAACACACTGAGGGTTAGGATCCAACATATTAATTTCAGGGGCCACAAATATCGAGCCCATTGAAGACAGGGTGGTAGATGTCGTGGATGCTTCTCATCCTTTATCCTCACTTCCTTCTAGTGTGTCTTCTGTGTTGCAAAAAAGTGGAAACTTCATTTCACAAACTCTTTCTTAGGTGAAATTTGGAAAGGAGAAATAAAACCAAAGTCCTCTTCCCTGCCCTTTTGGGCTCTTTTACGATGGCGACCAAAGTCTCATGCAGACAGGAAAATCATCTATAACAGAGTACTGGAGTCTAGATTTCTACTTCTTGGATGTCAACAGCATTTCCTGATTCCAGCTTCTGTTCTGGGGCCACAGCCACGTTCTATTTTTGAATTCAAGCACTGCAGTGATGTTCTAGAGTTTGTAGCCAACTGGTAGATCACCTTGATGAGATTCTGGGAGCCATTCCTTCCCACCTAGAGTGCACTCTTCCAATCCTTCCAAAGATTTTTTTTAAATCTTATTTCCTTATGAAATCCCTTTCTATTTAAAATACCTGGAGTGGTCTGTGTTTCTTACACTAAATGCAAACAGATGTAGGCAGCCAGTCAAGTCTAGAATCTTTTCTCAATGCTCCTCAATACCTAAGTCTGGGAAATTATGGATTACAGAGAGGGGCCTATAAGAGAAGAATCTTTACCCATTGTTGGTCTGTCTGAGCCACAGATCTGGCATCCTGCTCTTGGCTAAGGCCAACACTAGATGTAAGTACATGAATGGTAGGAAAAGCAGAGAAGGGAGTCAGGAAGGTAGCACTAACTGCCCACTGTGTGTCAAGTTCTGACATAGGCACTTTCAAATGTTCTCATGTAATTCTCATGACAGCTCTGCAAGGTAAGTAAAAGTATCCCCCAACTAACCACAACCCTGCACATACACATTTCTGGACATGTGTGCCTTCCCCTGTCGAAGCACAGCAATCCAGCGGGAGAGTGGGTGTAGAGTCTCAGGCACTCTGAGGACTTCAGTTGTAGAAATTTGTGATGTCCTGTAAAGTGCTCTATGATGAACACAACTTGGCTTCGGTCTCCATGTCATCTTCTTTCTGCCCTGCTACACCTAGTACATGTCCCTTGTGTTGTGGATCAAACTTCCTCGGGAAGTAATCTGTTCCTATGCATTTTAAGGCTGAGTTTCCAGGGTCAGCTGCCAGGCTATGCATAGCAGCATCACTCAAAGACATCTCTCCATGGTCCAATCAGCTATGGCAACCAGGAGGAGTGCCAGGTTCTGCTGGCTACTCAGCACGAGGATGGACAGAGAAGGAAAGATTTGGGCATCATTTGAAAAACCAGAGCACTTGGAAACACTGAGCCCATATATCCAAAGGCAACGGTGTGGTGGGGGGAGCCTCTTTTGTATTGCAGTTTACTGTCTGTCACTCATTTATGTTAATTGCTTGGCCCTTTTAGACATTTGAATTTGTAAACGCCTAAGTTCCTTTCACCTCTAACAATCTTTAATTGGAAAGTGTTATACTTTCCTGTATTCTTTTACACCAACAACATTCTGGATTGACATGAGCCTCATTGAACAGATAATTTGGAAACAAGCTGAAAATGCATTTCATTTATTCACTGATTTGATTTTTCAAAATAGGGACTCTACATTTCAACATTTCCACACTATGAAGCCATTATACCCCTTTACTAGAATTGCAGTAATTCTCAATGTGCCATGTACTATTATCATCCCATAAAAATGAAAATCTTACAGAGCCACAAAGGACTTATCAAATCAAGTGGAAATGATTAGGGACAGCAGAAAAAAATAGAACAATTATATATGTGCTATTAAACAATGCAAAGGATGAGAATCCAACCAATCTTCAGATTTTGAGAAGTAGGGTTTGCAATTTAATATTTTGTTGACTCAATAGCAAATTGTCAATTCATTAAACGATTAAACCATTTCTCAAAACTGTGAATGACAAAGCAGAGACTGCGATAATCACACTCCGAGTCTGTTCTTTGTGTAAAATTCAAGTACACCCAGCACAATGCAATTTTGTATTTAATGTCAGTCATCTAATCAGCATATTTCTGATCCGATGTGAGATCTTTGTTTAAACACGAGATGTGAGGGATATGGAAGCCACAAAAATCTCATTTATATAATCATAACAAGCATGTTATCATGGTTGTCAAAATTAATTAAACCTAATCTGCTCTATTTTCTAAACTTCAAATTGATACAAAATGCTTTTGTTAAAGGCAAAAATCTTAAATAATCCAAGAGATGGGCATAAAAGTGAATTTTTTAATGTTTGCATTTTGTTTAGGTTAGAGAGCTAGCTAATATTGATTATAACAGATTAGATCTATCAATTTTAAGATTGATTGATTGGTTTAAAAGGAAGAGTTACAGAGAGAAAGGGAAAGACAGAGAAAGAGATCTTCCATCTGCTGGTTCACTCCCAAATGGCTGCAACAGCCAGCATTGGGCCAGGCTAAAGCCAGGAGTCAGGAGCTTCATCTGGGTCTCCCATGGGGGTGCAGGTACTCAGTACTCAGGCCATCTTCCACTTCGTGGAAGATGTGCATTAATAGGGAGCTGTACTGAAAGTGGAGCCGCCGGTACACAAACTAGCGCTCATGTGGGATGCCAGCATCACAAATGGCAGCTTAACCCACTACACCACAATGTCAATCTCCCATCAAATACTTTTAAACATCAGTTGAGCCGGCGCCGCGGCTCAATAGGCTAATCCTCCACCTGCGGCACCGGCACACCAGGTTCTAGTCCCAGTCAGATTCTGTCCCGGTTGCCCCTCTTCCAGGCCAGCTCTCTGCTATGGCCCAGGAGTGCAGTGGAGGATGGCCCAAGTGCACCCCATGGGAGACCAGGAGAAGCACCTGGCTCCTGCCTTCGGATGAGCGCAGTGCGCAGGCCGTGGCGGCCATTGGAGGGTGAACCAATGGCAAAAGAAAGACCTTTCTCTTTCTCTCTCTCTCTCTCTCTCTCTCTCTCTCTCACTGTCCACTCTGCCTGTCAAAGAAATAAAGAGAGAGAGATCAGTTGAACGTGAATATGCACTCTGTGAACCTTTGGCTTCTTTATGTAATCATGAGTTCAACTAGCACAATTATAATGCAGGTAAACTTGGAAAACGTCTATTAACACACAAGTCCTCAGAAAAATGCTCTTTCTAAAGACAGGACGTGCCTTTTTTTCAGATTTTTTTTTTTTGACAGGCAGAGTGGATAGTGAGAGAGAGAGAGAGACAGAGAGAAAGGTCTTCCTTTTTGCCGTTGGTTCACCCTCCAGTGGCTGCTGCGGCCGGCGCATCGTGCTGATCCAAAGCCAGGAGCCAGGTGCTTGTCCTGGTCTCCCATGCGGGTGCAGGGACCATGCACTTGGGCCATCCTCCACTGCCTTCCCCGGCCATAGCAGAGAGCTGGCCTGGAAGAGGGGCAACCGGGACAGAATCCGGCGCCCCTACCAGGATTAGAACCCGGTGTGCCAGCGCCACAAGGCGGAGGATTAGCCTGGTAAGCCACGGCACCGGCCTTATTTCAGATTACACTGTCATCTTGATTAGCCTCCAGTTAGGGCCAGAAGCCTACCTATACTAGCCCTTCTCAAACTTCAGTGCACATCAGAAATATTTGGAAAGTCTGTTAAACATGCAGCATCTGAGGCCTCATCCAATCTTGATTCAAAAGAACAAGGGCGGGGCCAGCACTGTGGTTTAGCGGGTTAAGTCACCACCTGCAGTGCTGGCATCCCATATGGTCGCCGGTTCAAGTCCCCGTTGCTCCACTTCCAATCCAGCTCTCTGGTGTGGCCTGGGAAAGCAGTAGAAGATGGCCCAAGTCCTTGGGCCCCAGCACCAATGTGGGAGACCCGGAAGAAGCTCCTGGCTCCTGGCTTCGGATCCGCACAGCTCTGGCCATTGTGGCCAACTGGGGAGTGAACCATCAAATGGAAGACCTCTCTGTCTCTCTGCTTCTCCTTCTCTCTCTGTGTGTAACTCTGACTTTCAAATAAATAAATAAATAAATATTTTTTAAAAAAGAAAAGAAAATTGAATAAATATGTTTTTTTTTTGGAGCAAAACTTTTGCAATCCATACATAGGGGTTTTCTTTCCACAGTACTCATTTCCATAAACTTTTTGAAGATTCCTCATGCTTATTATGCAACCCTTTACATAAAAGGTTTGCTGACCCTTGTCTAGCTGAATTCACTAACTGAATTAGTCACTTGCTCTTTAAGATGTTAAAGAAAAGAAAAAGAGTATGAGAGGCAAAAGTCAGACTGTGAACTTCTATTCTTTGATTTAAACCATTTAAATGAAATTGAGACATCATAAATGTGTGACAATCCTCTGAAAGCCAAAACATACTCTCTTTATTACTTCACTGAATTATACCATGTACACGACAATATACACTTCTTTCCCTCATGTTAGGAACATTGTCATGAATCCCTCATTTTGTGATATTAATATCCCTGTTTTCAAGAAAAAATAGTGTAATGTATGTATGTATATAATATCTACATATGAATTACATGTAGATTACATGTTAAAATTATTAATAAAATAATGTATAAATTTAATAAAATTAAGTTTTAAAACTAAAAAAATCATAGAAATAATAAAATAAACACTTTTTAAATCCCAAAAGGAAATAAAAATGGAGAAGAGTGGGGAGAGATGAACATGAAACAAGATTCATTATGTTCTAATAATGATTAAAGCTGAATAGGTACATGTGTATCCATTACATTATTATCTCCCTCATTTTTAACTTATTTTGGAAATTCAATAATAAATGAATTTTTGTTTAGTTAAGAAAAAAACATGGAAATTCAATAATAAATGAATTTTTGTTTAGTTAAGAAAAAAACAATCTTCTTCAAGTGCCAGATGAGGCCACAAACACTTCTAATCAAAAAGGAAAGATCAGGTTGGTACTGTGGTGTAGTTGGTTAAGCCTCCACCTGCGGTGTGGGCAACCCATATGGGTACCGGTTTGTGTCCCAGCTGCTCCACTTCTGATCCAGCTCTCTGCCAAGGCCTGGGAAAGCAGTGCAGGATGGCCCAAGTGTTTGGGGGCATGGTGCCCACATGGGAGACCCAGAGAATGCTCCTGGCTCCTAGCTCCTGGCTCCTGGCTTTGGATTGGCCCAGCTCTGGCCTTTGTGGCCATTTGGAGAGCAAACCAGCAGATGAACTCACTTTGTCTCTTCCTCTCTCTGTATATAAATCTCAAATAAATAAATAATTTTTTTAAAAAAAGGAAAGACCTTCAATTTTCTTCTGAAGCAATACTTTTAATGTTTTTGATTGGTTGGAATTTGATACAAGAGGAAAAAGTTATGCCAAATCCTTTACTCTTTAATCTGTTCTTGACAGTGCCTGGCATAATGTAGACACAAAATAAAATATTTAGGGCCGGCGCCGTGGCTCACTAGGCTAATCCTCCGCCTTGCGGCGCTGGCACACCGGGTTCTAGTCCTGGTAGGGGCGCCGGATTCTGTCCCGGTTGCCCCTCTTCCAGGCCAGCTCTCTGCTGTGGCCAGGGAGTGCAGTGGAGGATGGCCCAAGTGCTTGGGCTCTGCACCCCATGGGAGACCAGGAGAAGCACCTGGCTCCTGCCATCGGAACAGCGCGGTGCGCCGGCTGCAGCACGCTACCGCGGCGGCCATTGGAGGGTGAACCAACGGCAAAAGGAAGACCTTTCTCTCTGTCTCTCTCTCACTGTCCACTCTGCCTGTCAAAAATTTAAAAAAATATATTTATTGAATGAATGAACAAACTTTAGAACCTTTATGCTGCAGGATCTTCCAGAAGCAACAATGATAGCAGCAGTAGCTAATGTTTATTGAAGATTTATTATGTACCAGGTACCGTACCAAACTCTGGGAATACATCATTATCTCATTTAATCCTCACTACAACCTTATAAATGTAGGTTCAATGAGGACATGAATTTTTTAAACTGTTTTACTCACTGATAAGACCCTCATGAATAAAACATGACTGGCTGGAAAAATATTCAATGAGGGACTCTACATACAGATTCTTTATACTGATGTGGAATCTGAGACTTTAAAGGGTTAACTGATTTGCTCAGCTAGTTAACAGCATAATTGGATTCAAATCTAGATAATATAGCTCAAAACTTCTCTTTTAATCTCCAGATATACTGACATTAATTCACACTGTAAAATCCAGTCTATTATTATAAATGTGTAAATCAACCTCTTCCAAGGGCCTTAAAAGTACAATATTGAAGGAAGTATTTTTCATAGAGAGTACTGGAACTGAATAGACTTCAAATGTGTGGTACTGCTTGGAGCAGGAATAGAAGGGACTTTAAACATAACAGTAACCTCTTCGAGATTATTGTGAGGGGCCAGTGCTGCAGTGTAGCAGGTCAAGCATCTGCCTAAGACACCAGCATCCCACATGGGTGTCGGTTCATGTCTTCAAAATAAATAAATAAATCTTTAAAAAGATTATTGTGAAATTTGACAAGCATGTTTGTTAAACACAGGGTGAAAACAAGGATACCTTGTCAAAGACAGCTTATTACCATTATCGTCATTGCTCGGAGGTCATACACAAAGCACTAAGACAGTAAAATAACTAATAGCTATTAGAATTAGAAACCATCATTGTTTTCAGACAATATAATAACCTATTAGAAAATCCACAAAAAGCTAAAAATGATTAAAACTCAGAGTTTGACAAGATTATTAGATATGACATTGTGTCCTTATACATTAGCAGCAACCATTTAGAAAATACGAGGCTAATTTTAAGAGTTGTTTTTTAAAGTTATTTACATTTTCAAAACTCTTTGGTATCTATAAGTAAATACAATAAAAACCATATACGATATTTAAGAAGCAAATAATAAAATTGCATTAAAGGATGTCAAAAACAGATATTTAAGTACATCATGTTCATGGATAGAAAATACATATAGAAGTCAATTGTCCTCAAATCAACTTAATTTTGCAATTTCAACAAAAACTCCAACAAGAATTAAGAATAAAATGTCAAGAATAGATAAAATCACTTTGGACAAAAATAAGGAATATTCCTCTATCAGATGTTAAGATTTTTAAGGAATAACATGTGTGGGATTCTTTTTTCTAAAATTTGCTTATTTATTTGAGAATCAGAATTACAGAAAGAGAGGAAGAGAGAGAGAGAGAGAGAGAGAGAGAGAGAGAGAGATCTTTCATCCTCTGGTTTACTCCCCAGATGGCTACAATAGCCAGGACTGGGCCAGGCCAAAGCCAGAGGACATGAGCTTCTTCCAGGTCTCTCATGTGGGTGCAGGGGCCTAAGCCCTTGGGCCATCTTCTACTGCTTTCCCAGACACATTAGCAGGGAGCTAGATCAGAAGTGGAGCAGCCAGGACACAAACCAGCACCCATAAGGGATGCCAGCATGGTAAGCGGCAGTTTTACCTACTACGCCACAGCACCGACTCTGAATAATATGTTTTTAATGCGGTATTGGTAACCATACTGTTGGAGGGAACCAAGATAAGTGAATAGAGAGGCTCTGAACTCACATCTGCCACAAAGAAGAATCAGAACATCAAAGGAAGGACCATATTTCTGGATTTAAAGGGAAAACTTCAGTAAAGGAGTGACAGGAACTATAGAAAACCAACTCAGAGAGAGGAACAAAGCACACTGCAGCCCCTAACCCAGCTCCCTGACTGAAGGGGTCCAGGGGAGACTTCATCCTGCCAGGCAAAGGTAAGTGAATAGCTCTACAACCCCCGCCATCTCCACAGACTGGCATCCACAGTGAAAGGATAATTCTACAGGCCTCACTGGCTTTAAATTCAATCTAGAAAGATGACAGGGGTCCTAATGACTTCCTTGCTTCAAAAAAGGAACCCACATTGCCTTCCTCTGTCCACAAAGCCACAGCCCTGAGCTGCTGTGGTACAGCCATTCTGTCTTAGAGGACAGCAGGCAGCCCCATTACCGCCAGAAGCCCCTGGCAGCAATTCACTTCCCAGAGCAGACAACAGGCCCTTGGGCACCCTGCATCTTCAAGGCTGCTGGGAATAAGCCACAGAGCTGTGCTTGCTCACCTTAACCCATTCAGGGAAGTTCCCCTCTGCTACTTGGGGCTCAGTGCCAGTGGTAACCAACACACAGGCTCAGTAGCCAGAACTGAGGAAGTCCCCTTCATCTCTTAACACAGAGTTTTGGGTGGCCAGAGCACAAGCCCCAGTATCACCTTGCATGCTGTGTGGGAACTGTGGGCAGTCCCTCCCTTCTGGGTCCTGCAACTCTAGGACTGTGGCTGTTGGTGCTACTAACTCACTCACTAGGGGGGATGTGAAGGACCCTATCTGTATTCCTCTGCCTCAGGCTGGTGACTGCTGGTCTACAATCCCCAGCATGCCCAGCACTTGACCTGTGAGACATGGGTTAGGAGCCCACTGCATCCTGCAGCTTGGGATTGGAACTGTTGCAGCTATATTCCACAGACTCACCTGAATCCTCCCCATGGGACCTGGGGAGGACCATATCTGCATCCAACTGCTCCAGACCTGTGCCTCCCAGTGCACAATCTCCAGCATAACCTGTGCATGAAACGTGAGACCTGGCTAAATTCTCCACTGCATCTTGCAACTCTAGGACTGTGACTGTTGCCTCTATAAGTCCCAGAAACAACTGAACTTGTCCTGTGGTACTTGGTGAAGGTTATATCTCCATTCCAAATGACAGGGCACAGTCCCCGGCATAACCTACACTGTCACATAGAACCTGGACAATGAAACCATTCCTTCCCTGCAGCTCTAGGGCTCTGTCTATTAGTACTGCATTCCTCAAAGTTACCAGAACTCACCTGCATGCCCTAGGGAAGACCCGAACCTGTGTTATACTACTTCAGGCCCACACTTGCTAATGCACAACGACCAGCATAATCTAGTGAGAACGGGGCAAGCTCCCCTTCACATACCCCAGTGCTGGGACCAGGGCTCTTAGTGTTATGAGGCTTAACATCACCCATGCTCACACAGCATGATGTGGGGAGAATTTATCCACATCACGGAGTTCCAGGGTCATGGCTCTATGTGCCACAAATCCCAGCATCATTTAGGCTAGCCTAATGGGACAAGAGGAAAGCGCCATCTGGATCCTACAGCACCAGGAATATGATACTTCCAACATAAACCCTAATGTGATTGACACCTAACTCTCTGGGGTCTAAAGACACACATTTTTGGGGACCCATATCCATATCAAAATCATATGACTACAACAAGAAATAGATAATGATGGTACTCATAGACTGCTAACATTGATTACAGCTAGATAAATCATTCAGACTTTATAACTTAAGGGCTAACCTAAAACAAAAGGCAAAGAAACCATCCAACTGACATCCTGAAAAAGTCTTTTCCAAAAAACTATCTCATAAAGAAGAAGGAATGGTTACACCAGATGTGCAGATGTCAATGTAGGGAAACAGGAAACATGAAAAAGCAAAGAAGAATGACACCCCCAAAAGAACACAATAGTTCTCCAAAAACAGATCCTGATTTGAAGGAAATCTATGAAAAGCTGAAAAAAATCCAAAGTAATGATACTAAGAAAATCCAATGAGATGCAAAATAATATAGATAGACAATTTTTTTTTGACAGGCAGAGTGGATAGTGAGAGAGAGAGAGAAAAGTCTTCCTTTTGCCATTGGTTCACCCTCCAATGGCCGCCGCGGGCAGCGCGCTGCGGCCAGCGCACTGTGCTGATCCGAAGGCAGGAGCCAGGTGCTTCTCCTGGTCTCCCATGGGGTGCAGGGCCCAAGGACTTAGGCCATCCTCCACTGCACTCCCTGGCCACAGCAGAGAGCTGGCCTGGAAGAGGGGCAACCGGGACAGAATCCGGCGCCCCTACCAGGACTAGAACCTGGTGTGCCGGCGCCACAAGGCAGAGGATTAGCCTATTGAGCCATGGTGCCGGCCTAGATAGACAATTTTAAAGATGAGAAAAACTATGCATGATATCAATGAGAAATTTAAAAAAGAAAGAAATAATTTAAAACACATCAGAAATTTTGTATCTTAAAACTTTAATTGATGTAATAAAAATACAGTTAGAGTTTCAACAACAGAATAGACCAAGGCAAACAAAGAATTTCTGCTCTTGAGGACAAGACTGTTGAAATAACGCAGTCAAGTAAAAATAAAGTGAAAAGTAAGAAGAATGAAGACAGCCTATGACACATATGACATACCACTAAGTGAACAAATATTTGTATTATAGGATACACCTAAGGAAAAAGGCATGAGAACCTGTTTAATGTCATAATAGTTTAAAACTTCCCAAGTCTGCCAATTAAAATTTTAAAAGTTAAAAATTCCCAAGTCTTGAAAGAGATATGGACATCAAGAAACAGAAGGCTCAAAGGACTCCTACTAGAGTCAACCAAAAAAGACCCTCTCTAAAGCATATTGTAGTCAAACTGTCGAAAAATAAGGACAGGAGAGATACATAAAGATGGGGAGAAAAAAATATAAAGTTACATTATAAAGGAAAACCTATTAGACTAACAGCAGACTTCTCAGCAGAAACCCTGTAGGCCAGAAGAGAATAGGATGATATATATGTGTGTGTGTGTATGCACACACACACACATACACACACATGGTCTTGAAAGGAAAAAAAATCCTTTGAGCCAAGAACATTATATGGAGAAAAACTATCCTTTAGATATAAGGGAGAAATTGGGGCCAACATCATGGCATAGTGGATTAAGCCACCAACTGTGATGCCGGCAGCCCATATGAGTGTTGGTTTGGGACCCAGTTGCTCCAATTCTGATCCAGCTCCCCGCTAATGTGCCTGCAAAAGCAGTGGAAGATGGCCCAAGTGCTTGGGCCTCTGCCACCCACATTGGAGAAACGGATGGAGCTCCAGGCTCCTGGCTTCAGCCTGGCCTAGGTTGGCTGTTGCAGTCATTTGAGGAGTGAACCAGAATATGGAAGATATCTCTCTCTCTCTCACTCTCTCTCTCTCTCCTCATCCCTGTCTCTGTCACTCTGTCTTTCAAATAAGTAAGTCTTTTTTAAAAAGAAATGAGAATGAAATAAATTTATTTTCCTGAAAAACAAAAACAGAGAATTTATCACCACCAGGCCTGCCATACAAGAAATCCTTACAGGAGTTGTGCATTAGAAGCAAAAGAATCATAACAACCATCATCAGAACACACAGAAGTACACAATTCACTAACAGAGCAGACATACAAAAGAGAAGCCAACCTTATCATGACAGAAAGCTACCCAAAACACATTGATAAATAATGAGGGGCAGGAAGATACAAAGAACGTATAAAACAAACAGTAAGCAATCAACAAAATGACAGGAGTTAGTTCTTATCTATCAACATAAATGACATAATGGATGAAATTTCCCAGTCAAAAGAAATGCTTTCCAAATGTATAAAAAGCAAGATGCAACTATATGCTGCCTATAAGGAACTCACTTCACGGGAAAGATATATGTAGACTGAAAGTGAAGGGTTGGAAAAAGGCATACTATGCAAATGGAAGCCATAAATGAGATGGAGTATTTATACTCATATCAGCTAAAACAGACTTCAAATCAAAAATTATAGAAAGAAAAAAAGGACATTATATATTGATAAGAGAATCAATTCATCAGGAATATACATGACAATACATATGCACCCTTCACAACCATACAAATATTCTTAGATCTATAGGGAGAGAAAAACTACAGTACAGGAATAGCTGGGGATTGGGACAGGCGCTGTGGCGTAGCGGGTTAACACCCTGGCCTGAAGCGCCAGCATCCCATATGGGTGCTGGTTTGAGACCTGGTTGTGCCACTTCCAATCCAGCTCTCTGCTATGGCCTGGGAAAGCAGAAGAAGATGGTCCAAGTCCTTGGGCCCCTGCACCCATGTGGGAGACTTGGAAGAAGCTCCTGGTTCCTGGCTTCAGATCAGTGCAGCTCCAGCTGTTGTAGCCAATTAGGAGTGAACCAGCGGATGGAAGACCTCTCTCTCTCTCTTTCTCTCTTTCTCTTTCTCTTTCTCTCGCTCTCTCTCTCTTTCTCTCGCTCTCGCTCTCTCTCTCTCTCTCTCTCGCTCTCTCTGCCTCTTCTCTCTCTGTGTAACTCTGACTTTCAAATAAATAAATCTTAAAAAAAAATAGTGGGGGACTGCAACACCTCACTGTCATCAATGGACAGATCATTCAGACAAAATCAACAAAGACACATCAGAGTTGAACCATATTACAGAACAATTCTAAGAAGATAACTATATTTCCCTTCCTCCTTTCCCTCCCCCTAGATGATTCTATATCTTGATTGTTGTGAAAAGTGGTGCAATAAACATGGCAGAGCAGGTATCTCTTTGATACAATGAGTTCATGTCTTTTGGATATATAACCAGTAGTGGGATTGCTGGGAGTTTAAAGTTTAAACACCATCATGTCATCTGCAAACACGGATATTTCATTTCCCCCTTTCCAATTTTGGCACCCTTTATTTCTGTTTCCCAATTTTTCTTGCTAATTCTTCCAATATTATATTGATTAGGAGTGATAAAAGTGGACATCCTTTTCTTATTCCAGATCTGAGGGAAAATTCCTTCAGATTTTTTTCCCAAATTTTTTATATTGGCCATGGGTTTATCGTGTTTATATCAGTTTGAGGTGTGTTTCTTCTATACCTAATTATTGAGAATTTGTATCATGTAAGGGTGTTGAATTTTTTTTATTTTTTTATTTTTACTTTTTGACAGGCAGAGTGGATAGTGAGAGAGAGAGAGACAGAGAGAAAGGTCTTCCTTTTTGCCGTTGGTTCACCCTCCAATGGCCACTGCGGCCGGCGCATCTCGCTGATCTGAAGCCAGGAGCCAGGTGCTTCTCCTGGTCTCCCATGAGGGTGCAGGGCCCAAGGACTTGGGCCATCCTCCACTGCCTTCCTGGGACATAGCAGAAAGCTGGCCTGGAAGAGGGGCAACCAGGATAGAATCCGGCACCCTGACCGGGACTTGAACCCGGTGTACTGGCGCCGCAAGGCGGAGGATTAGCCTGTTGAGCCACGGTGCCGGCCTAAGGGTGTTGAATTTTATCAAATGCTTTCTCTGTATCTACTGAGGTGATTATGGGTTTGTTCTGTTTTCTGGTTTACTATATTTATTGATTTGTGAACATTGAACCACCCTTGCATTACTGGAATAAATCCCACTTGATCATTATGTATGATGTTTTTGATGTAGAGTTGGATTCACTTTACTAATATTTTATTGAAAATTTTTGCATTGATGTTCTCTTTGTTAATAAAAATTATAAGAAATAAAAAAGAAAAGAAAATGTGATAAATGTATATAATGGAATATTACCAAGCCACAAAAAAGAATGAAATCCTGTTATTTGCAACAAAATGGATAGAATTGGAGGGCATCACATTAAATGACATAAGCCAGGCACAGAAAGACATATATTCTCTCTTTCATATGCTGAAATTAAAAAAATAAAACTCAATGTGATGACAGAATGGTGATTACTAGAGGTTGGGAGGGGTGGGGACATATAGAGAGTTTGGATAACAGGTTTTAAATTAGAGTTAGATAGATGGAATCAGTTCCTACTCTGCAGTGGGGAAACTGTAGTTCACAATGACCTAGTATATATTGTAAGAACAGACAGAAGAGAGCCTCTCCAAGTGTCCAATCATAAAGTAATGTCAAAAAAGGAAATGTTGATTTCCCCATTGGGATCATTTCTCATTGTATACATGTATTTAAATGTTATAACATAAGCCATAAATGTGTATGATTATTGTTAATAAAGTTTTTTAATCAAAAATGTGCTTTTCAATGGGTGATCACTGATGTCATAAATAAGAGTGTCAATTGTTAACAACAGGAGTCACTGTGCACTTGCTCCCCGTGTAGGACCTCTGTCTTTAATGAGTTGTACTATGAGAATTAATGGTAAAATTTGTCTTCAAATAGTACTTTATGCTTTTTGTGTCTGTGTGGATGCAAACTGTTCAAATCTTTACTTAGTATAGAGTTGATATTCTGCATATAAAGATAATTTAAAATGAAACTTAATGAAGAATGGGATGGGAAAGAGAGAAGGAGGTGGGGCAGTTTGGGGGTGGGAGGGCGAGCATGGGGGGAAGAACTGCTATATTCCAAAAGTTGTACCTATGAAATTTATATTTATTAAATAAAAGCTTTATAAAAATGTGCTTTTGCTAATGTAATACACAAATGGAACATATTAGAAGGTTGAGAAACAATATCATTTATATAAACAGTCACTATATGACAGAGATGAGATTATAATTCAGTAGTTAAAAAACAGATCACTGCAATTTGGATTAGAACAAGTATCTTTTGGGGTTGAAAATGAGGAAATTAGAAAACCAAACTTTATATTACACACATCAAATAAATTTGAGGTATTTTAAATACTTAAAAGCAGTGGAGGTGGGAACTCCTAAAACATTTTGGAAACAGATATGAGCACAAATGTCAACAAAGACATGGAAAATGCTCAATACTCTGATCTATTAGGGAAATGCATTTTAAGACCATCATGAGAAACTGCTTCAAGTCCACAAGGATGGCTATGATTTGAAAAACAAGTCACATGAGACTCTAAGTGGCATAGGAGAGGATTTATTAGACTGAATAATAAAAATACAAACCCAATAGGGAAAATTAATGAGTTTGACTATGTTTAAATTTAAAGCTTTTATATGACAAGGGCCACCATTAGAAAGTTACAATACAAACCACAGAAAAGGGGGAAATATTGTATAATGATATATGTTTATATCATAGTATTTATGACATTAATATATTAGTAGCTAGGATATATACGGAGTTCATTAAAATGCTAAGAAAATGACAATAGAAAAATAGGTGGACTTCATCGGGTAATTCATAAAGAAGAAGAAACCAGACTGGCCAATAAAAATATGCAAAAAGATACAGGCAGCCTCACTTAAATTGAAGCAATATAAAACAAAAATAAGATTTGTGTCACATCCAGGATATTGGCAAAATTTTTTAAATCTAATAATACCAGGTATCTCTGAAGATGTGGGGAAGTTGGAGACCTGATGCCTTGCTGGTGGGAATGTGAATTGCTACAAACATTAGAAACAACAATTTGGCAATATCAAGTAAAATTGAAGATATACATCCCTAAAAAATTCCACTTTCACCTACATACCCTAGACTTGCTGTTTTTGGAGTATGGCCCAAGGACATGTGGGGACACATGAGGCCCCTTTAAGGGATACATGATACCTGTTTTCTCAATATTAACAAGTTATTTGTCTTTTTCACATTGTTGGTATTCGATGTGTTATGGTAGGCTGAATATTGGTCCCTAAAGGCATCCAGTCCTAATTCCTTGGAACCTTGTGAATGTTACCATATATAGCAAAAGGAACTTTGCTGATGTGATCAAGTTACAGATGTTTAGGTGGAGAGATTATCCTGGATCATTTGTGTGGGTCCTAAATATTATTACCAGCAACCTTATAAGACAGCAGCTATAAGAAATCTGATTCCACTTTTGGATGTTTGCTGACACTTTTTGAGCCTGAGCCTGCCCTTTGCTCCTGCTGCCTCACATCTGTGAAAGATGGTAAGAAACCCTGGGTGCTACCTCCTTTGGCACAGATGGCACATTCAAACCATCCAAGCCCTCTCCCTGTGTGTGGGAACTCTGATCCTGGCTTCACCCCCCAATCACGATAAAACATATTCAGGATAGGCTCCTTCACTGACTTTCAAGCCATTCTGAGACCTGTTTAGGTGGCCAACCCTGATCTTCCTCAGGAAAGCCTCAATTATGTAAGTAATAAACTTTTCCATACCCTCAAAGCATGTATGTGGCATATTCTTGACACCCAAACCAATGTTCACGAGGGCATTCACGGTGTTTCTTTAGGCTGGTCACACAGAAGCAGAGGTTTGAACAGGTGAAAGCAATCTAATGGCTATAGTACAAGGCTATGCTGCTGTCTTGAAGAAGGAGGAAGGGAACACAAGCCACAAAATGTAAGGACTACAGCTCCAGAAGCTGGAAAAGGCAAGGAAACAGATTCTCCCACCTAGAGTCTCTGGAGGAAGTGCAGTCCTGCTTACACTTTGATTTCCTCCCAGTGGAAATAGCTTCAGACTTCTGATCTCCAGAATTATAAAATAAACAAAGGTGTGCTCATTTAAGCCACCAAATGTATATTAATTTGTAATAGCAGCCCTAGGAAATTTAAAGTGGGTAACATTACCAGTGCCATGGCAAAAATTGCAGCAGTTGCACCACATGGTACTAGTAGTCACTGCACTTGTTACCGCCATATACAACTTTCCAAAACTCATCAGTTCCACTTAAAGATATCTTCGATGAAGCAGTGAAAATCATGAGTGCTATAAATATTGACCTTTGAGTATGTGGTTTTTAAATATTTTGTATGACAAAATAGGAATTATGTTCAAAGCATTTCTATGCTTCCTGGAGAATAATAATTGCCTCAAACACTTAAGTGTGCAATTTTTTAAAAAGATTTTTATTTATGTATTTGACAGGTAGAGTTACAGACAGTGAGAGAGACAGATAGAGAGAAAGGTCTTCCCTCCGTTGGTTCACTCCCCAAATAGCCGCAATGGCTGGAGCTGCGCCAATCCGAAGCCAGGAGCCAGGAGCTTCTTCCTGGTCTCCCATGCGGGTGCAGGGGCCCAAGGACTTGGGCCATCCTCCACCACTATCCCAGGCTATAGCAGAGAGCTGGACTGGAAGAGGAGCAACCAGGATTAGAACTGACACCCATATGGGATGCTGGTGCCACAGAGGATTAACCCAGTGTACCACGGCACCAGCCCCTAAGTGTGCAATTTAAAAGCAATTCTTTTCATGAAACATCCTTTTTACTTAAAATAATTACTGGCAAGCCTTAGTTATTCAGACTTCGGTTTCTGGCAATAGAGTGAGCCTGTCAGTTCAAGAAAAACAATTGATAGCATTTTGCCTATTATAAAATTCAAGTTATCAGGTGAAAATCAGAATTTTTTTTTTTTATTTTTTTTAACTTTTATTTAATGAATATAAATTTCCAGTATACAGCTTATGGATTACAATGGCTTCCCCTTCCCATAATTTCCCTCCCACCCGCAACCCTCCCCTCTCCCGCCCCCTCTCCCCTTCCATTCACATCAAGATTCATTTTCAATTCTATTTATATACAGAAGATCAATTTAGTATAAATACTTCAACAGTTTGCACCCACATAGAAACACAAAGTGAAACATACTGTTTGAGTACTAGTTATAGCATTAAATCAAAATGTACAGTACATTAAGGACAGAGATCCCACATCAGGAGCAAGCGCACAGTGGCTCCTGTTGTTGACCCAACAAATTGACACTCTAGTTTATGGCGCCAGTAACCACCCTAGGCTGTCGTCATGAGTTGCCAAGGCTATGGAAGCCTTCCAAGTTCCCCGACTCTGATCATATTTAGACAAGGTCATAAAAGACAGGTTGAGGATAGTAACCAATGATCCTAAGAGTGGCCTTAACCAGGTCTGAACAATTATACAGCATTAAGTGGGGAAAATCAGAATTTTTGAAATGTATCTTCCATCATGAGCATAACAGCTGTCCAAAACATAAATGCTTTCCTGATTAGATCAATATATGATGGCTGCAGGTGTGATTGCTTATATTATATCATGAAACATGTCAATATTTGGAATATCTGCATAATTCAGTGACATAATCATCTTCAGAATATCAATACATGCTATTTCAAAACCATGCATGGGTAAAAAATCCATTGCAAGTGAGGACAGACTAATGGATCTTCCATGTACAAGAACACAAAAAGTTCATGGATATGATTTCAGTTTCCATATTCAAACTAACCTCTATGAAACTTCTACCTGTCCAACTTCAGTAAACTATCAAACAATACTCACAATTACCTGAAAAATCTAATAAAATACTTCCTTCTTTGGGGCAGAAGTTGGCACAGAGGTTATTTGCTTCTTGGAATGCCTATGCCTCATATTGCAGAGTTTCTGGGGTATAGGCACCTTAACTGCTAAACCAAATGCCCACCCTGGAACTCCTGATAAATTTTATGAGTAAAATCAAAGTGTTGGAGAATTGCTGTACATGGAATAATCCTGAACATTACACCAGAAAGCTGTTGGAATAAACCAACTCAGTGAAGTTGCAGGATACAAAATCAACAAACAAAATGTAACCTTTTTATATACCACAAATGACCTTGCTGAAAGAGTATCAAGAAAGAAATTCCATTTACAATAGCTGCCCCAAAATTAAATATTCAAGAATAAATTTAGCCAGAGAAGTGAAAGAACTCCACAAACAAAACAAAATTATAAAACACTATGAAAGAAATCATCAAGTATATAGAAAATGAAAACATATTCTTTGTTCAAGAATTGGAAGATATTAATATCTTTAAATTGTCCATACTACCTAAAGTACCATACACACACACACACACACACATATATATATATATATTCAATGAAATTCCTATTAAAATACCCAGGGCATTCTTTATAGAATTAGAAAAATAATGCTAGCATTCACATGAAATCACAAAAGACAAGAATAGCCATTGTTATCATGAGCAAAATGATAAAGCTGGAGGCATCACAATACTATATCTCATAGCATGCTACAAAGCTATAGTCATTAAAACATCATAATAGTAGCATAAGATACAATGCATAAATCCAGGGAACAGAATAGGGGGCTCAGAACTGAATTCACATACATATCACCAACTAATTTTTGACAAAGTTTCCAAGAGCATATATTAGAGAAAAGATAATTAATCAATGGTTTTTGGCAAAACTGGACATACAATATATAAAAAAATTAGATTCCTCCCTTTCACAAAATATAAAAACCAACTCAACATGGAGCAAAGACCTAAATGTAAGACTTGAAACTATGAAATTACTAGAAGAAAACATTGGGGAAACATTTCAAGACATTGGTGTTGGCAATGATTTCTTTGATAAGACTCCCAAAACACAGGTAACAAAAACAAAACAAGACAAATAGGATTATATCAAACTCAGAAGCTTCTGCACACCAAAGGGAATAATCAATAGAGTGAAAAGACATCCAACAGAATGGAAAAAAATTTACAAGCTACTTATTCAATAAAGGGTTAACATTCAGAATATCAGGAACTGAAAAAAAATTCAATAAAAAAAACCAAAACAATGCATTTAAAAATTGGGCCAAGGTCCTGACTTGACGGTTCGAAATATATATGTCCAACAAATACATGAAAAAATGCTCTCAATGAAATAAGCCATCAAGGAAATGAAAATCAAAAGCACAAGGACATACCACCTTAGCCCTGTTAAAATGTCTATTACAAAAAAGACTAAGTAACAAGTGCTAGTAATGGTGTGGAGGAAGAGGAACTCTTATACAACAGCGGGTAGGAAAGTAAATTAGCACAGCCACTGTGGGAAACAGCATGGAGATATTTTTATAAACTGGAAATACATGGGGCCAGCATTCTAGCATTGCAGGTTAAGCTGCTACCTGGGACACTGGCATTCCGTGTGAGCTCTGATTCCAGTTCCAGCTGCTCTACTTCCAATACAGCTCCCTGCTAGTAAGCCTAGGAAAGCAGCAGAACATGGCCCACGTGCTTGGGCCTCTGCTACCCACATAAAAGGCATGGATTGAGTTCCAGGCTCCTATCTTCAGTGTGGCCCAGCCCAGGCTGTTGCTGCCATTTGGAGAGTGAACCAGTGGATGGAAGATCGATCTCTCTCTCTCTCTCTCTCTCTCTCTTTCTCTGTAATTCTGCCTTTCAAATAAAATACATAAATCTTAAAAAAAAACCCTGGAAATAGAACTACCATACGATCCAACAATCCAAAACACTTGAACACAAAGAATCAAAGAGATACTTGTACCACCATGTTTCTAGCAGCACTGTTCACAACAGCCAAAACATGGAATCAACCAAGGCGCCTGTGATCAGATGAATGGATAGAGAAAATGTAGTGTATATACACAGTGGAATATAATTCAGCCACAAAAATGAAGAAAACTTTGCAGCAAAATGGATGGAACTGGAGGACACCACGTTAAATGAAGTAAGTCAGACACAGAGAAGCAAACACAACATGTTCTCCCTCATATGTGAGTGCTAAAAAAACTGAATCTGAACACAGAATGTTAATTACTAGAATCTTGGAGGGATAGAGGTAGTTTGGATCAAAAAAATAGATGAAACTTGGGGTGGTTCATTAATTGTGACAAACATATACTAACTTGTGATATTAATAACAAGGGAAGCTGGGTGTGAGTATAGGATAATTCTTGGAACTATTTCACAATTTTTGTTGTGATAATTTAAAGTTATTCTGGAATAAAAAGCTAAAAAAATTAAGGAAGGGTCATAAAGACATATAAGTTACAAAATTCTATGTACAGGAGTATAGATTTGTAGACATTTTTAAACAGTTGTCTAAAGTTAAAAACTTTGTAACAATACTAGATTTTGTCTATATCTACTCATATACATATGTAGTAAAATTATACGTGCACACACAAATATACGTACATACTTATATTAAAAATGAGATGAATGCCCACAAATTTTAGGATGTGCTTCCTCTGTGAATGAAGAGAATGATTAGGAATAACTACAAAGGGACTTCACCTGTACCCATAATACCTTATTTCTTTAATAAAACTAAAAGACCTCAAACAAACTTTGAAAACTATTTACTTAGCTGAATAGTAGAGGGTAGAGCCATGGATCTTACTGATTAAATTCTCTTCCCTTAATATTTGACTCTGCTGCTTTCTCCCAGTTCATATGTCACAATCCCAAGGTTCCAGAGAAAACAGCAAGAGTTCTGCAGGGCACAGCATGCCCAGTGGCATGCTTACCTCTTCATTTTCTTTCAGAAGTGTGCAATACATTTTTCTTTCCTATGACTCATGAAGAGGACTTCTAATCACATTAGCCAGTTTTAAATAAACCACCCTTTACACATACATAAGTGGCTTAAATAGATTCTTACAAATAAAGTAACTGAAAACAATTCTACAAATTGCAAATAACTGGCAGTTGAAAATAATTCTAATAATGATGTAAGCACAAGCTAATAACAAGAAATGGCGGAGCTGACATTCCTCCTTCTAATGGGACAAGCACTTTGTCAATGCCAATGAACAATCTACTCAGACCAGATGATGTAAGCCTCCAAAATGGAAGTAATCCAGAAGAATATCAGAAATATTTGTGGATCTATGTCCTACATTACTAATGCTGAACAACTCCCCAAGCCTATTATTTTTTGAGACAATAATTTATGATCTTATGTATTTTTAAATATTTATTTATTTGAAAAGCAGAATTACAGAGAGAGAGAGACAGAGACAGAGAGAAAGAGAAACTTCCATCCATTGGCTAGTTCACTCCCCAAATGACCATAGCAACTGGGGCTGGGCCAGGCTGAAACCAGGATCCTGGAACTCCATCCCAGTCTCCCATGTGGGTGGCAGAGCCCAAGCACTTGTACCATCTTCTACTGCTTTCCCAGGTGCATTATCAGGGAGCATCCGGGTCCCAAACTGGTGCCCATATGGGATTCCTGTGTTGCAGGCAACAGCTTAACCTGCTGTACCATGTCTCCAGCTCCTGATCTTATACATTGTTTCATCTTCATCTCAGTCTCTTGAATTTACACTTCGAGTCAGTTTATTATCACATACATAATATATCAGTATAATAGTGAATGCATACATCTCGTAAATATATATACACAAACACTGCCTCTTCATTTTTTATTGACAGCTGTATGCAATCAGAAACACTAGAATCTCCTGGATGTAGTTCATGAGTGGATACACGGTTTTATGGGGCTTGAAGATCAACAATTCAAGGGGCCCTATTTAAGAAAAAAAATTTTAAATACAAAATTATGAATACAAAATTAGATAAGAGGTGAAAACTTAAGCAAAGTGAGAAAAGAAATGCATTTTTAAGCTCACAATTACCTCTAGCATCACAAAATTCTGACAAACAAGGTAATATTTTCTTTCACTAACTTCCTGACACTACTACATTGACTCCCAAAATTCTACAAGCAAGAAACATTATAGTGCAACTTCTCTGTTCCAAACACCTGCTAACAATCATGAAAATGGAAGGATGGGTGCCGGCACTGTGGCACAGCAGGTTAAAGCCCTGGCCTGAAGTACCAGCATCCCATATGGGGGCCGGTTCCTGTCCTGACTACTCCACCTCCGATCCAGCTCTCTGCTATGGGGAAAGCAGGAGAAGATGGCCCAAGTCCTTGGGCCCCTACACCCACGTGGGAGCCCTAGAAGAAGCTCCTGGCTCCTTCAGATTGGCGCAGCTCCGGCCGTTGCAGCCAACTGGGGAGTGAACCATCAGATGGAAGAACTGTGTGTGTGTGTGTGTGGGTGTGGGTGTGTGTGTCTGCCTCTCCTCTCTCTGTAATTCTGACTTTCAAATAAATAAATAAATATTTTTAAAAAAAAAAAGAAATTGTATAGATCTGATGACTCCTTTTTTGAACAGGAATGTCTGACTGGTGGCCTATTTCTATTCCAACCTTGTATTTTCAGAACAGATAACCTGGTTTCTATTTCCACAGATCCAAAAAAGGAGAAAAAAAATTGTGTGGTAATGAATTGTACCTGGAGCCTAACTCATGCCTAATGTAGACAATTTATATGATACTTGTTGCTACTTTTAAACTGATGAGAGATTTTAATTTTAATAATTTTGTATTAAAATTGACATTTTAATGGGATAAGATATTAGGGCACCTTGGTACAAGGCGATTGCATTTTGCATGTGGGATGGAGGTGAATTTTTGGAGGCCAGAGGGCAGATTGTGGTGGATAAGTAACACCCCCCACAAGAAATCTACTTCCTAATCTCAGAACCCTATAAATATATTCATTCATAGCAAAGGGAATTTTACAGATGTGATAAATTAAGGATCTTAAGATGACAAGACTGTCTTTTTTTATCTGGGTGAGCCCAATGCAATTGCATTCTCCTAAGAATCCTTCTAAGAGGGAGGTAGAAGGGTCAGAGTTAGAGGAAAGAGATGTGACAACAGAAGCTGGCATGGTAGACACAGAGAGATTTTAATGCAATTATGCTGTCTTTGGAGATGGATGAAGGAGGCAGGAGCTAAGGAAAGGA
The DNA here is from genome assembly GCF_033115175.1 of Lepus europaeus. Taxonomy (NCBI): domain Eukaryota; kingdom Metazoa; phylum Chordata; class Mammalia; order Lagomorpha; family Leporidae; genus Lepus; species Lepus europaeus. The sequence continues at coordinate 32,780,807 of NC_084850.1, read as the reverse complement.
GGCAGTCCCTAGAAGCTGGAATAAGCAAAGAACGAATCTCCCCTCTAGCATCCAGAAGCCTGCCATTGACTCATAGAATGGCAGATATCCTAAATAGCACTCTGGCCTCAAAATCAGCCCTTAAGGCATTTGGATCTGGTTGAAGAGCCTATGAGAGTATTTTAGGCATGGAAAGCCAAGACACTCTGGAAAAAAAAAAAGAAGGAGACCTAAATGAAGGATCTCAGCGAGTGTGATCCCAGTGGAAAGAACAGGGCCATCAAGGTAAGAGGTACCTTTCTCTGAAGGGAGGAGAGAACTTCCACTTTGACTATGACCCTGTCGGAATAAGATCGAAGTCGGCGAACCCTAAACGCTTCCATAGCCTCGGCAACTCATGACTAGAGCCTAGGGAGATTACTGACGCCATAAACAAGAGTGTTAAATTGTTAAATCAACATCAAGAGTCAATGTGTACTTACATCCCATGTGGGATTTGTCCTTAATGGGTTGTCCAATGTGAAGTAATGGTATAGCTAGTACTGAAACAGTATTTTTACACTTTGTGTTTATGTGTGGGTGCAAACTGATGAAATCTTAGTATATACTGAATCGATCTTCTGTACATAAAGATAATTGAAAATGAAAAAAAACTTGGTGTTAAATTGGAAATTACATAGAAAATTAATCAATTTTTTTAAAAATATCATGTAGGATCTCTGTCATTAATGTGCTGTACACTGTTATTTAATGCTATAACTAGTACTCCAACAGTATTTTTTCACTTTGTGTTGCTATGTGAGGGCAAACTGTTGAAATCTTTATATATACTAAACTGATTTTCTGTATATAAAGAGAATTGAAAATGAATCTTGATGTGAATGGAAGGGGAGAGCGAGTGGGAAAGGGGAGGGTTGCAGGTGGGAGGGAAGTTATGGGGGGGGCATTGTAATCCATAAGCTGTACTTTGGAAATTTATATTCATTAAATAAAAGATAAAAAAAGAAGCCTGCCGTCACCTTGAATTTGGCCCAGTGAAACTGATTTCAGTCTTGGGGTCTCCAAAACCTTACAATCTTGTAATGCTTGCGTTGTTTTAAGCTATTAATTTCATGGCCACTTGTTACAGCAGCAGTAGGAAACTAACGGAATACCCTAAAACTACATCTCTATCAGGTTTCAGAAATGCCTCACTTGTTTTATTGAGACAGGCCAAAATATTTTCGAAATAGAGGCTAAATGGTCATAAGTACTTTATCACTCTTTTGAATAGATTTTTGTATTTTGTTTGTACTTGAATTTCCTTCCAAGTCTTTATAATATATTTTAGAGTTCTTAAAATGTCATTATACCCATGTTGCAAGGCTGGAAAATATTATAATAGACGGTGTATGGCATTACACCTAAACTCTTACAAGAAAAATCCAAAATAGCATGTATATTTCATAACTACTACATGCCAGAAAAGAAGACAAGGGAGCATAATTTTGACAAAGTAGTAATAACTCCAAGTATTTTTCAGGCAGCTATTTCATTAATTATTAAGGGAAGGAGCTTCACATTATCAATACCTCTTTAATTTTTAGAAAGAGTACTTGCAGCCCTTTCTCCTAACATTTCCTAACAGCTGCACTGTCCCAACTGCAAAAGTTAGTCAATGGCAGTTTGCAATCATCCAAAGCCTTGTTTCAGCATGTTGAATAGTCACTGGCAGATAGTTTTCAGTTGTTGAAACTATTAAAATAACAACAGTATACAATAACTTTGATCCACATTGAATTATTACATCCAATGTAGAATACTCAATAATTGGGTAGTATTTTGGGACTTATTAGCTTAATTTTCTCATTGAGCCCACTAATTTTTATAAATTACTATGGAAAAATACAGTTTTGTAAAACTTTGTTGTATAACTTTGTCAAACCAAATGGTTAGGAATCTTATACTACTATATTTTCAATGATCTGTGATTACTTTAAAATTTACTATATATGGGTGTAATGGACAGTTTTCCATTCAATTACTGTTTATAGCCACTGTCTATATGCCCACTAAACTGGGGTCTTTTTGCTTTTTTCTTGGTAAACTTCTTTTTTGGTGAATTATTAAACATTTTACTGTAATATAAATTTAGAATATGCTATCTCAAAAACTAAAAAAAAAGAAAGTGAGAAGCAAAGTGGGTAGGAGGGAAAGGGAGGAAAGGGAGAAGGGAATATCATTATATTCTTAGAACTGTATCTACAAATTCCATTGACTCTGTTGAAAACTAATTAGGAATTAAAATTTAAAAATTTTAGAAGTCATATTTTAATTGATTTTGAAATTGTTCCAAGTGCTTAAGTGATAATTGGTCAAATTCAGCAATTTGTTTAATGATTCCTATGAAATTTCTGTTTTTATTACCTCTGAAGGGAAAACCTTTTTCACTTCAAATTTTGATAAGCACAGCTACCTTTTTATTTTTTATTAATAAGAACAGATTCCATGTAGTTCATAGATAGAATTCTAAGAATATGATGCTTCTTTTCCTTCTTCCCTTTCTCCCTCGCCCTTCCTTTATAATTTTTGTGATAATATGTTTTTAATTTACTTAATAGTCAAAGGCTTACTTCTCCACTAAATAAGTGACTATCCTATCCTATCTGTTCTTCCTCACATTGAGTCAATGCATTTTTATTTGATTTTCAGATATTCCACAGCAGACACAGACTTCTGGTACTTTCTATAGTCTTGTGACTTAATATATCCATGCAGTCTGTTGTGTTGAAAGGGATTTATAAGTATAATAATAATAATCTTTAGTCTTAGACTAATGAGGATCTCAGAACAGTTTAATTCAATCTTTTGTAATGGTAAGTTTATATTGTTTTGTAATGTCTAGTTTAATTTAACCCTTTAATGTTGAATATATATATATATATATAAACATTATTGGGATAATGATTTGGGGAAATCTACTTTTTTTGTTGTTGACAGGCAGAGAGAGAGAGAGAGAGAAAGGTCTCCTTCCGTTGGTTCACCCCCTAATGGCCGCCACGGCTGGCGCACTGCGCAGATCTGAAGCCAGGAGCCAGGTGCCTCCTCCCAGTCTCCCATATGGGTGCAGGACCCAAGGACCTGGGCCATCCTCCACTGCACTCCCGGGCCACAGCAGAGAGCTGGACTGGAAGGGGAGCAACTGGGACAAGTACCCGGCGCCCCGACCGGGACTAGAACCCCACGTGCAGGCGCCGCAGATGGAGGATTAGCCAAGTGAGTCACGGCGCCGGCCAAATCTACCTTTTTTTAAACAGTGTTGAACAAAATTCTTGTTCATAATAGTTCACAATGAAAGATCACAGTTCCTGTTGAAGTCAACAAATTCTGACCTCTTTATGTAGTCAGTTGACTCAACAAACTTCATCTTCTGCTTTTTTGGTTCCTCTTGAGGTATGTCTGAGACTTATCGTCTTCCCTTTTCTCTATTGCCATTTTAATTATCTATACGTTTTGGCTAGAGTGATTCCTTTCCTTAATTTCATTATTTTTGGTCTTCAGAGTGTTTAGTTTCTCTTGTAATCTAAGAGCTGTTAACATGTTGAAGTACATGCCAATTTTCTTTCAATTTTTATTTTGACTTCCACTAGGATACTTTCTTCCTGTCATATTCAAATTTTGGTCAGTGAATATTTCTGAATAAAAATACACAAAACTATTATAAAATTTTAGTTTATGTGCTGTAGAAGTGAGCACAAAACTAATATAAAATTAATACATTCACTGGGGCTGGCACCACGGCTCACTTGGCTAATCCTCCGCTTGTGGCGCCGGAATCCCATATGGGCACTGCGTTCTAGTCCTGGTAAGCAGTCCAGCTCTCTGCTGTGGCCCGGGAGGGCAGTGGAGGATGGCCCAAGTGCTTGGGCGCCTGCACCCATATGGGAGACCAGGAAGAAGCACCTGGCTCCTGGCTTCAGATCGGCGCAGCGCCAGCTGTAGCAGCCATTTGGGGGGTGAACCAACGGAAGGAAGACCTTTCTCTCTGTCTCTGTCTCTCACTGTCTAACTCTATCTGTCAAATAAAAATAAAATAAAATAAAAAGTTTAAAAATTAATACATTCACAAGAGTAATTCACATGTGATTGCATTATATTGAGCCATGTAATTGTCCAGTGTATATCAAATTACTCTTGAAATGCCAACAAATACATATAGGTGTTTTGTGACTTGAACATTTATTTCTTCAAGTCGTTTTGTTGCACTGGTGGCAATTTGGCACGCTGCTCCATGCAGAACTGCCAAACTTCATCTGGGTGACATTCATCATATATACTAAAACAAAGTTCCACACATTGGGATGCATAAAACATAAGACTTTACACACACAATCATTGCTGTAGTTCTGCTACAGATATGGACCTTGCAAAGACAGGAATTCTAATATATGCTTTTTAATTAAATGTCCATAAAAAGAAAATATTTATAATGCATTTGCAATCATTTATGCTGCATTATTGATTTTATTCCTAGAAGACCAGAATTTGTGTTTTGACTAGACACTAATAAGAACCAGATCCTCCACATAAAATTTTACGTGTCTGGTAATAGAAAAAACTTTCCAAAGAAAAGTTTCTGGCTCTGTACATTTCAAAACTTGTGTCTCCTCCACTAATCACATATTCTCTGTGCTAGGCAACACAGGCACATTTATATTGCAGCACAAACTTGAACCTGTATTTTGGGCAAAGCAGATAATAGGAATAATCCTAAAAGATGTTCCTACTATATTAATAAGTATATACAGAAATAATTTTGAATCTTGTTAAACCGAAGCTAAATGCTTCTCTATCAACTATCCATTAACCTGATCCCCACAATTATTAGATCCAGTAGAAAACCCACCCAATATGAAATATGCTAGAGGGGAAGATGGAATGGAAAAATATGCCAGTCTCAACTGATAGCAGTTTAAAACACCTTACCTCTGCAAACATCACAAAAACATACAACCATGTTTCATGGGAAATTCATCTCTTTAGCAGCTAAAGTGATTTTTTTATTTTAACTGATACATAAAAATTATACACATTAATAGGGTACTATATTGGGGCCGGCGCTGTGGCACAATGGGTTAATGCCCTGGCCTGAAGCATCGGCATCCCATATGGGCACCGGTTCTAGTCTCAGCTGCTCCTCTTCCAACCCAGCTCTCTGTATGGCCTGGGAAAGCAGTACAAGATGGCCCAAGTCCTTGGGCCGCTGTACCCACGTGGGAGACCCAGAAGAAGCTCCTGGCTCCTGGCTTCAGATAGGTGCAACCCCGACCGTTGCAGCCATCTGGGGAGTGAACCATCGGACGGAAAACCTCTCTCTCTCTCTCTCTCTCTCTCTCTGCCTCTCCTCTCTCTGTGTAACTCTGACTTTCAAATAAATAAATAAATATTTTTTTAAAAATAGGGTACTATGTTATGTTATGTTGCAGAGTGTTCAAATCAGGGTAAATATATCTGTCACCTCAAACATTTAACATTTCTACAGGGTGAAAACACTCCAAATCCTTTCTTATAGATTTATTTATTTATTTATTTGAAAGTCAGAGTTAACAGAGAAAAAGGAGAGAGAGAGAGAGAGAGAGAGTCTTCCATATGCTGGTTCACTCCCCAAATTGGCTGCAATGGCCAGGGTTGCGCCGATCCAAAGCCAGGAGCCAGGAGCGTCTTCCAGGTCTCCCACACGGGTGCAGGGGCCCAAGGACTTGGACCATCTTCTACTGCTTTCCCTGGCCATAGCAGAGAGCTGGATTGGAAATGGAGCAGCCGGGTCTCAAGCCAGAGCCCATATAGGATGCCAGGGCGCTAACTCCACAAATGAATGTGATCATGTAATACTTATCTTTCTGTTCTTGGCTTATTTCATGTAACATAACGACCTCCAGTTCCCTCTATGTTGCTGTAAATGACAAGATTTCATACTTTTTATGGTGGAGTAGTATTCCATTGGGTGTATTTACCACATTTTATTTATCTATTCATTGGTGGTACCCATGTGGGAGACCTGGAAGAAGCTCCTGGCTCCTGGCTTCAGATAGGTGCAACCCCCACCGTTGCAGCCATCTGGGGAGTGAACCATCAGACGGAAGACCTCTGAATGAAGACCAGTGAATGGACACTTCATCTGTTTTCATGGCTATGGTGAATAGTGCTGCTATAAACTTGGGAGTGCAAATATCTGTTTAAGACTGATTTCATTTCCCTTGGATATCTATCCAGTGGTGGGATTGCTAGATCATATGGCAGTTCTGTTTTTATCTTTTGAGGAACCTCCACACTGTTTTCTACAACAGCTGCTATAATTTAAATTTTGCAAACACTTGTTATCTTTTGTCTTTTGCAAAATAGCCAATATAATTGGAGTAAGGTAATACACCATTGTGGTTTTGATTTGCATTTGTCTGATGATTAGTAATACTGAGAATTTTTTTCATATATCTGTTGTTCATTTGTATGTCCTTCTTTGGGAAATATCTGTCTAGATATACTGTCCATTTAAAAATTAGATTCTTTGTGGTTTTTTGCTATTGAGTTCCTTGCACATTCTGAATATTAACTCCTCATCAGATGTATAACTAGAAAATATTTTCTCCCATTCTGTGAGTTATCTCTTCACTGTTGTTTCCTTTGCTCTAAAGAAGCTCTTAAGTTTGATCAAATCCTGTATGTCTATTTTTGCTTTTGTTTCCTTTGCTTTTGTAGTCCAATCAAAAAAAAATCCTTGCCAATTCCAATGTTCTGAAATGTTTCTCCTAATTTTCTAATAGTAGTTTCAAAATGCCAGGTCCTTTTTCCAATGCATGTTCTTAGCACCTTTGTTAAAGATCAGTTGGTTGTGCTCTCTGCTATGGCCTGGGAAAGCAGTGAAAGATGGCCCAAGTTCTTCTGGCAACACAGATGAATATTGTACCCACTGGGGCTAGCACCAAGGCATTGGTCTCCTTGGGGGAGAGGAGGTGACTATGAGACTATGCCAACAAAGCTGAACAAACCTCCTCTCTGATAAAAAAAAAAAAAGAGAGAGAGAGAGAGAGAGATTTACCCCACCCAACTTGGGTCTCACCTGGAATACTCCCCTCACCCTGGAGCATTGAACAGAGCTCCCTGACTACACCCAGTATATGCCTCTGGGTATTCACTGAAAGAGCTGATATTCCACTAAGCCAAAGACTCATAGTCCAAGGGTAAAAGCCATCACAGGACTAAAAAAAAAAAAATTAACTCCACAAATGCCTAAAAATAAACGCAGCAATTCAAGTAACAAGGATAATAAGACAGACCACATGATTCTACCAAAAGAATACAACAACACTTCAATACTAGAATGTGAAGATGAAAAGATTGAAGAAATGCCAGAAATGGAATACAAAAAAATTGATCATAGGATTACATAGAAGTAATCAGAAGCAAATTCATGAACTAAAGAAATTCATACATAACATGAATGAAAATTTTTCCCATGAAATTGAGATTTTAAAGAGAAATCAAAACAAAATATTGGAAGTGAAGAATTCAATACAACAAATTTTAAAAATGCACTGGAAAGCCTTAACAACAGACTAGGCAAGGCAGAAGAAAGAGTATCTGAATGAGAAGACAAATCTCTGGGAATTTTACAGTCAAACCAAAAAAGAAGAAGAATTTAGAAAACTAAAAAACAGTGTTGAAGATTTATGGGATACTATCAATTGACCCAACATACAGGTCTTAGGAGTTCCTGAAGGCATGGAAAGAGAGAACGGATTAGAAGGCCTTTTCAGTGAAATAATTACAGTAAATTTCCCTAATTTAGAAAAACAAAGGATGTCCAAGTACAATAAGCATATAGAACTCTGAATAGGAAGCATAAAGAACTCTGAATAGGCATGACCAAAAAAGATGGTCACCACAATGCACTATAGTCAAACTCTCCACAGCAAAACATAAAGATTCTAAAATGTGCATGAGAGAAACACCAGATTACTCTCAGAGGATCTCCAATTAGACTCACAGTGGACTTCTCATCAGAAACCATACAGGCTAGGAGAGAATGATGAGATATATTCCAAGTCTTAAGAGAAAAAAACTGTCAATCCAGAATACTGTACCTGCAGAGCTCTCATTTGTGAATGAAGGTGAAATAAATACCTTCCATAACAAACAGAAATTGAAAGAATTTGTCACCACTCTTCCAGTCTTACAAAAGAAGTTGAAGGATCTGCTACTCACAGAAACACAGAAACATGGTCATCACTACAAAAGAAGGTGAAGGCAGAAAATCTCCCAGTAAAAGTACAAAGGAAATCCAAAATAATAGGAATATTTTTGAGAAAATGGCAGGGCCAAGTCATTACTTATTAGTAGTCACCTTGAATGTAAATGGCTTCAACTCTCCAGTTAAAAGATATAGACTGGGGTGGCCGGCGCCGTGGCTCACTACACTAATCCTCCGCCTGTGGTGCCAGCACTCTGGGTTCTAGTCCTGGTCGGGGCACCAGTTCTGTCCCAGTTGCCCCTCTTCCAGTCCAGCTCTCTGCTGTGGCCCGGGAAGGCAGTGGAGGATGGCCCAAGTGCTTGGGCCCCTGCACCCACATGGGAGACCAGGAGGAGACCATGGCTCCTGGCTTCAGATCAGTGCAGCACGCTGGCCATAGCGGCCATTTGGGGGGTGAACCAATGGAAGGAAGACCTTTCTCTCTCTCTCTCTCTCTCTCTCTCTCTCTCTCTCTCTCTAACTCTGCCTGTCCAAAAAAAATTAAAATAAAAAAAAAGATATAGACTGGGGCCGGCACTGTGGCGTAGCAATATAAGCTGCCGCCTGCAGTGCCGGCATCCCATGTGGGTGCTGGTTCGAGACCTAGCTGCTCCACTTCTGATCTAGCTCTCAGCTATAGTCAGGGAAAGCAGTGAAAGATGGCCCAAGTCCTTGGGCCCTTGCACTCACGTGGGAAACCTGGAAGAAGCTCCTGGCTCCTGGCTTCGGATCTGCACAGCTCCAGCTGTTGCACCCAACTGGGGAATGAACCAGCAGATGGAAGACCTCTCTCTCTCTCTCTCTGCCTCTCCTTCTCTCTCTGTGTAACTCTGACTTTCAAATAAATAAATAAATCTTTTTAAAAAAGGATATAGGCTGGATGGATTAAAAAAGCAAAACCTATCTAATTTCTGCCTGCAAGAAACACATCTGAGGGGTCTGTGCTGTGGCGCAGCAGGCTAATGCGCTGGCCTGGAGCGTCAGCATCCCATATGGGCACCAGTTCCCGGCTGCTCCTCTTCCGATCCAGCTCCCTGCTATGGCCTGGGAAGCAGTAGAAGATGGTCCAAGTCTTTAGGCCCCTGCACCCGTGTGGGAGACCTGGAAGAAGCTCCTGGCTCCTGGCTTCAGATCAGCGCAGCTCCAGCTGTTGCAGCCATCTGGGGAGTGAACCAGTGGATAGAAGACCTTTCTCTCTGTCTCTACTTCTCTCTGTAACTCTGTCTTTCAAATAAATAAATTAAAATCTTAAAAAAAGAAACACATCTGAACAACAAAGATGAACACAAACTGAATGTAAATGGATGGAAAAAGATATTTCATGCTAACAGAAAGCAAAAAAAGAGCTGGTGTAGCCACCCTATTAACAGACAAAATAGACTTTGACACAAAACTGTTAAGGGAGACAAAGCAGGGCACTGTGCAATGATTAAGGGATCAATTCAACAGGAAGATGTGACTATTATAATTGTATATGCACCTAATTACAGAGTACCTGGCTATTTAAAAGAAATGTTAATGGATCTAAATGTAGGCATAGATATTTTACTTTCAGCAATGGACAGATGAACAAGACAGAAAATCAGCAAGGAAACAACAGTCAATCGATACTATAGACCAAATGGACCTAATGGATATCTATAGAACTTCCATCCTACAGTTGCAGAATATACATTCTTCTCACCAATGCATGTAATTTTCTCTAGAATAGACCACACGCTAGGCCATAAAGCAGGTGTCAACAAATTCAAAAAAATCAAAATCATACCATGCATATTCTCTGAACACAATGGAATGAAGCTGGTAATGAGCAACTCAAGAATCTCTAGAACATATGCAAACACAAGGAGAATGAACAATGGTGCTCCTGAATGAACAGTGGCCACTGAAGAAATCAAAAAAGAAATTAAAAAAAAAATCTGGAAATGAATGAAGATGACAATATAACATATCAAAACTTAAAGGATACAGCAAATGCAGTGCTAAGAGGAAAGTTTATAGTAATTGGTGCCTAGATCAATAAATTGGAAGGACACCAAATAAGTGAGCTATCAATGCATCCCAAGGACCTAGAAGAACAACAGCAAACCAAACCCAAAACTTGTTGGAGAAAAGAAATAATTAAAATTAGAGAAGAACTAAACAAAACTGAAATTAAAAAAGCAATATAAAAGATCAGCGAAACGAAGAGCTGGTTTTATAAAAAATAAACAAAATTGAAAAACCATTGGCCCAACTAACCAAAGAAAAAGAAGGAGAAAACCAAAATTAAGAAAATTAGAGATGAAAAAGTAGACATAACAATAAACAACATAAAAATAAAAAGAATCATCAGAGATTATTACAAAGAGCTGTATGCCAACAAATAGGGAAACAGAGAAGAAATGGATAGATTCCTGGACACATACAACTTACCTAAATTGAGCCAGAAAACACCAAAATTTTAAACAGACCAATAACCAAGACAGAAATTGACTCAGTAATAAAGAACCTTCCAGCAAAGAAAAGCCCAAGACCAGAAGGCTTCACTCTTGAATGCTCCCAGACATTTAAAGAAAAACTAACTCGAATTCTTCTCAAGTTATTCAAAACAGTTGAAAGGGAGGAAATCTTCCCAAACTCATTTTATGAAGTCAGCATCACCTAAGATACAACAGAGAAAGAGAACTGAAGACTAATATCCCTGATGAACATAGATGCAAAAATCCTCAACAAAAGACTGGCTAATTGAATCATGAAAAAAAAAAAAAACATCAGGAAGATCATTCACCTGGAACAAGTGGCATTTATCCCTGGTATGCAGGGAAAGTTTAACATTCACAAATCAATGTGATACATCACATTAACAAACTGAAGAATAAAAACCATACAATTAACTCAATAGATGCAGAGAAAGCATTTGGTAAAATTCAACATCCTTTTATGATGAAAACTTTAAGCAAATTGGCTACAGAAGGCACATTCCTCAACATAATCAAGGCAAATTATGACAAATCCACACCCAGCATCTTATTGAATGGGGGAAAGTTGGAAGTATTCCCATTGAGATCCAGAACCAGACAAGGATACCACTTTCACCATTGCTATTCAATATGGTCCTGGAAGTTTTAGCCAGAGCCATTAGACAAGAAAAAGAAATCAAAATGGGAAGGAGGAAGTCAAATTATCCTTATTTGCAGATGACATGATTTTATATATAGGTGATCCAAAAGACTCAATTAAGAGACTATTGGAGAAAGATCTCTGTGAGTGAGATCCTGGTGGAAAGAAGGGGCCATCAAAGCAGGAGGTACCTTTCTCTGAAGGGAGGAGATAACTCCCACTTTGACTATGGCCTTGACTAAATAATGTTGGAGATTGTGGACTCAAGAGGCTTCCAAAGCCTTGGCAGCTCAGGACAAAAGCCTCGGGTGATCACTGATGTCATAAATAAGAGTATCAATTGTTAAATCAACAACAGGCGTGACTGTGCACTTGCTTCCCATGTAAGACCTCTGTGTTGTACTATGAGAAATAATGGTAAAACTAGTCTTCAAACAGTACTTTATACTTTGTATGTCTGTGTGGGTGCAAACTGTAGAGTTGATCTTCTGTATATAAAGATAATTAAAAATGAATCTTAATAAAGAATGGGATAGGTGTAGGAGGTGGGGTGGTTGGGGGCTGGGAGGGCAGGTATAGAGGGAAGAACAGCTATAATCCAAAAGTTGTACTTACAAAATTTATATTTATTAAATAAAAGCTTTCTATCAAAAAAGAGACTACTGGAACTCATAGAAGAATTTTGTGAAGTGGTAGGATATAAAATCAACACACAAAAATCAATAGCCTTTGTATACACAGACAAGGCCATGTATGAGAAAGAACTTCTAAGATCAATCCCATTCATAATAGCTATAAAAAATCAAATACCTTGGAATAAATTTAACCAGGGATGTCAAAGATCTCTATTACGGGAATACAAAACATTGAAGAAAGAAATAGAAGACACAAAAAAAGGGAAAAATCTTCCATGTTCATGGATTGGAAGAATCAATATCAACAAAAAGTCCATACTATTGAAAGCAATTTACAGATTCAGTGCAATACTTATCAAAATACCAAGGGCATTCTTCTTAGATATAGAAAAAAATGATGCCAAAATTCATATGGAAACACAGGAGACCCCGAATAGCTAAAGCAAACTTATACAACAACAACAAAAAAAGCTGGGGGCATCAAAATAGCAGATTTCAAGACATACTACAGGGCAGTTATAATCAAAACAGCCTGGTACAGGTACAAAACAGATGAATAGACAAATGGAACAGAATAGAAATGCCAGAAATCAATCCAAGCATTTACAATCAACTTATCTTTGACAAAGGAGCTAAAACCAATCCCTGGAACAAGGACAGTCTCTTCAACAAATGGTGCTGGGAAAACTGGATCTCCACATGCAGAAGTATGAAACAAGATCCTTACCTTACACCTTACACAAAAATCTACTCAAAATGGATTAAAGACCTAAATCTATGACCGGATACCATCAAATTATTAGAGAATATTGGGGAAACCCTGCAAGACATTGGCATTGGCAGAGTTCTTGGAAAAGACCCCAGAGGCACAGGCAATCAAAGCAAAAATTGACAAATGGGATTACATCAAATTGAGAAGCTTCAGTACTGGAAAAGAAACACTCAGCACAGTGAAGAGGTAACCAAGAGGATGGGAGAAATTATTTGCAAACTAGGCAACTGATAAAAAATTAATATCCAGAATCTATAAGGAGCTCAAGAAACTCAACAACAACAAAACAAACAATCCAGTTAAAAAATGGGTAAAGGGGGCCAGCTCTGTGGCATAGTGAGTTAACGCCCTGGCCTGAAGCACTGGCATCCCATATGGGCACCAGTTCAAGTCCTGGCTGCTCCTTTTCTGATCCAGCTCTCTGCTATGGCCTGGGAAAGCAGAAGATGGCCCAAGTCCTTGGGACCCTGCACCCACATGGGAGACCCAGAAGCAGCTCCTGGCTCCTGGCTTCAGATTGGTGCAGCACCAGCCATTGCAGCCATCTGGGGAATGAACCAGTGGATGGAACACCTCTCTCTCTGTCTCTACCACTCTCTGTAACTCTGTCTTTCAAATAAATAAAGTAAATCTTAAAAAAAAAAAAAGAAATTGGCAAAGGACTTGAACAGGCATTTTTCAAAGAGGAACTCCAAATGGCCAACAGGCACATGAAAAAGTGCTCAGGGTCACTAGCTGTCAGAGAAATACAAATCAAAACCACAATGAGGTTTCACCTCATTCCCATTAGAACAGCTTTCATATGGCTATACCATTTTACATTCCCACTAGAAGTACATGAGGAGTCTATGTTCTCAATATCTTGGAAAAACAATTATTATCTGTTTGATCACAGCCAATCTACCATGTGTGAAGTGGTATCTTACTGAGATTCTGACTTGAACTTTCTGGGTAAGTAATGAAACTGGTGTGCTTATATTACAGGAAAATGGCAGTGGAGAAATTAGTACTACTATTACCTTGGGTCTTTATCTCATGTGGAAGAATTTCCAAGTAGACAAGCAGAGAGATTTAAAAAGATTTATTAGAATCAAAGACCTCTAGCCAGAGCGTCATAGAGGGGGCTTCTGAGAGAGGAAAAAACCCAAAGAACCTTGTAGCACTGGGTTTTCTAAGTACAATTTCGAAGGAAAAAAAAAAAAGACTTAACAATCAGATTATCAGATTGGCATTCAGTTACCAGGTGGGGACAAAACCCATCAAAAGACCTGATTTACAATTCTCCATCCTGTCTGGCCTGCTCATGATAAAGCAAAAAACCATCCAGAAGCGTGGGATAGGTAACTTGTTTTCACAATATTAACCCACCTGACTCCTTAAATCCCTCCCTTATCAAGAAAGTACCCTAACATCTGTTAGGGAGACTGGACGATGATTGTTTTGACTGGTTCATTCTGAAAGGAGCATCACTGGGAAGGGGAGTCAAGGCAGAGTTCCAGCAGGAGGTGGCTTCTCAGCAGGAGGTGGCTTCTCCAGGGGGATGCAGTGCCAGCTTGCAGAAACTGCTTCCATCCGAGGTGTCATGTGCATGGCCACCTAGAATTTTACTTTGTCAAGTCTGGAGAAAATCAATCTAACAAGCAGTTTAAACTCACAGGGTCTTAAAATTACAGGATCTACAACAGAGTACAGAGTCATTATTAGAGGTTTTAAGAAAATTGTCTAATCCATGAATAAGTTTTCTCATTGAGAGGCAAAGAGAAACTGACAGAAAGGGCTTAAAAATAATCAGATGGGCTTTAAGGCCTTGCCAGCTATGAGGCTCAGACCTATCTCTTCACATGGGGTACATCCTAAGGGAGGTACCCTGTTGACTTCCATTACCTAGCTGGCCTGGGAGGAGAGCTGGCTTGAAGAGAAGGTAGGGGGCAGTTCTGCCTGCAGTGTTGTTGACCCTAGTTGGCCATCCCCTCGGCAGCAGTGGTTACTTCAGAAGCTGGGCTGAGTGAAGGGCTTTTCAGCATCTGTGGCTCTGACCTGGAGCCCTTCCACTCTAGGGTAGGTCCATTTCCAGTGACACAACTCTTGGCTGACACAGCTGCCAGAGCTCTTCATAAGCTGACTTCAGCTGAAGTCCTGGCTTTCCACATTGAAAACCAATGCAGTGGACTGGCCTGTTGGGTCTCCTTGATGGCAGATTACTGTGTAAAGCAGCCAGTAATTGGCCTGCCACCTATCTTTACATTGCTTCTGCAGCCTAGCTTCATCTTCCTCCTGGTATTTTTTTTTTTTTTGACAGGCAGAGTGGATAGTGAGAGAGAGACAGAGAGAAAGGTCTTCCTTTTGCCGTTGGTTCACCCTCCAATGGCCGCCGCGGTAGGCGCGCTGCGGCCGGCGCACCGCGCTGATCCGATGGCAGGAACCAGGTGCTTCTCCTGGTCTCCCATGGGGTGCAGGGCCCAAGGACTTGGGCCATCCTCCACTGCACTCCCGGGCCACAGCAGAGAGCTGGCCTGGAAGAGGGGCAACCGGGACAGGATCGGTGCCCCGACCGGGACTAGAACCCGGTGTGCCGGCGCCGCAAGGCGGAGGATTAGCCTAGTGAGCCGCGGCGCCGGCCCCTCCTGGTATTTGTTAAAGCAGACCAGAGGAAACCTTTAAGAGGGTGCAAGTCAAGGGGGTGCTCCATCCCTAATCTTCGGTGGCCTAAACTAGAAATCTGTAGTCACAGGCATGTTCTGATAGTGGTTTGTCTTTTAGGTAGACAATGCCTATGAGGAAAGCTACATGAAAATGATGACCACATTATCTATAAAATTTTAAGTCATTAGTAAAACTCTTTCCCTTTGTTTGATTGAAAAAGGGAGGTTTTGCCTGTTTACTATGCCCATGGCAAAGTACTCTGGCTGTCGAATCATAATTTAAGTTCTCATTTTGGTTATGCTATGATTACAAAAAAAATGTTAGCCATCCCTTTTATAAGGTCTAAGGATCAAATTGTACATCCTAGAGAGTCCTTCAGAATAGAATTAGTTACCCATCTTGAAGAGAATAGAGAAACGAGGGAACAGGTTAGGCTTCCCAGATCGCTTACTGACAATAACAATATCAAATGAAGACTTAACAATTTTTTTTTTATTTTTTAACTTTTATTTAATGAATATAAATTTCCAGTGTACAGCTTATGGATTACAATGGCTTCCCCCTCCCATAACTTCCCTCCCACCCGCAACCCTCCCCTCTCCCGCTCCCTCTCCCCTTCCATTTGCATCAAGATTCATTTTCAATTCTCTTTATATACAGAAGATCAATTTAGTATAAAGATTTCAACAGTTTGCACCCACATAGAAACACAAAGTGAAACATACTGTTTGAGTACTAGTTATAGCATTAAATCACAATGTACAGCACATTAAGGACAGAGATCCCACATGAGGAGCAAGTGCACAGTGGCTCCTGTTGTTGACCCAACAAATTGACACTCTAGTTTATGGCGCCAGTAACCATCCTAGGCTGTCGTCATGAGTTGCCAAGGCTATGGAAGCCTCCCAAGTTTGCCGACTCTGATCATATTTAGACAAGGTCATAAAAGACAGAGTGAGGATAGTAACCAATGATCCTAAGAGTGGCATTTACCAGGTTTGAACAATTATACAGCATTAAGTGGGGAAGAGGACCATCAGTACACACAGGTTGGGAGTAGAGCCATTGGTGGTAGAGTAGAGGTTATGATTACAAAGGAATGAGGCCCAAGTGCACTAGACAGGGCCTAGAACAAAGGACAGAGTCATTATTAGAGGAGCTAAGAAAGGTGCTGTCTAAGCTACAAGTAATTTTTCTGATTGAGAGGCAAATAGAACCTGATAGAAGGGGCTTGATAATAATCTGGTGGGCTTTAGGCCTTGTAAATTCAGAGGCCCAGACCTATCTATCTCTTCACATGGGGTATATCCTAAGGGAGGTGTGAACCTCCTAGGGGAAGGCACTCTGTTGACTTTCATTACTTGGCTGGCCTGGGAGGAGAGCTGGCCAGGTAAAGGCAGGGGGCATCTCTAACGAGAAATTTACAGTTCTGCCTGCAATGTTGCTGACCCTACTTGACCAACCCCTCAGCTGCAGTGGTCACTTTGGAAGTTGGGCTGAGTGAAGGGCTTTTCAGCTTAGAGCCAATAAGATCTGTGGCTCTGACCTGGGCATCCTTCGACTCCAGGGCAGGTCCATTTCCAGTGATCCAACTCTTGGCAGAGCTGCCAGGGCTCTTCACAAGTTGACTTCTGCTGAAGCCCAGGCTTACCACATTGAAAGCCACTGCAGTGGACTGGCCTGTTGGGTCTCCTTGAGGGCAGATCACTGTACAGATCAGCCAGTAATAGGCCTGCCACCCATTGCTTCTGATGCCTAGCTTTCTTTTCCTCCTGGTTTGTGTTAAAGCAGACCAGAGGATGCAGGAGACTTAACAATTTTAACTGTTAAATAACAACTTATGAAAACATTTACCTGCAGGTCCAATGGATTCTATAAATTTCAAGGCAAGAGTGCGTGTTTTTGGAAACATTGCTTAAATATCTAACACAAGTGTAACTTGTTTGACCAGTAAACCCAAATACAAACATGTTAACAAATTTAAAACATCTGGTACAGAGATTAAGGTCACACAAACCAAAAAGCTATCTTTGATTATCTTAGAAGTTTGAATTAATGAGCAGTATTTAAAACGGAGCTCTTATACAAGTGTTTTGCAGAAAGTCCAAAGCCGGAAAAAATTAACCATACGTGTTGTCTCCTGGTCATGGTTATTGCCACTCTCATCAAAACCCCATTTTGCCAGAGTACCAAGCCTCTTTGTTCTTTTAATAACATGAATCCCAAACATTTTATCTTGGACTGGGAAATTTGAGCTTTATTCTGAGAGACCTTATAACTTTGCTTTGTCAAAAAAATATAAAGCAGTTACAATTAAAAAATAAAATGGAGATCTTAATAAATATTCCAATGTAGACATACAATATGTACACACATGTAGTGTAATATACAAGATAGAACAATACAGCAGCTTCAGTAACAGTTTCCCAAAATTCTTAGCTTTTTTTTTAATTATCATCAACCAATTAGAATTATTTTCCACTCCTAGTAAGCTGAATTAACCATACTTTTTCTGTTGGAACCTGTAGTACATTATTGGCTTTATCTGCTTACAGAACTGTCCCAGAGTATCGAACACAATAGAGGTCAGGGAAAAAGAGGTCCTTTGGAACCTAAAAGGACACATTTATACACAGAACAAATAATACTTTAAGTTTATGAGCAGTAAACCTGATTTTTAGGGTTTGGAGAATACAACACTGTGGATGACAAAGGATTCAAATAGCCTTGTTTAAAATTATAAGCTCATTAACCAACAAGAAGAGGCACTTTCTTATTCCACACAGTATTTTGAAAGCACCTTTAGGATTGTATAAAACATTTAACCTATTTAGGCCTCTGGGCCTTTTTCATTGAAATAATCATCATATCTGATAACAACACAAGAACATGACTTTTTAACTTTCGAACATTTATATAAGTAGCATTTTACATTGTTATAACAAAATTTAGCAGTACACATCTTGACAGTACCTTTAATATAATCCAAATAGCCTTATTAGTTGGTATCTCTACAAAATGAGAGATATAGCCTTTGATATTTCCAGGAGCCCAACTGGAAATATCAAAGTCCAAGAATTTGGAACTTTGATTTTTTTTTTCCTTAATGCCTGTCAAGGATGCCAAGAAGACTCAAAATATCTGGTTGAAATAGGATCCCTTAACATCATGATCTAATATAGACCAGATTTAATCATTGATACAAAGTGAGTACTCAAATGCTTTAAAATAAGCACATATTTAAACAACCCATAGCTCTTAATAAAAAACTCAGCTGTTTTTAAACAATCAAAATTTAACAGAGACATAAAGAGAATACAATAGATAACTTCAACAGAACACAAAATCTATCTTTGGTCATCCCAAAAACTGAAAATAAAATCTTAAATATGACTTGGGGCCAGCGCCGTGGCTTAATAGGCCAATCCTCCGCCTTGCGGCGCCGGCACACCGGGTTCTAGTCCCGGTCGGGGCACCAGATTCTATCCCGGTTGCCCCTCTTCCAGGCCAGCTCTCTGCTATGGCCCAGGAGTGCAGTGGAGGATGGCCCAAGTCCTTGGGCCCTGCACCCACATGGGAGACCAGGAGAAGCGGCTGGCGGCTGGCTCCTGGCTTCGGATCAGCGCGGTGTGCCGGCCACAGCGGCCATTGGAGGGTGAACCAATGGCAAAAGGAAGACCTTTCTCTCTGTCTTTCTCTCACTATCCACTCTGCCTGTCAAAAAAAAATATATGACTTGGAACAATTTTAACAGAGTCATAACTAGGGAAGAGAAAATAGTTTACTGGAGCTGGCTAGAAAACTGACAGACTCACCAATTAAATAAAACTATTAAAAAGAGATGCTGCAGTTTATAAACAGATTTTTAACACTATTTCAAAAATATTTACTAACATATATACATTGCAAAAACCTCATTGCTTTAACAGAGGACCAGATTTTAGTTCTATGTCAAATAGACTAATAGCTTTTGCTTTGTATCTGCTGATTTCCTTGATTTACATTTTGAAATAACCCTTTAGAAATCTCCAAATCAAGACAACATTTTCTAAATCAGATAACATCGAATTTCAAGCTTAGTTATTTACAAGTGGTGTTGAACTATTTTCATATGGACAATTTATGAAAACATGTTAGCAAACCCAGTTTTTCCATCCATAGAATATAAGGTGTTAAGAGTATCAAAGTTTATATTTAGACACATTTATCTTATTTGCTTTACCCAATTTACATTTAGCAATTACACCTAGATGACTGAAGATGCTGATATTATATCATATCTCTGTCTGAATTAAGGTCAAAATTACATTTATGGGGAATTTTATTCCTTTTTATAAAACTCTAGCTATAAATCACTGATATTAAACCAGAGACTATAAAATTCACCTTAGGGGGGCTATTATAAGCATTGATTACTCATTGCTGTCAGAAACCTGTTAAACCAAGTTGCAAAAAACGTTTGGCAAGTTACAAAGCAATATTTTTAAAGACTGTGATCTTCCTAGTTCAGGAGAGAGAAACCCGATGTCCAGTTACAGTTGAATCAAATTATCATGCACAAGGATAAAAAATACCTTAGGCCATTGATGCCTAGTCAGCAGTCAGCTACTTGGGACTGCCTCTGAAACAAAAGATTTAGTAGCTGTGAGATGAGCCTCAAGGGTTACTGTAGGCTAGGGACCATGCACCAGCGACAAGAAATCCACCGGAGATTGTTCACCAGTTAGGTTTCATGGGAGAGGGCATCCACCAGGGCAGGAGGGCACCCCTCCAGAGATTCATAAGGAGAATCTGATAGGTGACAGAATAGAGGGCAGTTACTACTAGGAGGCTCCTGCCCCCTCAAAGGGGCAAGCTGGAGGAAAAAAGAGAAACTGGAGGCCCTACAAAGAGACAATAACCTTATACTCCAAAATCAAAAGCCAATACCGGGGGGCCGGTGCCATGGCGCAGTAGGTTAATCATCCGCCTGAAGTGCTGGCATCCCATATGGGTGCCAGTTCTAGTCCCGGCTGCTCCACTTCCAATCCAGCTCTCTGCTATGGCCAGGGAAAGCAGTAGAAGATGGCTCAAGAGCTAGGGCCCCTGCACCCGCATGGGAGACCAGGGAGAAGCACCTGTCTCCTGGCTTTGGATAGGCATAGCTCCAGCCATTGTGGCCATTTGGAGAGTGAACCAATGGAAGGAAGACCTTTCTCTCTATCTCTCCCTCTCACTGTCTGTAGCTGTACCTCTCAAATAAATAAATAAAATCTTTAAAAAAAAAAGCCAATATTGGAAGTGTCTAATTGTGAGGGTGTCAAACCAGTCTCAGGGATGAGGAGTCAGGTCAGGAGGTGTCTCAAGAAGGCATCATGTGGACTAATCCATATGTATTCAATAGCATCTGAAGTTATTGGGCCCAGATTCTTGCCTAGAAACCCCCAGGCAAAATTAAAAGAACGGGGACAATGGACATCCAATAAAAAAAAAAAACTCTCCTACACTGGGATAAAAATCTCAACAACAGTCACAAGCAGTAACAGAAGAACCCTGGTAGCTCACTGAACAGACCCAAGCACTCTGTCACACTATGGAAAATAATTTCATGCATATTGGAACACATGCAGGGAAATAGAGGCAAAAGGCCAGTTAGCAGGCAGAGTTCTGAGGTGGGGAGTCAGAGTAGAGGGGCTGGCACTTTTCACAACTCACCTAGGCTGACTTCTCCAGCCTACACCTTGTAAGCAGGCCAGGTGGTGGTGCAGAAAACATGAGGCATTTTTCTGTAAGCTCAGGGGGCAAAGAAATAAAGTAGATGGTTTGCCTTCTGGCTGGAATGAGAGCATAAAAATGGAAGTGTACTCCAGGTCTTATGTCTCCTGAGTTTGACACATCTCTCAAAACTCTCTGGCTGCCCATGGCACCAGACATGCACTGAAGCCCACAGGGAAGGAAGGTGAGTGTGGGATTAGTGCATGTCACCCACTCTCGCTCAGCCTTCCACACCTGTAGCCTAGGGTATATATTTGTCAGAACAGCACACACAGGGAGTGATCAGTTCCCTTACGGATGGTGTGCTAGACTGGACCTCTGCCTGGTTGAATATATACTGTAGTTTTGTTCTTATACTTGAGGAAAAATAGCTGTTCCATGCCTCTTAACCTTGAGTCTTGTCTAATAGGCCTGGCTTCAACAATGAGCCTTCATGGAGTGAGCCTTAGCAGAGTTTGGTGAAAGAGTGCCAGTCTTTGTTACTACCTAGGTTGGTGACTAGGCAGGTGAAGGAATGAAGGAACCTAGTAAACTTCCCTGAGGTAGGCACTACATAGGAAAAGTCTGGCAGTGGGGATCCAAAAGAGTAGGCACGAGAGGGAAGGTGGGGGATACCAGAAACATGCTGAGGCTTGTCTATGCCACATGGGAACTGCATCTAATGGAAGTCTAGATGGAAAAGCTACCTATCTGCAAATGGGATAATTAAACTTTAACCCAGAACTAATGAACAAAATATCAAGGAAATACTTGCTAATGGGACCAGGAAATTGAGTTTGTAGGAATTGAGGAGGCTTGACGAAATACAGAAAGCATTGAGAGAAACTTTTAAATTGGGCTATATGTGATTTTATTATTGTCTTGTACACTTGATCTTTGGGCCATCCTCCACTGCACTCCCTGGCCACAGCAGAGAGCTGGCCTGGAAGAGGCCAAGAAAGAAGCCTGGAAGGCCGAGAAAGATTTTTTTTTTTTTTTGACAGGCAGAGTGGAAAGTGAGAGAGACAGAGAGAAAGGGCTTCCTTTTTTTCCGTTGGTTCACCCCCCAATGGCTGCTGCGGCTGGCACACCGCGCTGATCCAAAGCCAGGAGCCAGGTGCTTCTCCTGGTCTCCCATGCGGGTGCAGGGCCCAAGGACCTGGGCCATCCTTCACTGCACTCCCGGGTCACAGCAAAGAGCTGGACAGGAAGAGAAGCGACCGGGACAGAATCTGGCTCCCCAACCGGAACTAGAACCTGCTGTGAAGGCACTGCAGGCGGAGGATTAGCCTAGTGAGCCACCACGCCAGCCAAGTAGCAATTTTTATTACTGACTTGTAAGCTTGCTTGTATAGTTCAGCTCCAACTCCCTAATCAGATATGATTTGCAAATATTTTTTCCATTCCATGGATTTTTTTTCCACTTTTCTGATAGTGTCTTTAAAAGCACAGAAGTTTTTACTTTTAATCAACTCCAATTTATCTTTTTTTTTTTTGCTAATGCATGTGGTGTTGTATCTATGAAACCGTTTATAAATCCAAGTTCACAAAGACTTCCATGTTTTCTTGAAGAATTTTATAGTTCTGTTATATTTATTCTATGATCTATTTCAAGTTAATGTTTTAATATACTATGAGGTAGGGTCCATCCTCATTCTTTTGCATATAGATACCCAGTTGTCCCAGCACCATTTGTTAGAGACTATCCTTTCCCCCACTAAGTGGTTTTGGTACACTTGATGGAAATAATGGACTATAAATATGAGGGTCTATTTCTGGATTTATCTATGCATCTGTCCTTATTACAGATCCATACTGTCTGAATTGTTGCATGTAAAGAGTTTCAAAAACAGAAAACATTGCCGGCGCTGTGGCTCATTAGGCTAATCCTCCGCCTTGCGGCGCCGGCACACCAGGTTCTAGTCCCTGTTGGGGCACCGGATTCTGTCCCGGTTGCCCCTCTTCCAGGCCAGCTCTCTGCTGTGGCCAGGGAATGCAGTGGAGGATGGCCCAAGTGCTTGGGTCCTGCACCCCATGGGAGACCAGGAGAAGCACCTGGCTCCTGCCATCTGATCAGCCGCGGCAGCCATTGGAGGGTGAACCAACGGCAAAAGGAAGACCTTTTTCTCTGTCTCTCTCCCTCACTGTCCACTTTGCCTGTCAAAAAAAAAAAAAAAAAAAACAGAAAACATGTGTCCTTCAATTTTTTTTCCTTTACATTATTTTGGGTATTCTGGGTCCCCTGAGTTCTTATGAATACTAAGATCAATGTATCAATTTCTGCAAAGAAGCCTATGAAGATTCTGTTATAGTCTGAGTTGAATCTATAGATCAGTTGGGGAAAATATTGCCATATTAACAATAGTAAGTCTTCTAATCTGTGAATATAGGATGTCTTTAGATCTTGCTTAACCTCTTTCAATGTTCTTAAGAATATAAGCTTTGCTCTTTTCTTGTTAAATTTATTCCCAAGTATTTTATGCTTTTCATGCTATTATTAATGGATTTTCTTAATTTCACATTTGATTTAGTCATTGCCTATTATGCAGAAATACAATTGATTTTTTATATTAAATCTGCATCCTTTAGCTTTGCTGAATTCATTTATTAGTTCCAACAGTCTTTAGTGGATTCATTAGTATTTTCTATATACAAAATCATGTCATCTACAAATACGATTTTGCTTCTTCCTTTGCAGTTTGGATGGCTTTTATTTCATTGTCTGCTTACCTTGCTAGAACTTCAGTACAATGTTGTCTAGATAAAGTGAGAGTGGACATTTTTGTCTTGTTCTTACCCTTAAAGGAAAACCTCAGTGGCTTATGATCTGTGCTTTCTGCTCATATTACATGTAAACTGTGGATTGACTATAGGTCAACTGCAACTGTGCTCTGTACTACTTAACTGTACGCCATAGAAATAAATGTCTTATTCTAGGACACTCACCTGGGCTATTCCCTTGGCGGAGAGCAAAAACAAGTTACCAGTTATCACCTTAAATCTCTACTTGGATTGGCATATGTCATATCTGCCCACATTCCTGGTCAAAGCATGTTAGTAGAGCCCAAAATCAATTAGGCAAGGACCTGTACTCCTCTCACAAGACACACAGTGAGTCACTTGGCAATGGGCAAGGACATATAATCCTCTCATAGAAATGGTAGGAAGCAAATAAGTGTGAACAATATTAATCCTATTAAAGTCTAACTTGTGCTGCTTTTAAGAATTATAGAATATTGGGGCAGGTGCCATGGTTCACTTGGTTAATCCTCCGCCTCGCAGCGCCAACATCCCATATGGGTGCCGGGTTCTAGTCCTGGTTGCTCCTCTTCCTGTCCAGCTCTCTGCTGTGGCCTGGGAGGGCAGTGGAGGATGGCCCAAGTGCTTGGGCCCCCTGCACCCGCATGGAAGACCAGGAGAAAGCACCTGGCTCCTGGCTTCGATTCGGCGCAGCGCTGGCCATGGCAGCCATTTGAGGAGTGAACCAACGGAAGGAAGACCTTTCTCTCTGTCTCTCTCACTGTCTATAATTCTACCTGTCAAGTAAATAAATTTAAAATATTAAAAAATAAATAAAAAGAATTATATAATATTAACTGAGAAATAAATTTGATTAATGATCTTAACACAAAAACAATGCAATCAGCTATTTTTTTAATGACCAAGACAATTCCTCAGAAACTATTCAAGGTCACAGAGAATATACTACAAGAAAAGCAAAAACATGAATCAGGAAAAATGACTGCATGATTTATTAAATCTGACAGCCCATTTTCAAATAAGCTTGTCAATCACTGGCCTCAAGGTTTGTAACTTCCTAACTAGAGTTCAGATCATTTTAGTCTCACAAAAATAGAAGTTGGGGCTGGTGCTGTGGCATAGAGGGTAAAGCCACCACCTGCAGTGCCAGCATCCCATGGGGCACCAGTCCGAGTCCTGGCTGCTCCTCTTCCAACCCAGCTCTCTGCTATAGCCTGGGAATGCAGTGGAAGATGGCTCAAGTCCTTGGGCCCCTGCACCCGCATGGGAGACCTGGAGGAAGCTCCTGGCTCCTTGCTTAGGACTGGCACAGCTCTGGCCATTATGGCCGCTGGGGAATGAACCAGAGGATGGAAGACTTCTCTTTCTCTGCCTCTGCCTTTCTATAACTCTGCCTTTCAAATAAATTAATTAATTAAAAAATGTGGATACTCTGTCTCTCTCTGTCTATAACTCTATGTCTCTCTAACTCTGCCTGTCAAAAAATAAAAAAAATGTGGATACTTCACAAAAGTAAAAATAGAAGTTAGATTGCAGAAAACTATGTGATTTACTTGGCAAGAACTTGGTTAAGTAGAAAGTCCAAAAATTTTCAGTTTACTGCACAATAAAACAGCAGCCTATTCCCCCCAACTCACTACATGAATCCCTGTTTTCCAAATGTTTTTTGAGCCAGAATTTTTGTGTATCTGCTGGTTCTTCCATTAATTGGTTGGATAAATCTTTGGTGCATGCTAAGAAATTATTTTCCCTCAGATTCGTGTTGTTATAGACATCTATTCATCCATCTAGAACCCCTCTTCCTCCCACTGCCCACCATTCTCTGTGCACTATTCATACTGTGTAGGAACTCCCCAGACTGTGAGCCCCTTGAGATCTTGCCTTACTTCACTGTGGACCTGAAAGACCAAGTGCAATGTCTCCCATACTGTCCTTGTTCAATCATTGTTTGTAGAATTAATGGTTGTTTTGTAATTGCTCCAAGGTGACGACAAATAACTAAATGAATAGATGGATTTTAAAAACTTGGTATCTAGAATGCAGTGAGAATTATCTCAACAGACATAATAGTTAAGAGGAAAAAAACAGAGAAAAAATACAGTATAGTTGGTCCTTTCAGAAAAGCCAATAAATGAAATTCAAATACAGGACACAAGAGTATACATTCATTCTCCTAAAGCTTCTTTGTTTCATGAAATAATTCACTAGAGTTATATGAAATAATAAAATCTTCTTCTGTGTTAAAGTACCTGTTATCAACTACATGACTGGGTTAACCTTTGGAATCTTTTGACAAAAAAAGATCAGGAAAGAAAACTATTTGATGTGTGTGTGCATGCACATGTGAGAGAGCTTTCAAGGAACATATTTATAGTGAAAACTGAACCAGAACTACCTGGGGTAATGAAGAAATCTTGCTTACAGGGTAATACCTCTCTGATCTCTAAGTGCCTGGAATAAAAAATGAGGACGAGGAGAGAATATATGCTGCTTCTATGCTTCATTTTAACACCTAGAAGAACATTTGCCATCTTACTTTATTTTCACTGGGTCCAGGTCCAACCTTCCCCTTCAAAACAAAGTGCTCTCCCAACTTTCTTCAAAAAGACAGTAAGTTACCAATGATAACATTTAAATAAGCTAATGGATCGAAATTTTAACAGAACATCATTTGCCACTTCAATTTCAGCATATTCTCCAAATATGGCAGATAAACAGAAGTCGGTTAGCTGAACCATGGTTTATAAAGCATCTTAAGGAACCTTTCTAAATATGAAAGCAAATTACTTATTTCATACCTCAGTGACTCTAAGCCCTCATCAAGGTAAAGAACGCATGCTGAAAATCTATAAAAGTTCTTCAAAAAGTTCATGGAAAGTGGAATTAAAAGATAAGTTTATTTTGGTACAATTTTAAAACTCATGCATTTTTTTCTTAATATGCATTTCCATGAGCTTTTTTGAAGTTCATTTGCATGAATTTTTTTGCATTAAATAAACCTAGCTTTTGATTCCATTTTCTCATGTATTTTCTGAAGTGCCCTCATATGTTACTTGAGAAAGAATTCATAGACTTTGAGTCAGTAGACAAAGTCAGAATTTCCCGGCGCACATATCTCACAGAGAGAAGTGGGACGTGACCCTTGAAACATTCCTACCGACTCTGTCTTTCGATATACTAGCTCTAAAATGACTGCAATGAACGCATGAAAGGTCCCTCTGATTTCAAAACTCAGCATATTGCCATTTCTAGGACATTAGACATCTAGAGTTTAAGTCTACCAACAGAACTGAAGAATTTAAAGAGACCCAGAGAGAATCTGTCATGCAAATTGACTCAATGAGTGTTATTTTACTTATAAAGAGAAGAAACCTTATTTAAACTCTTTAAATTGCAAATGAGAAGGCTGGGGAACATCTGGACTAGCCACAGACTATGTGAGGCCATGAAATCATTTGGCCTGGCCCTACCATGGCAACTGAAGGTAGAACTTGAAATTCAGTAATTCTATAGCAGGCTAATTTTTAAGCTGATAATTTTGTATGGCCTACAAATGATGCTATAAATATCCAAATAGGTCTTAAAAAAAAAAAAAAGGTTCCCCACCTCTAACCCCTAATATCCTTCCCAAAACGATAATCGCTACAGCCTAAATTAAAGTAACCAGACAATTTTCTTTAGTCAACCCATCTTCTGGCAAAAATAGTTAAACCAATCGGGAAAAGAAAAGTCTCTATCTGTCCAGCTATAGAAAAAGAGTGATACCCATTATGATATACATACCAACATGCAAATCCATTTACTCCTGCTCCCTAATGGAGAAAGCATGTCTGCAGCCTGCCAGGCATAAATTTATCAATGGGCTATCATCCAAAATTTATTTGTAAGTCAATTGTCTGAAACTCAGAATACATTTTCTCAAGAACAAAGTATGATTAGAATCTCCGACCAGCTCCCCCAAATCCAATCTATTGAAGTAGGCAGGCATACAGGTTAAAATCGATTAGGTTTGTGAGCTGGAAGACCACCCCTTCGCCACACCCCTGTGTGACCTCATGCTCCTACCTGGCCACACCTGGGTGCCCACCAGCCAATCAGGTTAATTAACCACTCCCCTTTGGAAGTGGGTTAAAAGCTGGGCCGCGATGCTGCCCTTCTTCCCTGGCCTCTTGCTAGGAAGGGGCTTGCTGCAGCCCCGCGCCTCCAGGGCGCATGGCCTTCGGGCCATGTGCTGTAGGCTTCCTGGCCTAGATGCTCTTCCCCGTGGCTGGTTCCTGGTGCTCGGTATGAACCCCTATTTACCTCTCCTAAATAAAGCTCTCACTCTCCTATGCATCTTTCTCACTAAATAAAAGCTTAAAACGTACCATGCTGCCTCGTTTATCTGTGCCGATATTTAGAATTTCTTAGGTATGGTATCCTCTGGTCTCCTAATATTCTCTCACAATGTCATCAACTTGTCTCAATCTGCCCTAGGACACAACAAGCCATAGTTTCACATACATGTTATGAAAGGCAGTAGGCTGAGCAGCAGGTCCTAGGCAGCTAGCTATGTGATGGCTTATATATGAGTGTGTTATGCCCAGTTCGATTGTCCCCAAAGACCACCAAGGAGCCAATACCATTG
Organism: Lepus europaeus; assembly: GCF_033115175.1. Taxonomy (NCBI): domain Eukaryota; kingdom Metazoa; phylum Chordata; class Mammalia; order Lagomorpha; family Leporidae; genus Lepus; species Lepus europaeus. Next base: position 32,752,290 of record NC_084850.1, on the reverse strand, counting down.
TAAAATACATGAGAGTTTTACTGCAGGCCCAGGTCTGGACTCTCAACGGTCACCGACACAGCAGATTTGAATTGAGAGCCCTGACTCTTCAGTTAACGGGATTTTTATAGGGTTTTCAGAGACATTCTATACATTATAGTACCATTTAGCAAATCACCTCATTCTGTGGGAAATTCAAAGAACATCTCTTAGAATTGATTAGTGCAACCAGTGGCGGGAATGGACCTAGTAAAGGTGGCTGAATGGCTTTGGGGTTGATGCCTTTTAAATTGATTGGCTAAAGTATAGGGTCCGAGCCGCTAGGATATAGATGCCAAACTGCAGGGTGTTATCAATCACCTTAACTGCCCTGAAAAGACACCTGGAACTTTAGGTATTTCCCTGCTATCTGCTGATTGGCTGTTGCTTGGGAAGCTTATTGCAAGGGGAGTTCATTTATTTATTTTTAGGAGCTTCTGGCTCAGGGTTCAGGGCCCAGTCAGGCCCGAGTTACAAGATGGAGGCTTATTTTAAAATAGCTGCACCTTGATCCAGGCTCAGGTCTCTCAAGTGTACCTCAAAAAGTTCATGGAAAAAATTAAGATACTTGGTGGCCAGCGCCGCATTCTGTCCCTGTTGCTCCTCTTCCAGTCCAGCTCTCTGCTGTGGCCTGGGAGTGCAGGGGAGGATGGCCCAGGTCCTTGGGCCCCACACCCGCATGGGAGACCAGGAGGAAGCACCTGGCTCCTGGCTTCGGATCAACGTGGTGCGCTAGTCACAGTGTGTCGGCTGCAGCGCCCATTGGGGCGTGAACCAATGGAAAAGGATGATCTTTCTCTGTCTTTCTCTCTCTGTGTCCACTCTGCCTGTCAAAAAAAATTAAGATATTTGGGACACAAATATTTTAAACCTATGTCAAGTTCTTATTTCCACAATCTCTTTTTTTTTCTTTTTTTTTCTTTTTTTTAGAGAGAGACAAAGAGAAAGGTCTTCCTTCCATTGGTTCACTCCCCAAATGGCTGCTACGGCCAGAGCTACGCTGATCCGAAGCCAGGAGCCAGGGGCTTCTTCCTGGTCTCCCATGCGGGTGCAGGGGCCCAAGCACTTGGGCCATCCTCCACTGCCTTCCCGGGCCACAGCAGAGAGCTGGACTGGAAGAGGAGCAACCAGGACTAGAACCCGGAGCCCATATGGGATGCCGGCGCCGCAGGCGGAGGATTAACCAAGTGAGCCATGACACCAGCCCCTCCACAATCTCTTAAAAATATGCTAGTATAAGACATGAACACCAACTCTAGACAAACAGAGATGCAGAGCAAAAACTGTCCATGGCACTTGGGTACACAGGTGGGATTAGCCATAAGGAGTAGAAGAAAAGTCCTATTACTGAAACTTGTACCCAAGGTTGAAGCAAGACCAGCAGCAAAGCTAATGCTGAGGCAATGAAATGCTTGTCTAGCACTTTTCATACTCCTCCAATCCTGGGGCACGATTGGGCCAGAGTTTAAGTTTGGGGCTTAATTTGGAGGATGATGGCCCAAGTAAAATGAACTGCAGACATGTTGAGCAAGTGAGAATGATGTTAATCTGATAAAAAGAAAAGGTTCTATTCATTGGAATGAAATAACAAGTATTTTTTGAATACCTACAATATGCCACATACTGTGTTGGGTGCTGGCATCACTGCTGTCATGGAGCTTATATTTTAGATCATGGTCCTCAATGAAGAGAGAAAAGCACAATTCCTCCCCACCTACTACTGCTTGGACTTCCAAACTGGCCACCTCATGCTTCAGGAATAAATTGCAGGTTATGACCAAGCTATTTTTTTAAAGATTTTATTTATTTAGTTGAGAGGTAGAGTTAGAGAGAGGGAGAGACAGAGAGAAAGGTCTTCCATCTGCTAGTTCACTCTCCAAATGGCTGCAACAGCTGGAGCTGGGCCAATCTGAAGCGAAGAGCCAAGGGCTTCTTCTGGGTCTACCACATGGGTGCAAGGGCCCAAGGACTTGGGCCATCTTCTACTACTTCCCCAGGTCACAATAGAGAACTGGATCAGAAGTAGAGCAGCTGGGACTCAAATTAGTGCCCATATGGGATGCCTGTGCCACAGGCAGAGGTGTAGCCTGCTTTGCCATAGCACTAGCCCCAACCAAGTTGACTATTAAAAGGTTAAATATCCATCCTGACACATTTCACCAAGAATGAAACTGGAGGAAACCAGAAAATACAAAATCCTGATATTTCACTTCACAAATCAACTTAAGATAAAACCAAGTGTGCTGGGTTCTTTTTGGTCATTTTCCCACCTCTCCTTTAACCTTCAGAAAGGAGCTATATGGGTTTCCCACCATCATGCGTCCTTTTCTCTGACTTGGGCATAGGTACACTAACCTGTTCAACTTCTAAGTGCTTTCCTAGGGAATATGAGAGCATGATGGGGTATCATCAGAAATCACTCATGCTTCAATGCTACTGATAAATGATTGTCCTTTCTCAGAATACAGCTTAATGGATATGTGTATCTCCAGAATCCTTGTAAAGTTTTTAATTGTGAGAATGTCACATACCACAGCTAGCTGGGAGGCAGTTTGGAACCAGAGCCTTTCAGTGTCCACACTTGCAGAAAATTACCTATCTCACCTATGTGTGTACATAGCTAGGTCTAGAAGATAAAAAACATTTGAAAAGCTGATATTCCAAGGAGTTCTCTATCCAAGGAGTTCTCTATCCTGTTTTTAAATTTACACAAATGTACCAGCATCAGTCTCACTACTTTGTATAAGTATCTCATTTAATACCTAGCAACCTTACAAAATGGTTGTTGTGATTAGCCTCGTCAGGAAAAGAAAGACTATATAGGAAAAACAAAAAAACAATAGCAATTTAAACCCTATCAGGGGCCTGTGTTTGGCATAGAGTTTAGTCACCACTTGAACTGCTCACATCCCATATCTACGTGCCTTGTTGGAGTCCCAGTTTCTCCACTTCTGATCCAGCTTTCTGCTAACATGCACCGTAGGATAGAGCAGACAATGGCTCAAGTAGCTGGGGCCCTGCCACCCATATTGGAACACTTGAATTGAGTTCGGGGCTCCTGGCTATTGCTTGTCCCAGTCCCAGTTGTTGTGGCTATTTGGAGAGTGAAACCACTAGATGGAAGCTCTGTCTTTCCCTCTCTCTGTAACACTGCTTTCCAAATAGGAAACACTAAATCTTAAAAAAAAATTGTCAACCCAATCATATTAATAATTATATTAATATGAAACACCCCAACTAAAAGGCAATTCTCAAAATGGATTAAAAAGCAAGAAGTTCATTTTAAACATAAAAGAAAAAGAGGTGAAGATGTACCATGCAAGTATAATAAAAAGTTGGAGGGGCCAGCATTGTGGTGCAGCAGGTTAAGCCTTCAGAGCTGGTATTCCTACTCACTCCAGCTTCCTGCTAATATGCCTGCAAAGGTAGCGGAGGATGGCCTAAGTATGTGTGGGAGACCAGGATGGAGTTCCTGGCTCCTGGCATCACTCTGGTCCAGACCTCACTGTTGTGGCCATTTGGAGAGTGAACCAGCAGATGGAAGATATGTCTCTCCTGTCTGTTGCTCTTTCAAGTAAATCTTTTTTAAAAAATGTAGACAAGCTACATTAATATCAAAGTAGACTTCAGAATAAGGAATATTATCAGTGATAAACACATTTTATTTTGATGAGGCAATTAAACAAGAGCATATAATCTTAAATGTCTGTCTTTCAAATAAAATTTTAAAAGCTTTTTACTTCAAAGTTACTACTTATCTTGGTAGTAGATACTTACAGCTTACATGAAGGCTAACAAGAGGTTAGATCCACCCAGGTCAGAAAAGACCTTAGGCTAGAGAAGGCAGATCAGTAAACAAGAACAGCATGAGCTAGCAAAGTTGATGAAGTGATTCCAGGACTAAGGCTGTTACTCATGCTTTAAGAAGATTCTTTGCTAGATACAGGTTGTCTCTGGTGTCTATATTCTTATCATCCCCAGAAATAAAAAGCCTTTAGGTGGGCCATGCCCCAAATTCAGTAGTAATAAAATGCTAGGACTGTGTACTGATTAAACTCTGTAATTCTCAAAAGTCATCCCTTCTTTAGAACCACTTAAGGAATTGTTTTATATTCTTTTTTTAATATTCTAGGGTCCTACCCAAGAGAATCTGATTAAATACTTTTGAGGTGGGGGCCTCCTAAGGCTTCAAAATTCTGGCTCTCAGTTTGGAAGCTACTAATATAAATATTACCACTAATAACAACTGCTACACGTTTGAATACCTGCCAGGTACTTTACATGTATTGCTACATTTAATTTATTGCAAAAGGGAATTATGAGGAGCAGATGAAACAAGAAAGTAGTGGAGTTCATCTCCACTGAGAATAGAAATGGACAAGGAAAGTAATCTTGACATATCAGCAGTAAATTTTCAATTATCGATGAAAATATGAAAAGTGTAATTAACACTGATTAAAGTAGTAAAAAGACTGGCAATGTCAGGCTTAGTTACTTAAAAAAAGAAAGAAAAAAGAAAAAGACCAAAAAGAGTGTTAAGTCTTGAGACACTACAGAATAGTATCCAAAGAGGTAAAGCACTGTCTCTTAAATATGATCCAATCTCAGGTTAGCTTCAAGGATTCTGCACAACACCAGAACTAGTCTGAATTCAAGTTCAACATTCTCTGCCACTGCCAACTTTGGGTTAAATCAGACCCAAAAAGACACCCTCTAGGTCTAAGTAGAAATAGACTGCCTTCTTCCAAGTCCTAAATCCTTCATGGAGGCTTCATCTATTAACCTGTTGTGAACAAGACTTCCCAAATCGGGAATTCTGAGTATTCACCAGCCTTTTAAACATTACTCCAAACATGTGCTGTATAAATACCTTACTCATTTTATATTTTATTTCCTGCTTATATCTTGTGAGGTCTTTTGTGTGTATTATTAATGTCTTGGATTAATTATCTTAGAAAGCACAAAAGGTGTCTGTGTTAACAGTAGCTGGCAGTGGCATATCCAATCGCAATTCCTAAGTGTTACTTAATAACAATGATGTTTACAGGAGGTAAGTACTATTACAAAACCATATGAAATTAGGATCTAAAGGCCTTGAAAAGAGTATAACATTGTTTCAGATAAAATATGAGAAAATTTCATGAGAACAGGAAATAATAGCTTTTCATAATCTGATACTCAAGTATTAAGGAAATCTAGCTGACATCTGATAAAAACCATGTCAGTCTAAGCTAGAGGTCAAGTATCAGGTCATTGTCTAGCTCCAAAATCTGAAATGAAAGCTATCTCTGATTTGCAGTTATATACTCCTCAAGTTTATGTGCCCTGTGCCTGAACAGAATCATCTCTTCTCCCTCTCCTTCCTTCTTTAGACACCTCCATTCAGCAACACATCAAAAGAATTAAGCATTGTAAGCCTGACCCATGCAGAAATGGCCACTACAGCTTAAAATAGTATCTAGGTATCATAAACAAATGCACACACACATACACACAATTATTCTTACATTAAGGTATCTCTTCTCAGGTTGCCCTATTTCCTTTAATCATTATTTCCAATATCTCTTTTTCTTGATCTTCTTAATTATCTACTTGTATCTATAAATACAATAAAATCCATTTAACTAGCATAAATTACCATCCTTTAAGCAGCTTCTCTTTCTCAACTCTAGACACAATAAAACCTCTTTGACCCTGGAATAGTATCTCCAGAAATGCTACTATGCTTTCAAAAACTCAAACATGTAAATCATGTTTGTGATCGCAATGAAGGAGAATATTAAATGATTATATTATTATAAACTTCACTGTACCTAAGAGGAAGCCTTAGAGATCAGTATACACAAAAATAAAAAATACAAACGGAAAGTAAAGACTGGGCACAGCTTTTAAACTAATGAGATCCTGTCCATACTACTTGTACAATGGGGGTGGGGGGTGGGGAATGGGGGAAGTAGGGAATGGAGGTTTGACATTTTTGATCTTCAAAAACAGCCTTAAGAGCAAGGCTACCATAAGCCCCAATTTACAAACCTTGACCCAAATACTAAAAAATATTTTTCTGGACCATGCCAAATCATCAGAGACCTGTGTGTCATCAGAGACCTGTGTGCCTGTACTGCATGTTTTGGGGTCATCACAGAATTTTTCCAGAACACACTGAGATGTTGGCCATCAGCTAAAACCAGGGGATATTACAATATATATCTTTGTTTTATTCACTAAAGAGACATGGCTTGCTTGAGAATGCAAAGTTTAAGGTGTCAGTACCAGGAAAGATTTGTTTCCACCATAACCAGCTTTCTGATAGATATCACAGTTCCAGTAACTGTCCATATTACCATCTCTGTGTCCTGTCAGTTTCAGAGCCGATTCAGGACCCAAGTGCACTTGACATTTTTGGATAATAATTTTACCCAGAAACCAAATTTCCTCATGAATGTTTATACTATTATATACATACTTTTTCATAAATTCTTTTTAGAACATGGTGGAATAGAAATAAAACAATTACATAATTGTTAAAAAATTATGGCTACTTGGTTTAAGTGTTTCCTTGAAATAGAAGATAGTTCTATACCATGAACCAGTTACTTTCCAACAATAAACTACAAATCACTTCTAGAATATTTGCCAAGGCAAGGAAAGCTGTTCTAACTTTTGCCCCTATACATTTAAATCCAAGTTAAGACAGAACACTATCTTCCAAATTTTCCCAGCTCCAGATAGATTCAGGGAAAAACACTCATCACCTTAGATCCATCATTTTGAGAATGGGGTGAAAGCTATAAATCTAGAAAACCTGCACACATCACAAACTGTATTCAATTTCAGGGTGGGGGGTCCAGAAATATCCCTCCAATCCCATTAATGAGTGTAAGGTGAATAGCATTCTAGAAAATGCCAAGTCTAAATGCCACTCGCTGGAACACAAGATCAATATCCTTTATATTATTTTCACATAAAAGTTGTTTTCAAAGATGGGTCTGGGGATCAAGGATAGCTCCAAGTTCTATTTCTTGGTAATAATATATTCACACTGTGATAATCCTCAAAATACTTGGCTTTGTTCATTTTCACCCCCACAATCACCCTGTATGTAAAGTATTAAGCCTTGGCTTACCTAGTCCTTTTTACTGAGGCTTATTCTTCCACACAGCATGTCCCTCCACTGACTAAAATGAAAGCGCCATCACTGCAGGGACCCGTTTTGCTTAAAGATTTATCTCTGGCACATTAAAAGTACTCAAATACCGCCGGCGCGGTGGCTTAACAGGCTAATCCTCCACCTTCCAGCGCCGGCACACGGGGTTCTAGTCCCGGTTGGGGCGCCGGACTCTATCCCGGTTGCCCCTCTTCCAGGCCAGCTCTCTGCTATGGCCCGGGAAGGCAGTGGAGGATGGCCCAAGTGCTTGGGCCCTGCACCCACAAGGGAGACCAGGAGAAGCACCTGGCTCCTGGCTTCAGATCAGCGAGATGGGCCGTCCACATCGGCCATTGGAGGGTGAACCAACGGCAAAAAGGAAGACCTTTCTCTCTGTCTCTCTCTCTCTCACTATCCACTCTGCCTGTCAAAAAAAAAAAAAAGTACTCAAATACCTTTTAAATGGATCTCCTAAAGGATCCTCTACTCCTTGTAGTTAGCAAACTACCTGTCACCTATTTTTGTACATTAAGTTTTCCTGGATATCAGCCATTCTCATTCAATGAAATAGTTATGACTACTTTCACACTACAAAGGCAGTGCTGAGTAGCTGCAACATGAACCACAAGGCCCACAAAGTCTCAAAATACTACCTCCACCTTTAGAGAAGGACTGTTGACTGCCCATAGCGCTAGTTTGGCTCTTATTTTCCAAGCTAGATCGGAAGCATCCATTGTATCCAGAACACAGTGGATGCTCTAAAATGGCTGTCACTGTAAAATTTTACAGATTTGTTATTTACAACATATCTTACTTTTGCAATTAGGTTAGTACTTTCATTATCAATGTGTTTCTAGTCACATGCTAAGGCCACAAAGCTTACCCATGTTAAGAAAATTGAGAAGCAACTAGAATATATAGTAATATTAAATAATTAGGAACAAACTTCTTAATTCAAAATCACAATTGTGTCATCTTTAAAATGCAGATGTGACATAACAACTGGAAAGATGTTTCAGACAAATGATTCTGATGTACACCATGGTTATTTCCTCAGGCAAAAATTACTCTAAAAAGTATTTCACTTTGTATCAGGCACACATGATAGATACCCAACAGTCATACAATAGGTCATTCTCCCATAAATAATTATACTATTCATCAATTTTTACAAAATAACTGAAAAGGAACATCTAGACTTATACCCTCTTGCCAGCTGTAAGACATGCTCAGCCCCTTCCCTCCTGCCTCGGATTCCCATTCTTAATTTTTACAATGATCTATTATCAGTTGGAATCTGGGTGGGAGGGAAGAGAAGCCCCACTTTGTTCCTAAATCTGTATATATGAAACTTGTATAACTTAAATACAATAAAGAGAAAGAAAAAAAGGCATGCTCAGCATTTCTCAATCCATTTAAAAATTATATCCTTTCTATTGGTCTCTAAAACTTTTATTTGTATAGGTACCACTGTTTCCAAGAAAATGAAGATGAAACAGATAATTCTAGACATGATTTCAGCCCTCTGTCTACCCCACATGCCAAGGAAATCAAACAAGATTTCTTTTTTATATTTTTAGATGATATATCATTTGAAAACCATGCAGCCCATGGATTAAGACAAAAGTGAAAAGGAAGGATAAGAGGCTTATTGAATTATCACCAGTTATTCTGAATAAGCAACAATATACACAATGATATACAATCATATGAGAAAACTATTGTTTATTTAGAAAAAAAGTTACACAGGTAGAATTCAGTAGATAAAAAAATTCTCTTAAAAATGTCACTGTGAAACTTTTCCAGATGAAAGCGCAGCAATACAAAGCTCCTGTAGCTGTAGATTTAAAACACAGTAAACTTCTGATCCCCCGCCTCTGCCAAGATTTGTCTAACATAATTACAGGGGGAAAAATGGCAAGGGACAAGTGAGCAATGGTATCTTTTTCTTTTTCAAACAGATTTTAATGTTGCACATGTACTATTTTATAAAATGATTCCTAAGCATTACATAAGACTCTTGCTCCCACTTTTTAGTGACAAGTATTAAAAACAGGCCAAATAATAAATTAAAACTAAGTTTTAAAATGAGGTAAATTCAAAACAGTTCAATAATTTTTTATTTTCAAACAGTAAAAAGGAAATGGGTGGGGGATGGGAGGGAAAAACAACTAAACCCAGGCAATATTTAGTTAACCAAAAGTGAAATTCTGTACACATGTAACCTTATTTGCTTGTTGGAAACTGTATGCAGCACATTGTGCTAAAAATATCAAACAGTTTTACACTTTCAGCCATTACTGAAAATAAACATGTAGAAACCAAACAAGTTAAAATACAGTAATGTACAATTCAACAATTTTAAGTTTTCAGCATGGAGCAATAAAGCTGATAACTGAATAATTTAAGGAGATGAAAATGGGCCCTCTTCGATTCATAATCCCCGGCAATTTATTCAGGAAAATTAATTTCTGGTCACAGATGAACAATTTCATTCCAATATCACCTGAAAGAAACAAAGTGATTATATTGATAGATAAGGAATAAAGGAAGACTGGAAGGGAAGGAAGGAAGGAGAAAGGAGGAAACAAAGAAAAAGGAGGTGGGAAAGAGAAGGGAGGAAAAAAGGCAGCTAGGTTCTTTTAATATAAAAAGAGAAAGAAAAAAAGGAAAATTAGTAAGTTCCATCAGTAATAAAGACTTGAATCAAGTCCCCAGAAAGGGATGAAATATTTGAGTATTTCTTATTATTGCCCACTCTTAGAAACCACTAAAGTCAGGCACATTATGACTTTTTTTAAAAAAAACAAAAATTTTTTGTGTTTGAGAAGGAGGGCTGGGGAAGAGTGGGGAGAAAAAATGAAATAGCAGTAAGGAAACATTTTACAAGCATAAGCAATAGCTTATCAAAAAAGAAAACCATAACATGTAGCAAAGAATTCATTTTACATGATCAACAAAAAAGAAAAATGACATCACATTTTTCATAAGGACACAATTTTAATTACGACATATTAAGATGCAATGTCTGCTAAATTATAAAAATTGCTTTAAAAATATATTGACTCAATTATACTCATTTCCTTTCCTTTATGTATTGACATTTTTCAAATACTGTATATTGAAATAAATTCAAAACATGATCATTACAATATGTGGCAAATAACTTCATATCTGCCTAACATTGTTCTCAAAGTTAAACTAATGCTTAATGCATTACTTTATTGATGAAAATACTACATTCACATATTTCATAAAACCAGAACTAGAAGGGGCCTTAGAAAATAATCACACTTCCATGAAATGCTGACAAATAATTTACATATCATTTCTACAAAGCATTCTGTTCACACCATGTATAATCTTGACATTGTCAATGATAATCATAGATACACTAATGTTGAACTTACAGTTTTAATACTTAAAAAGTCATTGTTCCTATCCATCAAACAATGAATGGATAAACAAAATATGATACACATTCTTTCAATGGAATATTATTTAGCTATAAAAAGGAACAGAGCACTGACATGCTACAACATGGATGAACCTTGAAAACATGATGCTAAGTCAAAGAATCCACATACAAAAGGCTGCATATTGCATGATTCAATTTACATGAAATGTCCAAAACAGGCAAATCCATAGAGACAAAGTACATCAGTGAATTACAAGGGTCCGGAGAAGGAAAAGAATTCAGAGTATGGTTGACAGACCTGGGATTTCTTTTCAGGGTGACAGAAATGTTATGGAATTAGACAGTGGCGATGATTGCACAACATAGTGAATATACTAAAAACCACTGAATTGTACACTTTAAAATGAATTTCATCACAATTTTTTAAATTGCAAAAAAAAAGACTCAGTTCCAATAAGGAGCATGATCCTATCAGTATGGCCATAATTAGGCAATAAGAAATGGCTTCTCAGTCACGAAGATGTCACTTTAGGAGAATTAGTGGACAATCAAAATTTTGACAACATAATTAATGGAACATTAAATGATAAAATTGCTGTTAAAATATATAAAGAAGATCCTTCCCAGGAAGCGAAATTAAAATTTTTACAAGAAGCCAAAATCCTCAAGCAATATAATCATCCCCATATTGTCAAACTTATAGGAATTTGCACACAATGATAGCCTATCTACATCATCAAGGAAGTGGTTCCAGGAGGCGAATTCCTCTCCTTTCTGAGAAAGAAGGATGAACTAAAACTCATCATTTAGTGAAATTTTCATTAGATGCTGCTTCTGGATGGCGTATCTTGAGTAAAAATTGTATACACAGGGACCTTGCGGCAAGAAACTGCGTGGAGGTGGAAATAATGTTCTGAAAATCAGTGACTTTGGAATGTCTCGTCAAGAGGATGGTGGTGTATATTCATCTTCTGACTTAAAGCAGATTCCCATTAAATGGACAGCACCAGAAGCTCTTAAATATGGGAGATATCATTCTGAGAGTGACGCATGGAGCTTTGGCATCCTCCTCTGGGAGACCTTCAGCTTAGGGGTCTGTCCATACCCTGGAATGACAAATCAGCAAGCACAAGAGCAAGTGGAAAGAAGATACTGGATGTCAGTCTCTCAGTAGTGTCCGGCAAGTAATCATAAAATAGTGCTGAAGTGTTGTGATTACAGACTTGAAAACCTCCCCCAAGTTCAATGAACTTCAGAAAGAGGCAGCTGCCAACAAGAAGTTAGTCACATAGTGATGAAACAGTCCTAAACTCAGCTTTTGGGACTTTATCTTCAGCAAAGTAATATTTTTCTTTTCATTGAGGTTATACCACATTACCTGCCACATTCTTCTAAGTTGTTTTTTTTTTAAGTATCATCTTAACCATTATAAATAAGCAAGCATAGGTTCTGTACGTAAGTCGTCACACACATCTCTTTTTCACACCTAGGACAGATGTGACTTCAGGAGCAGTTCAGAATCTGCATAGTCTCCATTACAGATGCCTATACTGTTATTGGTAATACTATGTCTGCAGGGCACATTTCAACAAAAGATGGTCTCCACTCTGCTGAAACAAGGTTACATTTATAAACATCATTTTATATTGAAAACTATCTGGATCTCTAAGTTTTCTTTTCTTTTTTTCTTTTCTTTTCTTTTTTTTTTATGCCAGCAATTGGTCCTATATCGTAAAACTACTATTTCCCTACATTCTACCATGCCTTCCTCAAGGAATCAGAAAACTAAGTACAAAATGTCTTCAAAGAGAACCCTCTCAGAGTTGAGGCAGCTGACTTTAAGAAGGATTACGGAGCTGTTACAAGAGGCAAATTTGAAATGCACAGTGGTCTGGAGAAAAGAGCAGCTAGAGACCAGAAAGAGAAGAAAAGGCAGACAGAAAATCAGTCTTTTTATCAAGGCATGCATTTCTAAACATATACATGATTTATTAATTTTATGATCAAACTCACCAAAAAGGTGCTAAGAAAGGTTTCAGCAATTCACGGATTACTCATACAAGAGCCTTCTTGATGGCAATGAATTCTTTAACAAAAGTACAAAATACAAGCCCACCAAAACAAAACATATAACATTAAACTAAAATGTCTGGGATGTCCTCAAAGACAGCATCCCAGAATTGCTGCATTCCCTGCATCCAAAATTGTAAGGATTTCACAATCCTAATTTCCTTCCTCCCTCCCTCCCTCCGTCTGTCTGTCTGTCTGTCTGTCTGTCTCTCTCTCTCTCTCTCTCTCTCTCTCACACACACACACACACACACACGAGTAAAAAGGCATAAGGATGAAGTTAACTTTTCAAAACTTGAACACACATTTATAAGGCAGAAAAAAGTTAGAAGGAGAAAGACACAGGGACAGCCACTGTAATTCTACTTTACTCCTTCATTTATCTTTATATTACAACCAAATAATTCTTACAACAAACATAGTTCCTGAGATATTCCATGTGGATAAAATATAACAGAATTAAAACTGGGACTCTAATGAGCTGAATCTTAAGCATATTCAGGGATGCCTCTCAGGATACATACATATATTTGGGATAGTCACATTCATGGCCAAATGTGGCATGACAGCCTTTTGTAAGTGCTCAACCCTGTCAGGTTTAACCAAAAACAAAACAACACACACACAAAAAACCAGCACCCTAATGAATATTGGGCCTAAAAGAGTAAGGAAACAAAAAAATTCCTCCCATCCTCTTCAACTGTACAGCACTGATAAATATCATTGCCAAAGCCCATACCCAGTAATTTTAAAGAGTCTAAAAGACAATAATGAAGAGAAAAATGGATTGTGTCTATTATTTCAATTCTCTAATAAGAGTTTTACAAATATTAAATGTTTATCATATAAAGAACTAAATAAAAGCACAACAAATTTGCCTTCAAAAATATATTGCAAAACATATAACAAATTCTTTTTCATAGGTATGGTTTCCCATCTATCAAACAATGTAAATAAACTGAACCTTCTTTTGATGACAAAAAAAGTCACTGTTGCTGTTCATTAATTTTCACACTCATGCCAAAGAGAAAAACTTAATATTGCTATACAATGCTCTCTCTGTAAAGTTAACAAAATATCTAAGACATAGGACATAATAAAGAAAAATACTTAATTGGAAGATTGGAATGAAGGGATACAGTTACAGCCTTCAACAAAATCACAATCTGGGAGAGGGGTACACAAGGTACTCTACATAGGAACCTGTGACTAGAACTTGGAAGGCAAGCCCACATGCACACATATAAGCAAGGGGAGGCTACTGAGGAAGCAACTTAATCAAACACTCCATAGCCCTATACAAGTTACTACCATCCAGGAACCTACTTCAAAATGACAATACATTCCTAAAATAAAAAATCCTTCAGAGCTTAGGAGTCTAGTTTTCAAGTATGGACTGAAGGAAAAAACAAAAAGCTTAGAGCAGGATTACACAATCAATAGTCTACAAGGGCTAAAAATGTAGCAGAAATAAATGATTGTCGCTGAGTGAGAACAGACTGAACTTTTTTTTAAGGTCTTGGCTTGGGGCCAGAGTTGCACCATAACAGTAAAGCCACCACCTGGGACATGGGCATCCCATATGGGGGCAAGTTTGAGACAAGGCAGCTCCACTTCTGATGCTGCTCCCTGCTAATGTGCCTGGGAAAGCAGTGGCGGATAGCCCAGGTGCTAGGGCCCTTGCACCCATTTGGGAGATCTGGAAGAAGCTCCAGACTCCTGGCTTTGGGGAGGGAGTGAACCAGTGGATGGAAGATCTTTCTTTCTTTCCCCTCCTCCCTCCTTCCCTCTCTCCCTTTCTTTCTCTCTCTCTCTTCTTCTCTCTGTGTAATTCTTTCAAATAAAACAAATAATTTTTAAAAAAAAAGTTTTTGGCTCAGCCTTAGGCAGATCCAGCTGATTGTTACCAGGCAGAAATCAGGACACAATGTTGCCAAATATTCTAATTGTTCAAAGAGAAATTGAAATTTGGATTTTGTCATTTCTTCTAATTTTAAAAAGCAATCAATTAAAAAAAAAAACATGAAGCACTGTGTGAGGCCAAGAAGATACACTCCAGCAAGCCACATTCTACCAAAGGGCTGAGAATTTGCAGCCTTGGGATAGAACTCAGGTAAGAGTTAGGGTTCAGGTATGAAATGGAGATGAGAAATGAATCTGCAATATATATTCAGCTTGCTGAAATGGAAGATTATAATAGGAATGTACTAGATTTAAAATACAGATGATAGTGTGGGCATTTAGCCTAGCAGGTAAAGATACTGGTTAGGGGACTGACGCTGTGGCGTAGCGGGTAAAGTCGCCACCTGCAATGGCAGCATCCCATATGGGTGCCGGTTCAAGTCCCGGCTGCTCCAATTCCAATCCAGCTCTCTGCTACGGCCTGGGAAAGCAGAAGATGGCCCAAGTCCTTAGGCCTCTGCACCCATGTGGGAGACCCGGAAGAAGCTCCTGGCTTCAGATAGGCGCAGCTCTGGCTGTTGCGGCCAATTAGGGAGTGAACCAGCGGATGGAAGACCCCTCTCTCTCCCTCTGCCTCTCCTTCTCTCTCTGTGGAAGTCTGACTTTCAAATAAATAAATAAATCTTCAAAAAAATTTTAAAAAAAAGTTTTAGGAAACTGGCATCCCATATTGGAGGGCGTAGACTAAGTTCCCAACTCTGGCTTCTAACTCCAGCTTCCTGGGAGGCAGGAGGTAATGGCTCAAGTAGGTGGATCCTTATCACCCACAAAGAACTGGATTCAGTTCACCCTGGCCCAGTTCCAGCCATTGTGGACATTTGGAGAGGAAATCAGCGGAGGGGAGCCCAGTCCATCTGTCTTTCTCTCTCTCTTGACTATATTAAATACAAAATGAGGTAACATTATGAAAGTTGGGTTCTAAGGACTTAAATAGTATTCACTTACACAAGTTTTAAAAATACAGATGGACAGGATATAGCTAACTGTTGACATTCGTTAACATCAAAATCCTAGGTCCAAAATAATAAAGAAAGGGCAACTGAGCACCTCAAGGTCTGGGAGCCAAGTGTCAGCTTAGCACAGCAGCTCAATCACAGAAAGGACTTTCAAAAGTGTGACAAGCTCAACATTCCTGTGTTGAGGAACACACATATCAAATTAAAATCGATAAGCCAAAGGTTAGTTCTTTGGGGACAATTTTAATAGGCAGGAATTTTTAAAGAAGATTAAAGTAGAGAAAAGATTGGAAGCAAAACAGCTAGTAATGTTCAAGAGACTAAATCAAAAAGAGCTAAGATAAATTTGGACAAAGATGTTATGGGTAGCAGAAGATATAGAAAAAGACAGGATCTTGCAACTAAAAACAAAAAACAGGCAGGTCAGGCATTTGGCCTAGCAGTTAAGATGCCTCTGTCCCATACAGAAATGCTTGATTCAAGTCCTGGTTCCAGCTCCTGACTCTAGTTTCCTGCTAATGCACACCATGAGAAACAGCGGGTGATGGATCCTACTACCTGCTACCCACATGAGAAACCTGGATTGAATTCCTGGCTCCTGGCTTTGGTCTGGGCTAAGCCTAGTTGTTGTGGACATTTGGGAAATAAGCCAGAGAACAGGTGTGTGTGTGTGTGTGTGTGTGAAATAAAAAAAATACACAAGGGAAGAAGACAGAAGACTTTGGAAGGAATTTAACTGAGTCACATTTATATAGTATATTTTCTTAATAGAAAATAAAAGGGGAGCGTGGAGATTTTGAGATAGCCTAGGCCGGTGCCGCGGCTCAATAGGCTAATCCTCCGCCTGCGGCACCAGCACCCTGGGTTCTAGTCCCGGTCAGGGCACCGGATTCTGTCCCAGTCACTCCTCTTCCTGTCCAGCTCTCTGCTATGGCCCGGGAGTGCAGTGGAGGATGGCCCAAGTACTTGGGTCCTGCACCTGCATGGGAGACCAGGAGAAGCACCTGGCTCCTGGCTTCGGATCAGCGCGGTGCGCTGGCCGCAGCCCACTGGCCACAGCGGCCACTGGGGGGTGAACCAACGGAAAAAGGAAGACCTCTCTCTCTCTCTCTCACTGTCCACTTTGCCTGTCCAAAAAAAAAAAAAAGAGATAGCCTATATAGCTAGATGGAACCAGTTAGAAATAGTAAGACCTCTAAAAAACAAAAAGGAACACATACAAAAAGACTTGACCAAATCTAGAATGAACCCAAACAGAAAGAGGCAGTCAGAAAAATCAGACCCTCACATAATTAAGAATTTACTCAAGAATAAACTATAATACACACTTTTCAACAAGAAGTTAAACAGGATAACCATCAAGCTAAATGTTATCTTTTAAAGGATATCTGAATCTAGAAGCTCTGCTATAAAACTATCAGCCAAACACCTCGCCCTAGCCAGTCTTTTCATGATTTTGTTCCTGATAGATTGCAGACAGGTAAAAGTACAAATGCATGATCAAGGGAAGAATTCAAAGAAATTTGTAACAAAGCCTCATATACAAAATAATACTTAGGTACTAAGTAAAAAGACATGTATAAATCCACAGTAAAAAATTGTCAGAGACAGTAATCGGCTCTTTTCCTAATGAAGATGAGAGGCAGGTTTCTTGTTTCTTTAATAGAGAGACCTCATGGTGAAAGCAAAATCCCAAATTAAAAGAAAGGCTAAGGTAAAGAATGAGAGAAGAAAGATTAAGTCTACCAGAAACTATAGCTAGTTGTCAGAATGAGGGTAATGAAGACTAGAATTGAAGAGGCAGTAATATTTCTTTTACAATCTTCAAATTTAAAAAGATTTAAACTCCAAATGCTGGTTCCTAGCTCTTGTTTAACCTACTTTACTTAGATAACCACCCCAAAATAACAGAACAGAAACAGCATGCCACTCAGAAGCAACCTCAAATCCCTGCTTTATAGCCAAAATAAACCTGAAAAAAATCCACACCCTAAAGCCCGTACCCTCAACTAGAACTAGCTCTCAAGACACTTATCTCACTTGAGTACCTGTAAATAGCCTGGTTTATCTATCTGGCTTCATAAAAGATTAGAAGTAGCTAATAACATTAGGGAGAAATAATAGATAGTAAGGATACTTAATATTATTAAGAAATGGAAGCTAACATGAAAACAAGAAAATGGACAATAAAAAAGCGAGTCAACAACTTCAGATACATCTCTCTGGAACCATCAAATAAACCACTAAATGTAGGGGCAAATCATCTTACACGTTTCAATAATCCTAAGGCATCAGCAAACAGTAACTATTCTGATAATGATGGACACAGAATTTATTTAAGATGGTTAAATCACTTTCTAAGTCTCACATAACACATAAGCGAATTTCCTTGAAAACAAAGTTGCACATCTTTAAATTCTAGAACTAAAAGCAGAGACCTTATTTTCTAGCTTTGTAAAACATGGGAAGTGGTAGAAAAAGGCAAAAAAAAAAACCTTTAAAAATCTTTGGATTACATGTCTGCATGAGAAGGCATAAAGAACAGAAAACACTCAAGGAATGAAACCTAAGTTTGAGTATTGGCTCTATTGGACAATATCTCTGTAATCTTCATCAACTTAACCCTAAGAGCCTCAGTTTCTTTACCTGTGAAATGCAAATACTAATACTACTTATAGGACCACAAATACTTCAAAAAGTTAATTAACTACCCAGAGCAGATGGGAATGAGTGGTGAAGAGAAAACCAGATATTCTTAAATACATCTTGGTGTTTAAAAAAAAATGCGTGGCAACTCAGTAAGCTTAAGTCAAAAACAGCTTTAAAAATAACTATGAGTCTTGTTTCACATCTATATCCAAAGACTTTATCCTTATAGTTAGGTGAAAAACAATTAAGTAGCTATATCTTGCAAAATGGATCTAGTTTCTTAAACAGCATATTAGTTCTTTAACATTACATTACATACATTTCTATCTTTAAATAAAAAGGAGATAAGAGACTACTCACCTTGATTTAAAGTCTTCATTATCTGTGTTTATCTGAGGACTTATGAGTAGATGAAAAATTAAGGGAAAACAACTTTGGAGGAAACAAAGAATAGTGTCTCAACCTTCAGGCAATTCCTCAGGTTGCAGGCCTAAGCATCTGGATCAGCCTGATAGCTGCAAACTTTCCAGCCCTGCTCCTAAGTTGGCCCTTCTGTTTCCCATGCTCAGTCACCATGGGAGTTAAAGAACAAAAATCCAAAACATCAGGTTTCCCACTTCCACATTTCATATATTTGAGAGGGTTACCTTGAAAGACCACTGGGGGGGGGGGGGGGAAACTATGAAGCCTTTAGCATTTAGACCACAGACTTCAGGGTATAATTCTAAATACATGCAGTATCAAAATTTTTTCATTACCATCACCACCACCACTACTACTGAAAACATCAATAAATGAAAAGGATATTGTTTCTTTTCTTCCTTTCCTCCTGAACTGTCCCGTTTCTCTTTCTTTTCTATCTTTTCTTTATCATGCCTGGACTCCTATAAGGAATGGTGCAATTAGATGGGGAAGAGAAAGCCAAATGTAAGAAAATCAGTTCAAAATCCCTTTTCATCACCTACAAGCCAGAATTTTTCTTCAAAGATTTACTTAATATGGTACCAAAAGCACAATCAACAAGAGAAAGAAAAAAAAAACTAGAAACATACACTGGACTCCACAAAAGAAAAAGGAACTTTCTTGCATCAAAGTATGGCTAGAGAAAAAAATAAACTTCAAAAAAAGGCAGGCTAAAACTCTGTGAACAGAAAGTGATGGAATACAATTTTTAGACATCACTAGCTACCTCTCAATAATCTGAGACTGAACTGGCTCTAATTCCCCAGTTAACCTTCCGGCCTCCCTCCCCCAATGTCTCCTTTCTTCCCACACCCAGGTAATTAACAAAAGATGACTCAACTTAGAAAAAACTCTAGGGCAACCTTGCAGTTCAGTGTGTTAAGCTGCTCCATGCAATGCCAGCATGCCATATGAGCACCGAATGCCCACTGGAGTCTTGGCTGCTCCACTTCTGATCCAGCTCCCTGCTAATGCACCTAGGAAGGCAGCAGAGGCTGTGCCAAGTGCTTGGGCCCCTGGCACCCACATGGAAGACCCAGAAGGAGTTCCATGCTCCTAGTTTCAGCCTGGTTCAGCTCTGGCCCTTGCAGCCATTTGGGGCATGAACCAGCAAATAGATTTCTCCCTCTCCCTCCAACAACACTGGTGTCTTTCAAATAAATATTTACCAAAAAAGAAAAGAAAAAACTCAATATTTGGTAAATTCTCAAAGGGATGATTTTAAAAAAATAAAGAACATTGTTTTGTTTTCCTAATTTACCTTTTTGCCACCGGAAGAGATTTTATCCATCTTCTCGGACTTAAATGAATCACCACCTTTTTCTTTGCCTGAAGATTTTGACTTATTTTTTTCCTTGTCTTTCTCATTTGGGTAAGGAGAGTCACATGGACTTTCACTTTTGCGTTTTGATACCCCCACTACAATTACAAAAGAGAATCATGAAAGCCCTTTCCAATTCACATTGACAACTGCTTCAAAGGCATTAATAAGTCTACCTACTTGTTCCATTTTCCTCTTTACGCCTCTTGGCTATGTCCGGTGGCACTTCACGGTCACTGTTTGAGTGATCCTAGAACCGAGAATTGTGAACTACATTGATCAAGGGTTTACATTTTTAAAGTATCGCTTTCATACAAGAAGAGTGAAGCTAACTAGCATTGGAGAACATTTGCAGTAGTAGTTTCCCATACTTGGTAAAAATGGCATGAAAGACAAGCACAGCTGGTAGAGATTACTAGGCTGAAGATCCTTATTATTGTGAAGACGCAAACACACTTCAGGGTGAAAATACCAGTTAGAACATGAAATAATAAGCTGCTATGGAACAAACTAGTATTTTCAAAGAAGCAACAAACATGATAATGAGCTTTCCAAACTAGTTGTAAAAAAATTACAAACCCTTTTCCGCTCTTTCCTGTCCTTCTCATCTTTTTTCTCTCTTTCTCTGGATCTTTCCCTCGACTTGTCCAAATCTTTCTTGTCCATTTCTCTCTCCTTACTCTTGGATAGTGGTGGAGGAGTATGATTAATGTAGAGCTGTTAAATTAAGGTAATATTACTAAAGATTATTAATTTTCCAGTACTGGCATCATTTGTTTGTTTATTAAGTGAAAGACAATTGGTAGTTAGACCCCAAGTCAAAACTGGTCAGCTGTTTAGATTCCAAAAGGTTAAAAAAAAAAAAAAGGCGGGAGGGGGACATGGGACAAATTATACAGAGGTTTTAATTCTTGGCCTTATAAAAATTGTCACTTAAACTCAATAAGTTTGTTACTACCTCAATTGATATTCATTAGTAATTTAACAGCGAGAATTTACTGTTCTAAAGACCTGTAACCATTATTTGGAGAATCCATATGTGAAAAAATAGGGACTTGATTTTTCTCTACTATAAAACCATAAAAAGGAAGCCTCTACACAATCATGGAAATTTTAAACAGTCTTTCCAGCCACTGAAAGGCAGTCAACAACAGTGAGTAAAGGTGCAAAAATAAAATCTAGCCATAACTTTACTAGTTAAGCCTTTTCTGCCTCAGTGTAAACCATGCAGAGATTATCCTAAGTTAGCTTTACAAATATAAGGGCTACATATTCTTCTGAGCACACTCCAATTTCTATCAAATAGCCACAACTGATGGTAAATTCTGTTATTGGTTCCAAATAACTCAGAAAAACATTTTGACAGCTGAAAATTATGAAACTCAAAGACTGAAAAATGATGAACCAATATTCTCTGCCAAAAGGCATATAGGAAATAAAACATCCAAACATCAAGGATATTCTAACTGTAAATAATCTGAGAGATAACCCTACTTATACAAGGTGTAAATTCGGAAATTCAATATAAAAGAAAATATTTAGGAAGTAGGAAATATTCAGATATCTAACATAGCATTTATATCCATACTTATGTTTAATAACAGACATTAAGAATATCAGGAAGCAGAATGGTAAATATAATTCATTATGTAACTACACAATTCTAGATGTACCTCAAGAATAAAATAGTGAATCTAAAGTCAAATATTTTTACATGAAGAAACCCTTTGGTATTCAAAGGAATACATGAAAAAGAAGACTGTCAGTTTGAGAACTAAGCACTTTAACACCACCAAACATTTTCAATTCAGTTGGCTTAGAAATACTGGCAGAGCAAGGCAGAAGTAGATTCTTTAAAATTTCAATGTTTAAAAAGCTGATGATTAACTGAAATAGACAAAGTGTTTATTAATAACAAAGAGCAAGAGAATGATAAACAGTCTTGCTGGATACAATGCCTTAAATGACAAGTCAAGATTTTTCTAACTGTGAGGTTTATTTCTAACTGTGAGTTAACATTACTTATGCAACTCTTAAGACAAAAGAAATAATACTGCAATACTCAAAGTTTCTCTAAGAAAAGTATTGGGGGCAGAGGGAGGCTTGTGATCACAAAAACCACACAACCCTCCATAAGAATGAAGTTTTAACTGTGCCTACTTGAATCCTGTATTACAAGGAATTGAGAAACTTTTCTAGCACTTCCTTCTGGTATTAATGTTCAAATATTTCATTCTTGACATAAAAAGTCAAATAGTTCAATTAACACATAATCAGACATTCTTAGTACAGAAATGTACCAAATTCAATTCCTTTTCTCTGCCATTTGGAGAATAGTTCTGATCATAATACTTCTTTCCACAAAGCCATAAAGTTTCTCAATTCCTACTGAATAAATGCATACTCCTCAGGCTTAGGCATCCCAAGCTCTCCACATTTTTATAAGTGCACGCTACTATACAGCAAACCAATGCATTCTATTTACTATCATTGCTTCCTGACCTCTGTCCTTTCCAGCAGTTCTCTTTATTAGAATGGCCACAAACTTTCATCTCCATCTCTTAAAATCCTACTTAGCCTTCAAACATAGCCCTCAAAATTCTGCAACTCAATTTCTGGAGAAATATTGTAGTATTTATATTTTCCCTTTTTTGTGACAAGTATTCCCTGATGATTTCAGATCACTTATTTTTTTTTCTATCCACAACACAGTTTCCAATATGGCAAGAGAGCTAAGATGCCATTTCTAGTTTTATATACTTCTTAGTACCTTGTAAACACAGTGAGTGCTCAATATACAGTTGCCAAATAAAAGTAATCATTTCAGAGTAGGCATCTGGCACAGTGGTTAAGACACTGTTTGGGAGTGCCCACATCCCATATTGGAGTGCCTGGGTTTGAGTCTTGGCTCTGCTTCCAATTCCAGCTTCCTGCAAATGCAGATCCTGGAAGGCAGTGGGTGATGATTCAAGTACTCAGGTACCCGCCTTATAGCTCTGTTGTATTTTATTCTTGATTTGTTTTCACTCCTGACACTGGGATCAAGATCTAAAAAAGAACTTGACCAATCTTCAAAAAAAATCTGTTCAGGAAAACACTGCTGCACTGAAGAGTCAACAAAGATGGCCTCACTTTTAGTCCTTAGTTTGGCTATAAATCCTCATTTTAAAATGGTGAATAAAATTAAAAGCTAAATTCTGTCTTGAGCTAGTTACAGCTGTTCTCCTAAGTTACAGAGAGTTTTGGTTAGACTAACATGTCTACGAGAACTTTTTTCAACAAATGTACCTACTAGGATTGGTAGTTCAAAACACAACTGACCAAAACTGGAAATATACCAGCTGGAAATTAGGACTGGTGGCTGAACTGACAGAAAAGATTTGGATACTAAGATAAATTTTTCTCCCCTTTAACTAATCTCACTTGACAAGCAAAATCCATGTATTACTTTTAACATGGATTAGAAAGTGAAAACAGCAAGTAAGAAAACAGAATCTCTGAGGCAAAGCATAACTAAACAGTCAAACGGAAGCAGGGAAACAGGTTTATATGTACAAGTGACAAGATAACATGAAAAATAGACACATATCTTCCAAACCCTCTGAGTAAAAAGCTACCCCCAGAACAGTGAGGTCATGATCAATTTGAGATCAAAGTCCAGCAGAAAAAAAGTTTTCTAAGACATTCATGTGCTATTAAACTTTCTAGACACATAAAAATGCCAACATCAGCTACTATGCAAACCAGTACATCGTGTTCTTTACCAAAGTCCAAAGGATTTTAAGAGTTCATGTCAAATATTTACTGAATATCTAACCTTATTTCCACATAAGGATCTAAAAAGGAGTATGAGCTACATAATTTTCAGAAGTGTATTCATATGTCATTTTGAAAATTTTCTCCTTGTATGTGGAATAAACCTATGAAAATTTACATGCCCACAAAATTCACTTTTTAAATGGTGGGTAAAATGACTTGAATCACTGTACCTAGAAGACAAGACAAACACACTAAAGGAGCTTCAAACCCCTTCAACCATTGTTGAAATGGCGTTGAAGTGGCTAAGAATGGAGGAACCCTAATTTTGGTTCACACTGTGGTACTAAGAAGTTGTATATGGGGCCAACGCCGTGGCTCACTTGGTTAATCCTCCGCCTGCAGCGCTGGCACCCCATATGGGTACCAGGTTCTAGTCCCGGTTGCTCCTCTTCCAGTCCAGCTCTCTGCTGTGGCCCAGGAGGGCAGTGGAGGATGGCCCAAGTGCTTGGGTCCCTGCACCCGCACGGAAGACCAGGAGGTAGCACCTGGCTCCTGGCTTCAGATCGGCGCAGCGCCGGTCGTGGCGACCATTTGGGGAGTGAACCAACAGAAGGAAGACCTTTCTCTCTGTCTCTCTCTCACTGTCTACAACTCTACCTCTCAAATAAATAAATAAAAAGAAGTTGTATGCCACTTGGAAAAGCAAGAACGTTTCAGTCTCTCATCTGTCAAAAAAGACACTATCACTATCCTATTTATCTCATAGCATTTTTATGAACAAGAAATGAGATATGTCATACAATAATGCATTTTCAAAAGGTTTTTGACAAATTTGAGCAATAATCATCATTGATTAGAAAATCCAGTTACTTTAACAGCAGATTTCAAATTGCTTCAAAGGATGTTTAGTAAATAAATACTCACAAATTACCACTATTAACCCCTGAATTTAAGATAGCCTACACAAGTTACTGATGGTTACTACGGACAATACAATCCCAAACTGGTTATGAAGATCGACTATAGTGCAATATATATTTAATTTAGCTAATAAGAAAGTTTTACTTTAAAGAAAGTACTTATAAGTACAGCTGATACTCTTCTGAATAATACAGCATGTTCACAAACAATGCTACAGTTTTAACACACAAGCATGTTGGCTAATCTAAACTGTTGGAATCAGTGCTCACTTGCCCAGTATCCACAGACATTTCATTTATAACACTATGGATCTAAAATCAGTTAATAACATCAATTGGTTCTGTTTTAAAGTTCCATATGGCCCATAATTAGCAGATTTAAGGGAAGGCAAAAGTAGAAAATCAAAGCAAAGGAAGATTCAAATTTTATAATGAAGACAACATAAACAATGGACAATTCAACTAATAATGCTGAAATGAACTTTGTAGTAAGATATACAAACTGTACACTATGTTCAATAGCAGAATTTTCAAGAAAGTAGACTAACAGGTAAGATTGAATACTGACATGTAAACACAACCAACAACTTAAGAATTCCCCTGTAGGGGGATGATTATTTTACATTTATTATATCTCCTAATATGCTGAAACTTTCAAATAGGTACCTCAGCAGAGGAGATTTAAAGGCAATATAAAGAACTTTATGAATGAAGAAGGGATAATGTTTTAGAATAGTTATGTAAATGCATCAGATTTATTTTTTGGATCTTTTGGCTTGTCCAAAAAGCAGTCAGAATACAGCCTGGCAGATTTATTTTGAGAAATTAAATAAACCTAATCCCCAAAACAAACCAATAACTCCTCCGCAAACATTAAACTTATTTCCAGATTTTGAAGCATAAAAGGAAAATGTATAACACAGCAAACAAGGAGAGATTATAGAAAGATAGCCACATTACACATATTTTATAACAATCTCATTAAAAGAGACCATTGTAATCTGTTGCTTCAGATTGTGTTAGGTTGTTTTGTTTTTTTTCTTTTTTAAGGTTATTCTAAGGAAGCAGGATACTTCCTACTGATCCTAGGTTAATAATGAACTTACTAATGTGAGAGTATCCATTAAATAAAAGTACATTTTGGTTTACTTAGGCATGATGATTTTAAAAGACTCAAACCTTTGTTGAAGACTCCTTGAGTTCGATGAGACTGTCCTGTAGAAAATGAATGGAGATGACAGGTGAGCTGGCATAGTTCTCAGAACCCAGAGGAACTTTTGGAAGTATGGCTGTAACCTGGAAATAAACCAGCTACTTCTTGTGAGGATAAATTTCGTGATATCATTAGCAATATGAGTATCAACAGTAAAACAAAAACAAAATCATGTAATGGAGTTGTAATGTTTAAAAAAAACTAAATTATATGTACTCAGTGTGAGAAATAAAAATTTATTCTGCTCAGAATTCAAAAATAAATGTCAATGCCACATTTTTCTTATCTTAGTACCTAATAGGTAATTAAAAACAAAACATTTTTCTCCACAAAAAGCTTAAAAATAGTGGAGGTCACTGTGGAAGAACAACACTAATTTGTATTTTTATAGTTTTTCTTAATTGGGAGGCTTCAAATTTTACTTAACTTGTAATTCTAACATAAATACATACAGTTTCAATCTCAACTAGAAAACTCAGTGGCATTATTAAAAAGAAAACAAAGTATAGTCTATAAAAGAATAATCACTTTTTTTGCAAAGTGCCTATAACGATGAATCATGTTACCTCCCACCAAAAAAAAAAAAAGAAAAGAAAAAGAAAGACAAAGTAAGAGTAAAAACAAAAACCAAAAGAGAAAGAAAAAAAGGTATTTTAAAAAAAGAAAAAAAAATCAATTACAATATTCCACCACAGTGTTCTTGATGAAGAATAAATAACTTACAGTTTTAAAAGTTCAACGTACTGCAAATTCAAAGATTCCATGAAATTAGATGACTTTAGAATTAAAATTAAATATGGAGCAAGGAATGGCTACCCTGAGTCTTCAAGAAGGCTACACCCACGATTTTGTGCTGCAGTTGAATGCCTGGGGTTTCTCTTTGCTGGGTGGTAGGATTGGATGCCACATCTGCTTTTATCGTAACGCAAGGTTCAACTTGTTGGGAACCCAATGGGTATAAACAAACCTCCAAGGGAAGATACAACAGAAGCTGCATGCTCACTGAATATACACAACTACAGGAGAACTGATCACCAAGGAGACTTTAAAATGGAACTCCTTTCAAGATTCCTTCTTAGAAGGCACATCGGTATGATGCTCATCAAGAAGCTTGATGAATTCAGAGGTATCTTGTTTATCCTGTATCATCCAGGGTGTCTTCAGTACTAAATATTCTTCAATATTTATGCTGAAAAATAGGCTTCATTCTGCTGAAAAGATTCATTTGCTTGTAGCTACCATTGCACTCCAAAAAAGACTGCTTAAAGCAGCGAGGCACTTCGCGGTAAAATTTCTCTTGCACTTTGAAACACTACAAAATTAGTGCTAGGTCCTTGAAGTTTAACATTTTTATAACAAAAATTATCAATGGGAAAAAATCAGTCCACCGATATAGAAAAATTCATTTTCTAATGCAATATAAAACCTCCAGTGGCTCCAGTGAATACTTGGCACAAGACTTGAAGGAAGTCAGGACACTGGTATTCCAAACAGGTGAGCCTAATACGGACGCTGCCTTCCTCAGGCTATACTAACCTTTACTGCGGAGGAATGTGATGGAGAAGGGTGAGTATCAATTTTGCGGCGTTTTTGTTCTGTTAGGACAAAAAGAAACAGAATAAAGTCTATCTCCAGTTTTTCCAAACACTTATTTAAAAATTATGAACTTTCAAGATCATCAAGTGTTAGTTATCCTAGCAAAATCCCTAGATTGCTTACCAAAACAAGGAGACAACAACCAAGTATATGCTAAAATAACAAAAAGTAAACAAATATAAAGAAAAGTACACTTGCCCCTTTCAGGCTCTGCAAGATCTGATCTGGGAACAGGTGACTTCAACGACCCAGAAACTGGCGTTTTTTCTCCTCCTTTAACATTTTCCTTTGATTTCACTTCCTTTGCTATATCTCTTTCTCTGGATGGCTCCTTCTCTCTTTCTCTCTCTTGAGATGATTTTGCTTCTACGATGGGGACAGCGGTCTTAAACTTCTCATCTTTAGCTTTTTCTTCCTTCTTGAATTTTTCTTTCTCTTTGTCAGACTTAGGTGTTCTTTCCTTGGTCTCTCTCGCTTTTTCTTCTTTATTTGGCCGTTCTTCCTTTGGTTTTTCTTTACCATCTTTACCAAGTACCCTGGCCTCTGGAGTAGTAGCTGGAGTCTTTTCTTTTTTCTCTTTTTCTTTCTCTTTCCCTTTCTCTTTGTCATTTTCTTTGATAGCTTTGCTGCTTAAGGATAAAAACACAGGATTTTAAAATACAAAAAATCATAAAATACATACCTTGTTTAAAATCATAAAGTTTGTCATCAGCTTCAAAAACTCTGGAATTAAGAAAAGCCCTTTGAAAACTAAAGGACAACTTTAAGACAAGTAAAAAGGAAGTACTTCTTTATCCATAAAATAATAATAGGGGCTGGCGCTGTAATAGTGGGCTGCCTCCATCTGCGCTGCTGGCCTCCCATATGGATGCAGGCTCATATTCTGGCTGCTCCTCTTCCGATCCAGCTCTCTGCTATAGCCTGAGAAAGCAGCAGAAGATGGCCCAAGTGCTTGGGCCCCTGCAACCTTGTGGGAGACCCAAAGGAAGCTCCTGGCTCGTGGCTTTGGATCAGCCCAGCTCTGGCCATCGCAGCCACTTGGGGAGTGAACCAGCAGATGGAAGGCCTTTCTCTCTGTCTTTCCCTCTGTCTGCAACTCTCTCTCTCAAATAAATAACTAAAATATTTTTAAAATCAATAATAAACAAATTCATTAATAGATGAAAAAGGATGACTAAAATAATGTCAGGTTCTTTTTTGAGGATAACAAGACAACAATCAAAACTATATCCCAGGCCAGCGCCGCGGCTCACTAGGCTAATCCTCCGCCTTGCGGCGCCGGCACACCAGGTTCTAGTCCCGGTCGGGGTGCCGGTTCTGTCCCGGCTGCCCTTCTTCCAGGCCAGCTCTCTGCTGTGGCCAGGGAGTGCAGTGGAGGATGGCTCAAGTACTTGGGCCCTGCACCCCATGGGAGACCAGGAGAAGCACCTGGCTCCTGCCATCGGATCAGCACGGTGCGCCAGCCACAGCACGCCAGCCGCGGTGGCCATTGGAGGGTGAACCAATGGCAAAGACCTTTCTCTCTGTCTCTCTCACTGTCCACTCTGTCAAAAAATTAAAAAAAAAAAAAACACAACTATATCCCACAAACCAAAATGGAGTACTACTATCAATAAGTGGATTACTTAGCTGGATGGATTACTGAATTACTGTAGGCTTTTCTGACATATACTAGCCTTATTCAGACCATCCACAGAAATCACTCTGTATTAAAATAATTTTTAACTTCACTATTAATACTCCCCTGCATATCCCAGCAAGGCAAACAAACTTATTACATAAAACAGAATTAGGATATTAAGTACATCATCAAAACAGTGGTTCCTGCAAAATTTCAAAGTCCAACAGAATTTTGACATAGGGCCCAGTGTCCCTACCTGTTAGAGCTACTATTTCCATTGCTTGAATTCCCTTTTGGAGTGGCACTAGAAGCTTTATTAACAGCTTTCACACCACACTGAGATCTCTCCCTTGATTTATCTGAAATAAAAGTAAGGTTTTATTTAACAAGACTTGAAAATTAAATAAACATTTTCACAGCAATATTATTAGAGAATAATTAGAAACAAACAAGAGGCTGATTACTTCTTAACAGTTATTATTAAAACTCCTAGCTAGGGAATTTAAAAAAAAAAAGAGTAATACCAAACAAGCACTGTATTTGTCATGTGATACAAAACATTTCACTGTGTTGAAACAAAATGCATTACTTTTAAGTTTCTGCAAATAAGCATACCAGTCTCCTCAGTACTGCTTTCATCCGATTTAGATGCACTTCCTATCGATGATGAAGAAGGCCCACCACCAGGCCCATTTTGTACACTGGCGACAGCATTCCTCGGAGGTGGGTCTTTGTGATGAAACTCATTTTCAGGTATCATGTATGACTTTCTACTTTTCAACTGCCCAGAGTAGCTGAAAGTCGCACAAAGTGTTTAAATATACAAACACAAATCAAAAAGCACTAACATGGGGTTCAAAAGAACAAAATCAGTACTTTATTCACTCTACTACTTGGTTCCAGAGAATAAATAAATATTTTCAGTAACTTCTTGAAGATCTTTAAAGCAAACCCTGGAAAACTTCCTTACAAATAAAAAAAAAATTCAATGTAAGCTGATCCTAAACTAAGACAACTCTACTTCTTTTTGTTCTTTAAGATCTGATAATTCTATAATGACAAAATTATATTTCTTGCCAATCAAGATAGATTATATATGACTTTTGAAACTATCATCCAGTATAGACCGGAGGTTGACAATCAGAAGCAACAACTCTCACCAGCCTGTGGGAACATGATCGCATAATCTCCCATAATCTCCTGAAATAAGGCAGAAGATAAACTTCAACACTGTAAAACATTTTCAAGTCTTCAGAATCCTTCTGTCATCTAATCTCATAAATCACATTAAAGTATAATTTTGTTACCCCATAGCCAATGCATATAGATCTGGCCTCTTCTCTTTTTCTTCTTGGCAGATTTTGTGCACTCTTCTCTCCAAAGCCTGACCCAGATTCAGAACTTTTGGGTACCAAGGAAGTATTTTTGTGAGTACAATCAAGATATTCCTGATGTGAGTATATTCTCCTGTTTCAAGGCAATGTACTGATGCCTGCAACAAACGTTTTATGATCCATTGTTAAAACAGTACAAGTATGAAGAGAAAAAATTCCCCTTTGAAAATCCATTTTTGCTTACCTTGGTTAGTTTGTAATGCCATTTGTGTACCACATGTCGAAAATTTTCATAGTCTAATTGATCAGCTTTATTTCCACCATCAAATCCAGTTGCCCGTAATATGGTAAGGAATCCAGGATAGTTTCCACATTCCTAAGGGGAAAAATTGGCTTCTGAAGAAAAACTATGTCTCACAAAACAGTAGAAACTGAAAGTAGACTAGATAAATGATTACATGTAAAAACGTGTATTTGGGTGACAGGTAGTTTGCACAGACAGGTTCAGCTTGTTCACTGTTTTTAATTTGGAATACATTATAAGATAAAACTGTATAGCACTTCTCACTAATGAGTAATTATGTTTTTAAAATACTGTTTTACAACTGAATCTTAAACTTGGCTACTCTTTTAAAACTCAACCATCTAGAGATTACTGGAAGTGGTCATTATATACATGGATAAAAGGTAAGGGAATTAACTAGTCATACAATTTCATATAGAAAGTCATACCTTTTCATATGTGGCTCTATCGCTATGCCACCTGGTCACGGTCTCTAACATGCAGCAAAGAAATCTCCCGTATCGACTAGCTTCATTTTCAGTACAGCTTGCAACTGTGTAAATTATATCAGAGAAAACCTAAGGGAAAAGAAGTTTGAAAAATAAAAGCAAGTCGAAGTCAAAATTAATTGACAATATTAAAAGATCTTCTTATAGTGAGTCATATCAGGTAAGTTTAATCAAAATGTGCTTTCCCCATTATATTCACACTTGCAGAGTCCTATGGAAATTTTGACCTTTGTGCAGAAACACTACATTTGTAAAGCAATTTAAAAAAAAAAAAACCTTTTATATAAGAAAACAGATTTCACAATGACAGAAGAGAAAAACTATTATTATTATTATTATTATTATTATTATATAATAGCTTCTTAAAGAGTCAGCCATACGTATTACTGGAGTTAGGGAACAGTAAGCAGAGGCAAAACTGATAGAAATTAGAAATAGGCAGCTGACATGTTATAACACATATTACAATTTTAAACCACAAGATGCACAGTAATTTGACAAGAGAAAGATGTACAATTCTGTGAATATGACCATCCTGAAAAGCTTCCCTGCTTTTATGAATGTGTGCTATTATTGTTGTTTTCAGGAATGAAGGTTAAAAAAGAGCTCTACCTACTATCAAACAACATGTAAACTCAAATGTTTAGTTAACAGCTTAATCTTAAGTGCTTACTACATATCAGGTAATACCCAAAGTGCTTTTCATGTGTAATGACTCATTTTATCCTCACAATCTTATGAAGCAAATACTGTAAATCCTGCTATACAGATAAGAATACTGATGCACAGATAGGTTATATAACTTGCCAAAGATCACATAGCTAGAAAGCAGAAAAGTTAGGATTCAAGTTCAGGCACTTGGCTTTCTAAATCATGCTTTTAACCACACACACAATAATATGTCTATAGATTATAATGTTTAGCTATGTTTGTGTGAGACTTTTTTTTAAAGGTTGCAATAAAAAGAACTTACTCGATCATAGCAAAGAAGTGTGGAAAAATTTGGAGTTTTCTGTTGATGTACCAATTCAACAAAACGAGCACAGTAAACAGCATCAATTGCTGAAAAAATACATCGGGGAAATATACACAGCTGTAGAAATTTTGTGATGGTCTCATTTTTGGTAGATTCTAAAAATAAGAGAAGAATATATTAAGTGGTAAACTTCTTCCTCAAGTGCCTGAAGGCCACTAAACATGACAACATATTAACTTTAGTGTAGAGAATGCCATAAAACCACAAATTATTTATGGTTTGTAACCAAATTGCTATGCCTAGGATAAGAATATCTTTTACTCTGTGGTCATTTTTCTATCTATGATTTCCCCAGAATATGACTTTACACAGAAAATGTGAATGGTATGCTGCCAATATTGTAAGTTAATTAAATTCACCAGCAAGCTAATATCAGTTCCTTCCATGACCACGTGAAGTTGATTCTGCATCAATGAATAACCAAAAAGCAGAATAGTGAACACTGAGTTGAAATATAATCATTATAATATACTTCAACGTCTCCAAAGTGATAAAGGTTTGCTTTTTGAACTTAACAGCAGCAGAATGTAATAATTCCAACAACTTACTTGCTAAAAGCCAGTTGTCCTTTTCCAATTTCAGTCTCTGCAGAACTCTCTGTACATGTTCCATCTGTTTCTTTTCTTCTTCAAGAAGCTTGTCCTGAAGGGCAGTACAGCGCTCTTTCTCCTTTTTCTTTTTATTTGGAGGCTACAAAGTATAAGTTGGATATACACATTACCTCCCTTATTTTCATTAAAAAATTTAAAGAGATAAATGCTGATGCTTTATAATTATTTCAACCTGGATGTATAATCAGTCCATTTGGATGTGCTTTCATATCCATCCTATACATCAAAAATAGTGCCACAGTTTTCATAAAAATATCAAAACAGATTACCTTCCCAATAGTAAGTAATATTAGTCTTAGAGATAAAGCCATCTTTGACTCTTCTCCTTCACTCTTATATTCTATTTGTTGACAAGTCTTGTGCATAACTACTACCTCCACTGCAGTCTATACCCTCATAACCTCATGATGAATTTCCCCTAAAAAAATCACCTACCTAGCCTACTACTTGTCTCCTCCCTCATCAAAAGCATCTTTCAGGGCCAAGTGCTTGGCATAACAGTTAAGATGTTACTTGGACATCTACATCCCATATCATAGTGCCTGGGTTCAAATATTGCACCCGATCCCAATCCAGCTTCCTGCTAAGGCATATCCTGGGAGGCAGCAGGTGATGGCTAAGGTACTTGGATCCCTGTCATCCATGTGGTAAAACCAGATGGAGTTCCCAGCTCCTGGCTTTGGCCTGGCCCAGCCTCAGCTACTGTGGGCATTTGAGGAGTAAACCAGCATATGGGAGATCACTGTCTCTCCCTCTTCTTCTGACTTTCAAATATATAAATATTCTTTAAAATAATACATTATTTTAAAAAAGCATCCTTCACACCACTGTCATGAGTTATCTTTTTAAAGTACTATTCTTTATCATTATTACTTCCCTATTCAGGATTCTAAAATAGCTCTCAATTTTATCCAGTCAACTTTTCCACCTGACTTTAAATATCCTACATAATATAGCCCCATCCTAACTATTCAAATTTGTCATTAAACAAGATCACTAAAATGAATGTAGTCTAAAAGTCTAGACTGTTTCCTGACTCTGCTGGACCCCTAGAGTGCCTTATTTGCATCTGTATTTCCAAACCTAATTGACCATAAAGGCCTGCCCAGCTCAAGACTCAATAAAGTCTTCTCCTAAAGAGTTCAACTACCACCACTCTTGCAATTCAAGTCATACAGATCTGTTTGTCTTACTAGCATAGCCTTTTATAGAAAGACTTCTAACTTCAACCCATTCATCACTCTCTGCTCCACCCACTGAGGTTATACCATTAAACTCACTTAAGAAAACATTGTATACAACATCAAGATCACAGCCTTAAGGAGCCTGAACCTAAACAATTTCAAAGTATGGGTATTAATAAATTAACATCACAAAGTTATTGTACTTGAGCAATGAGAACAAAAACCTACCATTTCCTGATTGTCATCAATTGCTTTCATCTGGACTTTAAGTTTATTGACTTCTCGTTCATAGCTGGTATGTGGAACTGCAAGGTCATACATTGTCAATGACCAGAATGTGGCATAGAATTGAGGGCTGATATCATCCCAGACTTTGGAAACATGTAAGGAGACCACTGCTTCATGGACAGGAGCCATCACCATTTCACATGATGTGATGTACTTGTGAACTTTATGTTGCTGTTTACTTCCCTTTTCTGATTTTTTAAGTTCATCATACTTCGACTGAAGAAAGAAAGTAAAAACACATACATACATAGAAACACAACACAATTTATAGCTTTTGATTTTCAAAGTATAAAAACCTACAATCCTTTTTAAGGAATCAAAAGATGACCAATCTCAAAACTATTATAAGAATTTTACTTTCTTACCAGTAGCATTTATTTTAACATAAACCATCCCTGAAAGCTGTTCTAATTGTTATTCCCATATACTGACTAGGAGTTTTTCAACAGATTCTTATTAAGTCTGACCCGTTGAGTAAGTGAAGAGGGAATGCATACCCCCCACCCCCCATCCATGCCTCCCAACCTATTCCCTCCTACTGCAGTATTAGGGATTGAACACTTAAGTAGGGCTTCCAGTCCTGCTTTTGAGATATTCAATGGAACTAAGTGGAGGGTCTTAAGATTAGTAAAGAGGTAGAACGGAAGGAGTAACAGCCAACCAAGATAGAAGGTAGTATCATTACTTGAAGTTCCTACCAGATGTTACAATTTGCCAATTAAGAAGCTGGATCAGCACTAAGAAATGTTAGGAAGAAGTTACTATAAGACCAATGAGTATGTTGACCAGCTGTTCAGGTTTGCAAAGATTTAAGGGTTTCCCAGGATGCAAGATTTTAGTACTAAAACTGGGAAAGTGTCAGGCAATTCAGGAACAGCTGGCTAACTTACTCCTTAGCCAAATAAAATGTTCTGTGAATAGCTGTGGTATTGAAGTTTAAAGAATGTGAGAACTGATGCAGCAGCTTCTTTGAGCTGAATGGTATATCCTAATTTGGGAGAGAGTCAGAGGAAGGCCACATTCTTAACTGGATGAGAAAAAAATTGTTAGTACAATGGTAGGTAATGCATGTTATATCACAGAGTGTACACCAGATGTAAAAAAGAAAATACAAACTACAGTCATTGCTATTGCTTCATATCCTTAGTCTCCTTAGGATAAAAGAGCTCTCTCATCAAGGAAACTCCATTTGGATTAGACATCATCCTTAAGGTGAATCCAAGAGAAGTCCTAAAACCAGCTTCTTTGACAGAAAAGAAGCACTTAAATTGTTCAATTTATGCTAAACATGTAACCACAAACTAGAGTCTGCTTCCAGGTCTGTTATGTGATAAGAAGAATCTCAGCTCCTTACAGTCCAACTCTTTTTCCTTCTAAGTGCTCTGGGTACCACAGTACCCCCAGGCTTGCTGAACTGAAGGAATACCAAATTCTTTGTTACAGACAGTATCTCAAGCAGAAACTGAAAAGCTTACATCCATTTTAGAGAGCATGCCAGCAACTGAGACCACAAAGTGACATAACTATAAAGAACATCAGTTATGAGAGGGGGAAAGAGAAAGACGCCAGCTGGGATAACAATTTTTTCTTTTTCAATTTAGAAAGAGAGTCTTTTTGAAGGTAACTAATACAAACCTAGGTGAGCAGAATGACATCTGCTAAGGGTATAAGAAAACATGAGATAATAGTGCTAAAACTATCTGTATAAAATAATCTAGCCTCCCCCCCTCCCCCAACAAAAAAGATAACCTAGCTATCTGATTTGGGCAAGATCTAGAATATGAACTGGGGGAAAGGCTCTCTTTCTAGCCCATAACTCAAGATAGATTTCAATAATTGAAAACTGAAATTTACAGGTTTAAGAGGGTTATAAAATAGCTTCAATCTCCTTAGTCCTCCCGTTCTGAATCTATGACTTCTATTGCTGGGCATCCCCTTAGTCCCTATCCTGCTAGAAAAAAAGAGCTGTACTTCATATTTACCTAGGATGAAAATTTCCATGCCTAAGGTTAGTTTAACTTCCACTTTAAGCTCACATCTTCAGTCAAATGGAGGGCTATAGAGATAACAGCTCTATATTTCAGGACACTGAGGGAACTAGAAGAATGGAACAGAACTGATATCTACATTATTGCTATACTTCTGATTACTACTTAAAAAGCTGTTACCTCAAGAAACTGAGCAGTGTTTGGCTGAATTATTCTGAAGAAAGCCTATTGGCAGTTCACTTTTATGGAAGAGACCTAGCAGTCCTCTAATGCTCATGCACTTGCACTACTTCACTGAAGGTTCTTCAAGAGAGGCTTCTGAAGAAGCAAAAGCAAGGATCTCCAGGGCCACTTGAATGCCCATCCAGTGCAACCAGGTTGCTGAAGAACTCCCTTCCTAGAGAGTGACTTGTAGATTATAGATAAAGACTTATCTCTGATTTAGCTATATACACAAGGTTACTTCAAAAGGTTGGCAGAACTGAAAAGTCAAGTTTATTTTGGCACAAAAAATTTTGAAATCTGGGGCCAACACTGTGGCAGAGTGAGTTAAGCCACTGCCTGCAGCACTGGCATCCCATATGGGTGCTAGTTTGAGTCC
This sequence comes from Lepus europaeus, assembly GCF_033115175.1. Taxonomy (NCBI): domain Eukaryota; kingdom Metazoa; phylum Chordata; class Mammalia; order Lagomorpha; family Leporidae; genus Lepus; species Lepus europaeus. The sequence continues at coordinate 32,715,347 of NC_084850.1, read as the reverse complement.
CAGCTGCTCTACTTCCAACCCAACTCCCTGCTAATGCACCTGGGAAAGCAGCAGAGGATGGCCCAAGTGCTTGGGCCCCTGCACCCATGTGGAAGACCTGGAAGAAGCTCCTGGTTCCTGGCTTCGGCCTGGCCCAGCTCCGGCCATTGCAGCCATTTGGGTCGAAGACCACTCTCTCTGTGTCTCTTCCTCTAACCCTGCCTTTCAAAATAAATAAAATCAATCTTTTAAAAAATGAAATCCACACAGATTTTTCATAATAGGTATTTTCTAAGAACTTTTTGAAGATTCCTCATAGTTTTGTTTTCTTCCTCAATTCTGAGAGGGAAATGCCATTTTTTTTTTTTTTTTTGCTATCACTTAAAAGACAAAAACACAATATTTTACAAAGGCTAGAAAAAAGATACCTATGTGTATGAATGACTGGTTCTACTTTCTAAACTAGGAAAGTTCAGCCAACCAGGTGTTTCTGTTTTCTAGGGTTCACTACTATTGATCACTGTGCTTACTTCTCATCACAGCACAGGGCAAGTCAGAATTCCTGCAATGAAGCAATTCTCCCACCTCAGTGCTTCAAGTAATCAGGTCCTCTATTGTATAGCTGAGACTGATCTGTGGGTTGGCGCAAAAATAAGAAATAACTATACAAAAACAGCATACAATTCTCTGGACTGAGAGATTTAAGAGGGAAAAGGTTTAACTGACACTCCTTTATCCAGTTTATAAGACAGCATCTGCTGTAATAAAGAGATGATCAAATCAAATAATATTTAAGATTTTTTTGGGGGGGGTGAGATAAGAGACTGTGGCAGTTGACATATAAACACTAAGTTTGGTGGGGGAGGTCAGCACTGTGGTGCAGCGAGTTAAAGCCCTGGCCTGTAGCACTGGCATCCCATATGGGCACCTGGGCACCAGTTCAAGCCCCAGCTGCTCTACTTCTGATCCAGTTCCCTGTTAATGCACCTGGGAAAGCAATGGAAGATAGCACAAGTCCTTGGGCTGCTGTACCCAACTGGGAGATCCAGAAGAAGCTCATGGCCTCTGATCAGTTCAGCTTCTGGCCATTGTGGTTATTTGAGGAGTAAACCAGCAGATAAAAGTCTGTCTCTCTGTCTCTCTCTCTCTCTCTGCCTCCACCTCTCTAACTTTCAAATAAATAAAATAAATCTTAGAATCCAAGTTTTTCTGCACTTCTCTGGCAGACAAGCTCTTCTACAGAGTTCTATATCGCTACTGACAAAAATTGGGATTCAGTTTAAGAGAAAGGGTCAAGACCTTTCTCAAACTTCATAATGAAAAGCCTTGTACAGTATATAATTTAAAACAACAATAAGCATAAAGACCAGAATCCAAGCCTATAGAAAAATAAACATCCTGGGGATCCAGTCACTGTATGAGAACTACTATGAGTTTACTAACCATGGCTCTGAGGGGAAAGGAAAGTTGAATTCACACTAACAGTCACTGTTTTGCAGGGCTGTCCCCTCTCCTCCCATATCCTGACTTGAATTCAAAGTCACTACAGGGATGTCATGCTTGCAAAGTTCTCAGTTTACTTTTGGGTGGGTTTTTTTTTCCCAACAATTTTATTCAGGTGGAGAGAAAACAAAACCAAGAATATACCCTCCCTAGAAAGTACACAACAGAGAAGGCAAGACTTTCTATAGGATTGGGTAATGGAGTCTTTTTTTTTCTTTTCATTATTTCTTTGCTTCTTTCTTTCTAGGAAGTATTACTAATATCAAGTCAACTATCTGACAGGAATATTCTTACTGAAAAAATAGTACTTTGTAGTCAACAAGAGATATTCTCAGATCCATTTGTTTCAGAATTACCTAGTGCTTGTTGAAAATAAAGGATACTCCAGGGTAGGTGTTTGGCACAGCAGTTAGCGCAGCACTTGGGCTGTCTGCATTTAATGTCAGAGTCTCTACTCCCAGCCCCTGCTCTGCCCCAACTACAGTTTCCCACTACTCCACACCCTGAGAGCCACAGGTGACACAAGGCTCAAGCATTTGGGCCTCTGCCACCCACGTGGGAGACCCATATTGAGTTCCAGGATCTTGGCTTCACCCGGCCCAGCCCCTGTTGTTGCATATATTTGGGAATTAAACCAGCAGATGGAGTATCTCCCTCTCTCTTTGCTTTCCAACAAAGAAAAGAAAAAAAGAAACCTAGGAATTTCCAAACACCCTTAAAGTTAATGAATTAAATGTTTGGGATGCTTTAGCAGGTTAAATTTTGGTGTGTGGTGTGGCATAGCAGGTTAAGCTACAGGCTACAGCTTGGAATGCCAGGATCCTATATTGGAGTACCAGTTCCAGTTCCAGCTGATCGGTTTCCAATACAGCTTCCTGCTAATGTGCCTGGGAAGGTGAAGGATAATGGCCCAAGCACTTAATCCCCCTTGCCATCCATGTGGGAGACCAGGATGAAGTTCCTGGCTTTGGCCTGGTCTACATCTCACTATTGTGGCCATTTGGAGAATGAACCAGCAGATGGAAGATCTTTCTCATTCTCCCCTGACTCATTCTCACTACAATTTTTAAATATATCTTTTTTTAAAAAAAATTTTTAGTAAGTTTGAGACACAGGTTCTGAGTTTTGAAGATGCTTCTCTGGTGATTCACATCTACATTAATAGGGTTCCGTAGTGCCCACGAGATATCAATCTGGACAACTGGCAGAGTACATAAAGTAAAGTAATAGACTGAATAAAATATACTTTTTTTGAAAGATGTATTTATTTATTTGAAAGGCAGAGTTACAGAGAGGCAGAGAGGCGGGAGGGGGATCTCCCAACGCTGGTTCACTCCCCAGATGGCTGCAATGGCCAGAGCTGCGCCTATCCGAAGTCAGGAGCCAGGAGCTTCCTTCAGGCCTCCCACATGGGTGCAGGGGCCCAAGGACTTGGGCCATCTTCTACTGCTTTCCCAGGCTATGGCAGAGAGCTGGATCAGAAGTGGAACAACCAGACCTCAAACTGGCGCCCATATGCTGCAGGCTGCAGCTTTACCCGCTACACCACAGCACTGGCCCCTAAAATATGCTCTTAAGAAGGGACATTTCCACTGAACACTACTTACATCCGAATATCAACAGAAGATATAAGTAACTCTCCAAGGGACATAAGCTAAACATATCTGTGTCAAATTAATATGTATTTAAAAGTAAGACAGCTAAGAAATAACTTACAATCATTCTTGAAAGGCAGCAAAGATAGTTGTACTTACCGAAATATGGTGTGCATACATTGGCCTAGACAGGAAAAATGCCGCATCATGGGGTGTATGAAATTCATTACAGAGCACATCAATTGAAGGCACTCGTTTTATATAATCTTCTGTGCTTAGGTTAGATGCTAAAAACCCACCAAACTGTACCAGGGTATCATGACACTAAATTAAAAAAATAAGGCAAAAAATATGAATGTGCTATCATTTTATAAAACCACCAAACACTTTCCAAAATGAATAAGGTATCTCATGTTAACAATATTAATTAAAAATCCAAATTTTACAACTTAAAAGGATGTTATAGGACACCAAATAAAATCACAGAATCATATAAAAAAGATGCTAATAACCTGAAATGTTGACTAATCCAAAGCTTTAAGAATACGCCAAGTCCCATAAGTTCCAAGTTAATGTTCATCACTTTTAGGAGAATATAATTATTTATGTCACATAAAACAATATGCATGGGGCTGGAACTGTGGTATAGAGAGTTAAGCCTCTGCCTGCAGTGCTGGTATCCCACATAGGCGATTGTTTGAGTCCCAGCTGCTCCATTTCCAATCCAGCTCCCTGCTAATGTGCCTGGTAAAAACAATGGAGGATGGCCCAAGTATTTGAGCTCCTGTAGTCATGTGGGAGACCCAGAAGAAGCTCTTGGCTTTGGCCTGGCCCAGCCCTGGCTATTGCAGCCATTTGGAGAGTGGACCAGTGGAAGGAAGATCACTCTTTCTCTCTGCTTCTGTCTCTCCGCCTTTCCAATAAAAAAAATCGTAAAAAAAATATGCATGAGGTGGATCCAAGATGGCTGAATAGGATACAGCCATGCTGATTTCAGATGCCTTGGGGTATGAAAAGAACAAAGGAATGCCCATGTTTCCAGGACTCTGACTGGGAGAAATTTTCAGTGGCGAAGTGACAAAACAATGAAGACTCCATGAGACAAGAGAAAGGGAGGACAGAAATGCTGTGGCAGCAGGCCACATGGCACGTCAGTACCAGCTGCCAAGTCAACCCAGGAAAAAACTGCCACATACCCAATCACCCACATCTTTAGCTGAGAGAATTTCACAGTCATTCGCTGACTTTTACTCCAGCCTAAGGACTAAATGGGGTCTGAGCAATGGCTTGGCTCTGAGAAAGGAAGCCACATTGTCTCCCTTCCCCTCCCCAACTCCCACTCCCACAAAGAGCTTGATTCAGCTGTGAAAAGCCATGCACTAAATATCTGTACACTTCTACCAGAAGCAAACAGAGCCAAAATCAGAGAAAACTGCAGAGAAACCATGGCAGTTTTGGGGCATTAGCTCCAGAACTACACTCACACACTCACTCAACATGACCCAGAGGAGTTTCCTCTTGGGCTCAGCGGGAGCTCAGAAAAATTCCCTTCAGCTGTGGGATATGTAGATAATAGTGTATCCGGAGACACCAAGACTATAACATTCAGTTCTAATTTCCTCAATCCCAGTGTAATCTACCCAGAGGACCTAGGGAAGAACCTACTTACCTGAACTCTACCTCCCTGGACTCATACCCGCCAGAGCAAAATCTGTATAATTATAGTCACTTTGTAACACTAGAACAGCATTCATTTCACAGCCCCTAGTCCTGGGCCTAGGGCAGTTGATGATGTAAGCCATAAAACCAGCTGTATTCTCCCTAGCAGGACCTGAGGAAGGGCCATTTCACATCACATAGTTCTAGAGCCACACCAATTGGTGCCACAAGACCCAGCATCACCTCAGGCTTGCCAGCAGGACAAGGGGACAGCCACCTTTGTCTGCCTCAGCATGAAGAATAAGGTCCTGGATCCATGGTGGCTGACACCAAAACTTTTATGGCCTGAAAACACAGATCCCAGAAAACACACATTTATGTCAAAGCCACACTTTTATTCCAATGAACTATAGCAAACTAGACCACTGTGTCACTTATAGACAAAACTGACATTGACTGTAGCAAAAAGAAATCACTCAAAGATTTTAATTCTGGGCACACCTAGAACCAATTCAAGTGATACACTGCATTCCATCTAAACCATAAACTCTTTTCCAATAAAAACTACTCCATAAAAAAGTGACTACTATACCATTTATGCAGGCACCAACACAGAGATACAGGAGACATTAAGAAGCAGGATAGTGCTCTTAAGAATATCTATCTATTGGGGGGGGGGGGGGCGCTGTGGTGTAGTGGTTAAAGCCACCGCCTGCAGCCCTGGCATCCCATATGGGCGCCAATTCGAGTCCCAGTTGCACCACTTCTAATGTTAGCTCTCTGCTATGGCCTGGGAAAAGCAGTGGAAGGTGGCCCAAGTCCTTGGGCCCCTGCACCTGTATGGGAGACCTGGAAGAAGCCCCTGTCTCCTGCCTTTGGACTGACCCAGCTTTGGCCACTGTAACCATTTGGGGAATGAACCAATAGATGAAGACATTTCTCTCTCTCTGCCTTTCTAATAAATAAATCTTTAAAAAGTTATACTTTAAAAAAGACTATACATATGAAATACATGAAAATTATTGCCTTTAAATAAATTTTTTTAATAAATTTGTTTAATTTATTGACAAAGATATATAGAGAGAGACACAAGAGAAAGGTCTTCCGTTGGTTCACCCCCCAAATGGCCGCTACGGCCGGCGCACTGTGTCAATCCGAAGCCAGGATCCAGGTGCTTCCTCCTGGTCTCCCATGCAGGTGCAGGGGCCCAAACACTCGGGCCACCCTCCACTGCTTTCCCGGGTCACAGCAGAGAGCTGGACTGGAAGAGGAGCAACCGGGACTAGAACTTGGCACCCATATGGCATGCTGGCGCTGCAAGGTGGAGGATTAACCAAGTGAGCCACGGCGCCAGCTCCCTTTAAATGAATTTTTAAAACAGTAAGGGGCAGGCGCTATGGTATAGCAGGTAAAGCCGGCATCCCATATGGGCGCCGGTTCGAGTCCTGGCTGCTCCACTTCTGATCCAGCTCTCTGCCACTTGGGAAAGCAGTAGAAGATGGTCCAAGTACTTGGGTACCTTGCACCCATGTGGGAGACCCAGAGGAAGCTTCTGACTCCTGCCTTTGGACTGGCACAGCTCTGGCCAATGCGGCCATTTGGGGAGTGAACCGGTACGTGGAAGACCGCTCTCTCTTTCTCTGCCTCTGCCTCTCTGTAACTCTGCCTTTCAAATAAATAAATAAATCTTTAAAAGAATAAAAAAAAAAAGGTAGCAGAATTAGTGCCTGAACTGAAAGAAATCCATGAAGATACCAGAAACAGAGTTCAAAATAATGATTCTAAGGGAACTCAATGTGATGCAAAACACAGATAAAGAAATGAGGAAATCGGAGACTCAAGATAGCTCAAGAAGGAAAAGATGTGATTTTTCTTTTAAGGGAAAGAGTTTATTGTGGGAAACCCGACAGACCAAAGGGAAGGGGCGAAGAAGGAAAAGAGGAAGAAGGAGAGTGTAAGAGAGAGATCAAGAGATCGAGAGATCAGGAGATGGAGAGAAAGAACATGTGCTGATTTTGACCATAGAAAGGTAACAAAAGAAAAGCAGGGTAACTAAATTCCCAGGAGACAGTTAGAACTTTGCAGTAGAAATTATACAGAAGAAGGAGATTTGCCGTGGAGCAGCGTGGACAGTACAAACACACAGCAGTGAACGATAACACCGCCAGGAATTCCCACAGCCAGTGGCAGAATGACATGCCATCTTCTTGGAGCATGCTGAGAGGAGTCTGCATCAGCCCATGTCACCACAGCCCATGGTGACACTGCCTGAGGGAGAACCTTGCAGATCACACTTATGTTGACTCTGGTCTGAAGTGCCAGCAAGGGGCCAGGTGCCCACCTAATCCCATGAAGAAAGAGCACAGATCCTTCCTCTCATTCACCTACATGGTATCCAGGTGACTAGCAGGGAGGAAGTGCCATCTTCATAAGGCAAGTAGAGGCTGTTGTGCCTCAATTGCACAACCATGTGAGACTAGAAAATTTTTTCAGACAGACACATCTGTGGTCCTAACCAACTCTGAATCTGGCCCAGACTGATTGGTCTAAGAGTCAAAGGGATCACACAAACAAGACTAGTGTCTGCTAATACTAACTGATAGAATCAAAAAGGGAGAGAAGGATCCAACAGGGGAAGTGGGATACACAGCAGACTCATAGAATGGCAGATGTCCTAAACAACACTCTGGCCTCAGAATCAGCCCTTAAGGCATTCGGATCTGGCTGAAGAGCCCATGAGAGTATTGTAGGCATGGAAAACCAAGATACCATGGAAAAGAATAAAAAGAAGAAGACCTAAATGAAAGATCTCTGTGAGTGAGATCCCAGTGGAAAGAATGGGGCCATCAAAGAAGGAGGTACCTTTCTCTGAAGGGAGGATTGAACTTCCACTTTGACTATGACCCTATCGGAATAAGATCAAAGTCAGCGAACTCTAAAGGCTTCCTAGGGAGATTACTGACGCCATGAACAGGAGTGTCAAATTGTTAAGTCAGCAACAGGAGTCACTGTGTACTTACATCCCATGTGGGATCTGTCCTTAATGTGTTGTCTAATGTGCAGTGATGCTATAACTAGTACTGAAACAGTATTTTTACACTTTGTGTTTCTGTGTGGGTACAAACTGATGAGATCTTTACTAATTATATACTGAATCAATCTTCTGTATATAAAGATAATTGGAAATGAAAAAAAAAACCTGGTGTTAAATTGGAAATGACATAGAAAATTAATTAATTTTTAAAAAAATATTATGTAGGATCTCTGTCTTTAATGTGCTGTACACTGTTATTTAATGCTATAACTAGTACTCCAACAGTATTTTTTTCACTTTGTGTTGCTATATGGGGGCAAACTGTTGAAATCTTTACCTAATATATACTAAACTGATCTTCTGTATATAAAGAGAATTGAAAATGAATCTTGATGTGAATGGAAGGGGAGAGGGAGTGGGAAAGGGGAGGGTTGCGGGTGGAAGGGAAGTTATGGGAGGGGGGAAGCCATTGTAACCCATAAGCTGTACTTTGGAAATTTGTATTCATTAAATAAAAGTTTAATAAATGAAAAAAAAATATCAGCTAATTGAATCCAAAAACATTAGAAAGATCATTCACCTGGACCAAGTGGGATTTATCCTTGGTATGCTGGGATAGTTCAACATATATAAATAAATACATGTGATACATTACATTAACAACTTGAATAATAAAAACCATATGATTGCATCAAAAGATGCAGGAAAGCATTTGATAAAATAAAACATCCTTTCATGATAAAGACTTTAAGCAGATTAGTTACAGAAGGAACACTTCCTCAACACAATCAAGGCAATATATAACAAACCCACAGCCAGCGTCACAAGGAATGTTAAAAAGTTGGAAGCATTTCCACTAAGATCCATAACCAGAAAAGAATGCCCACTTTCACCACTGCTATTCAATACAGTTCTGCAAGTTTTAGCCAGAGCCATTAGACAAGAAAAAAGAATCAATGGGATACAAATGGGAAAGGTGGAAGTCAAAAGTATCCTTATTCACAGACAATATGATTCTATTTATAGGGAAACCAAAACACTCCACTAAGAGACTACTGGAACTCCTAAAGAGAGTTCAGCAATGTTGCAGGATATAAAAACAGCACACAATAGCCTTTGTATAAAAAAAAAATGCTATGGCTGAGAAAGAACTGGTAAGATCAGTCCCATTCACAATAGCTGCAAAAAAATGTAAATACTTTGGAACAAATTTAACCAAGGATATGAAAGTTCTCTACAATAAAAATCCAAAACATTAGGGAAGGAAATAGAAGACACAAAAAAATGAGTAAAATCTTCCATGTTCATGTATTGGAAGAATTAATATCATCAAAACGTTCATACTACTCAAGGCAATTTACAGATTCAAGGGTGATCCAAATCAAAATAACAAAAATGTTCTTCTCAGAGATGGAAAAAAAAACCCTAAAATTCATACGGAATCACAGCAGACCCCAAATAGCTAACGCAATCCTGAACAACAAAAATAAAATTGAGGGTATTGCAATACCAAACATCAAGACATATTACAGGGCTGTTATAATCAAAACTACCTGGTACTGGCACAAGAATACAAATGTGGACCAACAGAACAGGTTAGAGACCCTAGAAATTATATCATACATCTACAACCAACTGATCTTTGACAAGCGAGCTAAAATTATTCCCTGAAGAAAGGACAGTCTCTAAGACATCAGTGTAGGTGACAACTTCTTGGATAAGATTCCCAAAGCTCAGGCAACAAAAGCAAAACTAAACAAATGGGATTATATCAAACTCAGAAGCTTCTGCACGCCAAAGGAAATGATCAAGAGTGAAGAGACATCCAACAAAATGGGAAAAAATATTTCCAAGCTACCTATCCAAGAAAGAACTAATATGCAGGATGTATCAGCAATTTAATAAACTTAACAACAAAAAGTAAATCTGGTGAAGAAATGGGCAAAGGACCTCAATACACAGTTCTCAAAAGAAATGTAAATTGCCATCAAATACATGAAAAAATGCTGAACATCACTAGCCACCAGGGAAACGCTTATCAAAACTCAATGAGATATCACCTCACCCCTGTCAGAGTGGCTAAAATACAAAACACAAAGAGTTGCTAAGAACTCTGGTAAGAATGTGAAGAAAAAGGAACACTAATACACTGTGGTTGGGAATGTTAATTAGTGAACCCACTATGGAAAACAGCATGGAGATTTAAAATACTAGAAACAAACTTGCTGCATCATCCAGCAATCCCATTTCTGGGAATATACTCAAAAGACAGGAACGCATTGTTTCAAAAAGATACCTGCAACCACTACTGTTTACAGAGGCACTATTCACAACAGCCAAAATATGGAAATCAACCAAGGTGTCCATCAACAGATGAATGATAAAGAAAATGTGGTATATATACATACAGTGGAATATTATTCAGCTATAAAAAATAATGAAATTCTACCATTTGCATCAATGAATACAATTACAGGGCATCATATTGCGTGAAATATGTCAGATACCAAAAGACAACTACCACATGTTCTCCCTCATACATGGGAGCTAAAATTAAAAAAGAAAAAATAAATTAAAAAAAAAAAAGAAAATGCCTGTATCAGTATGACTGAAAATATATTTTCGCCAAACTTTGTTTTATACTTTATCAAGCCAATGGTTAAGAATATTATAAAACTATAGTTTTAATGACTTGTGTGATCACTTTAAAACGTAATTGGGTAAAAGGGTCATCCTTCCATCTGACTACTGTTTTTAAGTCCTTGCCCATATTCATTAAACTAGCTTTTTTTTTTTTTTGCTTTATATCTGTTGAACTCTTTATTTGGCAGAGAATTAAGCCTTTGTCTGTAATGTAAATTAAAAACAGGTTATCTCAAAAAGGGAGGGAGAGAGAAGGGAAGAATCATTGTTTTATTAGAATTGTATCTATAAACTATACTGAATGTGTTAAAAACTAAAAAATTAAATAAATAACAATATGCATAGGCAAATAGAAATCAATTCCTTTGCCCTTAAAAGATGATAATTTTACTTACATAATATATATTTATAAATATTATGCAACAAAACCTATGACAGTCAATAAAACTTGTTTATCACCAGCTATATTACAAAGAAAAAAAATGAGACACCATCTACTTTATTGTGCTTGACATTCCAGATTTCCAAAGATCAGGAAAGATGAGGCAAACAACTCAAGGTTGTAGAAATTTAATGACAGAATCATTCCTTAAATACCATCATTTGCATAGAAATATGCCTTATTTCCAAAATATCTGCTTCATATTAGAACTGTTTCATAATTATATATAAAGTACAAAACACTTTTGTTTTTCAAATTTTACCACATTCTCTATTTTCCTTTATCAGGTTCAAAAATTTACATCAACACAAAAGTCACTCTTAACTTGCCTGGTCATAGAGCTTTCCCACAAGTTTCAAATGCTTCTCTCCACCTTCTTGAAAGATTACTCCATTCCTCTGCTGAGCCATAAGCAAACAGAGAGGAAGAGCAAGATCATGGTCCAATAGTGCATCCTTTAATCTCTGAGAGGATTTCTTAGTGTTTCTGATCTGGCCAAAATAACCACCCTAAACAAGAAAGACACAAATTTACCAGGATACAATACATAACCCATGCCACCTTATGTGAAAGAGAAAAAAAATTTCAGTTACAATCCTTAAGACACGAAACTCCTATGTTCTATGTTCCTTCCCCTTTTCATAAATTTATTTTAGTGACACCATTACTAATTATAATGACTTAAAGGTAACTGTCAATCACTTTCCCCCTTGCTGACCCCTACCTTCACAGGATCATTCTTTATTCACTGTGGATCAGATTAAGCAGAGTAGCTACATCAAGATTTGTGGCAACAAAGATATCAAGAAGATTTGGTATTTACTTTCCTCACAGATGTATCACTTAGTGTCTTTTACATTATGATTTAGGTTTTTAAAAAGATTAAAATGATTTGTGGAATGAGCATTTGGCACCTATTAAGCTGATGCTTAGGACACTTGCATCCCATATCAGACTGCCTGGTTCAAATCCCAGCTCTCCTTCCAACCCTGCTTCCCGCAAATTTACATCCTAAGAAGTAGCAAATGATGGTTCAAGTCCCTGCCACCCACATGGGAAACCCATAAGGACTTTTAGGCTCTTGGTTGTTGCAGGCATTTAGGGAGTGAACTTGCAAATGGAAAATCTATCTCTGCCCTTTATCTCTGTGTCTCTGCCTTCCAAATAAAAATGTATAAAATAACTAATATATCTCAATCTCACAAAAAGAAGTAAGTGGTTGTGAAAGGAGAGTATAGCTTTTGACATTTGGCTTTATGTATTCGTATTAAAATATTCTTTACTATGACCATGCATACAGGAGTACCTCCTTATCCACAGAGGATATGTTCCAAGACAAACAGTGGATGACTGAAACTGTTAATAACACTAAATTATGCTCACCTTTTTTCCCTATATACACACATATTTATATCTGTAAGTATAATTTATAAATTAGTCACAGTAAGAGATAACAAGGACTAATAATATAATTCAGTGGATGCAGGCTCACTCTCAAAATATCTTATGATGATATATGAGATGATACAATGCCTACAAAATGAGATGAATGCCAGCACTGTGATGTAGCATTAGGCTACTACATAAGGGTTACTTGAACACAAGTAATGTGATACAGCCTGATAAACCAAGACAGCTACTAAGTGACCCTTGGGCAAACAGCATATACTGCCCCTGGACAAAGGGAAGGTAAGATTCCCATTCTGGGCAGGAATGAGGTGCACAGCATGTGATTACATCCTGCTACTTAAACAGAAAACAATTTAAAACTTATGAATTTTTTATTTCCAGAATTGACCATTTAATATTTATAGATACCAGCTGACCACAAGTAACTAACTACAGAAAGCAAAACTGCAGAAAATGTGGTACTACATACATTTTCTATTGTAAAAGCGAATAAGCAAAAATGACAACTCTCACCTCAGCTTTTAGCTGCTCTCCACCAGTCATAGCCTCTAGTTGCTCCATTGTCATTTCCTCTGTAATTTCTATTCCTGCCATTTTTTGTACCACTTCTTTCAATATAAGAAGGTCAAAACTATTCAAAATAAATGGACTACAATTACAACTTCAAATATATGTGACAATGTGTTATAATTAATATTGCAATAATCTGTAATTATTTGTAGATGAATATAGAGGAGAGACGCTGAAGAGGTTTTAAAACAACTGCATTCTTAGAACCAAAATGAAAAATATTTCTTGTATATAATGTTTATGTTTAATTCCATTTAATGTTAACCTTACAGATAGTATCAAAAATAAAAATACAAAGCAAGCCCATATAACCTTTACCTCAATTTAATTGATTATTAACATTCTTATTGCCATCTGCTTTATCATTTGTGTGTCCCCCTCACTTCCTCCTCTCTGTACACATATACAATTGGATGTCCAATATATTTTTGATGGTATAGTCATTGCTCTAAACAATTCAATTAATAAAAATGAATAAAAATAAAGAATGATCAAAACACACTTGGAAGAGGGTACATATTGAAGGAAAAAAAACAAAGGGAAGGCAGTTTCCAAGTGTACTATTTGAACCTGAGATGGCAGCTGTTTGTCCTGATTGTTTGAAATACTAGATCATTTTTTATTTTGTTAACTTTCTACCAGAGAGCTCTTGGAAACAATTTCTAGTTCTTAAGAGTCTCGTCAATTTACTGCTGCTGAGGTTTAATATTTGTACTAATTCAGGTTCTGGTGTTGAGGCTTAGCAGGTTAAGGTACCAGCTGTGACACTCAGCATCCCATATGACTGCTGGTTCAAATACACTTCCAATCCAGCTCCCTGCTAATGTACCTGGAAAACCAACAGAAGATGGCACGATTGCTTAGGCGCCTGTCACCTACATGTGAAACCCAGATAGAGTTCCAGGCCCCTAGCTTTGGCCTGGTTCAGCCCCGGCTTTTGAGGCCATTTGGGGAATGAACCAGTGAATGGAAGAACTCTCTGTCTCTCCCTAACTCTTTCAAATAAAACACACACACACACACACACAAATTCAAACTTTAAGCACTGACACTGGCCCAGAATAGCTAATATTTATAAAGAGAAAAAAAGACTGCCCCAAAGCTATACAGGCCTCACATATCTCTAAAGTTCAAATATAAAAATATGCTTTGTGTTTTGTCATAAGATATTACACAATGTACATATTACTCATTTACTCATAGTTTAACAGGTAGTCAAAAAAAGCAAAAAATGTCTTTTTAGTGAGTTATATATAAAGTCAAATATTTATTTCTATAGAAAGGGTCTGTGTATCAAGTTATAATTTCTTTTAATTACAAAATTCCACACAGATAAATAAGCAACTATTTTACTTGAGCCTAAAACAAGTAGTCTTTCAGGATAATATATATCTCAGTATCTCAATACCTCCCCCAAATTCTCTAATTACTAAATTTCACTTATATATCATTTTCTATAAATACCTTTTGCCTGCCTTTAGCTGATTGGCCACATATTGAAGAAGACCAGCAAGATCAATTGGATATTTACGAAAAACTGCACCACAAAAACTAGCCAGGCCTATATGAAGTTAAAAAAAAAAGAGTAAGAATAAAAAGAGTTCATAAAAACAAAACAAAAAGGACACATAGCATCATTTCTTCAACTAAATCAACTTCTAAAACAAAATACTGATATCATTGAATGGAGTTCTATAATAGCTAATATTTCTTAAACATGTCAAGCATTATACCAAGTACTTTACATTGATTAATTCATTTAATTCTTATGATGATCATATAAGGTTGATATAAACCTATTGATGAGGTAAATTCAGAAGATACATCATGTAACTTGCTCATGGTCACGTGCTAGAAAGTAGTACACTGATTCAAACCTATGCAGCCTGATTAATTAGGACAGATCAAAATCTCACAGATTACTCAGTAAACCTGAATAAATAACCAAATACCAGCCGTCTAAACGTTCCAATCAAAAACAATTATCTGGGGCCAGTGCTGTGGCACAGTGGGTAAAGCTGCCACCTGCGATGCCAGCATCCCATGTGGACGCCAGTTTGAGTCCCAGCTGTTCTACTTCTGATCCAGCTCTCTGCTATGGCCTCAGAAAGCAGTAGAAAATGGCCCAAGTCATTGGGCCCCTGAACCCAGTGGGAGACCCAGAAGAAGCTCCTGGCTCCTGGCTTGGAATCAACACAGCTCCAGCCACTGTGGCAATCTGGGAAGTGAACCAGCGGATGGAAGTCTGTCTGTCTGACTGTCTCTCTCCCTCCCTCCCCTCTTCCTGCTCCCTCTTTCTCTCTCTCTGCCTCTCCTTCTCTCTGTGTAACTCTTTCATATAAATAAATAAACTTTAAAAAAAATTATCTGCTTTATCTAGGAACATGCCTTGTCAAGGAACTTATCTAGGAACTACTTGTCAAGGGGCACAGAAACAGGTAAAATATTGCCAGGCCAAGAAACAGACAAGAGAACAATTTTAACCAATAGTCCTTACCATGATTAGGGAGGAAACCCCAATCAAGACAAGAAAAGGAAATTCTAGTTAGGTTATCTGTAGTCTATTCAACAATTACTTGCAAAGCACCTAAACTTTACTGGACAAAACATGGGTCCTGTCCTCAAGGAGCATAAGTCTAGTGGGAGATAACAGAAAAGTAACTTAAAATTAAGTTGAATAAAAAAATTCCATGGGAATATAAAGAAGCTGCATTTAATTCAGACTTTTGGGCAGGAAGATTAACAGGAAAAGCTTTCCAAAATAAATGATCTTTAAGTTAGAATCTAATAAGAAGATGGAATAAGGACGAGTGGTCACAGAGGAGTATTCCATACAGAGAAAGCAACAAATGTAAATGGGTCAAAAAAGTCCAAATTCAGTATTAATGAAAGGTAAAATACTGGAACAAGGGGAATGCTGAGGCTAGAACAGTAAGGACCTGATTCCAAAAGAACTGAATTACATGATTAATTAAAGATTTCAGAGTTTAAAAGACAATGGGAAGCCACTGCAAGATTCAGCTATCAGAGATGACAGAATGAAAGACTGGGAGCTGGCTTATAGAAAACAAAAGAACAAGAAATAAAAAAGAAATGGGGTGCATTTTTGGTTAAGCAGGCAAGTTTTTGATCTTTGAAAATGACTAGAACCTTGACTAGAAAGGGAGAAAAGTGAGGTTATTTCCCTTAATAACAATTCCTTTAAAATAATAGCTAAAAAGAAGAGGATCTTCAACTCCCTTGTAATGCTTACCCAAATTCTCTTACAGTCAATAATGACCTAAAGTTTGGAAATTTGAATTATATGAACTCCATTATAAATAGCCAAAGATTTGGATGCTCTACAAGCTGAGTGGCTAGATAGCTTTAAAAGGTCTTGACAAATAGACTCTTAGACGTCTCAAAGTACAGGTGATGGAATGTATAATATAGCAGTTAACACCAACAGTAATTTCTCTTTTGGAAAAACAAAAATACTTACTCTGAAGCCAGTTTGAGATGGTTGTGTCATCATGTTTCATTCGTTCCTTTTCTGGATTAGCTAAAGCTTCAATGATACAATCTTTTCATTACATTCAGAAAAAATGCATCACTAAAGAGACCACTAAAATAAAACAATAAGCCACATACTGGAAAAAACTAAAACAGCTTGCTTCAGGCTGTTAACAAATTAGTGAAACAGACACTCACTTTAGTACCAACTTTTCTTCTTTAGCCTCTTTTCCATCTTAAGAAAGCATGATAAATTCCACCTAAGTCAAGATGTTTGGTAAACCTAATCTCTCTCTCTTTATACAACACAGATACATGTGCACACGGACACTCAATCACTCTCACAGTCTTGACTAGTCAAACTTCAGATCAGTCACCTGATTCAACTTCATATCACTGCTTAAGGAATGGTGAATAAAAATAAAGTATGGGCCAGTGTTATGTTACAGTGGGTTAAAGCCCTGGCTTGAATCACCAGCATCCCATATGGGTGCCAGTTCTAGTCCTGGCTGCTGCTCTTCTGATCCAGCTCTCTGCTATGGCCTGGGAAAGCAGTAGAAGATGGCCCAAGTCCTTGGGCCCCTGTGCCCATGTGGGAGACCCGGAAGAAGCTCCTGGCTTCAGATTGGCACAACTCCAGCCATTGCGGCCATCTGGGGAGTAAACCAGCAGATGGAAGACCTCTCCCTCTACCTCTACCTCTTTCTGTAACTCTGTCTTTCAAATAAATAAAATAAATCTATTTTTTTTAAAAGAAAATGTTCACCATACATTTATGAAATGTGAAATCTATGTGTTGCTTCTTCACTTGAAAGGATACAGGCCAAGACATCATAATTCAATGAAGTGAGGTATTTCAATGAATCTACTACAGGTGTTATTAAGTTATCGTACTTCTGTATTTGTGACAAGATCTGGAAGAAAGCAACAAGAACAGAGGGCATTAACTAATCAAAAGATGACATCTACTATGCCAACTAAATAATAGCTGCAAATTTGATTTTTCAAAAGAAATAATGCTTATAATTTAAGTGGCTTCCTATCATTTTACATTTATATAAAACATACTATTTTGTCACTGCATCCAAATTTTTTCTTTGACAACGTTTTTCCAATTAGGAAAGAATTCCAGAGGGCCTAAACTTGGATTTTCAATGACAGAGGCTACTATTACATCAAACGTATTTTAGACATCTTTTTAAACTGAAATAGTATGTATCTAAATCACAATGAAATGCCATTCAATATTTCTAAAAGCTAAAATAAAAATAATTATTCCTAGAAATTAAAATGTGGTAGGCCAGCATTGTAGTGCAGCAGATTAAGCTTCCATTTATAATACCAGCATCCCATATCAGAGCACTTATTCATATCCCAGCTGCTCAGCTTCCAATCCAGCTTCCTGCTTATGTACCTGGGAAGGCAGCAGAAGATGGCCCAAGTACTTGGGTCCCTGCCACCTACATGGGAGAACCAGTTCCTGGTTCCTGGTTTTAGCCTGGCCCAGGCCCAGCTGTTTTAGTCATTTGGGGGAGTCAACCAGTGAACGGAAGACCTCTTTGTTACACTGCTTTCAAATAAATAAATCTTCAAATAAAAAGATATTAAAATGTGGTAAACTGTTTACAACAGAAGCACTGTTCCATGTTACCAGAAAAATACAATAAATATACATACATCATATAAAGTTCTTTATATCTGGCAATCTTTCAATGTTCCAAGTATTTTCCCCCTAACACTACCAAACATTTTAAAAACTACATTGTTCTTTTTCTGCTGTGCCAATTTAAAGACACCAAAAGGAAAAATCCCTGAAAATATTAACTTCAAAAACATACATAGTCAAACAAAATTGTTGGATTGCTGTGGCTCAACTTCCCAATTTGTCTTCCAGAAGGCTTCACATTTTCCTTGGTTAGTCGCCTACAAGGGAAGAAAAAGGTGGCAGAGGTCATCTTAAGAGACAATCCTCATAATGTTGATAGCTTTCTGATATCATGTAAAAAATAAAATTCCTTCCCAAATATTCAAAATGGATCCATGTAAACAACTGTATTCATCATCATATGCTTTACTATAGAACTTGGATTATTTTAGTTAGCGATTCTCCCTGAGGATATTAAGATTGCGATATTAAAAACTTAACATTCTGAAAACATACATTTCCATTTTATCATAATAGCCTAATAAGCATTAAAACTTTTACTGTACTCTGCAAGTACACAAAATTCTTCCTGCAGAGAGTCTATTATTTTATATTTAGAAGGGCTCATTTATCAGGCTAGGTATTAAGGTATCAAGTTTAATGTGATGTAATGAAACGCTTCATGCCATCTGGTTCAGTGACCCTAACAGAGTGATAGCTAATATTGTATTATTCAACATCAAAGGTTCTCTGCTTTTTCAAAGTAAACATTTTTTAAATAAATTCTACTTCTTTTTTCCCTATTTGTTTTTCCTGCTTAGGATTCACTAACATTCAGTAAATATATAATCTGTTAAATTTTTACAGTTAAAAAACAATTATTACACAGAATCTAAAACTCCTCTGACGAATTTATTACATGATTAACCCAGGAAATGTAAAACTTGAAAAGGTCGTTAAGTGACAGGAAGGAAACTTTTGCAAATGAAGTAGATTATGAATTCAGTTCAAAATGTGGGGAATGTGATCATTCTTGAAATTATGAAGAAGTTTAAGAAGTTAAGAAACTTCAGAAGTTTCTCATGGCGAAACCAGCCCATCAATTAAAATTGCTTCATCATCAACTTCCTCCCCTTCACATTGTTCCAGGCCCAGTTTCTTTGGCTATCTTCTGTTTTACTTTTTTCCCTATTTCTAACCTGACTATATCAGGTGGTCCTCCTACTTGTCATTACAACCCACTACCCTTTTTATTCCATTCCTTACTGCCTCCATTACCCGGGCAAGAAAAACAAAAGAAATATTTTCTTGATTATGTCTGCCCCTTTTATCATGGTATCTGACAAATAAAACACAATCAGTGAGTATTTTTATAATTAATTATTAGATGCCCTATGGCAAGCTCATGTTTTAAGTAGTATTCAAACTTTGTGAAATTCTACAAATAATAAATATGTTCCATTCTCCAGTTCAAGCAATAACAAAATCATATTGCTAAGGCCTGGTGAAATATGTACAGCTTACTAATATGACAAAATTCTAAGTATATTAAAAATTATGTACATTTTGTATCTTATAAATTATATTTTATTAATTTCATTATATTAATACCTACTATGACAGCTAATGTGCTAAGCTTTAGGAACATAAAGATGAATAGCAGTTCCTGCTCCCAACCATAGTTCAGCTGAGAGATTTCTTAAAAAGAACAACTTCAGAACAGTATTTATATGCTATCAATATTAAAAGCGAGGATAATTACTTATATTACCTTGTATACAAATAAAAGTATCTGGGAGGATAAATAAGAGACTAAAAGTAGTTACTATATATGTTTTATTGAGGGGGAATAGAGTGAGAGATAAACCATATGGCTTTTTTTTTTTGCTGTGTATATTTATGGGGTACTATGAAATGTTCTAATCCTGTATATACACACTATAGAAAAATTCAGTGAAGCTAATTAACATACAACACCTCACTCATTTATTTGTAGTGGGACTGTTCAAAATCTATTTTTTCATCAATTTTGAAACATATGTATAAAATAACATACATTATTAATTATACAACAATACATTATTATTAACTATGGTTATCATGCAGGATGACAGATGACTAAAACATTCCTCTAAAGTAAAAATTTTGTGTCCTTTGATCAATATCTTCCCCTTATCTAACCCACCCCTGCTTCTGATAACAACCTCAACTTTAAAAAAAAAGGAAATTCTGTCATTCTCAACAACATGGATGGAACTGGAAGACATTATGCAAAGTAAAATAGACACAGGAAGACAAACACCCCATGACCTCTCTTAGATGTAGAATCTATATACCAACTTAAACTGGGTAAACATATAAACTATTCAAAAACTAGAGAATATTAAAAAGAAAAATTATCATGGCAATGTACCTACTAAGTGGAATGCTAGATTTTAGGCATAAGGCATATTGGTATCACAAAAAAAGAACTATCAATTTGTGTTAGGCAATATGTGCTAGGTTAGTCTTCACAGCAGTGACACTGGAGCTCACTCTCCAAAAATGTTACCAGATGGAGTAAAGGGAGGCAAGGGAAAATCTGCACAGAGAGGAAACAAAGGCACAGTACAGCTGGAGGTGGAATTGACAGGAAATGAGACTGGATAGAAGGAGAGACAGATCAAGCAGTGTCTCTTACTTAGAACATCATGCCATAAAGATTGACATACTCCTGAAAACAAAAAGGCATTATAATTCTCTATAAGAACTAAGGTGGGGCTGGTGCAGGGGCCTAGTGGGTAAAACTGCCGCCTGCAGGGACAGCATCCCATATGGCAGCCAATTCAAGTCCCAGCTGCTCCACTTCCTATCCAGCTCTCAGCTATGGCTTGGGAAAGCAGTAGAAGATGGCCCAAGTCCTTGGGCCCCTGTGCCCATGTGGGAGGCCTGGAAGAAGCTCATGGCTCCTGGCTTTGGATCAGCCCAGCCTCGGCCGTTGCAGCCATTTGGGGAGTGAACCAGCAGATAGAAGACTCTCTCTGTTGCTGTGCATTCATTCTGAGAGGAGGAGCATGGTGGGGGCAAGAGGCGCAGAGTCACCACAGAGACCCTGGGAGTCGGGTGAAAGCAAGCCAGAGGCAAGCAGCCCACAAACTCTTTTGTTTCAGATGGTACAGCAGCTTATATAGCCAAAGCAACCAATCCAGTCAAGGGGCAGTTTATGCCCTAACCAATCACAGCCCATTGCCAGGCAGGCTCCATTGCCAGGTAGTTTCCCAGGAGATTTCCCAGGGGGTTTCCGAAGCCATTCCTGAAGCTCCATTGCCAGGTGGTTTCCCAGGGGGTTTCCTAGGGGGTTTCCAAAGCCATTCCTGAATAACTGATGCTCTCTTGCCAGCGGCCATCTTGGCATGGCCTTCTCATTCCACTACATTTCTCTCTCTCCATCCCTCCCTCCCACTCTGTAATTTTGCCTTTCAAATAAATAAATAAATCTTTTAAAAAAGAACTAAAGTAAAATCTTTAAAAGAGGGTGGTGGTGGTGGGCAGGGCAGTGCTGTGGCACAGTAAGTTAAGCCACCATCTGCAGAACTGGCATCCCACATGGGTGTTGGTTTCAGTCCCAGCTGCTCCACTTCTGATCTAGCTCCTTGCTAATGTGCCTGGGAAAGCAACAGAGGATGGTCCAAGTGCTTGGGCCTCTGCACCCATGTGGGAGACCCAGATGAAGCTCCTGGTTCCTGGCTTCATCCTGGCCCAGCCCTGGTCATTGCGGCCATTTGGGGAGCAAACCAGTCGATGGAAGATCTCTCTCCTCTCTTGCTGTAACTGACTTTCAAATACAATAAATAAATCTTAAAAAAAAAAAGAACTAAGGTAGTGGGGGCAGGTATTTGGTGCAGCAGTTAAGATAACAGCATCCCATTTCATAGCACCTGGATTTGAGTCCTAGCTCTGCTGCTGATTCCAGCTTCCTGCTAATGCACACTCTCGGAGGGAGCAGAGGAAGGCTCAAATACTTGTGTTTGAGGTGGGCATTTGGCACAACAGGTAAGATGCTGCTTGGGATGCCCACATCCCATATGAGTGTCTGGGTTTGAGTTCCTACTTTGCTTTCAATCTAGCTTCCAGATAATACACATTTTGGGAGGCACCAAATGATGATATAACCATGCCACCCACAAAAGAGACCCAGATGGAATTCTGGGTTCCTGGCCTCCTGGCTCAGCCTGACTCAGCCTGACTCAGCCATGGCTGTTGCAGGTATTTGGGGAATGAATCAGCAGATGGAAGATATTTTTCTCCATATCTCCCCCACCTCTTGCAATGATATTCAAATAAACAGAAATAAATAAGTACTTACGGGGACCAACACTGTGGCAAAGTGGGTAAAGCCACTGCCTGTAATGCCAGCATCCCATATGGGCACTGGTTTGAGTCCCAGCTGCTCCACTTCTGATCCAGCTCCCAACTAATATGCCTGAGAAAGCAGCGGATGATAGCCCAAATGCTTGAAGCTCTTGACTCCTGGATTTAGCCTGGCCCTGGCCCAGGCCCAGGCCCAGTCCCAGCCATTGAGGCCATCTGGAGAGTGAACTAGCAGATGAAAATCTGTCTCCTCCTCTCTCTTTATAACTCTCCTTTTCAAATAAATATTTTTTTAAAATAAAAGTACTTGCGGGGCTGGCAATGTGGTATAATGGGTGAAGTTGATGGCTGTGATGCCAAAATCCCATATGGGCACTGGTTCAAGTACTGGCTACTCCATTTCCGATCCACCTCCCTGCTAATGGCCTGGGAGAAGGAGCAGAAGATGGCCCAAATGCTTTATCCTGCCACCTATGTGGGAGACCCAGAAGAAGCTCCTGGCTCCTGGCCATTAGGGCCATCTGACTGAACCAGTATATGGAAGATATATATCTCTTTCTGTAACTCTTTCAAATAAATAAATCTTTTTAAAAAAAAATAAGATAAAAAGTACTTGTGTCCCTGGGTGGGAAACCCAGTTTGAATTCTGTGCTCCTGGCTCAGCCTAACCCAGACATAGCTATTATAGCTGGGGTGTGTGTGTGTGTGTGTGTCAATCAGTAGACAGAACATCCCTCTTTGTCTCTTAAGTAACCAGAAAATAAACAATATTTTTTAAAAGAAAAATAACTAAGGTTGTAGTAGTAGAGAGAAAGATGAAATGGATTTAAGGAATGTATTAATGCTTGACATATTATTAAGTAATTTATATAAAGCACATAGTTCAGGGAACACATAATAATGACTCTATAAAATATTAGCTATGGTGGTTAAACTAAACGCTGTTCCTGGAGAATTCTTTAAAAACCAGAACTCTTTTCAGATGAACCTGTCCTAATATCATCTTCTGCCATAACTTCCTTAAGTAAAATAATTTACTCTCCTGTCTATCCTCCCATAGCACTTCATACATACTACATAATAGCACCTATTAAATAAGACTGTGATCCTGCACACACCTGTTTTTACAGTACAGCATGACAGTTTTCATGTGGCAAAGACAGTATCATACTGTCAAAGCTAGTTAAAATAGAGAATGCAATGCTTTTAATGAGAATAACCATACCACTGCATGAATTTATACAAGGATTGACAACTGACAATAAATAACCTTGCAGAAAACACTTGCATTACATTGGTTAAGTATTTAGTATATAAACTGATACTAATCTGAAATATATAATTTTCATAGTAAAACTTTAGTCTACCAGAAAGTAGAACTAACATCACTCTTATGCTTTTATGATATGAAAGTAAAAGCACACAAATGAAAACAACGTTTCTCAAAAGTCAGCACCGTATCGAGAAAGTTCTACATAATTCCAATAGATCATCCTAACAGAGCATTAAAAATCTTTAATTATAGCATTTGTCAGTTGAGGACATTCATGGAATATCTATTACACTGCACAACATATTAAATGTATTATTCAAGTTGAGCAAAGGCCACAGCTTTTTTTAAAAAAGGGCAAAAACTGAATCTTAAATGTATTAATGAGAATTCTATAAGATTTTATATAACTTAACAACTATGGAAACAGTAACTTTGTACTCAAAATGAGCTAAAACTGCAAAAATTGAGTCATCTTACCTGTAAACTAGGATCAGCTATGCCTTTAACAAACATTCGTCAGTTTTGTTTTTGTTTTTGTTTTTTTTTTCCAAAATTGAGGCTCAGGGGGCCAGTGCTGTGGTGTAGTGGGTAAAGCCACTGCCTGCGACGTTGGCATCCCATATGGGAACCCACTTGAGTCCTGGCTGCTCCACTTTCAATCCAGTTCCCTGCTAATGTGCCTGGGAAATCAGCAGAGGATGGCCCAAGTGCTTGGGCCCCTGCACCCACATGGGAGACCGGAGGAAGCTCCTGGCTCCTGTCTTCATACCGGCCCAGCTCTGGCCATTGCGGCCATATCGAGGAGTGAACCAGCAGTGGAAGATCTCTGTCTCTCCCTCTCTCTGTAACTCAGCCTTTCAAATAAATAAATAAATCTTTAAAAACAATTGAAGCTCAGACATAAGCTAGCTGAAAAAAAAAGTAAATTAAATCCAGATATAATGTAGATTAATATGAAGAATAATGAATTACAACTTACTTCATGATATATTTGGCTCTGTCTATTGTTTGAGCTTTAACTTTTACTAAAAGTGGGTGACTGTTGTAAGTTTCATTCTTCCACTGGCCATACAGACGATATCTTAAAAAATGAGATGAAGAATTAGAAAAAGTTAAACATACCTTAAGAGGTTAACACATTAAAATTACTAGTAGGTAAAAATGTAAAAATATGTATTTACCTATGCTGATAAGGAAATGTTTTAAACATTCCCCATAGCTCTTCAGACATGCAAGCATTGCAGTCCATCAAAGAAAGAGACGGAAGTAGTACTTGGTCAGTTATGCTAAGCAAACAGCTTAGGATAACTTCCTAAGAAAGGAGGAAAAATTATTTCACAAAGATGTCCAGACCAATCCATCCCTCAAAATAAATTTATGGTAGTCAGGAAAACTGTCCTTTCTTGATCTGCTAACAGAAAATCTAATTCCCCACCTTACTGCCCTTATTTATGCTTCTCCAGGCAAGATAGCACATAAGGAGAGAAAGAAAAGGATTACTAAGGGAATGAGTGATTTTTATCCCTCATTCGCTTCTAAACATGCTAATCTTAAAAGGGGGGTTAATCTTAAAAATATAACTTTGTGTGAGCTGACAAAAGAAAAAATAAGCATGTCAAATATAACATAATTACCTACACAGGTGACTAAAGCTTATTCCCAATAAAATTTGCACTGTGCTATATCTAAACATTCGACATACTATTGGATATTTTCTAGTCTCTTACCGTTTTCTCTTTATCTTCTTGTTTGCTTCCATCAGACTGAAACTAAAATTAAAAAATATTAAAACAAAACAGAAAGGTTAGCATCATGCCATCACAATTAGTTTTAATTTGAAAAATATTAACTTGTACACTTATTTTAAATTGTATTCATATTTAAGTTTACATATAGACTATTACCAATTAACATTTTAAAATTTCATCTCTATTTCTAGCATCCAACTCATTCTTGACATCCATACATTTTAAATGATTGTATAGGCCAATTATTTTCTCACTCTCATCACAAACTTAAAGCATCCTAAATCGATCTAAGTATCATAAAATAAAATTAAAGCTAGCATAATAATTTATAGTTCATTTGTACTATCTGATCCAGGTTTTAGTTATTCCTCTATAGAATTAGTAAAATCAAACAGTAAAATAACAAAAATAGGGGCTGACGTTGTGGCACAGTGGGTTAAGCCGCCAACTGCAACGCCAGCACCCCATAGGAGCACCAGTTCCAGTCCGGCTGCTCCGACCCAGCTCCCTGCTAACCCACCTGAGAAGGCAGCGAATGATGGCCCAAGTACTCGGGCCCCTGCCACCCACGTGGGAGACCCGGATGGAGTTCCAGGCTCCTGGCTTCGGCTTGGCCCAGCCCCAGCCATTGCGGCCATCTGGGGAGTGAACCCCAGCGGATGGAAGATCTCTCTCTGTCTCTCCCTCTCTCTCTGTAACTTTGCCTTTCAAATAAATAAATCTTAAAAAAAAAAATAAAACCAAAATAAACACAATGGAATGTAAAGGCATGTTTTAATACACTACTACCAAAGTCCTCACAGAAAAATAAGCAAAAATATTAACAACATTGCTGAAAAAAATAACAACCATTGGCTAACTTGAACCCATTAATAATAAAAAAAACTGGGTTAGCAGATGGGTCCCCAAAGTGTTTGACAACATTGTATATTCATTCAAAATGAAATAATGAGTGATATGTGTATGTGTACAGCAGGTGGAGGGCTGGGAAAGAGTGCAGAGGCAAAGGGACAACTGAAGCACTGACACCTACAGACAATCTAGATTTCCTAAAAGGATTAGCTCAGTAGCAGGGAAGGAAGAGGGAAAGCAAATAAATATGCAGCTAATAAGCTTACTATTTTCCTAGTAAGCAAGGTTATTTTGTGTATGTATGTACTTTCATACTTGAGCAATTTAATGAGTGTTAACATGGGAAAGTCTAACTTCTGTGCCACATTTTCAGCACCTACCATATAAACTTTATGAGGGAAAACACATACTTTTTTTTTTTTGGAACTGGCAGTCAAAAAGGTATGATCATATTCAAAGAAACAATTACTAGGTTACCTTGGTCAGTAAATAAGGAATTGGGTTACAGGAGAGTGGTCTGGTAGGAAAAAAGCTAGAGAGTCATCTGGGTTTTTGGAGATGCGGGATGGAAATATGTAATTCTGGTGGCATATTGAGTGTACATTCCGGATGGAAATAGGGTAGGCCATAACTGGAAAAACTTCCTTAATCTCCAATATAATACATGATTAACATACCAAAAGAGGTTTCAATATTGCCTTATAAAGACAGAGCTACTAATGGGGCTACATAACATTAAAGGGCACAAGAAAAACAATGTAGGTTGAAGATTAAGGGGAAAGTTGCAGACATAATCAGATGAATTACTTTTATGACTAGATCAAAACC
Organism: Lepus europaeus; assembly: GCF_033115175.1. NCBI lineage: Eukaryota > Metazoa > Chordata > Mammalia > Lagomorpha > Leporidae > Lepus > Lepus europaeus. Next base: position 32,688,324 of record NC_084850.1, on the reverse strand, counting down.
TGTAGCCATACCTATATGAACTATGGCATTACCTTCACCATCTTTATTCTTCTCATTTTTAATGACAATTATTGAATATCCACCAGGTCCCATGTACTAGAATAAAGACTTCATATTTATGTTTTAAAACTATGAGGAAAATCATTTTGCTAAAAATTATCCACATAAGATTAAAACAATTTAGAAATTAGAAAATATATCTATAGGAAAAAAATGATCTAGGGAACAGGAGATTAACAAGTCTAGAGAACAGATCAATTAACCACCTTCCTTATTTTGGTTCAAAGTCTTGCTTTTATCTTTCAATTAAAATTTAAGACTTTATAAAATTCTTAGAAATATATTGTTAATACTATATTATTCATGAAAATATAGATACTAAATGACAAAATATTATCTCCCAGCTCCTGGCTCCAGCTCTGGCCGTTGCAGTCATTTGGGGAGTGAACCACCAAGAGGAAGACTTCTGTCTCTCTGCCTCTGCCTCTCCCTCTGCCTCTCTGTAACTCTGTCTTTCAAATAAATAAATAAATCTTAAGAAAAAAAAGTCCATCGGGCTATGCATTTGGCCTAGCAGTTAGGGCACTAGTTTGGAAGCCAGCATCCCATATCAGAGTGATTAGGTTCAAGTCTCAGCTCTCCTCCTGATTTCAGCTTCCTGCCAATGAGTACCCATGGGGGTAGCAGATGATGACTCAAGTGGTTAGGTCCCTGACACCCACATGGGGAACCTAGATTGCATTCCTGGCTACCGGTGTACATCTCTCTCCCTCTACTTCTACCTCTCCCTATCACTTTCCTTAATAAATAAATTCTGTGTACTGATCTTTCTTACATAAAATGCATTTTTAAAAATCATGTACTGTTTTCATCTAGTCTATATTTGCCTCTTAATACTTAGTAATACTTAGTAGCTGCCTATCCTTGTATGTTTATATACCTTTTAGCTAAGCAGAATAGCTAATGGGGAAAATGTTAATTAAAGTATGATTTGTAATTTATTCCCTTAAATATGATTCTACATCTTGATTAGAATTGTAACAGGAAGATATTCAGTACTAGATAAGCTGATCTTAATTCAAACCAATCGTTAAAGGTGAAAATACAAGAGCAAATATAAACATTTTAATATTTCATTGATCACATTCATTAAATACAAAAGATGTTTTTAGATTAAACTTGGTCTCTAACTCTAGAGCTCCTCATTTTCTTTGTATGGACTTTTTACAATAGCAAAAATACATCAGGGAACTTGACAGTACCAAAAAGAGCAGTGTTTGCCCCTATGTGTAAAATAAGAACTATATTAAAAGATTCTGATGTTTTTAAGGTATTCTTACAAAATGCTTTTTACTTAAAATGAAGAGATACACACTCATACCTACCCTTGAATAGTTCACTCACAAAACCCTAGCAATAAATATATTCTTCATAAAAATTGCCAGGGCTAGCACTGTGGCATGGCAGGCAAAGCCACCACCTGCAGCACCAGCATCCCATATGGGTGTACTGGTTTGAGTCCAGTGGCGGCTCCACTTCCTATCCAGCTCCCTGCCAATGCACCTGGAAAAGCAGTGGAAGATCACCCCTGCACACACATGGGAGATCAGATGAAGCTCCTGGCTCCTGATCTTTGAGGCCACTTGGGGAGCAAACTAGTAGGCAGAAGACCTCTCTCAGCCTGTGCCTCTGCCTCTCCCTCCCTGTTATACTTTCAAATAAAATAAATGAATCTTTAAAAACTGTCTTATTTTGTGTTAACTAATTTATAAAACAAATAGCAACACTGGTGGGGTAAGAAACCACCTGATTATCATTAAAAAGTAAACAAAGTCCTTGGGGCTGGCGCTGTGACATAGTAGGTTCAGCATCTGCCTGCGGTGCTGGCATCCCATATGGGCCCCGGCTCTAATCCCGGCTGCTCCACTTCTGATCCAGCTCTCTGCTATGGTCTGTGAAAGCAGTGGAAGATGGCCCAAGTACTTGGGCCCCTGCATCCGCGTGGGAGACCTGGAGGAAGCTCCTGGCTCCTGGCTTCAGATAGGCCCACCTCTGGCCACTGCAGCCATTTGGGGAGTGAATCAGAGGACGAAAGATCTTTCTATCACTATCTCTCCCTCTGTCTGTAACTCTGTCTCTCAAGTAAATAAAATAAATCTTAAAAAAAAAAATGAATTCTGGGGCCAGTGCTGTGGCACAGTGGGTTAACACCCTGGCCTTAAGCACCGGCATCCCATATGGGCAGCGGTTCAAGTCCCGGCTTCTCCTCTTCTCATCCAACTCTCTGCTATGGCCTGCTATGGCCCAAGTCCTTGGGCCCCTGCACCCAGATATGAGATCCGAAGGAAGATCCTGGCTCCTGGCTTCGGATCGGCACAGCTTCGGCCATTGTGGCCAACTGGGGAGTGAACCAGAGGATGGAAGACTGCTCTCTCTCTCTGTCTCTACCTCTCTCTGTAACTCTTTCAAATAAATAAAATAAATCTTAAAAAAAATGAATTCCTACATATCATATAGTAGACAAATGTGCTCTTGGGTGAAATAAAGCTATTACCTTAACATGAGACCTAAAATTTTAAGACCAAAAAAAAAGCTTGTAATATTTTCAAACAAATCATCAAAGTCTAATGAAATAATGACTTACTCAAAAAAATCAATATCTATGATCTTAAGAATTCATGACTATTCACATTTTACACTATAAAGCTAATTAATGTTAAGAAATACTTGATTTGATCCTCATAGCAATTCTGGGAACAAGATAAGGCAAATATCACCATCCATCTCTGGTTTAGAAAAGTGATCAGCTCAAGGTCATAGAACCAGCAAGCAGCTAGCAGCTTATCCTGATGAAACCAATTAACCAAATGATCAATTTTTAGCTCTTTAATTACTTTGGAGTACAGTCATAACTCAAGATGCTTTATGGGTAAGTTAGGTTCTAAAGTCGGTACAGAAAATGAAAATTACACATGCTCACAATTATCCTTAAAAGTCCCCTAAATTATCCATAATATACACAGGCATGCCATCTTTTAGGTAAGTCTAACACAGACTATTTTTCCCTACTAGTAAAAATAATTCACTGTTAAGTGAACGTCAGACCTGAACAAGAGATGAAAGAATTTCTTTGCATGCTGACTTCCAGCATGGGGCTAGGTCACATGAAAACATATTAAATACTAGACTCACACTCTGGTGTGAGACTCTGTAAGAGATCTGAGAAACGGAAGCAAAGTACCAAAAATGTCTACCAATTTCAATCTTACTCCTGGGCATACACACTAAATATTTTGAGGGTACAAGTTTGGCTACATTCATATAAATTAAAATGCAAGCATATACCAATTCCAAGCCCAGACTTCTATACAAAAGAAATATTAATTTGGGTTTTAACCAACACAACCACAACAGATATTCAATTTCAAAAAGAAATAAGAGTAAAGCAAGATCACACACACACTACTCCTAAAAAAAAAAAGTAGTGAACATCAACCCCAAAATTCTATGGCAGTTTGTTCATAAGCAAAATTTTGAAGTCACTGGTCTAAAGTACATTCTTTACCTACCAACTCAAAGATAGTATACCATCTACTGTCTAGATTCAATATCTTGTACTTTCTGTGACCCAAAAAAATGCAGACATGAGAAACACAAAATGGGCATTCAGGGTATACCCCATAATTATAAGGACATTCTTCTACATTACCACAATATTATTACTTCACTTATTTCCTAATATCATCTAATACCCAGTCTGAGGTATATACTGATCTCATGAGTTCAGGTTTCTAACAGTCATAAAAAGTTTAGGCAAACAAATAAATTAAGATGGAAGCGGGCTGGCGCCATGGCTCACTTGGCTAATCCTCCGCCTATGGCGCCAGGATCCCATATGGGCGCCAGGTTCTAGTCCCAGTTGATCCTCTCTAGTCCAGCTCTCTGCTGTGGCCCGGGAGGGCAGTGGAGGATGGCCCAAGTGCTTGGGCCCCTGTATCCACATGGGAGACTGGGAAGAAGCACCTGGTGCCTGGCTCTGGATCAGCACAGCGCCGGCCATAGCGGCCATTTGGGGAGTGAACCAACGGAAGGAAGACCTTTCTCTGTTTCTCTCTCTCACTGTCTATAACTCTACCTGTCAAAAAAAAAAAAGATGAAAGCAAAGTAAAAACACAGAATCTCTCCCCCAATCTCTGAAGCAATGAGCAAAGTAAAGGATGGTTTTTAAAGGCACAAAATTAACCATCATCAACCAAGGAAAAGAAGGAACCCATGCTGTTAACTGAGGGGAGGGGAGTTGCCAAACAAGAATCCAATTCTATAAACAGTGTGGTATGGCCCCAGAAGTAGTACTAAGGAAGCTTAGCCACCAAAATCCATTAGGCAACATGGCCTATAGTTAAGTAGATAGCCTGAGGAAAAAACCCTTGTGAATAGGAGCCTAGCAAGACTCCGGTAAGGGCTGCTACCTTTCAAAGGCACTGTGCTTAAATCTGTGAATGAGTCAAAGCTCAAGGCAGTTAGGTATGTACTTGGTTGGGTGGGCTATTACTGTAAAAAATTTTGGACAAAATTCTGGAGACAAAAAAGCAACAAGGTATTCATTTTCAATTTGTACATGCTGACTTCCCAGCTTGTCATGTAAGAAGCTTAGAAATGACCACACCATATATACTAACAGGCAAAAAGCTGAACAAAGACCTTTCTCTCTGTCTCTCTCTCACTGTCCACTCTGCCTGTCAAAAAAAAAAAAAAAAGCTGAACAAATGAAAAGCCAACAGCTCTTCTTAATGCAGTCGCCAGGCAAACCACTATCCCCAAGATTAGAGACAGACAAGCAAACACAAAGAATCACAACTTGCAGTAAACAGAAACTTCCAAGGAAACCAGTGGCCAGGATGGAAATATCAGAATTGTAAATCATAAATCACAATATAGACAAGTCTGGGAGCTTAAAAACTCCCATTTTCGGGGGAGAGGTGGGCACACACATGCACTGTCCTGAGTTTTACCTAGCATGAGCTCAACCTGGTTCTCACAGTGAATATCAGAGAAAATCTTGTGTTTCTAACAGAGGGAAGGAAAAAGGAATCATTTAAAATTACACCAAAGCATTCTGTCCTCCTTAACAGGGTCTGCTCTCAGGATAAACTAACCAGAGCCTAACCTGCTGGGATTCTATCAATCTCTAACTGACCTGTGAGAAAAAACACCCAACTCAGGCTACTCTAGCCATCCTGTCTCACCTGGGGGAGGCTGGGAGGCAGCTCATCAGAAACATTTGTGAAGTTCACAGTCTAGGGTCACAGACAAGGTCACTGAAAGACTGATACTTTACCACTACATTACTAAAGTGCTAATTACGGTTCCTTTTACCAAGGACATCATGCCTAGCTACCAAGAAAAAAAACACAGGTGGAAGACACAGAGTTCGAAGAATCAAAACCAGAATCAGATACAGCAAGGGATATTGAAATTACTGGGCCAGGAATTCAAAATACTGATGATCAACATGCTAAGGGTTCTAATGATAAAATAGGCAGCATGCAAGAATAGATAGGCAGTGTAAGTATAAAGGTAAAAATTAGAACCAAGAAGAGATGTTAGAGATCAAAAACTCAGAATGAAAAATGCCTCTGATAAATGTTTTAGACTGGACGTGGCTGAGGAAAACTTCTGAGCTTAAGGCTATCTCAATAGAAGCCTCCAAACCTGAAAAGCAAATAGTATAAAAAAAAAAAAGGCTTGGAAAACAACAAAATATTCAAGAACTACAGGATGTGAAACACCTATAAAACGAGTAACATGTGCATAATGAGAATGTTTGGAAAAAAGAGAAAGGGACACAAGCAATACTTCAAGTATTAAATACTGGAAGTTTTCCCACAATTATTTCAGACACCAAATCACGGATCCAGGAAGCCCAGAGAAAACCAAGTAAAATAAATTCCAAAAATAACTACACCTAGGAATCATACTCTAACTATAGAAAATCAGAGAAATGGAAAATATAAGCCACAGAACAACCATCTTACCTATAGAAAAATAAAGGTAAGAATTACCAGGCCTCTCCTCAGAAAACATACAGAGAGTAGTGTGAAATATTTAAAGTGTTGAGATCGGAAAAACGAAAAACTATCAATTTAGAATTTTGGGATCTGTGAAAATATCCTTCAAAGGGAGAAAAAATAAGAACTTTCTCAAACAACAGTTGAGGGAATTTGATGCCAGTGGAACTGCCTTGGAAGAAATGTTGAAGTTATTTAGAGAGAAGGAAAATTACAGAGGTCAGAAACTCAAATTTGCATGTAAAGAATCTTTAAAAACGTAAGTTAAGGCAAAATAAAAACTTTTATGCTTCTTACTCTTAATTGATCTAACAGGTAACAATCTGCTCAAACTACTAATACCAACAATGTATTTCATTATATGTTTAGGTGTATGTATGCTCATTGATAAAATGACAGCAAAGACACAAGCTTCAGAAGAAGCAGGATTAGCCGGCGCCGTGGCTCAACAGGCTAATCCTCCACCTTGCGGTGCCGGCACACCGGGTTCTAGTCCCAGTCGGGGTACTGGATTCTGTCCCGGTTGCCCCCCTTCCAGGCCAGCTCTCTGCTATGGCCTGGGAGTGCAGTGGAGGATGGCCCAAGTGCTTGGGCCTTGCACCCCATGGGAGACCAGGAGAAGCACCTGGCTCCTGGCTTTGGATCAGCGCGGTGCAGCCGCGGCAGCCATTGGAGGGTGAACCAATGGCAAAGGAAGACCTTTCTGTCTCTCTCTCTGTCCACTCTGCCTGTCAAAAATTTAAAAAAAATTAAAAAAAAAAAGAAGCAGGATTATTCTGACAAAGCACTTGCAGTAAATATGAAGCAGTATGATGTATTTGAAAGTAGAACTACATTAATTGTAAATGTTATTGGAAACTCTAGGGCAACCAGTTTTGGAGGAAAAAAAGACATGAAGAGAGGATGGAATCATACAAAAATGCTCAGGTAGGGATGGTGCGCTGTGGAGCAGAAGGTTAGTAAGTCTCTACCTGTAGTGCCAGCATCTCATATGGGCACCAGTTCAAGTCCCAGACATTCCACTTCCTATCCAGCTCTCTGCTAATGCAACTGGGAAAGCAGCAGATGACCCAACTGCTTGGGCCCGAGTACTCAATTGGAGATAAGCACGATGTGCCTGGTTCCTGGCTTCAGCCCAGCCCTTGGCCATTTGGGGAGTGAAACAGTGGATGGATAATCTCCCTCTTCCCTCAATCTCTTTCTCTCTCTCAAGATTTCATTTACTTGAAAGACAGAGTTACAGAGAGAGGCAGAGACAGAGAGAGAGGTCCTCCATCCTATGGTTCACTCCCCAGATGGCCACAACAGCCAGAGCTGTGCCAATCTGAAGCCAGGAGCTTCTTCCGGGTCTCCCACATGGGTACAGGAGCCTAAGGACTTGGGCCATCTTCTACTGCTATCCCAGGCCATAGCAGAGAGCTGGATCGGAAGAGGAGCAGCCAGGACAAGAACCGGCGCCCATATGGGATGCCAGTGTTGCAGGCCAGGGCTTTAACCCACTGCACCAGCCTCTCTCTCCCTCCCTCTTTCTGCTCTCCTTCTCTCTCTGCATCTCTGCCTCTGAAACAAATAAATGTGTTTTTTTTTAAATAAGAAAGCTAGGTAAAATAACATAAGACAGAGAATGGAAGACAAGTATGGAAACAAAGAACAAAGGCAAACTATAGAAAACATTAATATGGAAAATATTAATCCAAATATATCAATAATCACTTTGAACATCAATGCTGTAAATGTATCAATTAAAACACAGAGACTATCCACACGAAAACCTGTACAGACGTTTCAAGAATCTATATTCATAATCACCAAAACTCAGAAGCAACTAAAATATTCTTTTCCATAGGTAAATGGATAAACAAACTGTTGTTAATCCAGAGACAACAGAATATTATTTGACACTAAAAAGAATTGAGCTATAAAGCCATGAAAAGACACTGAATAACTTTAACTGCTTAACACCTTACTAAATCAAAGAAGCCAATCAGATGAGGCCATATAATGTATATTTCCAACCATATGACATGCTGGAAAAGGTAAAACTATGAAGAAAGTAAAAAGATAAGTGGTCGCCAGGGATTGTAGGGAGGGAGTTAAAAATACGCAGAGCACAGAGGATTTTGAGATACATGAGACTAGTCTGTATGACACTATAATGGTGGGTTCAAGTCATTCTACATTTTCCAAACTCCAAGAGTGTACAACACCAAAAGTGAACCTGAATGGAAATTACAGACATTGGTTAGTAAAAACTTGTCATTGTAGGCTCGTCTCCTGTAATAAATGCATCACTCTGGTAGGGGATTTTGATAATGGAGGAAGCTATGCATTTGTAGGGGCATGATATAAATGGGAAATTTCTGTGCCTTCCTCTCAATTTTGCTATAAATCTAAAGCTACTTTAAAAATGTCTAATTTTAAAAGTGTGTAGGTGCTATGAAGAACATTTAAATTAAGTAGGTCAAATGATCATGTCAAAGTTGGGCTCAGCAATTAAAGATTTTACAGCAGCAAAAGGTATCCTTTCATATGTAACTAGTCTATGAGTCACCACCATCATCTCCCTTTAAGCTAAAAAACAGAAATCAAAATTGGTTAATATATAACAGAACAATAATTCTCAGTTTAGTCTTTGAACCAACAGGGAGGGCTCAGTGTTGTGGCACAGAAGGTTAAGCTGCCACCTATAAAATCAGCATCCCATTTGAGTGCTGGTTCAAGTCCCAGGCTGCTCCACTTCCAATCCAGCTCCCCGTTAATGTGTCTGGAAAGGCAATAAAAATGGCTCAAGTGCCTGGGGCTGTCCCCAACATGGGAGTCCACCTTGGCCGTTGCAGACATTCTGGGAGTGAACAAGCAGATGGAATCTCTCTCTCTCTCTCAAGCTCTGTCTTTCCCTCAACATGACTCAGCCTTTCAAATAAATCAATAAATCTTTTTTTAAAAAATCACCTGAGATTTCGTTAGATATGCAATTTTTCAGTCACACCCTACACCTTTGGATCACAAACTCTGAGGAGAAGGCACAACATTCCATGGTTTAACAACCCTTTAGGGGGCTAGATTCATAGGCACCTGCAATGCCAGCATCCCACATGGGCACCAGTTCAATTCCCATCTGTTCCACTTTTGATCCAGTTCCCTATTAATGTGCCCGAAAAAGCATCAGAAGATGGCACCAGTGCTTGGGCCACTGCACATACATGAAAGACCCAGAAGATGCTCCTAGCTCCTGGCTTTGGCCTGGAGCAGGCCCAGCCACTGTGGCCATATGGGAAGTAAAACAGTGGATGGAAAATTCTCTCTCCTCCCCATTTTTTTTTTTTAAATGAAAACACCACCACCATTTAATGGTTGTTCTGAAACACATTTTTTTAAAAGATTTATTTATTTATTTGAAAGGCAGAGTTACAAAGAGGCAGAGGCAGAGAGAGGTCTTCCATCTGCTGGTACATTCCCCAGATGGCCGCCACGGCTGGAGCTACGCCAATCTGAAGCCAGGATCCAGGAGTTTCCTCTGGGTCTCCCATGTGGGTGCAGAGGCCCAAGGACTTGGGCCATCTTCTACTGCTTTCCCAGGCCACAGCAGAGAGCTGGATCGGAAGTGGAGCAGCCAGAACTCAAACCAGCACCCATATGGGATGCTGGCGCTGCAGACCGGGGCTTCAACCCACTGTGCCATGGTGTCCCCCCCCCCCCCCCAAATAAAAATTCTTAAAAAACATGCACTCCCCTGAAAATCACATTTATAAAAAAAACTTTGAGGGTCGGCACTGTGGCGCAGGAGGTTAAAGCCCTGGCTTGAAGCACTAGCATCCCATATGGGCACTGGTTCTAGACCCAGCTGCTCCACTTCCAATCCAGCCCTCTTCTATGCCTGGGAAAGCAGCGGAAGATGGCCCAAGTCCTTGGGCCCCTGCATCTGCGTGGGAGACCAGGAAGAAGCTCCTGGCTCCTGGCTTTGGATCAGTGCAGCTCCAGCCTTTGCAGCCAATTGTGGAGTGAACCATGGGATGGAGGATCTCTCTCTCTCTCTCTCTCTCTCTCTCTCTGCCTCTCCTCTGTGTAACTCTTTCAAATAAATAAATAAATAAATCTTTTAAAAAAAAAAAAAAACTTTGGGCGCTATGGTACAGAGGGTTAAAGTGCAGCCCACCGTGCCAGCATCCCATATGGGTGCCAGTTCAAGCCCTGGCTGCTCCACTCCTGATCTAGCTCCCTGCCAATGGCCTGAAAAAGCAGTGGATGATGGCCCAAGTGCTTGGGTTCCTGCACCTGCATGGGAGACCTGGAAGAAGCTCCTGGGCTCCTGGCTTTGGATCAGCCCAGCTCAGGCCATTGCAGCCATCTGGGGAGTGAACCAGCGGATGGAAGACTGGAAGATCTCCCTCCCCCTCTCTCTTTCAAATAAATAAAATGAATCTTTAAAAAAAGTTTAAGAGATTCTGATATGCTGAAAATTGAGAATCATTGTATTAGGAACTTAATCTTATACTACATATGTCAAATTAAAGATCTCCCTTTCTTTCAAATAAATAAAATAAATCTTTAAAAAAAACCTTTAATAGATTCTAATATGCTGAAAATTGAGAATCACTGTATTAGGAACTTAATCTTCTACTACATATGTCAAATTAAAGATCTCCCTCTCGCGGGCACCACGGCTCAATAAGCTAATCCTCCGCCTGCGGCGCCAGCACACCAGGTTCTAGTCCCGGTCGGGGCACCGGATTCTGTCCCAGTTGCACCTCTTCCAGGCCAGCTCTCTGCTGTGGCCCGGGAGTGCAGTGGAGGATGGCCCAAGTGCTTGGGCCCTGCACCCCATGGGAGACCAGGAGAAGCACCTGGCTCCTGCCTTCAGATCAGCGGGGTGCGCCGGCCGCAGCGCACTGGCCGCGGCAGCCATTGGAGGGTGAACCAATGGCAAAGGAGGACCTTTCTCTCTGTCTCTCTCTCTCACTGTCCACTCTGCCTGTCAAAAAAAAAAAAAGATCTCCCTCTCTCTTTCAAATAAAATAAATCTTTAAAAAAAAACCTTTAAGAGATTCTGATATGCTGAAAATTGAGAATCATTGTATTAGGAAGTTAATCTTACACTACATATGTCAAACAGAAATGATTACAAGTAACCAAAGTTTAGAAAACTTCTGTTAATGTTATCTAATTTAAGTACAGAAGCTACTTTTTAAAAATATGCATAATTTATACATTTACGCAACCACAAGGCAATAAGTGAGTCTTGTATAAGAAGTTTAATTGTGGGGCCAGCATCATGGTGCAACATGTTAAGCTGCCACCTACAATGTCAGCATCTTATATGGGCACCAGTCTGAGCCCCAGCTGCTCCACTTCCAATCCAGCTCCCTGCTAATGCACCTGGGAAGGCAGCAGAAGATGGCACAAGTCCTTGGGCCCCTGCCACTCAAGTGGGAGCCGCAGAAGAAGCTCCTAGATCCTGGCTTTGGCCTGGCACAGTCCTCTTGTTGCAGCCATTTGGGGAGTAAACCAGCGGGTGGAAGATCTCTCTTTACCTCTTTCTCTACCTCTCTAACTCTGCCTTCCACATAAATAAAATAAATCTTAAAAAAAAGTTTAATTGAAAAATTTTTAGAAACAATCTTATAAATCTTCTTTGAATTCAAGCTAGGGAACAAAAGACCAATATACCTATAAACACAGAACAAATGATCTGTCATAGTGCAATATTTATAGGGGCAAAAATCAATCGAAATTCTAACCCAGATTATCAGAAATATTCACTTTTCATACCACAACCCTAGTCATGAGAAAAGACAAATTTCTTCCCACATTGGTCCAAGTAGTCCAAAAGAATGCATTTTTTCCTTCCCTTCTTCCTTCAATATCTCTGCAAGAATAGACTGGAGTTAGGACTGGGGCTAGGTCCAACCAGGACAGAACCAACGTACAGCAGTTGTAACAATTGTGTATCTTGGTAGCAATTCAATATTGCACAAATTGTGTGCACACATATGCTTATGTATTGGACAACTTCCATAAGTTGGATATCTGGTCTCCTGCTTACAAGTTTTTAATTGTTGCCAAAGACTTTCAAAACAAGATATCTGGTTATCAAGATTCTCAATTAAGAACACCATCTTTGGACATTGTGGCACAGGTTAAACCACTGCCTGCAGCACTGGCATCCTATGTGGGTGCTGGTTTGAGTCCCAGCTACTCTACTTCAATCCAGCTCCTTGCTAATGCACCTGGGAAAACAACGTTTGGGCCCCTTCACCCATGCGGGAGACACAGAAGAAGCTTCTGGCTTCGGCCTGGCTCAGCTTCGGGCATTGCAGCTATCTGGGGTGTAAGCCAATGGATGGAAGACTTCTCTCTCTCTCCCTCTCCAACTCTACCTTTCAAATAAATAAATCTGTTTAAAAAAAAGTCTTTTCATTTGAATATTGTTTATAGCCCATTCCTGCTTTCCTGCTGGACTACTGTCTTTTTACTTTGGACTTTTTTAGCTCCTTATTTAGTACAAGAGACAGACCAGCACTAGGTAGGTGAAAGTATGATGAGAAACAAGCTATTTACATTCCCAAAAGTATCTCCTAAAGGGAAAAACAGTAATAGTACAGCTGAAATGCTGGCAGCACTCATCTTAACCAAGTGATCAAAGTTAAAATCATCAGTAATAGAACAAAATTATTTCACATGCTTCCTCATAGGATGCACTAAGACATAACTCTGCTCTTTGAGTAGGCACCAGTTAAAATGACATCCTTTCCAGGCTATAAGGATCAAAATGTTTAAACGTGTCATGATTCCCTTTTATATGAATGTTATATAATAAATGATAAATATAATGATTAACTACCTAACATATTTAGAGAAGTTTTATGCTATATTCATTTATGGGCATAAAAAACAAGTATTAAAAGCCAAATTAGGCCGGCGCCCTGCCTTAACAGGCTAATCCTCCGCCTTGCAGCGACGGCATACCAGGTTCTAGTCTCGGTTTGGGCGCCGGATTATATCCCGGTTGCCCCTCTTCCAGGCCAGCTCTCTGCTATGACCCAGGAAGGCAGTGGAGGATGGCCCAAGTGCTTGGGCCCTGCACCCGCATGGGAGACCAAGAGAAGCACCTGGCTCCTGGCTTCGGATCAGCGAGATGCGCCGGCCGCAGCGGCCACTGGAGGGTGAACCAGCGGCAAAAAGGAAGACCTTTCTCTCTCTCTCTCACTATCTACTCTGCCTGTCAAAGAAAAAAAAAAAAAGAAAAATTTAAAAAAAGCCAAGTTAAACATTTCAGGTGTTCAAGGATCAATATACAACAGCTTTTAAGTTTTCAAGAGTTATTGTTTAAAATTAAAGTTAGCACAGGTGTTTTGCACAGCTGTTGAAAAGCCAAAGCCACTTGGGATATCTGCCTCTTATTTCCAAGTGCCTCAACTCCTGCCTCTGCTCCTGCTAATGCTCACCCGGGAAAGCAGCAGGTGATGGCTCAAGTAGCTGGTCTCTTCCACACACAAATGAAATCCAGACTGAGCTACTGGATCCTGGCTCAAGCCTGGGCCAGCCCAAACCATTGCAGGCATTTGGGAAGTTAATGAGCCAGAGGATGGAAGAGATCTACCTCTATCTCTCTCAGATAAATGAGTTTTAAAATCTAAATTAGATGCAGGAACAGGCATTTGAAGCAGCAGTTAAGACACTAGTTAGGATGCCCACATCCCATACTAGAGCACACCTGGGTCCAAGTCTCAGCTTCGCTCCTAGTTTCAGCTTCCTACCAATGTGGACTCTGGGAGGCACAGGCAATGGCTCAAGTGGTTTGAGTCCCCTCCACCTGGACTTAGTCCTTGGGTCCTGGCTTTGTCCTGACCCAGACCCAGCTGTTGTGGGTAACTGAGGAGTCTATCAGTGATTTTTTTTTTCCTAAAGACGTATTTGTCTGAAAGGCAGAGTGAGAGTGAGGTATCTTCCAATTGCTAGTTCAGTCCCCAAATGGCCACCAATAGACAGGACTGGGCCAAAACCTAGAGCCTTGAACTCCATCTAGGCCTCCCACATGGATGACAGGGCCCATGTACTTCAGCCATGTTCCACTGCCTTCCCAGGCACATTAGCAGGGAGCTAGATGGGAAGTAGAACAGCTGAGACTCAAACAGGTGCTCATATGGGTTGCTGACATTGCAGGTGACAGCTGAACATGTTACACCATGACGCTAGCCCCACAATTAAACTTATATAAGATTTACTTATTGCCTTGGGTTGGCCAACACCGCGGCTCACGAGGCTAATCCTCCACCTGCAGCACCGGCACCCCAGGTTCTAGTCCCAGTTGGGGCACCGGTTCTGTCCCGGTTGCTCCTCTTCCAGTCCAGCTCTCTTATGTGGCCCGGGAAGGCAGTGGAGGATGGCCCAAGTCCTTGGGCCCTGCACCTGCATGGGAGACCAGGAGGAAGCACCTGGCTCTTGATCAGCACAGCGTACCGGCCATAGCGGCCATTTGCGGGGTGAACCAATGGAAGAAAGACCTTTCTCTCTGTCTCTCTGTCTAACCTGCCTGTCAAAAAAAAAAAAAAAAAAAAAGGAGCTTCTGTACTTAAATTAGATATCATTAACAGAAGTCTTCTATACTGTGGTTACTTGTAATCATTTCTATGATTATGTGTTCACATATTTCTTTAATTTGACATATGTAGTATAAGATTTTCAACCTCAATACCTTGGGTTGAGCAAAGATTTCTTACAGCACAAAAGCAAACACAAAAGAAAAAGACTGTTAACTTGGAATTAATTAACATCTAAAAATTTTTTTCTATTCCAAAGATAACAAAATTTAAAAAGTAAATGAGACTGAGAAAAAAGTCAAAATCAAATATCTGATAAAGGTCTTGTATGGAAATTATATGAAGAATTTTACTCAATAATAAAAATACAACTTAAAAATGGGCAAGATTTATGAACAAATCACTATAGATGATTACAAATGGCAAATAAGCACATTAGAAGATGCTCAACATCAATAGTCACAGGCAAATGCAAATTAAAATACAACACCCACTAGAAAGAGTAAAATGTACAAGAGTGAGAATGCCGTGCACATATCAGCAAGGATTTGGAGCATCTTATAAAGCTGCACCTAGAAATGCAAACTGGTACAGTATGAACCAATTTGGTAATTCCTTTAATTCCTTAAAGAGTTTATTCTTTTTTTTTTTTTTTTTACAGGCAGAGTGGATAGTGAGAGAGAGAGACAGAGAGAAAAGTCTTCCTTTGTGCCGTTGGTTCACCCTCTAATGGCCATTGCGGCAGGCGCATCTCGCTGATCTGAAGCCAGGAGCCAGGTGCTTCTCCTGGTCTCCCATGCAGGTGCAGGGCCCAAGCACCTGGGCCATCCTCCACTGCACTCCCGGGCCATAGCAGAGAGCTGGCCTGGAAGAGGGGCAACCGGGATAGAATCCGGTGCCCCAACCGGGACTAGAACCTGGTGTGCCAGCGCCGCAAGGCGGAGGATTAGCCTGTTAAGCCACGGCGCCGGCAAGAATTTATTCTTATGATCCAGTAATTTTACTCCTGAGGACATATAAAAATATATCCCCCAAAAAAGTCATACAAGAATATTCAAAGCAGCTTTATTAATAATAGCCCCCAACTACAAACAACTCAAACATCCATCAATTTGGTGAGTGGATAAACTCTTGTGTGTCTATATAATGAAATATTACCCAGCAAGAAAGAAACTGCTGACACAATCAACAACTTTGATGAATTTCAAAAGTATTATGTAGAAGAAACCAGACAGAAAAGATTACATACGACACAGTTCCACCTAAATTAAGTTCTACAAAAAACTATAGTGAGTGACAGAAAGCCTTTCAGAGGTTACTAGAAACGAGCAATAGAGGGAGAAAACTTATAGCAGAGGCAAGACGAAATTTTCAAGGGTGATAAAAAACATTCTCTACTGACTGTGTTGATGGACATGTAACTGTATACATTTGTCAAAACTTACTGAATAATACATTCAACATTGGAAATGTTTATATAAATTATACCACAAAGCTGATTTTAAAAACAACAAAAAATAGGGGGCTAGCATTGTAGCACAGTGGGTTAAGCTGCCCCTTGGGAATCTGGCATCCCATATCTGAGTACTAGTTCAAGTCCTAGCTGCTTGGCTTCTGTTCCAGCTTCCTGTTAATACATCTAGGAAGGCAGCAAATGATGGCCCAAGTGCTTGGGTCCCTGCCACCCATGTGGGACACCAGGATGGAGTTCCTGGCACCTAGCTTCAACCTGGTCCTTCTTCCTGCCTAGCTTCCTGCCTGTTGTGGCCATTTGGGGAGTGAACCAGCAGATGGGAGATATTTTTATCTATCAAACTATATATATACATATATATATATGTATATATATATCCTCTGTTTTTCTCCTCCTCTGTCCCTTACTCAGTCGCTCTCTGACACTCTGCCTTTCAAATAAATAAGTTTTTAAAATAAAAAAAATTGCACAGATGATAATACTTGGGGTAATGACTTGAAGGGAGTACAAAGGAGACTCTGGGTTGCTGGCAGTCTTTGTTTTATCTCTTGATTTGGGAGGTGGACACACGGGTGTTTAGTTTGGGAAAAGACAGTGAGCTATACAATTATGTTTTATTTCAATAAAAAGTTTACTTAAAACATATAAATAGGTCTTCAACATTCTGAGGTTGAAGACCATTCTTAAATATAACAGTAAGGATTGAAAACTGAAGGCATGTAAATGAGTAAAAAACAAGCAAGAGAAAAGTAACCACTAATTATAAGAGGATTCATAAAGCAGCCACTTATGCATAGCATATTTTCTGATGTGGGGAACTTAGCTAACAATCTTTACATAAACGGTTAAGACACAATGACTTTCCACAAATCTTACTCAACATAATCTTAAATTGGGTTCACTTTAGTTTTGTTCCTAGAATACCTGTAACACAAGTATACTCACAACATTTTCATTTCAAAATTTAAATTTGCTTGAAAGAAAAATCTTACTGACCTCCTTCATAAATGACTTGCCTATGCGCACAACCTTTGCAAATAAAATGGGATCATGAGAAAGGTGAGGACCAAGATAACAGAACATATTGAACACGTCTCTCCTCAAATCTTCATAGCTCTCTGCTTGTTTTGGTGCTCTCTTGTTTTGCAAAGCATTAACAGGTGAGCCTTTAGCACCTTTAGGAACGCCAACTCTATTTAAAAAGAGCAAAATATTTATACATGTATATAGATATACACTATACAATATCTTCCATATTAAGTTAACACAGTCATCTTAATTAGTAAGTTAAACTCCTGCTCATATTTGATTTCTGTATTTCAATTGTGCCTAACGTTATTATAACAGATAATTCTCAACTGGTAGAAAAAACACAAAAACAGTATTATAGGAAAAAATACAGCTAAGAGGACAGTGTTTCAAATTAACCACTTAAGAATAGGAAATCCAAGAAATGCAGATCCCAAGTAACATTCAATACATATCATTTATTTTCAAACTTGGACAGTATTAGGAATTTGGATATAGAAATGGGGAAGAGGGATGGACCTCTGAGACACTGGAAAATGAAACAGAAAATTATGGATATAACAACACTGATTCATGTCAATAAACATTTCTTAGTCTGGGTTCCAATACCCAGACAGAGTATGAGGGAGGTGGTGGCAGGGAAGGTGAGTTGAATAATGAAGGAAGGTGTGACACTAAAAAGGATAGAATGCCCAGAGTTCTCACCTGCTGAGCAGGTGTCCCGCTGTGGAGTCACAGGGGTCACTCTATGAGAAGAAACCTTCATGTTCCACAGCCCAGGTGGCACTGAAGGCAGCAATCAGCAGCTATGCACGATCACAAGGCTGGGGCTTTTGAGGCAGGCTCTGATCTGTGGGCTGAAGCCAGAGCTGCTGCCAATATTGCTCTTAAGTATTCTGCAAGTAGGCTGAGGGCTACATGACTGGTCAACACAGTAACTAAGGATCATGAGAGAGGCTTTACTGGTAATTTCCAGAACAGCATCTTATACACCAGGAGAGATAAGGCCAACAGAGAGACAACGTCCTCAGAGCCACTCAATCCAGGGTAGAGGAAAATTACACTAAATAAAAATAAAAACAGGAATTCCCTGCTCCAAGAGAGGAAGACAAGTCAAAAAATAGAAAAATGGAGTTTTCATTCCTAATGGAACAAACCCAACCTAGAAATTGAACCTATCATTTGTAAATTACAACCCAATAACATGTTCTAGAACACCTGGTCTAGGCATTAGGAGACAAGTCACTGATTAACACTTATCAGACTGAAAATTTCTGGGAATAATTCTTATCTCTTGATAATATGCACTAGAGTGTATGCTTGGTTTGAGGAGACAAGATAAATATGCAACATTGCCTTTGTAGTCCTAAACAATTTCTATCTCAAAGATGAGTATACAGCAACATACCTTCGGTAGAGAGGCTCAATAGTTATGTGAATAAGCTTGCAGATAGCAAGGGCTATTAGCTTATGTGAAGCTGCATAGTAGGGAGGCATCTGATCCATAATGTTCTGAGCATGCTGCCAATCACCAATCTTTAACAAGGCTTCCAATAAACCAAGCTTTTGGTTGTCAGGTGGCTAAAAATAAACAGTCACATCAAAGATACTTAAGATACAAGAATCAAAAAAAAATTAATACTGCTTCACTTTAAAAACTGAGCTACACAATACAACTGATATCAAAAATAGTTGTCATTCATGAGAAATTGAATAGCACTGTCCTGAGAATACAATCCAAGATTTTTAACTGAGAAAAAAAAAAGACTCCACTTTTTCATTTAGCAGGCACAGGTATTATAGTTTACAGACGTGGGATTAAGTTCTACTTAACATTATATTGTGCCATAGGCAACTAAAATTCATTCATCTTTGAGAATCCCTTGGGGGCCAGTCTTGTGGCATTGGGGGTAAAGCCACCATCTGTGACACCAGCATCCAATACGAGAGTACAGGTTGCTCCACTTTCTTTTTTTTTTTTTTAAAAAGATTTTATTTATTTGAGAGGAAGAGTTACAGACAGTGAGAGGGGAAGACAGAGAGAAAGGTCTTCCTTTCACTGGTTCACTCACCAACTGGCTGCAACGGCTGGAGCTGCGCCGATCCAAAGTCAGGAGCCAGAAGCTTCTTCCGGGTCTCTCACATGGGTGCAGGGGCCCAAGGATTTGGGCCATCTTCTACTGCTTTCCCAGGCCTCAGCAGAGAGCTGGATTGGAAGTGGAGCAGGTGGGTCTCGAACCGGCGCCCATATGGCATGCCAATGCTTCAGGCCAGGGCATTAACCCACTGCGCCACAGCGCCAGCCCCTGCTCCACTTTCGATCCAGCTCCCTGCTAATGTGCCTGAGAAAGCAGCTGAGTGGCCCAAGTGCATGGGCCCCTGCACCCAAGTAAGATACCAAGAAGGAACTCCAGGCTCCAGCTTTTGCATGGCACAGCCCCAGCCACTGGGGCCATCTGGGAAGTGAACCAACAGATGGAAGATAGATAGCTCGCTCTCTCCCTCCCCTCTCTGTAACTCTGTCTTTCAAATAAAAAAAGGAGGGAGAATCCCTTTAGGAATGGAACATTAATACAAAGATCATAAATATATTTTGTGGTTTTACTTAAAATACATTTTGAAACTTACTAAGTAAAAAATATGGCAGCCCTTCGTAGGAAGATGACATCAGATAACCACTTTTGCTTCTGTTTTGGTTTCCTATATTAACTTTTTAAAAAATGCTTTTTTGAGTATTCTGAAAATCCATTCTCAGCAAAATTAAAAAACTAGGAGATTATGCATCCATAAGCTGATTAACTATTAGAAGTTTAAAATTTTGTGACTTTAAGTCCAGAAGACATTAATAATTTTACTAGAATAAATTATATACCTTATCTACTTTCTCTTCTTCTTTTTCCTTTTCTCTCTCTCGTTCATCCATTTTTTCAGAAGACAATACAACCATCGTAAGTTTTCTAACAATTTGCTTAGCTTCCACAATTTCCCGTTTATGTTCATCCATAATACAATTATCAGCTGGAAGAAGCTAAAAATAAGTCATTAAAATTTAATGAAACAGCTAATATTAATCACCTGCTCATATAAAAAGCAAACACTATTCTCAACTGAAAAAATGCAAATAAGAAGTCTCCTATTCATGACCATGGTTTCCCTTCCAAATAAGTCTGTTTTCTTAGAATTTAACAAGTACTAAATTTTGTACACCTCTTAAAATGAGTTAGCAGTTCAATTTCATATTTTCAAATCAATAAATTGATTTTAATCTCATCTGATAATTGTCATCATCGTAACAATAGCACTTAGTCCGCTTGCATTTATTGTTAAACATATCAGTAATAAATCTATCATTTTTGTATTTTCCATTTGCTATGCTACTCTATACTAGCCTCTACATTCATACCTATCTCTTTAAATTCTCCCTTTTCTGACAAATTTTTTATATTCTCAATTTGTACAACACTTCTCTTTGTTAAAACCTGAATGCCACTCTACTCCCAAGAGAAAAATCCAGACTTCTTACTATGTCATTAAAACCATTCCGTATAGTTTACCTCCAACCAACTTCTCTATCTTCATTCCCTATATAAACCATTCTAGGCTCCAACCACTCTGAGCTTCCTGATGTTCTCCAAAAGCGATAGTGAAGTCCTTTCAAACCTCCTGCTCTTACATTCAGTTAATTCTACCTAAAAATCTTCCCATCATTTAAGCCTTAACAACTACTTCTCATCTATCAAGATCCCGGTTTGACATCACTATTTGGAAAACTCTTCTAAACTATTCCCTCTAGATAAATATATGACCACTATCTACTCTGAGATCAAACAGCACTTTGTGAATACCTCCAAAAGAGTACCTACTATGTAATGCAAAACTGTGTTTTCTACCTTCCTAGATTATGAGTGGTTCCAAGTTAGAGACAAAGACTTACTCCAAACAGATAGGCAAGGAAGTTATTTCCTTACTGACACTTAAGAACTTAAGCTTTTATATCCAATCTTGAACTCTGTAAAGGTGATGAAAAGGTATTTGATTTCCGTGATTTTTTCAAGGAATTAAATTCATTCACTTTATAAATGCAAAGCAATAATGTATTGGGGCTTCAAAAAAATAATACTTGAGAGCCTAGCACCAGCCTTGGAGTGCTATGTAGATGACTACTCCCTTTTACTTATCCGAGAGATAGACATCAAAATATTTTTAACATCTCACTTAACTTACATGTACATAAAGATCATCTAAATCAATAAGATTAAACTGCAGAAGTACTGCTGCAACTCTGTATAAAGATGATGGAGTCTCGCCATTTGGCTCCTTAAAAAACAGAAAGAAAATTTTAGAGTGTATAAAGTACAACAATTAAAATCTATCAAATAACTCTAAGCCAAGAACACACTTCATCACCCTTTCTCATCATACCAAACATCTGAATTTAGGAAAATGATCATTACATCAACACTGGAACCATCTTCTGATGAAAGGAAAGCAGTTTCAAGATGAACACATTCTACAATACAAATTTAACTTTTGAATAAAATTAACAATTGAATAAACATGATTTTATACTGTATAATAGTTAGTATGTGTTTCTGTCTATATATGTGTTTCCTTCACTTGTTTTTCCAAGTAGCTCTCAGTGGAGATGCAGATATATTAAGACTGATAAATGTGTAAGGACAGAACCATACGTTTCCTTAATACTTTCCTCCCTAAATCTTTTATTGATCGTCAGCTACCTCCCCTTTAAAACAGGTGTCTATTACAAATCAATCAATACATTTTTTGGTAGACAAATCAGAAACTTTACGGTACAGGTATGAAATCAGAAAGCATTCAAGCAGTAGTTTCAGAGATGTAAGTCAAAGTACACAGATATCACTTTAAAAGCAATTGTGAAAGTATGCCATAGAACTAGGACAGATTCAATAAGTTTTGTAAAAATAAGACATATGAAAACTATTAATCTGAGATCATTTATCTTCATTTGGATGGTTGAAGAGTTATACAGGATCTTTTAATTTTTTAATAGAATTTTTAACAGATTCAATGTGATCTGTAGATGGAATTCTATTAAGAACATAATGATATTTTCTTCCTCCCTGTCTCCCTCATTCTTTTTCCCTTTCTTCCTGCCTTTTTTTTATTTTAAGATAACATTTTAAAATTACATTACAGTAAAAAGTCTTAATACTTCACCAAATAAGAATTTTAACAAGTAAAAATCAAGAAGACCCTGGTTTACTGGGACTACAGACAACAGCCATAAACAATAAATGGAAAAATGACCATTTCACCCATATACAGTAAATTTCAAATTGATCACAGATCACTAAAACTACAGTAGTATAACATTCTTAACCACTGGTTTCGCAAAAGTTTAAAAGTTTTACATAACTACATTTTCAGCAATACTGATACACACAGACATCTCTTATTTCTTTCTTTTTTGTTCATTTTTTAAATTTTAGCTCCCAAATGTAAGGGAGAACATGTGGTAATTCTCTTTCTGGGTCCAAACCAACCCAGTAAAGTTGCAAGTTAGAAAACATATCAAAAGTCGGCGCCGTGGCTCAATAGGCTAATCCTCCACCTTGCGGCGCTGGCACACCAGGTTCTAGTCCCGGTCGGGGCACCGGATTCTATCCCGGTTGCCCCTCTTCCAGGCCAGCTCTCTGCTATGGCCCGGGAGTGCAGTGGAGGATGGCCCAGGTGCTTGGGCCCTGCACCCCATGGGAGACCAGGAGAAGCACCTGGCTCCTGCCTTTGGATCAGCGCGGTGCGCCAGCCACAGCAGCCATTGGAGGGTGAACCAACGGCAAAGGAAGACCTTTCTCTCTGTCCACTCTGCCTGTCAAAAAAAAAAAAAAGAAAAAAAGAAAACATATCAAAAAACAGTAGCTTTTTTACATGCTAATGAGCTCACAGAAAGAGAAATCAATCAAGGAAGAAATCCCATTCACAACAGCCACAAAAAAATCAAATATTTAGCAATAAATTTAATGAAAATGAAAGATCTCTACAATAAAAATTACAAAACATTGATGAAATTATCAAGAATATAAAAAAATATATTCCATGCTCATGGATAGCAAAGATCAGTATTTTTTAATTTGTCTATACTACCTAAAGTAATTTACAGACTCAATGCAAGCCCTATCATGGCATTCCTCATAGGATTAGAAAAAAACAATTCTATTTATGGAATTACAAAACAGCACGAATACCCAAAGCAATCCTGAGCAAGAAAAGCAAGCTGGAAGCATCACAATACCTGATTTCAAAGCATACTACAAAGCTATAGTAAGTAAAACAGCTTGGTATTGTCATAATAACCGATACATAGACCAATAACAGAACAGAGAGCCCAGAAATTAATCCATGTACACACAGCAAACTTATTTTTGACAAAAGTGCTCAGACCATACAGTGAAGGGTAATCTCTTCAACAAGGTGCTGGCAAAACTGGATGTATATATGTAAAAGAATGAAATTAGATCCATACCTCTCACCATATACAAAAATCAAATCAAGATGGATCAAAGACATAAATTTAAGACCTGAGACAACAAAGCTGCTGAAGAAAACATAGGAGAAACACTCCAAAACACAGTTGTAGGGGACCCTTCTTGTATAAGATCTCCAAAGTACAGGGAACAAAAGCAAAATTAAACAAATGGGGGGTGGGGGGTGAGGGCTGGTGCTGTGGTGTAGTGGATAAAGCTACCACCTGCAGTGCCGGCACCCCATTTGGGCGCTGATTCCAGTCCTGGCTTCTCAACTTCTGATCCAGCTCTCTGCTACGGCCCAGGAAAGCAGTAGAAGATGGGTCTAAGTGCTTAGGTCCCTGCACCCGCCTGAGAGACCTAGAAGAAGCTCCTGGCTCCTGGCTTCAGATCGGCTCAGCTCCAGCCATTGCGGCCATTTGGGGAGTGAACCAGTGGATGGAAGACATCCATCTCTTCTCTCTCTCTGCCTCTCCGTAACTCTGCCATATAAATAAGTAAATAAACCTTAAAGAAAAAAAGTAAACAAATGGGACTATTATCAAATCCAGAAGCTTTTGCACAGCAAAGGATAATCAAAAGAGCAAAGAGACATCCAACAGAATGGGAAAAAAAAATATTTGCAAACCACCTATCTGACAAAGGATCAATATCCCAAATATATCAGCAACTCAAAAACTCAACAGGGGGCTGGTGCTGTGGCTTAGTATGCTAAACCTCCATCTGCGGCATGGGCATCTCATATGGACACTGGTTCATGTCGGGGCTGCTCCTCTTCTAATCTAGCTCTCTGCAAAGGCCTGGGAAAGCATTAGAAGATGGTCCAAGTGCTTAGGCCCCTGTAACCGTGTGGGAGACCTAAAAGAAGCTCCTGGCTCCCGGCTTTGGATTGGATCGGCTCAGCTCCAGCCATTGTGGCCATCTGGGGAGTGAAACAGCAGATGGAAGATCTTTATCTCTCCCTCTGTCTGGAACTCTTACCTCTCAAATAAATAAATAAAATCTTAAAAATTCAACAACAACAAAAAACAACCAATCCAGATGAGAAATGGGTAAAGGACTTCAATAGATAGTTCTCATAAGAAATACAAGTGGCCAACAAATATTTGAAAAATTGCTCAGCATCACTAGCCATCAGGGAAATGGAAATCAAAACCACAATGAGGTATCATCTCAACCCTGTCAGAATGGCTAAAATCCAAAACACAAAGAGAAACAAATGCTGGCAATGATGTGGACAAAGGGGAACACTTACATACGGTTCGTAGGAATGTAAATTAAGGCAGCCACTATGGAAAACAGTGTGGAAATTTCTTAAAAAACTAGAAGAAATAGACTTGCTATATGATCCAGCAATCCCACTTCAGAGTACATACTCAAAAGACTTGAACACAATGTTTCAAAGAGATACCTACACCACCATGTTTATACCATCATTGTTCACTAAAGCCAAAATTTGGAACCAACGAAGATTTCCATTATCAGATGAATGGATACAGAAAATATGGTGTGTGTGTATATATATATATATATGTGTGTGTGTGTGTGTGTGTGTGTGTCTACATAATAGAATATTATTCAGCTATCAAAAAGAATGAAATTCTACCATTTGATGCAACTGGAGGATACCATGTTGAGATAAATCAATATTTTAAAATAGGGATCACAGGGTGGTGTTCAGCCTAGAGGTTAAGACAATGGTTAAGATGTCAAAACCACATCTCATAGTACCTGGATTTGAGTCTCACCTCTGGCTCCTGACTGTAGCTTCTTGCTCTTGCTAATTCAGACCCTGGAAGGTAGCAGTGATGGCTCAAGTAACTGGGTTCCTGCCACTTTGCCAACAGATTGAGTTCCCAGCTCCTGGCCCAGCACCAAATGTTGTGGGCATTTGGGTAGTGAACCAACAGACAGCGATACACACATATGTATGTTTCTCTCTCATATATATATATATATATATATATATATATATATTTCTTTAAACATGTTAATAAAAAAAAAACACACACACAAGTGGCAAAGTCAATTCCAGGGCAGCCATGAGGGCTCTCCACAGAAACATACCTTTGAATGCTAGCAATTTTCAAAGCTAATTTTTAAAATGCTGGAGAGTAAAGTGAGAATAAGTGACAATAACTAAGTGGCTACATGTATATAAAAAGCAAATAGTGGGGCGGATGTTACGGTGCAATGTGTTAAGCCACCCTTGGTGAATGGGACTCTGGCGTTCCCTATCTGAGTGCTGGTTGGAGTTCCAGCTACTCCGCTTCCATTCCAGTTTCATGCTAATGTGCTTTGGGAAGGCAGCCAAAGATGGCCCAAGTACTTGGGCCCTGTCATCCATGTGGGATATCAGGCTGGACATTCGGGCTCCAGGCTTCAGCCTGGCCCAGACCCAGCTGTTGTAGCCATTTGGAGAGTAAACTAGCAGATAGAAGATATATAACTCTGTTCTCTGTCTTCTCTGTCTCTGTCGTTCTGCCTTTCAAATAAATAAACAACAAATATTTTTTAAAAAATAAAACGCAGGGGCGGGCACTGTGGCCTGAAGCACTGGCATGGTTCAAGTCCCAGCTACTCCACTTCCGATCCAGCTCTCTGCTATGGCCTGGGAAAGCAGTGGAGGATGGCCCAAGTCCTTGGGCCCCTGCACCCACGTGGGAGACCTCAAAGAAGATCCTGGCTCCTGGCTTCAGATCAGCACAGCAGCAAACTGGGGAGTGAACCATTGGATGGAAGGACTCCCACCCCCCCCCCACCCCGCACACACTGTGTAACTCTGACTTTCAAATAAATAAATTAATCTTAAATAAATAAAATGCAAATAGTAACAATACACGATGTTGATTCTAATGAACACTGAAAATGAGGCCTTTGTAGGTAAGGGTCCTCATCACAATTGTGTGGCTTCAGACAGACCCAGCTCCAGCTATTTGGAGAGTGAACCAACAAATGGAAGATCTCTCTGTCTCTCCTTTCTCTTTCTCTCTCTCTCTCTCTGTAACTCTTCCAAATAAATCAATCTTAAAAACAAAGAAGTATATGTGAAGTTGTGAGACTACAGATTAAGAAGTATACAGATGAAGTGTCAGCTAAGACTTTATAGAGCAATATTTGACCTTAACAAAGAGCTGACAAGATGAAAAGAGAAGTGAGAGAGTTGGATATGGATAGCTTTCTAGTAATAAGGAATCCTACAAACAAAATAATATTTATAACTAAATGCAGGCAATGTCTGGTCACTTGATAAGACTAGAATATTAGATTTAAGAAAAAAATTACTAAAGATAAGGCTAGAAAGAAAAAACAGTACCAGATTGTGAAGGGCTTTTTCTGACATGTTTACCAAGATTGAATTTCATCCCACATGCAAAGGTTTTTGATCCGTGAAATGCTTCAGATCTCTTTTAGAAAGTAACAGTAGAAGGGCCAGCACTGTGGTGCAGCAGGTTAAGCCACCACTTACAGTGCTGGCATCCCATATGGATGTAGGTTCGAGTTCTAGCTGCTCCACTTTCGATCCATCTCCCTGCTTATCTGATTGGGAAAGCAACTGAAGATGACCCAACGCCTTAGGTCCCTGCAACCCATGTGGGAGATTTGGAAGAAGCTCCTGGCTCCTGGATTTAATCTGGCCTAGCCCCAAGCATTGTGACCATTTGGAGTGAACCAGCAGACAAAAGATCTGTCTCTGGGTGTTTCTCCTTCTAACTCTGCCTTTCAAATAAATAAACCTTTTAAAAAAGAAAATAGCAGTAGCAATGTGAAAGATGGACTGAGAGAAATAATCAGAGGCACAAATTATCTTGATAGTAATTATAGTAGTTTAACTGAAAAAAGATATAAAATATGCCTCATTTATTCACATCCAGAAAAAATTCACAATAAAATTCTAATAATACAGTATTCAAGGTCCATGACAACCTAAAAGGTGCCTACCTTTCCAACCTCATTTTTTGTCCCATCTTTTCCCATTTTACAATGCAGCCTTATCAGACCATGGACCATTCCTTCAATCTATTCTGTATATTCACACCACTACACCTTCACTCTCAACACAGTAATTCCTGCATAGAAAACAACCAACAAATTCCTACTTATCCTTCAAGGATCACGTATAAGAAAAGAAAAATGGTCACATCTATAAAGTCTTCTCTGACTTCACCTTTCCTGAGACAAAAATAAATTATGCTTTCCCCTAGGCTTTCACATCACATCATTCACAATATTAGTATAGAACTTGTCATATCACATTGTTAGCTTTCCACTTATCTACTCTGCTCTATAGAATGCCTAAGTTGAAACCAATCACTTACAAATAAAATTCAAAGTATACATAAAAAAAGTATGGGATTAACCTACACACACACATCCTCTCTCTCTTCCCCCCTCTCTCTCACACATACACACACATATTTTTTACCTGATAAAACTTGAATTTGAATCCAAGAATATGACACAGTGTTTGCGGTTCACACATACTCATGTAAGATTCTAATAAGGATATAAAGAAGTCATCGTGTTCTGGCCTGCATTCAAACACTTCTAAAATGACATCCAAAACTCTATTAGGATCCAGATTAAAGCATCCTGCAACAGAGGAGATATACACAAATTCAAAAGTGATTATGCATCATTTATAGTAAAGCCATTAACTTTCAGGTATTACATACAGCCAGGTAAAACTTTTTTTAAAAAAAAAATAACATTACGGTTTTGTTTCCTCTTCCCCATAGGAACATCTTCATAACTTTCAAGATCATAAAGTGTACTCTACACATATTACAGAAAGAAACATGACGTGCCCTGGATCACAAAATATATTAATGATAGGTCTGAGGGTAGAGTCCAGGATTTGTGACACTATTCAAGTAAGCATTCTTTGATGCCACACTGTCTCACTGGTTCTTGACTACTCAGGCTAGTCAGAAATATCCACGTTAATTCCTAGCTAGATATGAAAACCAAACAATGCAGGTTACATGTTAGACAATTAAAGAATTTTACTTTTAGACATAAGTACATAGAATGTGATAAACAGCTAAAAGTTGAGATTCACGAAAAGGAGACCATTATTTGTAAAGGAAATTTGAGTTTATTTTACATACGTAACAGAGCTATAAGATATACCTGTACCACTGATTATATTTATGGTTTTTAATAGCATTGTAAAAGGAAATGTGATATACTACTGGTACTAAGAGAACAGAGAATACCAAGGGACACAAGAAAGGAGTATAGATGATACACATAAAAACAAAAGGAAGAAGGTAACTTCAGTAGAACAGGAAAAGAAAGGCAAATAAATACTAAATAAGTGTTCTTGAGTACTAGACTGAACTAAAAAGGGTCAATGGACATGAATTTCACAAACATTCCTACCAGCTATCCTACACTCAAAACATTATTAACTCTATATGCATTCATCCTCAGCTATTACCATAATTATAATACAGTGCAGTCACATCATATGCACATTTCAGTTAGAAGAATTCAACTTCTGCACACAGGGAAAAATAGAAAAATTAATGTAAATAATATAGGCAATTCCACACACAATTCCTCTCAATAAAAATTATTCTACTCTTAGGACCCAGAGTAAGCATGAGATATCAGTTTTCTGTATCCTCAGTTTACATCACTTCCCATGTGCCTCATATGAAGCTAAATGGAATTCTAGTATTTTAAGTTATGTATTTTTCATTAGGCATAGCCTCTAAATGCAAGTTAACCCCATCACTGTGCCAGCAAACTGACATTCTTTTCTTCTAATGCTTAGGGGGGAAAAACACAATTGTGTTGGACTTAGGGAGATATGTTTAGGTCTTAATCACTTGCAACTTTGATGACATAGGTAATCACTCCAAGAAAATTAACAGACTTAAAGAAATGTACTTTGGTGTAAAAAAAAAAAAAAACAAAAACAGGCCAGCGCCCCGGCTCAATTGGCTAATCCTCCGCCTGCAGCGCCGGAACCCTGGGGTTCTAGTCCCGGTTGGGGCGCCAGATTCCAGTCCAGCTCTCTGCTGTGGCCCAGGAGTGCAGTGGAAGACGGCCCAAGTGCTTGGGCCCTGCACCCGCATGGGAGACCAGGAGAAAGCACCTGGCTCCTGGCTTCAGATCAGCACAGCGCTGGCCATAGCAGCCATTAGGGGAGTGAACCAATGGAAGGAAGACCTTTCTGTCTCTCTCTCTCACTGTCTAACTCTGCCTGTCCAAAAAAAAAAAAAAAAAAAAAAACTTTGAAATCCATGCATCTGCAGGGTCTTCAAAAAGTTCATGAAAAGAGGTGGCGTTGTGGTACAATGGGCTAAGCCGCCACTCTGGACATCTGCATCCTCTATCAGAATGGCAGTTTGAGTCTGAGCTATTCCACTATCCAGCTCCTGGCTTATGTGTCTGAGAAGCAGCAGGTTCAAGTATTGAGTCCCTGTCAGCAATACGGGAGACCCATATGGAGCTCCTGACTCCTGCCTTCAGCTTGGCCCAACCCGAGCCTGGCCCAGCCCTGGCCATTATACCCATTTGGGGAGTTGAATCACTAGGATGGAAGATATGCGTCTCTCCCCCTTCCAAATTAATAAACCTTTCGTTTAAAAGTTCATGAAAATGCATATCATAAAACTATGCCTGAAATAAAAAAAAAAAATTGCACCAAAATAAACATCTTTTATTCCATTTTCCACGAACTTTTTGAAGTTCCCTCATATAACTAGCCCTATGCTTTTTTTTTTTTTTTTTTTTTGACAGGCAGAGTGGACAGTGAGAGAGAGACAGAGAGAAAGGTCTTCCTTTTGCCGTTGGTTCACCCTCCAATGGCCGCCACGGTAGCACGCTGCGGCCAGCGCACCGCGCTGTTCCAATGGCAGGAGCCAGGTGCTTCTCCTGGTCTCCCATGGGGTGCAGAGCCCAAGCACTTGGGCCATCCTCCACTGCACTCCCTGGCCATAGCAGAGAGCTGGCCTGGAAGAGGGGCAACCGGGACAGGATCGGTGCCCCGACCGGGACTAGAACCCGGTGTGCCAGCGCCGCAAGGTGGAGGATTAGCCTGTTGAGCCACGGCGCCGGCCCCTATGCTTTTTTTGTAAAACATTTTCCCAAAGTTATTTATATAAAGCACTGCAAAACTGAAGTCTGCTTCATAGTATCTTAGAGTCACTTAGAAAAGTAAATCCAGGGCCGGCGCCATGGTGCAGTAGGTTAATCCTCTGCCTGTGGGGCCAGAATCCCATATGGGCACTGGTTCTAGTCCCGGCTGCTCCTCTCCCAGTACAGCTCTCTGCCATGGCCTGAGAAAGCAGTAGAAGATGGCCCAAGTCCTTGGGCCCCTGCACCCACGTGGGAGACCCAGAAGAAGCTCCTAGCTCCTGTCTTCGGATTGGCGCCGCTCCAGCTGTTGCAGCCACTTGGGGCGTGAACCAACGGAAGATCTTTCTCTCTGTCTCTCCATCTGTCTGTAACTCTATCTCTCAAATAAATAAAATCTTTTAAAAAAAGAAAACTAAGTCCTCCAAGTAACTATTTTTCCCTTTATGTGATCTAAATTTAAGAACACATTTTCTTCCATTTTGCATACCAAGGTATAGAAGGATTAATGAGGTGATCATGCCCTGTTGAATACAGTTCCAGATTGTCATAAGATTTTCAAAAACGTATTTCCCTAAAGTTTGGAGAAAAGTTTCTCAGTGTTTTGCCTCCACCTGTACTTTCAAAAAGCATGGCCCCTATAAATTTAAAGAGTGAATCTAGAGGCAAGCGTTGTGACTCAGTAGGTTAAGCTGCCACCTGCTGCTTCACTTCCAATCAATCCACCTGGGAAAGCAGCAGATGATGGCCCAAATATCTGGACCCCTGCCACCCACTTGGGAAACCCATAAAGAGCTCCTGGCTCTGGCTTGATCCAACCCTGGGCCATTGCGGCCATTTAGGAACAAACCAGCAGATGGAAAATGCTTTCTCTCTCTGTCTCTTCTTCTATGTCACTCTGCTTTCCAAACCAATAATATCTTATTTCTAAAAAGTAAATACAAACTAGCAATCTGATTCATTAACTGCTGCTGACAGGAATGTAAAATGATGCAAATAACTTTTCAAAAAACTGGCAGATTCTTTAAATGTTAAACCCACACCTGCCATATGACCCAGCCATTCCGTTCCCAACTATTTACCCAAGAAAAATAAATGTCTATGTTCATACAAATAGTTGTATACCAATATCTACAGCAGCTTTATTTGTAATAGGAAACACACCCACATGTCCACCAACATGTGAATGGATTAACAGACTGTAGTATACACAAGTACAGTGGATTAGTACTCAGCAGTAAAATGTGAAGAACTACTGATACAGGGAACAACAAGGAAGAAATCACCAAATAATTGTGCTGCATGACATGTCAGACCAAAAGAATTTACACTATATGATTTTATGGAATTCTCGAAAAAGCCAATTAAACTACAGAACAGAAAGCAAATTTTCAGCTGTGTGGGGAGAAATAAAGGGATAGGAAGGGAGATAAATACAAAAGAACAAGAGGAAACTGAGGTGGAGGGTTGACAGAATGTGCATTATCTTGTCTATCATATTTCCACAGGTGTACTTACGCTAAAATTCAGTTTCAACCTTTAAATACATGCAGTTTATTGTATAACAACTAAAGCTGAATAAAACTGAAAAAATACCACCAAATTGCTGTAATATTGACAATAGTATATTATGGAAGTAAGATTTGGCAAATTCTCCAATGCTATAACTTCTGTATTTACAAAATATAAAATTGAAATCACTAACAAAAAAATGAATAGCACACTATTCTATCATAGAGAACAGAAGAGATACTTAATTTTGAAAAACTCGAGAGCTTAAAATTACCCGTAAGTCTACATATGCACAACTTGTGAATAAAGACTAGAACAAGAAACATATTATATGGACATCTTTAAAGTCATGCATTCACAATTCTTTGAAGTTTATATTTCCAATGTGCTGAAACATGAATCATTGAAATTATGTTTATTTTATATTTCTCAAGACTGTTTTGTCAGTAATCAGTACTGTCTAGAATTCATTTCTTTCTACATTCAATTTAAGAATATAGAAGAAGTAGTATGCACTTTCACTTATAACAGATATCAATCTTTGCTTCTTTCTCAAAAGAAAAAGTGGCAGGTTACTTTTCTATTAAAATCTCAGGTGCTGTAAGTTAGTACAACCAATATCACCTATAATATAGAAAAAGTAGCCAAACTCAAAGTTTAGAAAAATCATTTCCAAAACCTTAGTTTCTAATAACAGTTAAGCTATTTCACATATAATAAGACTCTAATAACAATCAATAAGCCTGAATAGCCAAAAAAAACATTTTCTATTGGAAACTGAGGTAGAATATAGACACTCTTGTATTCAAGCACCTTAGAAAGGATTTCATCCAGCTCAAACATCCACAATCTTATGATCTAGAAAGATCAGAACCAGCTTGCTCCCTACTTCTACCACCATTTTCATTAAGGAATACATACACACACACACACACAGCTTTTATGTCTTTTGAGGAACGAACAGGGAACCATACTGGAAGGGAACAATGGAAAAATAAAGAAATGACAGACTTTACTATAATAATTAAATCATTCTTTCATTTAAATAAATATTTAGTAATAGGTGCCAAGCGCTTATAACACAGAGCCTCCTCTACCCTTGAGAATACACGCCTCCTGGATGATATGTTTAAAGAAATGCATTGGACAATAACTGAAGTTTCCCCAAAGATGAACAAGATGGTCAGTATATTGGAGCAACTGCAACTACAGTTAAGAGCTGTGATTAAACTGACAGTGGCTTTTGTAGCAATATAGCCAAACTGAGCTTCTAAACAGGAAAATAAATCACCAGGAAAATACTGTAAACATGACTGGAAGAGTTGTCTAGTGTATACATTTCAGATAAAAATAACATAATTATAGGTTGACAATGTGGCGTAGCATATAAAGCTGCCACCTGCAACATCAGCATCCAACACGGGCACTGGGTTCAAGTTTCGGCTGCTCCATTTCCAATCCAGCTCTCTGCTAATGTGTGTGGAAAAGCAGTGGAAGATGGCCCAAGTCCTTGGGCCACTGCACCAACATGGGAGAACTGCAAGAAACTCCTGGCTTCAGTCATTTGGGAAGTGAATCAGCAGATGGAAGACGTCTCTCTGTCTCTCCTATCTCTGTAACTCTGCCTTTCAAATAAATAAAATAAATCTTAAAGAAAAAAGATTTTTTTATAGTC
Organism: Lepus europaeus; assembly: GCF_033115175.1. Lineage (NCBI taxonomy): Eukaryota > Metazoa > Chordata > Mammalia > Lagomorpha > Leporidae > Lepus > Lepus europaeus. The sequence goes on along the minus strand of NC_084850.1, from coordinate 32,654,431 downwards.
TCAGTAACCAGACAAAATGGACCTTAAAATATAAGGAAAAAAACAAGCTTTCAACAAAAATGAAACAACTTGGAAAGTAGAAAGAACTCCTTTTGAAGCAAGCTAATAAAAAATACTATGGGGCCAGCGCCGTGGCTCACTAGGCTAATCCTTCGCCTGCGGCGCCGGCACCCCAGGTTCTAGTGCCAGTCGGGGCACCGGATTCTGTCCCGGTTGCTCCTCTTCCAGTCCAGCTCTCTGCTGTGGTCCGGGAGTACAGTGGAGGATGGCCCAGGTCCTTAGGCCCTGCACCTGCATGGGAGACCAGGATGAGTCACCTGGCTCCTGGCTTCAGATCGGCGCAGTGCACCAGCCACAATGCGCTGGCCGTAGCAGCCACTTGGGGGGTGGACCAACAGAAAAAGGAAGACCTTTCTCTCTGTCTCTTTCTCTCTCACTGTCTAACTCTGCCTGTCAAAAAATTAAAATTAAAAAAAAAATTTAAAAAATACTATGGGGCCAGCGCTGCGGCTCACTAGGCTAATCCTCCGCCTATGGCGCTGGCACTCCAGGTTCTAGTCCCGGTTGGGGCGCTGGTTCTGTCCCGGTTGCTCCTCTTCCAGTCCAGCTCTCTTATGTGGCCCGGGAAGGCAGTGGAGGATGGCCCAAGTCCTTGGGCCCTGCACCTGCATGGGGGACCAGGAGGAAGCACCTGGCTCCTGGCTTCGGATTGGCGCAGCGCGCCAGCAGGAGCGACCATTTGGGGGGTGAACCAACGGAAGGAAGACCTTCCTCTCTGTCTCTCTCTCTCTCACTGTCCACTCTGCCTGTCAAAAAAAAAATACTATGTTAAATAATTTCTGAGAAATAGTATTTGCAAAGAAACTGTACGTGTCACTGTAGGAACCAATAAAATCAAGATGCAGAAAAATACACCTAACAAAATAAAAATTATTCTAAGTGAAAAGAAAACCTTTACTTCAAAACACCAATAGCTGTGCTCTTTTTCATGGCAGGGGGTGAGGGGCGAGGGAGGATATCCAACTAATGTATAGCTAAGAAATTTCAATAAAGCAAAAAATTATGTAAAAGAGGCAGCCAAATGGCCTTTCAACAAGATAGAGGAAAGCTGACACAATGATCAGATGTACCTAGGTTGACAAGATCTTATATTGATTGATCCAAAAATAAAGTACTAAGTACACTCAAAATAATGTGGTCAAAGGAATTCAATGTCTCAAAATCTGTCCAAGAATAAAATGGCTCAGTTTGTTGTTTTATTTTGTTTTTAATGTTCCTCTGGTCACCTGACAAGCTTCAAGAGTACTTGTGAGACTAGAGGGCCATACCCCTCACCAGCCCTACCCAAATCTACAACCTTAGACCTTAGGCAGCAAATAAAAAGTCCTGAGGCTTGGTGAAAAGAGCTTTGACTCTGAGAGAGATGATAAAGGGTTAGAGTTTGGGCCAAAAAGATCCTAGACAACTAAACCCAAAACCAAAAAGAACAATTTTCAATCCAGAAAACAAAGCTTAAGGATGCTCACTCCAGGAGCAGCTTACAGCTAGAACTTTTATTTAGAGCAGGAATCAAGAAAGTATCACCTATGGTGGATTAAATCCATTTGACTGTTTTTATAAAGTTTTACTCTAACAATCAAACTCATTTATTTATGTACAATCTATGGCTTTCAACACTACAAGACAGAGCTGAGTAGGTGCAACAAAAAACCATATTATCCACAAAGCAAAAATGTTTTTCCTAACTTGCCCTTTAAAGAAAAATTATGCTTCACTACTGATTCAGAAAAAAAAAAAAGAAAATCTAACAATCACTTTTTTCACTGTATATATGTAAGGTATACAACATGTTTTGGTTTCTGAAAGGCACACAAAAAGAGGAGAGTACACTTAGTTTAGTTTAACAAAGTGTTTAAAGGAGTACAACTCTGATACCCTTTCCTCTAAATTATAAAATATGCTTTTGCCATCTGGATTCAAGGATCACTGGTATAGGGATCTATGAATCGGCAGCTCAAAAGTATACTAATGAGCTGACACTTTGGTGTAGTAGGTTAAGCCTCTGCCTGCACTGCCAGCATCCCATATGGGCGCCAGTTCAAGTACTGCCTGCTCCTCTTCCAATCCAGCTCTCTGCTAATAGCCTGGGAAGTGGAAGACTGGCCCAAGCGCTTGGGCCCTGGCCCCCATGGGAGACCCTGAAGAAGCTCCTGGCTCCTCCTGGCTTTGGATGGACCCAGCTCTGGCCATTGCAGCCATTTGGGGAGTAAGTCAGCAGACAGAAAATCGATCGATCTCTCTCTCTCTCTCTCTCTCTCCGCCTCTGCCTCTTTATAATTCCACTTTTCAAATAAATAAATAAATCTTTTAAAAATATTCTAAAAAGATTTATTTAAAAGAGTTACAGGAAGGGGAAGGGAGAGGGAGATCTCTCATCCACTGGTTCACTCCACAAACAGCCACAACAGCTAGGCTGGGCCAGTCCAAGGCCAAGAGCCTGGAACTCCATCTAGGCCTCCCACGTGGGTGACAGAGGCCCAAGAACTTGGGCCATCTTCTGCTGCTTTCCCAGGCATATTATCATGGAGCAGGATCAGAGGAGAAGTAACCAGGACTTGAACCTGTATTCATATGGTATGTTGGCATTTGCAAGCAGCGGCTTAACCCACTGTGCCACAGCACCTACCCAATATTATTTTTGAGATAACATTTAATTTACATTATAGTCAAAGGCTTAACACTCTACTAAATAGAGTTCAACAAATAAAAAGCAAAAAGACCGTAATTCAGCAAGAACACAGGCAAGGGTTATAAACAATCAAATGAAAAGAAATTCAACTTCATTCATATAAAGCCACAGATCATTAAAACTATAGAAACATAATTTTTAACAATGTGTTTGACAAAGATTTAAAACTAAGTTTGACAAAACAATAAATTTGCAGCAAAACATTATATGAAATGCACTCATTGTCTCTATGAATAATCTACAAGCTTTAAAAAAATCTTAACAACAACACATAATGCACACACATATAAATCTTACCTATTAAAGATTTGATATTTTCTAAGATTAAATCACTAGTAGCATTTCCAGATAAATCTTGCCCCAATTCAGCAATCAACTTGGCATAACCTTCATTCTCCTCTCTTAGCAAATTGAATTTTTGCTGTTTATAACTGAAATCAGATAAATATCATTAAGAGGATAAAAACTAACTTCAATTAACAAGCCTGTATACCATAATGTATTCTTCTTATTGAATATCTCCCACTTTAAAATAATCATAAGAATAGCTATTAAAGGTTTAACTTCTTTGTATCATTTTTAACAGTTCATAAAAGAATATGGAAGTTACATGGGTAAATCAGTAACAAAAGGAAAGAATATTGCTAACATCAAAGAATAACAATACACCACTATTTCTACCATGTGCTCTGATTATAGTCATAGTCCCACACCACTTTATTGCTAAAAAGAACATTAAATATTATTTAATGTTGAATACAGACAAAATTAACACTGGTTTTGCAGCAGTAAACCTCACTGATGACTCAATCTTAGGCTACTCTTTGAAAGAGAAAAACACAAAAGATCCACACTAACCACAAAAATTTCTTCAATGAGCCTTAAAAACTCATAGTATTCAAAATGAGAAGTTAAACATCCAGCTACTTGATGTCCAACATAAGATACATATACTTACAAGAGCTTTGTCTTGATTTTAACTGATTTTTGATTGAATTGCTGTGATTGCTTGATAAGCCCTAATGATTCCAGTGTTTCTGGATCCAGGCGTTCCTTTAGAACTGTGTCTGAAACTAAATACTGTATTAAAAAATATTAAAGGTCATTTACTTCTTAGCATTCCAACTATGCAATCTACAATCTAAATATATTCTAAATAACTTCCCAAATGAGAATACAAACATTTCATTCTATAAATATCAACTTACAAAAAGTTTTTGGACTTGAACTAAAAAAAGACAACTCTCCAAATATTGAAATATAAAACATACAGCTCTCCCAAAAATTCACTTAAAAATCATATGCATGGTGTACATAGCCAACAAATGACAAGCACGACAGGTGAAATTCTCATTAAAACTGAGTCTGTCTCAGCTGAATTGTAAGATAACACAGCATTTCAGTTTTCTTTAGTTTCAATTGTTTAAGCCAAATAACAGCACCACAAAGACAAGGACAAGGACATTCTTCCAGGTCTGGGTAATGTCATTCTCTTTAGTTCTAAATTTGTGACATATGGTTTACTAGACCATAACTATGAAAGGTTTTAGAATTTATTACATGAAAATTACTTCTATTCTTTTTCTCCTTGCCTAATAAAGAGTTTAGGAAAATTCTTTCAGTTTAAAAGCTGTCTATAGTAATTTCTATTTATAGATGCTTACCCTTTCTTAGGAACTTACTAGGTCAGGAATATCACTAAAGGTTTTACGTGAACAGTTTAAGAGATACGGTAACATGTTTATTTCACAGAAATATCACATCTAATTTCAAAACACATTCCATTTCAAAACACAAATCTCACCTTATAATGAGCTGTCACCTGATTGTCAAAATATCCTCCATTAACATAATTAACTGCAATGACGACTCCAATGCAAAGTTTTAAAAAGTACTGTTTAAAACTTACCAAACATGCTAATACCAACTGTGTAAAATAGTCTCTCTTGCTTTTTTCTTCTAAACAGTTTGTCTCAATATCTATAATGATGAAAAAAAGATAAGTTTGATTGATTTCTCTAGATTCTAACACTAAAATATTTATTTTGTTTAAAACTTGCTAATTCAAAAATGCCTCATCATAAATTTGGAAAAATTTAAAACTATGGCAACTGGAGACATCCGACATACGTATGAGTGTTTTAATACCTATCCATAAAGGGTAAGTTGATTAACAGGCGCTACCTGCTGCGGCAATGGAAGCAACAATGCTACAAAAAATACTGTCCTTAAAATGGTAAACAGTCAAAGTTTAAACTACTTGTCAAAGATGCTGAAAAATAAATTCTTTCCTTAAGTAGGAAGTTGAACTGGCTGACAACAAAGATCTCTTCTAAATCTGAAGATCCTCTTGTTTATAAAGATCAAACCCTTGACTTTGGCCACCTTAGTCAAACCACCATGTTCTAACAAAGCTACCTGGCCACCAACTCTCCACAAAGATAGTTTGAAAAGATTTTAAAATATCTTTTCAATTACAATTCTAGTAAATAAAGAGTATTCAAGATTTTTATTTTCTTCCCACTGAAATATTTTTTTAAACTGAGACCTTAAGTTTTAGTAAATTATTCAGAAAATTTGTCAAACAATCTTCTGATCTGAGGTATGGAGGAAATATAACAATTAATGCTAAATACTAATCATCAAAAATTTCAACCAGGATTGGCAGGATTACAAACAAGATTATCTCAGGGGCCGGCGCCATGGCTCACATGGTTAATCCTCTGACTGCGGCGCCGGCATCCCATATGGCACCGGGTTCTAGTCTAGGCTGCCCCTCTTCCAGTCCAGCTCTCTGCTGTGGCCCGGGAGGGCAGTGGAGGATGGCCCAAGTGCTTGGGTCCCTGCACCTGCATGGGAGACCAGGAGGAAGCACCTGGCTCCTGGCTTCAGATCGGTGCAGCGCACCAGCCATAGCAGCCATTTGCGGGGTAAACCAACAGAAGGAAGACCTTTCTCTCTGTCTCTCTCTCTAACTCTGCCTAACCAAAAAAAAAAAAAAGAAAGAAAGAAAAAAAAGATACATATTCACATTTTCCCGGCCTTTCTCCACTTTTCCCTTCTTGGACAGCTGCCAATTCCCCCATATTTTGGCCATTGTAATTAAGCATACAGCTCAAATTGTTTTAAGGAGATTGTATTGTGTAACTTACATAATGTAAATAGTAGTTCAATTTGAATTTCTCATCAAGACTTTTTCTAATTCGCATATATTTTGTTAATCCTTTCCAGGAACTCTCACCTGTTATCCTGGTATCTCATCTTCTGGTCCCTCTCTCAGCCTAGAACTTCAAGGATACTGATCTTAAGGGGTTGGGACTAAATTAGGTTCATTCGTTTAACCAACATCTGTCAACTCTCTAGGGCCCTAAAGTCTCTAACATCAGGGCACCTGGTAGCAGATTCATCCTCTACAAAACCAATCTGCTCACCTCAGCCACCTGACCTGCTTCAGATGCCATCCTCCTGGGTTCTGACCATGTCAGCAAATACTTAATAGGACCTCAGTGAATTTCTTAGTTGTCTCAGTCAATGCAGTACTCTAATATCCCAACTGTGCTTTTCCTATTTATTTTATCCTTTGATTCTTAACTCATAACAGCATTCTAGTGAATTCATTTTTTGTTATTTTTTAAGGATTTATTTATTTGAAAGGCATAGTTAGAGACCATCCAATCGTTCACTCCCCAAACATCCACAACAACTAGTACTTGACCAGGCTGAAGCCAGGAGCCTCTTACAGGTCTCCCACATGTGTGCAGGGGCCCAAGCACTTGGGCCATCTTCCGCTGATTTCCTAGGGGCATTAGCAGGGAGCTGGATCAGAAGGGGAGTAGCTGAGACTCAAACCAGTGCTCATATGTGATGCTGGCATCACAGGCAGCGGCCCTATTTGCTATGCCACAATGCTGGCCCCGCCCTGATTCCTTTCTATCCTAAATCTACTTACCTTTCCATCCCTGAATGAAGTTACCTTTCATTTCCCCTATAATTTTAGATTTTAATAAAAAGCCCTCAACCATTTCCAGCTGTAATTCTCTGAGTTACCAACTACCTACCCCCAAGCAGATGTCCCAGCAAGCCATCGAGTTATATCAAACTCGCCTTTTCAGGTTACTAAGGTTCTCAGGCTGGGGCCACCTTTGTGTCCAAGCAGCTTAAAAGCCGCCACTTGGAATGCCTGCATCTCAAAGCAAAGTGCTTGTTCGAGTCCCAGCTGCTCTGCTTCCAATCCAGCTCCCTGCTAATGCACCTAGTGCCTAATTAAATACATGGTCTTGAAATGCCACCACTTCCTGAACCTCATTTTTCTGATCAGTACAAGCCTACCTTAAAGAAATTGCTGAGGATTAAAGTGAAATTAAATGCTTAAGCACTATGCTTAAAACATAAAAATTCCTCCAAAAACAGCACCTATATTATTATTAATATTACTATCATTACCATTATCATCATCATCTTCAGAGATAGTTCATATTCTTTCTCCTATTCCCCTACCTTGAGCTGGGGTCACCCTTGATCATGTTTTTTTTTTCTGTCAAAGGTGAGAGTGATTGTGGGAGGGGGCAAGTGAGGGAAATTTTGAAGTTTACAGTCCTAATGTTTCTTATAAAAACAGACTGAATAGGCTAAAAGAAATTTCCCAAGAGCAACCAAACATCATCTTCATGGATTCATGTTACTAGTAAAAAAAAAAATGACTTGTAGTAATAACTCATATTACTAATTAACTATGAAGGGAAAACACAACCCAGTAAGTAAATAATTTACTGCAACTGGTAAACTGATACCTAATGATTACCCAAAGACAGATATAACATAATCCTGAAACTATTAAGGAACAACAGCTTTCACAAAATGTTACATACAAATTTATAGCAAATTACAGCTTTTTAAGTTGGAATTTGTTTCATGTTATGTTCATTTTTAAAATAATGTGGTATCTTGGGCCGGCGCTGCGGCTCACTAGGCTAATCCTCCGCCTTGCGGCGCCGGCACACCAGGTTCTAGTCCCGGTCGGGGCGCCGGTTCTGTCCCGGTTGCCCCTCTTCCAGGCCAGCTCTCTGCTGTGGCCTGGGAGTGCAGTGGAGGATGGCCCAAGTGCTTGGGCCCTGCACCCCATGGGAGACCAGGATAGGCACCTGGCTCCTGCCATCGGATCGGCGCGGTGCGCCGGCCGCGGCGCACCTACCGCAGCGGCCATTGGAGGGTGAACCAACGGCAAAGGAAGACCTTTCTCTCTGTCTCTCTCTCTCACTGTCCACTCTGCCTGTCAAAAAAAAAATAATAATGCGGTATCTTTAGTGCATGCTTCAAAAACTAATGGCTTTTAATTGTTGTTAATATAAATCAATCAATCCAACAGATACCAAAAACATGTACTTTGTCACCCAAAGAGGACAGTTTTGAGAGTAACAGAGGGCACTATTAACAATTATGTTAGGGAAAACAAAATGGGAACATACAGTCACCCCATCAATGGTCTGGTCTTTTCATTTATCACTACAGTACACACATTCTGACCTGTTCCCAGTATCACCACTATTATGAAATCTGTAACATACTAGGGTCAAAGTACCAGGCACTTGTATTTATTAAGGCCAAATTCTAGAGTCTCAGTAAGTTACTTAAGCAATTTAACTAATTTTAGGAATTAAGATTAACGAGCTAAAATAATTCATTCCAACTTGACAAACTTTCATAGGATGTCTTATTTTAAAGTGAACAGAATGTCTGGTAATGCTTTCCCCATTAGATTCAAAGTCATTAAAAAGCACAAAACTAATGGAGAAAAATGTGCTAAGTTATTTTAATCCAGATGTAAAATTAGAAAAAATAAATTGTAGTATACATTATTTTTTAAATCCATGCTTCCCATAGAGGGATACTACCTTCTGTTCTAAGTCAAAGAAATATTCCTTTTATAGCTTACATGAATTCTTATTTATTCTGTGCAAATAGAGAAGTTGCTATTTCCAAAGCTGGTTTCTTATCCACAAAACAAAAGTACTTGAATACTTTTGTCTCTTCTTGCTCTTTCTAAAATTAAGAACAATCAAGAGTACAATAGCAAAATAAATATCTCAAGTGCCCCAAATTTGAGATTCTGACATCATTCACTGAAAATCTCCACTGACTACAATTATTTTGTTACTACAATCTAAATAACTCATAATAATTTCATGCCAGAAAACTTGTTTTAACTTGAAATGACTTAATTTAGCTCAAATTTTTATAAATATGTTGCCAAAAACTCCAAAAAAGCTGTTATATGCTAAAGATAGTTTAGAAAGTGACTACACTAACATTTGACATAGAATACTATACTGTTTATTGTGTGAAAAATAAAAACTATTTCCAGATTTGCAGAAACATTTGTAAAATTCTTATTTTTAAAGAAAACATTCTATTCAATATGGCACATCAACTTACCGTTACACAGCACATGTTTACAGGTAACTTAATACTTACCTAATATGCAGAATACATCAGCAAGAATGGAGGGCATATCCTCACGAAATTCCTAATTCAAAGATAATTAAGTAAATACCAGAACAATACACAGCCAGTACTAGGGTTTCAGATTAATACTCTTCAGTAGAACTTAAAAACTAACAAACCCCCAATATCTCTGTGCTATCAAATATTAAAATTCTTCAAGTTTCATAATAAAAACAGAAAGAAGGAGATAATAGTTGGAAAAAGTTTCTTAATGTCTACTCTCAAATAACTTGATACAAAATGGAAACTTAAGCAAAGGGAGGGAGGGAGGGAAACAGAGAATCAGACAGAGACCAAGTTCCCATTCAATGGTCCACTCCCCAAATGCCTTCAAGGGCCAGAACTGGGCCAGGCCAAAATCAAGCCAAGAACTCAACCCTGCTGCCTCCCAGGTTTCTCTTTGGCAAAAACCTAGAATTAGGAACCAGAGTCAAGAACAGAACTCAGCACTCTAATATGGGACGTGGATATCCTAACTGGTGCCTTAACCACTAGCCAAACTACCATCCAACCTCAGAAAATATTAAACAGTACAAGTGAGTAACATTTTTCCAATTCACATTCAGGTTAGAAACTGCTAGAATTTGGGGCCAGCTCTGTGGCACAGCAGGTTAAAGCCCTGGCCTGAAGCACCGGCATCCCATATGGGCGCCAGTTCAAGACCCAACTGCTCCACTTCCAATCCAGCTGATATGGCCTAGGAAAGCAGTGGAGGATTGCCCAGGTCCTTGGGCCCCCGTAGCCACATGGGAGATCCGAAGGAAACCCCTGGCTCCTGCCTTCGGATCAGTGCAGCTCCGGCCATTGCGGCAACTGGGGAGTGAACAATCAGATGGAAGACCTCTCTCTCTCTCTGCCTCTCCTTCTCTGTGTAACTCTTTCTAATAAATAATCTTTAAAAAAAAAAAAAGAAAATGCTGGAATTTAGAATACCTCACACATACCTGAAGCAAAACTAATATGGTATATTTTTCATCTAAAACATTAAAGGTATTCATACCTGAGTCAATATTTGATCTATGCAAAATCATAATGCTATCACAAGAACATAAATCAAAAAAGCACAAAACCAAACACTATTGTTCCATATTGTACATTTCTTTGAAGAGGAAAATAATTTCTGAAACCTTGTTTTATTCATTCTCATTTGTATCCTTTGGAAAAATGGGCCCAAAGTTCTGTTTCTGGATAAAAACTTCAGCATTAGTCGAGATTTGTTTCCTGCCTTCCCACTCTCATGCTCAATTTTAGAGCCATTTTCCACTAGTAAGGATCACAGCTCAATTACTGCAATTTATAGTTTCCTGGTACTATAGAAGCCCTAAAATTAGCCTAATTTCAGAGACTAAAAGAAATTCTAAAGAAAAAACTGGCAGTTGCAAGAAGACACACAAGAGATGTTTCCATAGCTAAGATATTTGACAATGTATATTATGAGCAAGCCATGGCAAAGATAATCAAGCTCAGAAAGTGTATGTAAAGATATCACTAAATATTCAAAAGAAGCTAAGTAAAAACTAAAGACACATAAACAAGGTTCATTTGGACTATTTTCAGCAAACTGAAAAAGAACTATAATCAGATACCATAACATAATGAAACCTATATCAATGCCCATTTTACAGAATGAAATCACACCTTCACGGTCAACCAGGTATTTCTCTGGCTATGTCTACTTGAATGCAAGCACTCAGGCTACTTGAAGACCAAAAGAGAGCAAGGCAAGAAACTTCAAACACAGAATATCACTTGCTTAAGAAATAGACCAGGGGCTGGCGCTGTGGCGCAGCAGGTTAAAGCTCTGGCCTGAAGCACCAGCATCCCATATGGGCGCCAGTTCTAGTCCCAGCTGCTCCTCTTCCTATCTAGCTCTCTACTATGACCTAAGAAAGCAGTAGAAGATGGCCTAAGTACTTGGGCCCCTGAACCCACATGGGAGTCTTGGAAGAAGCTCTTGGCTTCAGATCAGCACAGCTCCAGCCATGTGGCCATCAGGGAAGTGAACCAGCAGATGGAAGACATCTCTATCTCTACCTCATCTCTATCTCTACCTCTCTCTGTAACTCTTTCAAATCTATCTATCTATATATATATATATATATATGAAAGAAAAAGACCAGATGAGTCCAACATGAACTAATGCTGATGTTTACAGCTGGTAGGAATAAAAGGGAAACTTATACTCAACTCTACTACTTAAATGCACCTGAATACGGAGAGAAGAAAATCACAAAAGCTAAACTTAAGACCATCCCTGGGAAGCACAAAAATTAAACAAAGGAGATTACCTTCCCTTAATAGAAAAAGGCTACAAAAGCTTAGAATGCAACAAGGGAAATTCATACTGAGATCAAGAAGTCCCAGATCTCACCTCAATAATATTTATTATAAAAGCTGTTCTGAACTGGAAAGATAATTTTATTCATACAAGTTTTACTTAAAAAATTTATTAATTTGAAAGGCAGAGCTGGGGGGGGGGGGATACATACATACATACATACACACACACACACACTCTGATCTTCCATCTGCTGGTTCACTTCCAAAATAGCCATGAGGGTCAGGACTGAGCCAGGCCAAAGCCAGGAACCTAAAACTCCCTCCTGGTCTCTGATGTGGGTGGCAGGGACCCAAGAACTTGGGCCATCTTCTGCTGCCTTCCTAGGCACATCAGCAGGGAGCTGGATCAGAAGTACAGCAGCTGGGACTACAACCAGCACTTATGAGATACCGGTATTGCAAGCAGCAACTTAACCCACTGTGCCACAACACCTGCCCCACATACAGGTTTTAAAACCAGCCTATCTGGGGCCGGCGCTGTGGCGCAGTGGGTAAAGCTGCTGCCTGCAGTGCTGGCATCCCATATGGGCACCAGTGAATGGAAGCTATCTCTTCATCTCTACCTCTGGATCGATCTCTCTCTTTCTCTTTCTCTCTCTCTCTCTCTCTCTCTCTTGCCCTTCCGCCGTAACTCTGCCTTCAAATAAACAAAAAAGCCTTTTTGAGGATATTGGGGCTGGCACTGTGGTGCAGTGGGTAACACTGCTGCTTGTAGTGCCGGCATCCCATCTGGGCACCGCTTCAAGTCCCGGCTGCTCCACTTCCGATCCAGCTCTCTGCTATGCCCTGGGAAAGCAGTATAATATGGCCCAAGTCCTTGGGCCCCTGCACCCGCACAAGAGACCCAGAGGAACTCCTGGCTCCTGGCTTCAGATTAGCACAGCTCCAGCCATTGCAATCAATTGCGGAGTGAACCAGTGATGGGAAGACCTCTCTCTCTCTCTCTCTCCCTCTCTCTTTTTCTCTCTGCCTCTCCTTCTTTCTCTGTGTAACTCTTTCAAAGTAAATAAATAAATATTTTTTTAAAAAAAACAGCCTATCGGTAACAGAATAACATATCACTCACAATACCTCAAAGTTTCACAATAAATACCCTTAAAATCTGACAGCTCATCTTCCAATTCAAATGCAAACCACTATGAGAAGTATCTAGTCTAAATCTCACTTAAACTAAGATATAGAATAACTATAAGGTTAAAAAGTCTCATTGGTGGCAAGCATTTGGCCTAGCAGTTAAAACACACACATCCTATATCAGCGTGCCAACGCAGACCCTGGGAAGCAGCGGTAATGGCTCAAGTAATTAGGTTCCCACCACCCACATGACAGACCTGGATTGAGTTGTTGGCTCCCAGCTTCAATCCAGTCGCTGCAGGCATTTGAGGAGTAAGCCAGCAGATGGAAACAAGCTTGCTCTCCCTGCCTCTCAAATTTTTTTATAAATCTACCTAATATTTTCTCTAAAACAAACAGCAAACAGATGAAAAAGAGCAAGTCAACAGTATAACTATATAACCAACATTTAAAATAATTTAATCCTCTGGGGGCTGGCGCTGTGGCGCAGCAGGTTAAAGCCCTGGCCTGAAGTGTCAGCATCACATATGGGAGCCTGTTCTAGTCCGTTGCTCCTCTTCCCATCCAGCTCTCTGCTTTGGCCTGGGATAGCAGTGGAAGATGGCCCAAGTCCTTGGGCCCCTGCACCCACGTGGGAGACCTGGAGGAAGCTCCTGGCTCCTGGCTTCAGATCAGCACAGCTCTGGCCATTGTGGCCACCTGGGGAGTGAACTAGTGGATGAAGACCTCTCTCTCTCTCTCTCTACCTCTCTCTGTAACTCATTCAAATAAATAAATCTTTAAAAAAATAAATAATTTAATTCTCAAAATTAAAAATCTCGTTAATTCCTAAGCATAAATATAAACAAAAGGGGCCAGAACTGGGGTGTAGCAAGTAAAGATACAGCCTGCAGTGACAGAATCCCATATGGATGCCAGTTCAAGTCCCAGCTGCTCAACTTCTGATCCAGCTCTCTGCAATAGCCTGGGAAAGCAGTGGAACATGACCCAAGTCCTTGAGCAGCTGCACGCACATGGGAGACTCAGAATCTCTGTCTCTCTCTCTCTTATTCTGCCTCTCTGTAACTCTTTCAAATAAATAAATAAATCTTAATATATACATATAAATAAAAATGGCACATTGTACTACATTGGGAGAAAACTAATTTCAGATTTTTTAAAAATTTAAATGGCAGAGACAAAAAAAGAGAGAACTTCCATCTGTTGGTTCACTCCCCCCAAATGCCTAAAACGGCTCAAACTGAACCAGGCTGACACCAGACCTAGAACTCAATCCAGGTCTCCCATGCGTGTGGCAGGGAGGAACCCAAGTATTTGTGCCATCACCTGATGCCTCCTAGGGTACACATTAGCAGGAAGCTGGAATCAGAAATAAAGCTGGGAACTAAACCAAGGCACTCTAATATGGGATGCAGGTATCCCAAATGGCATCTTAATCACTCAGCTAAACACTCAACCCTCAATTTATTTTTAGATTATCACTTTAAATTAAGGATACTTCAATATCCTTACAGTGCAGGCACCTTTTTTCATCCTCCCAACTTTCCCAGTATTTTCTACTTTACTCAAACCAGATAAAAGGAATTAAAATATCTTTACTACCTTAAGATACTCACTTTACTACCTTAAGAAACCCACTTTAGAATGAAATATAAGTATATACTTCAAGGATGTCTATGTCAAAGGCAAGAGATGTACCAACTAATTTTAATATACAAATATATACTTACACTAATGTCATTAAGAACATTAGATGCCTGTTCATGCTTTAGATTTCCTTTAATGACATGGTATGACAACTCATAGAGAGCTTGCTGGAAATCTGTTGAACATAAAAGAAGTAGTCTAAGAACACAGTCTCTTGACATGAAACGCAGACTTGGAGGAAATCTATTTCCAAATTCTCAGATATAAGTGTCAATAACAAAAATATAATTCTAATCCTTTTCTCTGGCAGTTTTCCTTTTATTTTCACAAAAACATAACACTAGCAGGTTAGACAAAAGTTAACCATTCCTCTAATATTGTAATGTAACTACTGGTTAAGCATTCCTTTTCAGTATTTTCCCATAGACTGTAGATTTTACATATCTGCAATCACTGTATATATCATTTGGTATTCTGATTCTTCCCCACTTTCAAATACATTTTTCATGCTACTAATGTAGCCATAATTATTTTCAATAACTGCTTTGAACTCTACCAAGTTGATATAAACTAAAGTAATCATTTTCTTCACCAGGTGACTTCACAGATTTTCCTAAACATATTCAAAATACACTCCATTAGATCTTACGGCTACAATGACAACAGAAATAGCAGAAAACAGAATACTGGGTTTTATCCATATCTTACAGTCAGAGACATTTCTCTCAAAATCAGATTTCAATTGCCACTAGAATTCAAACAAAAAATAAACGTATACATATATACTTTACATTTCAAAAATGGCAGTTCTATGAGAAATGTTAGCCACAAATAGCTCTATTCACTGTTAATTATCACAGCTTCATTTCTTGGAAAAAATTTACCTATGGAGATGGTTGTTACTGGTCAAATGAACTCCTTCTTGTCATCTTTTTACTTAGTCTCATATATTAAAACTTGACCTCTTTCTAACCATTAAAAATAGGAAAATAAGCAACTCTAAAAATGTTAATATAAA
This sequence comes from Lepus europaeus, assembly GCF_033115175.1. NCBI lineage: Eukaryota > Metazoa > Chordata > Mammalia > Lagomorpha > Leporidae > Lepus > Lepus europaeus. The sequence goes on along the minus strand of NC_084850.1, from coordinate 32,639,102 downwards.
ATAAAGTCTTTTTTAATAGCCTTTGGAGGGGCCAGCACCATGGTGCACTAGGTTAATTCTGTGCCTGCGGAGCCAGCATTCGATGTGGGCACCAGTTCTAGTACTGGTTGCTCCTCTTCCAGTCCAGCTCTCTGCTATGGCCAGGGATAGTGGTGGAGGATGGCCCAGGTGCTTGGGCCCCTGCACCCGCATGGGAGACTGAGAGGAGACACCTGGCTCCTGGCTTCGGATCGGTGCAGCTCTGGCCATTGCAGCCATCTGGGGAGTGAACCATCGGATGGAAGACTTCTCTCTCTGCCTCTCCTTCTCTCTATGTAACTCTGACTTTCAAATGAATAAATAAATCTTTTTTTAAAAGTATTCTGTTCTGATCTATTCGCAAAGGCATAATTTAACTATAATAAGTCCTAACAAATTTGGCTCAAGATAGAATAATGTTTATAAAAATATATTCCCCAGCCGGCGCCGTGGCTCAATAGGCTAATCCTCCCCCTCCCAGCGCCAGCACACCGGGTTCTAGTCCCAGTCGGGGCACAGGATTCTGTCCCAGTTGCCCCTCTTCCAGGCCAGCTCTCTGCTGTGGCCGGGGAGTGCAGAGGAGGATGGCCCAAGTGCTTGGGTCCTGCACCCCATGGGAGACCAGGAGAAGCACCTGGCTCCTGGCTTCGGATCAGCGCGGTGCACCAGCCACAGCGGCCATTGGAGGGTGAACCAACGGCACAAGGAGAACCTTTCCCTCTGTCTCTCTCTCTCACTATCCACTCTGCCTGTCAAAATATATATATATATATATTCCCCATATTGAAAAAAACATTGAGTTTCATCCCTAACTAAAGCTACGTATAAAAATGCTCTAAAATTACTAGACACAATCTCTTTTATTTTTGCCACTCCTTTGCCAAACCTGTATACTTAAGTTTAAACTAATGAATATTAAGTAGCAAAGTCCTTTAATACTAAAATTTACATCCTGCCTCATTATGTAATATCTTACTTAATTAATCCTATTTGGGATATGCAGTAAACAACTCATTTGCTTTTCATGTTTTCCATGGCAACTGCCCTTAACAAGATCCCCAGATACCACCTGAACATAACCAGCTGTAGTAAAAACACTAAGCTTCAGTTTCTGGAAATTTTCTAGTGCAAGTAAAATCAAAGCCGTTTTTCTTTCCATGCCAGCTTTTCCCCCACATTTATGACTGATACTGCTAACAACTGCTGAAATTTAGCTAAATATACCAAGTCTCAATTACAAAAGTCAAGTAATATCATATGACTGTACTGCAGGTCAAATAACAAGAGCATACAAGATGTACAGTCTTACTATAGTTTTAATCTTGACTGTAATGGATTCATATAAAAGCTTGATATAAGGTGAACTCTTACACTTTTTGTTTTTTATACATAGCAATGAATGGAAAGCAAGAGTTAATCATTGTAATCGAACCAAAAATAATGGTTTATTTTACTTTTTGAAATCTTACCTCTGTAAGTTGAACTATCATCGCTTTTATTTTCACTAAGGAGCCGGCACAAATGCAAACTAGAAAAAAAGAGAAATAATCCATATCAATTTGCAATATTAACACTTGGGATTCTGAAAGCAAATTATATCAACTGAAAACACACAGAAATATATAAAATATGTTTTAATGCATTAGTTTATAATGACAAAACAAACCTAAAAACTCTAACTGGTTAGAACTGGAGGATGCTGGGCTGGTGTTGTGGCAGAGCACATTAAGTCACTGCTTACGATGCCGATATCTCACATAAGTGCCAGTTTCTGTTCCAGCTGCTCCACTTCCAATCTAGCTCCCCGCTAAAGAGCCTGGGAAGATAGCAGAAGATGGCCCAACTATTTGGGCCCCTGCCACCAATGTGGGAGACCTGGATGGAGCACCAGGCCCCAGCTTAGGCCATTTGGGGAATGAACCAGTAGATGGAAGCTATCTCTATATCTCTACCTCTGGATTGTCACTCTCTCTCACCCTTCCCCTGTAACTCTGCCTTCAAATAAACAAAAAAGCCTTTTTGAAAAACGAGGATGCTGTGGCCTAGCGGGTAACGCTGCCACCTGCAGTGCCGGCATCCCATCTGGGCACCGCTTCAAGTCCCGGCTGCTCCACTTCCGATCCAGCTCTCTGCTATGGCCTGGAAAAGCAGTACAATATGGCAGAAGTCCTTGGGCCCCTGAACCCACGTGGGAAACATGGAAGAAATTCCTGGCTCCTGGCTTCAGATTGGCCCAGCACTGGCCATTGCACCCTTCTGGGGAGTGAACCAGCCAATGGAAGACCTCATTCTCTCTCTTTGCCTCTCTGTAACTCTGACTTTCAAATAAATAAATCTTAAAAAGAAAATGTAGTAAATACACACAATGGAAGACTATTCATGCATACAAGGGAAGAAATCCATCATTCGCAAGAATCTGGATGGAACTGGAAGCCATTATGGTAAGTGAAATAAGTCAGGCACAGAAAGACAAGTACTGCATGACCCCACCCATATGTGAAATCTAAAAAAGTTGATGTCACAGAAACAGCAGAATGGGGGGGAGGGTGCTGGAGAGAGGGAATGGGAAAAGTTTGATTAATGGGTACTAAGTTATAGCTAGGAGACAAAGAAGTTCTGGTGTTCTGCATAGTAGGGTGATAATACATATTTATGTTGTATATTTCTCTTTAAATATTAGAAGGATTTTGAATGTTTTCACCATAATGAAATGTTAAAACTTCCAAAGTGACCACTGCAGCTGAGGGGATGGCCAAGTAGGGTCAGCAACATTGCAGGCAGAACTGTAAATTTCTCGTTAGAGATGCCACCTGCCTTTACCAGGCCAGCTCTCCTCCCAGGCCAGCCAAGTAATGAAAGTCAACAGAGTGCCTTCCCCTAGGAGGTTCACACCTCCCTTAGGATATACCCCATGTGAAGAGATAGATAGGTCTGGGCCTCTTAACTTACAAGGCCTAAAGCCCAACAGATTATTATCAAGCCCCTTCTATCAGGTTCTATTTGCCTCTCAATCAGAAAACTTAATTGTAGCTTAGACAGCACCTTTCTTAGCTCCTCTAATAATGACTCTGTCCTTTGTTCTAGACCCTGTCTTGCACACTTGGGCCTCATTCCTTTGTAATCATAACCTCTACTCTACCACCAATGGCTCTACTCCTAACCTGTGTGTACTGATGGTCCTCTTCCCCACTTAATGCTGTATAATTGTTCAAACCTGGTAAATGCCACTCTTAGGATCATTGGTTACTATCCTCTGTCTTTTATGACCTTGTCTAAATATGATCAGAGTCAGCAAACTTGGAAGGCTTTCATAGCCTTGGCAACTCATGACGACAGCCTAGGGTGGTTACTGGCACCATAAACTAGAGTGTCAATTTGTTGGGTCAACAACAGGAGTCACTGTGCACTTGCTCCTCATGTAGGATCTCTGTCCTTAGTGTGCTGTACATTTTGATTTAATGCTATAACTAGTACTCAAACAGTATGTTTCACTTTGTGTTTCTATATGGGTGCAAACTGTTGAAATCTTTATACTAAATTGATCTTTTGTATATAAAGAGAATTGAAAATGAATCTTGATGTGAATGGAAGGGGAGAAGGAGTGGGAGAGGGGAGGGTTGTGGGTGGGAGGGAAGTTATGGGAGGGGGAAGCCATTGTAATCCATAAGCTGTACACTGGAAATTTATATTCATTAAATAAAAGTTTAAAAAAAAAACGTTGAGATGTGGTTACTCTGATTTGAATATGACACAACATGTACATGTGTTGAAACATCACAATGTCTCAAAAATATACACATTTTCACATATCAGTTCAAAATAAAACATTTTCAAACAAAATAAATGTTTAAGGACACTCTTTAAGCAGGACAACAATGATTGCACAGAGAATCTTAGAGTTGCAGGAAAAAAACTGACATACAGATAATTCTGAATGTTAACTCAACAATACTTGTAATAATGATGTCTTATGTTATTTAAATATAGCACTAAATATACATATATAGCTATAGACAAATACTGAGATACATCAAAACTAAATGGGATTATCTGGAACATCCAAGATTCCACCAAAGCAATTTACTACATTTTTTTTAAAATCACATGATAGTTCAGTAGATCCATTAAAAGGTTTCTACAAAATGCAAGAGTTATTAATTTTTCAATTTAAAAGACTCCTAGATAAATACTCATGGAAGAGAATTTTGCATATTATCTATGTTATTTTTATTTATTTAAAAGGCAGAGTGAGTGATAGTGAGAAAGAGCAACAGAAACAGAGATAGCCCTCCTATTTGCTGGTTCACTCCCCAAATGTTCACAACGGCCAAGACCATGTCAAAGCCAGGAGTACAGAGCCAGGTGGGTCTCCCACATGACTGGCAGGACCCAAGTGCTTGGGCCATCACCTGGTGCATCCCAGGGTACACATTAGGAGGAGGCTAGATAGGAAGTGAAGCAGAGACTGGAACCCAGACTCTGATATGGGATGCAGGCATCCCAAGTGGTGTCTTAACTGCTGTGCCAAACGACTGCCCCTTTTTTATTATTATTTTTTTAATGTTTAGAAGAGAACTTCTTTAACTCAATAAAGCAGCAGTTGTTAGCATGTGCTTCACAAACCCCTGATCCTGAAGACTGACTCTTGAGATCTACAAGGTCAAAACTACTTTCATAATACCAAAACATCCTTTTCCTTTTGCTCTAGACATTCTAAATAGTCTGAAAGCAACGGAGAGTCAGACTGCTGATCAGCCTTAGCACTTATCAAGGCAGTGACACCAAACTGTCCCACTAACTTCTTCAAGATCAAAAACTCAAAGCAAAGGAAAAAAAAAGTCTCATTTAAGATGTCACTAAACTATTTCATTACATTCTTCATGATCATACACAAACAAAAGCCAGCTTACTTGTGAATGTTTTTGATGGGAGTGTCATCAGTAAGATGACAGAATAGGAAACCTAAAACTTTCCTTCCTGGCACTAAGTCAATGAATAACACACAAACCAATTCTCTATCATAAATCAGTTAAGAGACCCAAGTCAAGAATCAAACCACATGGAAGTCAATAGAAAAACTCATTACACACTCTATCCATATCCTCTCCCCATAACACATGAAGCCAGGAGCCAGGAGCTTCATCCAGGTCTCCCATATCGGGTAGCAAGCTGCTTTCCCCAGCTCATTAGCAGGGAGCTGAATTAGAAGTGGAGTAGGGGTGCTGGTGCTGTGGTGCAGCAGGATAGAGCCCTGGCCTGAAGCGCTAGCATCCCATATGAGGTGCCGGTTCTAGTCCTGGCTGCTCCTCTTCCGATCCAGCTCTCTGCCATGGCCTGGGAAAGCAGTAGAAGATGGCCCAAGTCCTTGGGCCCCTGCACCCACATGGGAGACCTCGAAGATGATCCTGGCTCCTGGTCAGCACAGCTCTGGCAGTTGCAGCCATTTAGGGAATGAACCAGCGGATGGAAGATCTCTCTTTCTTTCTCTCTCTCTCTCTCTCTGCCTCTCTCTCTCTGCCTCTCTCTCTCTCTCTGCCTCTCTATAACTCTGCCTTTCAAATCTTTTAAAAAAAGAAAACAGTATGTCAAAAGAGATGTCTGCACATCCATATTCACTATAACATTATTCACAGTAGTTATAGTTGGAATGAACCTAAATTTCCATCAATAGATAAATGGATACAGAAAATATGGAGTATATATAAAAAGAATATTACCCAGCCTTTAAAAGAAGGAAATTCTGTCATTTGCAAAAACATGGATAAACCTTAAGGATGTTAGAATAACTGAACTAAGCTAGGCACAGGACAAATACCACATGATTTCACTTATATGCAGAATCCAAAACACTCTAACTCACAGAAGCAGAGAACACAAATAAAAGTGATTTCCAGAGGCTGGGGTTAGAGATAATGGGAGGTGATGGCCAGAAGATACAAAGTTTCAGTTAGAGAAGATGTAAGTTTTTTGAGACCTTTGGACAGCATGGTGACTAGTTAATAACAATGTATTACATTATTTCAAAAATTGCTGAGAGCAAATTTTAAATGGTCTCACCACAAAAAAGGTACTTGAGGTGAAGGGTGTATTCTTTAGCTGGAATTTATCAGTCCACATCGTATACAAAGGTTTTCAAAAAGTTCATGGTCAGTGTATACTATAAACTATGCAGATTTCAAAATTTCCTGTACCAAAAAAACTTCTCTCTCAATTCCATTTTTCCATGACTTTCTAAACTACCCTCATATGTCATAACATCACTTTGTACCCCATAAACATATATAAAAGATACTACCATGAACAATTATATGCCAACAAACTAAAAACTGAGGACAAATGGACAATTCCTAGAACCATATAGCCTATCAAGAATGAATCTTCCTTAAAAAAATGAATCTTAAAGAGAAAATCTGGGTGGCCGGCGCCACGGCTCACTAGGCTAATCCTCCGCCTTGCGGCGCTGGCACACCAGGTTCTAGTCCCGGTCGGGGCATCGGATTCGGTCCTGGTTGCCCCTCTTCCAGGCCAGCTCTCTGCTGTGGCCAGGGAGTGCAGTGGAGGATGGCCCAAGTCCTTGGGCCCTGCACCCCATGGGAGACCAGGAGGAAGCACCTGGCTCCTGCCATCGGATCGGTGCGGTGCGCTGGCCGCAGCAGCCATTGGAGGGTGAACCAAAGGCAAAGGAAGACCTTTTTCTGTCTCTCTCTCTCACTATCCACTCTACCTGTCAAAAAAAAAAAAAAGAGAGAGAGAGAGAAAATCTGAAGAGACCTATAATTATAAAGGTTTTAATCAATAATTTTTAAAAAAGTAAAGTCCAGGAGCAGATGGCTGCAAGGTCAGTTCTATCAAACATTAAAAGATGAATTAATCTTTCTCTAATTTGTCCAAAATATCAGAGGGACCACTTCCAAACTTAATCTTGTGAAGCCAGAATTACCAAAGACAAAAAAAAAATCGACATTACAAGAAAATTACAGACCATCTTCCCTGGTGAATATAAAAATCCTCAAGAAAATATGAGAAAGTTAAATTCAATAGCTCACAAAAAGGAATCATATACCATGACAAGAGAGATTTCTCCCTGAGATGAAGGAAGGCCCAACATACCAAAATCCACCAACAGGATACACATTAACAGAACAAAGGACAAAAATTATACAATCGTCTCAATAGATGCAAAAATGCTGACAAAATTCAACAATCCTTCATGATAAAAACACTCAACAAACTAGGAATAAAAGGAAATTATGTCAACATAACAAAAGTCTAAAAAGAAAAAAAGTCTAATATGAAAAGCTCACCAGTAACATACAGAATAGTGATAAACAAAAATTTTTCCTCTAAGATCAGGAACGTAGTATAAATGCCCACTCACAACACTTCTATTCGTTATATTATGGGAAGTTCTAGACACAACAATTAAGCAAGAAAAAATGGCATCCAAATCAGAAAGTGAAAAGTAAAATTATCTCCATTCACAGATGACAAGATCCCCTATGCAGAAAAGCTTAAAAGATTCTACCAAAAAAAGTCTTAAACAAATTCACTGAAACAAGATACAAAATATACAAAATTCAGTTGTGCTTCTATACGCTAAAAATGAACAATCCAAAAGGGAAATTAAGAAAATGTCATTAGGCCGGCACCGCGGCTCACTAGGCTAATCCTCCCCCTGCGGCGCCGGTACACCGGGTTCTAGTCCAGGTCGGGGCGCCAGATTCTGTCCCGGTTGCCCCTCTTGCAGGCCAGCTCTCTGCTGTGGCCCAGGAGTGCAGTGGAAGACGGCCCAAGTGCTTGGGCCCTGCACCCCATGGGAGACCAGGAGGAAGCACCTGGCTCCTGGCTTCAGATCAGCGCGGTGCGCTGGCCGCGGCGGCCATTGGAGGGTGAACCAACAGCAAAAGGAAGACCTTTCTCTCTGTCTCTCTCTCTCATTGTCCACTCTGCCTGTCAAAAAAAAAATGTCATTTACAACACCAAAAGTAATATATTTAGGAATATGTGTAAATGCAAACTAAGAAGCAAAAGACTTGTACACTGAAAACTTCAACGTACAAAACATTTCTAAAAGAAATTAAAAACAAAAATAGCATTGTGGTACAGAGGGTTATGCCAGCCTCCCATATGGACTCTGGTTCGAGGCCCAGCTGCTCCACTTCCAACCCAGCTCCCTGCTAAGGCCTGGAAAAGCAGTGGAAGATGGCCTGAGTGCCTATACCCTTGCCACCCATGTGGGAGACCCCAGTGAAGCTCCTGACTTCAGCCTGGCCCAGCCCTGGCTGTTGCAGCCAATGGGAAGTGAATCAGCAGATGGAAGATCTGTCTCTCCCTCTCTCTGTGTAACTCTTTCAAATAAATAAATAACTCAAAATGGAATACAAGCATAAAGTTAAGACTTCAAACTGTAAAACTCCTGTGGCCATCATCATAGCACAGCAGGTTAAGCTATGGTTCGTGATGCTGGCATCCCTGATCAGAGTGCCGGTTGAAGTCCCAGCTGCTCCAGTTCCCTACTAAGGAGCCTGGCAGTGGAGGATGATCCAAATGCTACCGCTACCACCCACATGGGAGATCCAGATGGACTTCTGGATCCAGCCCAGCCCAGCCCGTACAGCCATTTTGGACGAGTGAACCACAAGATGAGAAGATCTCTTTCTCACTGTTTGTCTCCCTCTCTGTCACATTGTCCTTCAAATAAATAAAATAAGACATAAAAAAATAAACTACAAAACTTCTAGAAGAAAGCACAGGAGGAAAGTTCTGTCACTGTTTTGGCAACAATTTCTAGGATATGACACCAAAAGCACAGGAAACAAATCAGAAAAAAACAAATCCGACCACATCAAATTAGCAAGCTCCTGTGCAGAACAGGAAACCCTCAACAGAGTGAAAAGGAAGCCAACAAAATGGGAGCTCTGGCCATTGCAGCCAATTGGGGAGTGAACCAACAGATGGAGGATTCTCTCGCTTTGCCTCTCCTTCTCTCTCTGTGTAATTCTTTCAAATAAATAAATAAATCTTTAAAAAGAGAGACAGAATGGGAGAAAACATTTGCAAACCATATACAGGATACAGGATTATACCTTAGTAAAAATGCTTGAGCCCATTAGTATTTCAGAGTTTGAGATATCTCGAAGATGGGACCAAAGTCAATATATAAAATTCATTTAGTTTGATATAGACCTTACACATCAGCCTAAAGGTAATTTTAAATTTTTAATTATTTTCATTTATTTGAAAGGCAGAGCAACAGAGACAGAGATCTTCCACCCACTAGTTCACTCCCCAAATACTCACAGCAGCCAGCACCAGGCTTGGCCTAAGCCAAGAGCCTAGAATTCCATCAGGGTCTCCCATGTGGGTGGCTGGGACTCAAGTATTTGAACTGTGACCTGATGCCTCTCAGGGTGTGTATTATCAGGAAGCTAGATCAGAATCAGAGTTGGGATTTGAACACCAGCACTCTGATTTAGAATACAGGCATCCCAAGCAGTCTTAACCACTATGCCAAATGTTTGCCCCTGATACAATCTTTTCTCCCTTAGGGATACTGAATAAACTGTGCCTTATGCATCTGCATTTTGAGTGTAACCCATCATAAAATTAGGTGAATTTTTCACTTGGGCCATCACACTGGTACCCAAGAAGTTTTGGACTTTGGTGCATTTAGGATTTTCAGATTAGGAATACTCAACCTGTATCTGATAAGGAGCTAACAACCCAAAACATATAAAGAACTCCAACAGTTCAACTGCAAAAAAAAAATGAAAAATAAAAATGATTTATAAAATGGGCAATGTACTTAAGCACTTCTCCAAAAATACACGAATGTCCAGTAAGTACATCAACAAGTACTCAATATCACTAATAATCAGAGAATTACAAATTAAATCTACAATGAGATACACCTCATTGTATGACCATTTTCGTTTTAAAAAACAAAATACTCATCATTGTTGGGGAGATGTGGAGAAACTGGACATTCGTGATTGTTGGTGGGAATGTAAAATAATATAGCCACTATAGAAAACAGTATGGAGGCTTTCATCAAAAAATTAAAACTACAACTACCATATGATTTACCAATCCCACTTCTAGATACTTATCCAAAAGCACTGAAATCAGAATCTCAAAAGGGTTATCTACACTCTCAGGTTCACTGAAACATTACTCACAATAATCAGGAGGTAGAAACAACCCATGGATTAATAAAAGGGATAAATCTGTGTGTACATACATATAAATGCTTATAAATTTACATATCTACATATAAATATTCAGTCATGAAAAAGGAAATCCTGTCATGTGCTAGAGCTAGGGAAAGGGGGAGAGTCCCAGCTGCTCCACTTCCAATCCAGCTCTCTGCTATGGCCTGGGAAAGCAGTAGAAGACGGCCCAAGTGCTTGGGCCACTGCAACCACACGGGAGACCTGGAGGAAGCTCCTGGCTTCGAATCGGCCCAGCTCCAGCCGTTGCAGCCATTAGGGGAGTGAACCAGTGGATGGAAGACCTTTCTCTCTCTCTCTCTCTCTCTCTCTCTCTCTCTGCCTCTCTGTAACTCTGCCTTTCAAATAATCTTTTTAAAGATACAGTAAGTTCCCTATTATAATTTAAATTCAATGTTACAACAAACTATCAAGAAACTGCCACTTGACAGAACTCTGACATGACACCAAAGAAGAATATAAACAATTATTCTAAGAGGCTAACAAAATTCTCCTTTAGCCAACTACTTATCTGTGTGAAGCAGGAATTTCTTCATCTATTTCAACCACAACATATTGTAATGTCTACCTCACAGCAGAAGTCAACACCAGGTAGACAAAACTTAAAAATGAAAAGAAAAATTAAGTTCTCAGAAGATTATAGAAGTACAAGTTCATTAACCTTGGAGCCAAGAAAATTGCTTAAACAAAAAATATCTAATCATAAAGCAGATGACTAATAAATCTGACTACATTAAAATGATTAATTTCTGTTCATCAAAAGTCACCATTAAGAGTGGATATGGGGGCCAGCACTGTGGCGCAGTAGGTTAATCCTGCAGCGCCAGTTCTAGTCTCAGCTGCTCCTCTTCCGATCCAGCTCTCTGCTGTGGCCTGGGAAAGCAGCAGCAGATGTCCCAGGCACTTGGGCCTCTGCACCCACATGGGAGACCCGGAAGAAGCTCCTGGCTTTGGATCGGCCAGTTGGGGGATGAACCAACATATGGAAGATCTTTCTGTCTCTTCCTCTGTCTATAACTCTCTCTCTCAAATAAATGAATAAAATCTTTAGGAAGAAAAAAGAGTGGATATGTAAGCCAAAGAATAAGAAAAGATAGCTGCAAAAATTATAGTGTAACCCACCAGGGCTCAAACACACTATATCAGGCTTCAAGAGGCCAGAGTTGGGGTCAGCGCTGTGGTGTAGCAGGTTAAGCTGCTGCCTGCAACACCAGCATCCTATATAAATGCTGGTTTAAGTCCTGGCTGCTCCACTTCCAATCCAGCTCCCTGCTAATGTGCCTGGGAAAGCAGCAGAAGATGGTCCAAGTGCTTGGGCCCCTGTACCAACCTGGGAAACCCAGATGAAGAATCTGGCTCTTGGCTTCCACCTGGCCCAGCCTCAGCCATTGCAGCCATCTGGGAAGTAATCCAGCAAGTGGAAGATACACCTCCCCTCTCCCTCCCTCCCCCCCAGGCCCCATAACTCTGCTTTTCAAATAAAATAAATAAATCTTTATTTTTTTTTAAGAGGCTAGTGTTGTGGCATAGCAGGTTAAGCAGCTCCCTCTCAAATTCAAGTCCTGGCTGTTCTGCTTCCTATCTAGCCCCTACTAATGTGCCTGGGAAAGCAGGAGAAGATGGTCGAAGTACTTGGGCCCGTGCCACCCCTGTATGAGACCTAGATGGACTTCCAGGCTCCTGGCTTCAGCCTGCTCTAGCCCTGGCCATTTGGGGAGTGAACCAGTGAATGGATCTCTGCCTTCTCTGCCTCTCCTCCCTCCACCATCACTCTTTCAAATAAATCGTTTAAAAAGTGTTTTTAGAAAAATGTAATCAAGTTTTGTTGTAAAAAAATTTTTAATTCATGCATAGTTTTCTCATAATATACATTTTCCATGAACTTGTTAAAGATCTCATATATAATGAACACCCACAAATCAATAGAAGAAATGCAAATAATTCAATAGAAAAATAGGCAAAATATATAAAGAGACCCTTTACAAGGTAAAATCAGAACTTAAAGAGACTGAAAACATACAAAAATATGTGCACAAAAAACAGAGCCACAATAAAATACCATTATATACGTATCATATTGACAAAAATATTTAAAGTCTGACAATATCAAATGTTAGCAACAGTGTGCAACAATGTCAATTCTCATACACGGCTGGTAGGAGCGAATGTTGCAAAAGTCTGACAATATCTATTAGAGCAGAAGTACAGTATAAAATCCAGTGAATCTATAAGTAGATACCCTACAAAAAACACAAGCTTGTATACACCAAGACAGTTATGTATGAATGTTTCTATTGGCACTGCTAATGTTTCAAAAACTAGAAACAATAATAGTACAGTGATGCAACAGAGTATCTTGCAACTATGAAAATGAATGAACTGAAAATACACAACCACATGGGTGGATGGATCCTGAGACAAAATTGCTGGGCAAAAGCTGCTCGATACAATAGAATACATACTCCAGCATTTGAAGTACAATAACAAACTTAAGCTAATTGGTTAGTAAAACCATAAGGAACAGCAAGGAAGAGATAAACCATAAATGTCAAGGTAATGGTTACCAGGGCCAGCACTGTGGCATAGAGGGATAAGCCTCTGCCTGTAGCACCAGCATCCCATATGGGCACCGGTTCTAGTCCCAGATACTCCTCTTCCAATCCAGCTCTCTGCTATGGCCTGAGAAAGCAGAAGATGGCCCAAGTGTTTGGGCCCCTGTACCAGTGTGGAGACCCGGAAGAAGCTCCTGACTTTGGATTGGCCCAGCTTTAGCCATTGTAAGCCATTTGGGGAGTTAACCAGCAGATGGTTAACTCTCTCTGTCTCTCCCTTCTCTCTGTCTATAACTCTACCTCTCAAGTATAAATAAATCTTAAAAAAAAAGAGAGAGAGATAATGGTTACCACAGAGGAGGCAGAAAGGGTTTGATCAAGAAAATTATGTTGGGCTGGCGATGTGGTGTAGTCGGTAAAGCCACCACCTGCAGTGCTGGCATCCCACATGGGCACCAGTTCAAGTCCCAGCTGCTCCACTTCCAATCCAGCTCTCTGCTATGGCCTAGGAAAGCAGTAGAAAACAGCCCAAGTCCTTCGGCCCCTGCACTCACGTGGGAGACCCGGAAGAAGCTCCTGGCTCCTGGCTCCTGGCTTCAGATCAGCCCAGCTCTGGCCATCGCGGCCATTTGGGGAATGAACCAATGGATGGAAGACTTTTCTCTCTCACTCTGCCTCTGTCTCTCTGTGATTCTGCCTTTCAAATAAATCCTCTGTAACTCTCTCAAATAAAAAACTAAATCTTAAAAAAAAAGATTATCTTGCCTTGTACTGAGTATAAGTTAGGTGGTTGTGCATTTTACAATTATTCTTTAAGTTCTACATTTGGGTTTTGTGCATTTTACTGTATTTTTGTTAAATTTCACACTTCAGAAAAAGAAATATTCTTACAAGTTGAAAAAGGCTTTAAATACAATAAAGACAACCAATGAATGTATATACAATGGCTTCTTTTTATGTTCAGCTATCTTTTTCCTAGTCAATGAAATAAGACATTTTAAGATTTACAGAAGCTGCTTATATACTACATCTAAGGCTAAATATAACACCACATTACCATCATCCCATAGAGATTGTCTACTTCGCAGATTACCCATGCCTATGCAGCTCACCTCTTTCGATTATTTGAATACTTCATCAGGATGAGTAGAATAAGGTTGCCAACGGTTAATAAACATTTGCCAGTCAACTTGTAGGTTTCACAAAAAAAATTTTTAAAGTTTACGTTATTTATTTGAAAGGCAAAGTTAGAGAGAGAGAGAGAGAGAGAGAGAAAGACCTTTCACCCACTAGTACTCTCCCCAGATGGCAGCAATGGCCAGGGCTGGGCCAGACTAAAGCCAGGAGCCATGAGTTCTTTCCAGGTCTCCAACTCAGGGGCAGGGCCCAAGCACTTGGGCCATCTTCTGCTGCTTTCCCACGTGCGTTAGCAAGTAGCTAGATCAGAAACCAAGCAGCTGGGACTCAAACTGGTACCCATATGGAATACCAGCATCTTTACCTATTGCACCACAATGCCAGCCACACAAAATTATTTTCAAAAAGCAATAAAAATGCCAAAACAAAATAATTATTAAATCAAATTTCATTTAGTTATAAGTTTTTAGCCACCACCTTCCAGAAAAAAAAATCTTTAGAGTGCTCCTTACCAATGGTAGAATAAACTGGTTTATGTCCAATCCCACATATTATCAACTACTTCCCTAGAGAACCAGACAGGCCTGCCAATGAGTTGAGAATATTGGTTAAGTTTCTAATTTAACAAAAACATGTTAAACTTACCACAAGCTTATCTGGAATATAAAATAAATATTCCTTTCAATAAGCAATAGAAATAATACCTGGGAGCTGGCATTCTAGCCCAGTGGGTAAAGCCACCAACTGTGACATCAGCATCCTATATGGGCACCAGTTCAAGTCCTGCTGCTCCACTTCCAATCCAGCTGCCTGCTAATAGCCTGGGAAAGCAGCAGAGGATGGTCCAAGTGCTTGGAACTCTGCCACCCATGCGGGAAACCCGGAAGAAGCTCCTGGCTTCTGCCTGGCACAGCCCTGATGTTGCAACCGTTTGAGGATTAAACCAGTGGGTGTAATTCTGCCTTTCAAATAAATAAAATAAATCATTTTAAAAAATATAACCTAAAAATGTCTACCATATAGCTCTTTGTTGGATATACACATAAGAAAGCATATCACTAGTGCTTCGATATTTACTCTGAAGTATTAAAACAATTCCCACTTGTGGTTCTCACTGCCCCTATAGATTCAATTCCCTTTAAATTGTAATACCATGAAGCATCCTGTCTTTGACAAAACTAATTTAAGAGAATCAAGTAATTCAGTTTTCCCTTTGTGTTCAGGATATTAAAATGTAAGATCAAATATCCCTTTTTACAGAAAAAAGGAAAAGATTTTTAAATTCCTTCTTGTAGCAAATCCATGTGCTTCCTCACATTTTCAATAGCTTCGTTTTCTACTTGTTTTAAAACTCTTAGTTCCTGTGCCTTTTGTGATAATCCCTCCCCAATGGTTGAGAAGGGAAGGTTTGTCAGTGGTCCAACTCCTACTTAATGGTATAGTCATCATTCCATAGTTTTAATAATTGAAATATAATTCTATACTATCAGTCACTAGGCCAAAAACATATTCATTAGCATGCAGATGATAATCTTATAATGAACTATTAATTACCATCTCAAAGATTTGCTCAGATTGTGTATTGAATCATTAATGGGTTATTGCAATAATGCAACTCATCTGCATAACAGAGAATTGTATATCCCTAGTATAAAACAGGTATTTCTTCATCATAGCAGAAAACTAAAAACAAACAGTAAGAATTTTCCCCCAGAGGTAGGTATTGTGGCACACTGTTAAGCTACCTTAAGAGTCCCTGGTTTGAGTCCCAGCTACTACTCTGCTTCCTATCTAGCTTCCTGTTACTGCACACCCTGGAAGGAAGCAGATGATGGTTTAGGTAGTTACATCCCTGTCACACACCTACATGAGAGACCCAGATGGAGTTCTGAGCTCCTGACTAAAACCAGTGGATGAAGATCTGTGTGTGGGGGGAAGGAGGGCAGGGGAGAGGGCAGTTGCTCTGCCTTTCAAATAAAGAAAAATAAATAAAATTTTAAAAACAGAATTTTTCCGCGGGGGCCAGCACAGTGGCATAGCAGGTAAGGCCGTCACCTGCAGTGCCAGCATCCCATATGGAGTCCCTGCTACTCCACTTCTGATCTAGCTCTCCGCTATGACCTGGGAAAGCAGTGGAAGATGGCCCAAGTCCTTGGGCCCCTGCACCTACATGGGAGACCCAGAAGAAGAAGCTCCTGGCTCCTGGCTGTTGGAGCCATTTGAGGAGAGAACCAGCAGATGGAAGATTTCCCCCCTCCCCCCCGGTCTGTAACTGCCTTCCAAGTAAATAAATAAATCTTTAAAAAAAAATCTTTGCCTAGTAACTACTGCAGATTTATCTGTACTCCTCTCCCTAAGTAATCTTCTAATGAAAGACCATCAAGTATCCAATGACCTTAAAGAATTAACTCTGTGTCTGAATGCTGCATTTGTCTTACTACATATCAAAGAATTTTACAAACACTAACCTAAATTACAGGGAAGGAACAAACAAAACTACGTTTAACAGTTGCCTATTTTAATATGGCTTTAAGGGGTCAGTGCTGTGGCGTAGCAGGTAAAGCTGCAGCGCCAGCAACCCATATGGGTGCCAGTTCGAGTCCCAGCTGCCCCATTTCTGATCCAGCTCTCTGCTATGGCCTGGGAAAGCAACAGAGGATAGCCCAAGTGCTTGGGCCCCTGTGTCCACATGGGAGACCCACAAGAAGCTCCTAACTCCTGGCTTCAGATCGGCCCAGCTCCAGCCACTGCAGCCATTTCAGGAGTGAACCAGGGGATGGAAAATCTCTCTCCGCCTCTGCCTCTCCACAACTCTGCCTTTCAAATAAATAAATCTTTAAAAGAATATGGCTTTTAAATAATCAAATTCTATGTCTCCACCCAACTTCAAATTATTATTTTAGTCCCTTAATAACCTCCAAATATTTGAATTTACCATTTGTTCCACTTTTAAAACAATTTAATAGACAAGCATTTAATATAATGGTTAAGAAGCCATTTAGGACATCTGCATTCCATATCCAAGTGCCTGAGTTAGGGTCCCAGCTCAGCTCAAACTCTAATATGCCCCTAGGATATAGATATCTCAAGTACCTGGTTCTCTGCCACCCACATGGGAGAACTAGGTTGAGTTCCTGCCTCCTGGTTTCAGCTTGGCCAAGCCCCAGTTGTTGAAAGCATTTGACAACAGCAGATGGGTAACTGGTCTCTCAAGTAATTGAAAAAAAAATTAGCACCACTTTGGACATGCTCTCAGGTCCCTGAGAACAAGAATAGAATTTACTTTCAGCTAAAGATTCAGGAAAAACTGAATAAAATGTCTTAACTTCTTCCAAGGATTATGAAATATTTTGTGAATACTTATTAACACATTTAGCTTTCACCTTATTTGCTCACATTTTCCAGTACAAAGAAAACAGCACAATCCTGAACTATCTGATTATGCTGACATCTCAACGTTTGCTTCATACATAAAAGGCAACCATGCTTCACTTAATTCTTTAAAATGAAACACAAAAACCATTAAACTCAGTTAAGTAAAGTGCTACCTCTATTATCAGTGTTAGAACAGAGATATAACGAACAAAAATGAATACTGGGACAAAATAGTTTTATCTTGTGGAAACAAGCATTCATGAGGTAGGAAACAGGAAATGTTTAAAAAAAAAAGACAACAGAAGTTCCTGCACTTACAGTAGAAAAAAGCACAAGTATATTAATAGCACTCACTTTACCTCAACATCTAAGTGTTACAGAATATTTTTTAACAAAGAAAGCAGTATCCTAGATAATCTCCTGATACTGCTTCAACATTTTCTGAAGAATGAAGGAAAACAAACCAAAACATATACTTAACTCATAAATACAGGTTAAAATGAGAAAGCAAATGCCAAATGGGAACTGAGACATGAAAGAAATGCTTCAGATAAAGCTTTGACTGATTTGCAGCAATTTGGAAGGGGGAGGCACCAAGACTAAAATTCTCCTCTTAGTTCCCTCGGAAAAATTCAGGTCAGACAACATTTACTGAATGCCCAAATGTACTTAAATTCCAGAATGTCTAGAATCATGTGGCATAAGCAGAAGAAAAAGAATTGTAACCAAAACAGCTGGCAATGACATTTTAAAACTTTATTATAATTCTCAATAATTAATGAAGACCAAACCGAAGTTTCTAATTGGGATATGTAAGTTTTTTAAATGAAAAGAAAGTTCTCAAATAGAAACAGATGATATTCGACAAATCTATTTCAAAATTAGAACAAGTAGGGACATGAGGCTAACACCTTCAGATTAAGAGCTTGGGATATAAATCCTCCATTAAGGTTGCCTGTGTGTGACAAAGAAATGCTGAGCTCACTGTGCTAATGATTTCTACTAAAAACATAATTCTCCTCTGAACTACCAGTACATACAAGTTTATTAGCTTAGTCATGGCAAGTCCTATGCTGACATGGATCCATCAAGAAGCTAAAACTCTAATTCCAAACTTAAAGTGGTTAAATCTGTATCCTGTATATGTGCAGAATTTGAGTTTGCATTTAGAAATGAAACCTGTTCAGAGTAGGTCTGAGTATTACTGGAAAGGACACTTAATAAGTAATTATGTTTTGGTAGTGCTCCCTGCTACTTCTTGGAAAAGATCATTTTAAAAGGTCTATAGAGGCAGACATTTGCATCCCATATGGAAGTGTCTGGGTTAGTCCTTGCTCCCAATTTCAGTGCATCATGGAAGGCAGCAGGTGATGGCTCAAGCAGTTGGGTTCCTGCCACCCACATGAGAGACACACACTGGGTTCCCAATCCCTGCTTCAGCCTCAGCTGTAGCAGGCACTTAGGGAGTGAACCAGCAGATGGGAGCGCTCTCTTTCTGATTCTCAGTTTCTCAAGTAAAAAAAAAAATTTAAGTTCTATAATTTATCATTAAAAACATGGTCGGTATCTCTGGAAACACAATAAGGTAGCTAAGTATGTGATGGATCATTCAGATAGGAAAAATACAGTTTCACTTTTCAGCTTAATTACCTGACAAAACTTATTCTTCAAAGCCAAGACCCTCCATCCAATACACAGTTGCTTTTCATGTGGCAAAATTAAAGTTACAAACTGCCCCATATCACCTGTTTGTTTTTAACAGTTATGCTCAAGTCGACTATAACACCCAGAACAGACTGCTGTTAAGAGACAGAAATGAACAACTTCATAGAATATATCATACATTTTTTAAAAGATAATTTTTAATCATGTTAAAGCTTATCTGAAAATTTATCACCTTGAAGAGGAAAAATCTGCACAATATATAATTTTCGATATTAGTAATAGTCTAAAAGCCAAATCTACAAATGAGTCCACTAATAATTTAATGGGACACTACTTTTGCTTTAATGTTTTGAGTTTCTCTTTCATATTTAAGAGGTTCTATTTTCAGGCAAAGGAAATGATTTTTTTCCAATATAACACCATTTGTCCTAACAAAATGAAAATGCTAATACGCATCTTTAACAAGATACAAAAATTCCCATGTTAAGCTTTATATAATTAAGCTTTCATGAAGGAAAAAGATTAAATAAATGAAAACTAAGTACTGGATATTTATGTGTCTGGCTACTTGGAATGTTATGTCACATAATAACTTTAAATTATCTTCATGTAACAAAATACAATCATAGAACTGGCTACACATCTATCACATAAACCATATTCCACAAGCCATGTAATAACTTCCTACACATTAAGTCCTTAAAAGCAGCTCTTCAAACATAGAAACTACAAGTATTATGGGTAGCATGGATCATGCAAATACATTTAAAATGATCCCAAAATTCCATTTGAACTAGGTATGTCAACCCCTACATAACTTGTTTTTTCTCCAACCACCGCCAGTCAGAGCCAAGCAGAATTTCACCTCCTATCTATATATCACTCATTCTAAGGCAGAAGCAATTATAATAAAACTGTCAAAAACTGAAGCTGGAATAAGGAAGCTGAGCAACCTACAAAGATGACAGCCCTGGAATAAAAGAGTTGGCTTTAAAAGTGAACAACAGTCTTGTCTGGGTTTGGGGGTTACCCTAATAGAAATGAAGATGACGGTTTGGTAACTTTCCATCCCACCTTCCTTGCACATGAGGGACTTGACAGCTACAGCTGCTTGCTAACCAGCACATACAAGGATTTGGAAAATGTTTCTAACAGTTAGCAAGAAATGTTTACCAAAAAGAATTCTCTCGTCAGTTAACAAACCAATAAGCACTATAAGCATAAACTGGGGGTGGGGGTTGAGCCAAAAGGAATGAAACATAGTTCCTATCCTCCAACAGCCTCACAATTCATTAGAGTACAAGACTAAATACACATGCAGGAGTCGGAGACCGATTTATTGCTAACCTGAGTAGTGCAGCCTTTAAGTGCAAGAGCTGTCCTGAGAAGTTTAAATATCTAAAGATTGAAATAATATTACTTTTAATAGCTATCACTTTGGGCACTTACTATAAGCCAAGTGCTTTACAGGCATTATGTAGTCTTCACAACAATCATTATTCCCAATTTACTCAAGGGGAAACAGTAAAAGTGGTTAAGGAACTTACCCAAGGTCACTCAGCTAGTTAAGTGGCTAAGACAGCCGCTTATGATTCAGGCAATCCAATTCTAGAGCTCACAGTCAAGATATAAAGTAGTGCGGTGGGAGGGAATAGGTGATATAGGCTGGCAACACACGCACATCAGACAACACATTCCCAGCTTTTCGTTTTGTTCCAAGTAACAAACTTGCAAAGATTTGTATCTTTTGCGCTAGCAATAGTACACTTGCCACACAGAGGGATGGGGGGAGGGGGACACAACGATGACAAAACGGTTAACAGGAGGTAATCTTATACAGAGCTGAGCTTCTAAAACGATTCAGGGAAAGAAATTAGAACTAAGTTATCTTTTACATCTGCGATTTGTGCTGCTGCTTAATTTTTTTCCAAGGGGGATGGGGAAGCGCTGAAATTTTGAGCGAGGAAGCCGCAAGTATGCCAAATTACTGTTTTCTATTACGGAGGGGGGGGGGCGGGAATAAGTTTTATCATTAAAGGAAACGTTGTATCCTAGGTACTTGGAGAGCTTGAAGAGCTGCCAGAATTAGTTACAGTCCCAGGACAAAGTGGGGTATAGGAAACATGTAATGACGAAAGTTGAGTCCAAACCGAAATAGCTCTAAGGTGAAAAGACGGAGCAAAGAAATGCCAGCAGTCTTCAGGGAAAGCGGCAATCCCTGTCACTTCCCCACGGCCCGCGGCGCCGCGCAAGGCCGGGACAGTCCGAGAGGTGCCAAGCCGGGCTCTTCGCGATGCCCCAGGCTTCTAGGCGGCGGGCGGAGAGGAGAGGAGGGGAGGGAGTCCGGGACGGTTCGCCCTCCTCGGACTTCGGGCAGGCTTCAAACTGCGGAGTCGAACGGGTGCAGAGTGAAGAAATGGGACAGAGAGAGATGCAAAGTCCGAATCACCCCCAGTGCAGACCCATAAAGAGAAAGGAGCCAAGTGAGCTCAAACGAAGAGGGGGACAAAAAAAAAAAAAAAGAGAGACACCGAGCAGAAGCGCGGGGACCGGCAGGGACGAAACAGGAGTACTGCTAAGAGGGTAAAGGAAGCCGGGCTAACACAGGCAGCAGGATTTCGGAGAGGTCGGGGAAGGAAGGAGGTCAGTGGTGGTTTAACAGCACCTCACCTCCCTGAGTTCTAAACTCCCAGCCAACCATCCACGCCCGCCACCCCGGTGGGGGAGGGGGTACTTCCCCCCCCCCCCCGCCAAAAAACCTCCCACCACACCTGAGGGTGCTGCCGACACCCTGACCCGGCCGGGCTGTGAGGCTGCCTCCAGCCCGAACACTCACAATTCGCCTCTCCCTGATTTCTCCCAGTTCTTTATCCACTCTGCGGGAAGCACCACACTTGCCGCCGCCATCTTCCCCTCGCTAGTAACAGAAGCCCGGATGTGTAGCACGCGAACGAGAGGTCAAAGGGGAGCACCGCCCACGAGGAATGCCGGGAGCTCCGAGTTCGATTTTCGATTTCCCGCCCCACCCTGCGGAAGCCCTAGGCCGGGACGCCAACTAGGTAGGAGACATTCGTGGGCACTTTCCCCAAGTGGCTACCCTGGCGGCGCCCTCCCCATTCCTCGCCGTGCTTCCCTTTGGAACAGGAAAACGCCATAGCGAGGCCTTCTCCTAGCCTGCCTCTTCTTCCCTAATTCCCACCCCAGACCACTAATTCAAGCATGTACTTTTCAATTTTTCAATATGGACTAAACACTGGAGGTAGAGAAACAATAATCCATGATGCCTACCTTCAGTGAACTCACAGTCTGTATGTAGGCAAGGCAGAAATATTAAGCAGCTAAGTTGCTTACATACAGCTAAATTTCTAACATACAGCAAATCAAAAGGAGAGGGAGCAGCCACTTAATACATACCAAGCATTGTGCTAATACAAACCTTAACACTACTGTGTTTGCAAGTTATCATTGTTAGCTTGGACTAAACTAGAGAGCGCAAGTAGGAGAAACAAAATGTTTACCTTGGGGCCAGTGTTGTGGCTTAGTGAGTTAAGCCTTGGCCTGCAACCCAGTGGATGCCCGAATAAATCTCCGCTGCTCCACTTCCAATCCAGCTCCCTGCTAATGCACCTGAGAAGGCAGCAGAAGGCCTACCACCCACGTGGGAGACTGGGAGACCCAGATAGAGTTCAGGGATCCTGATTTCTGCTGGAGCTTTCTGTCTCTCGGTCTCTCCCTTTCTCAGTGTAACTCTGTCTTTCAAATAAGTAATTTTTTTAAAAAATTATTAGCTGGTACTCTTCAAAATCATCAGGGTCATGGAAGACTGAGCAATACCTCCAGATTAATGATGACATGAGACAAAACTATTTCCCAGCCAGAAAATTTTTTTTCTTTTTCTATAAAGAGCAATATTGGGTTAATTAACCAAAATTCCATGTCTGTAAATTAAGTAATAATATTATATCCATGTTAATTGCTTAATTAACAAGTTAATTGCTTTATTAATAAATAAAATAATGTTTTTAAAAAGAAAGCATCTATTGAAGTATTTTTTTTTTAAATTTATTTATTTATTTGAAAGAGTTACACAGAGAGAGGCGAGGCAGAGAGAGAGAGAGGTCTTCCATCCAATGGTTCACTCCCCAATTGGCCGCAATGGTTGGAGCTGTGCTGGTCCGAAGCCAGGAGCCAGGAGCTTCTTCCGGGTCTCCCACGCGGGTGCGGGGGCCCAAGGACTTGGACCATCTTCTACTGCTTTCCCAGGCCATAGTAGAGAGCTGGACCAGAAGTGGAGCAGCCAGGATTCAAACCAACGCCCATATACGATGCCGGCGCTTCCGGCCAGGACTTTAACCCACTGCGCCACAGCACCAGCCCCTATTGAAGTCTTTAGAGATAATGTAGCATTACTTTGCAACTTACTCTAAAGTGTTTCAGAGGCAGTGGACATGTAACAAAGCCATTAAGACACTACTTGGGACCCGCGCTATGGCATAGAAGGCTAAGCCTCTACCAGCAGTGCCAGCATCCCATATGGGTGCCTGTTCAAGTCCTGGCTGCTCCACTTCTGATCCAGATCCCTGCTAATGGGCCTGGAAAAGCAGAGGATGGCCCAAGTCCTTGGTCCCCTGTACCCAAGTGGGAGACCTGGGTGAAGCTCCTGGCTCCCAGCTTTGGCCTGGACCAGCCCTGGCCATTGTGGCCATTTAGGGAGTGAACCAGTGGATGGAAGATTCTCTCTCTCTCTCTCTCTAATTTTGAAATCATCTTTACTGTAATACAAGTACTGTATTGCTATACACTTCTCTGTAGAATCCACAGGAAGAATTCTTAACCTTGGACTCTTATCTGCATTTGGATCAGAAAATTCTTTGCGGGGAAGAGGGATTTGGGTGGAGTCCTCTGCACTATAGCATGTTTAGCAATATCTCTGGCAAGGACCCACTAGATGTCAGTAGCACATACACATACCGGTTGTTACAATCAACAATGTGTCCAGATATTTTGAATGTCTCCTGGGTCGTAAGATCACCTCCTGTTGAGAGACACTGAGTTACTGTATTCTCTTGTATTATGGCTTGCCTTATCATGAAACACAGTGATTTCTCCTCCCAAACACTAACTTGTATGCAGTGTGTATGCTACTCAGTATACCTCTAATGTGCAATGACCTGAGTGCAACAATGTTGCCCTCTGAGACCTTGGTTTTCCCTTCTCACAGAGCCTGCAGAACTATTTTTACATGTTATGATGATTCCTTTAGGAATTACTCCGAGCTAATTGGCTTTTTGCTCTGCAAGACTGCAAAGCTATCGTATCTTTTGCATCCTTGTTGTTGGCTTGTCTGTTCTTTGCTATCAGCGTCTGGTATTGTTTCGGCAGCTGGGAGCATTGTTCCCTGGTGATCTCACTGGCTCATGAGTACCAGTGTGCTAGTCAGGGACTGAGGACTGTGGTAAAGGCTAGAGATTGGGTAGTTTCAATGCTGGCAATCTGCTACATAGAATAATCTGTTGATTTGCGGTCATTGTAAGGTCAAGCAGTCTCATTACACACCATCTCAGTGAAAACAGATAATGGGACCAAGAAAGAAGCACATAAAAGCAAATCAAGACAAAATCATAAAAACCAAAGAATTAATTAGAAAGCAAAAGCTTTCTTCTAATTCTCTTTTAAATTTCTTTTAATTTTCTTTTAATTAGAAACAAAGCAAAAGCTTTTCTAAGATCCAAAATGAAGGTGAGCTCTTTGAGCTACTTAATAACATGCATATTATACTAAGGTTGTTTTTATGTCAAACTAATCTAATGGGCTCCATCCTGCTCAGACTGCCCCTTTGGTGAGAAAAAGCACTTTTCATGATCTGTGTCAGGTCTCCCAATTGAAACCAGAAATCCAAAAGGAGGCGAAGTAGGGAAGAGGGGGTCAGCAATGAGGTTGGTCCAGACCGCTATGAGGGATAGATTTTTTAAGGTCACAGGGTAGAGGTGACCAGAGTTTGGTAACCGGGATGTGTTAGCACTACCTGTTTGGTAGGAATAAACAGTGCCCAGATTAGAAAGACTCGTTATCAGACTGGCACTGTGGCAAAGCTGGTAAAGCCGCCATCTGTGGTGCCGGCATCCCATGTGAGCACTTGTTTGAGTTCCAGCTGCTCCAATTCCAATCCAGCTTTCTGCTTATGGCCTGGGAAAGCAGTACAAGATGGCCCAAGTATCTGGGCCCCTGCACCCACTTGGGAGACCTGGAAGAAGCTCCTGGCTCCTGGCTTCAGCGTGGCCCAGCCCTGGGAAGATCCCTCTCTCTCTGTCTCTTCCTTTCTTGCTGAAACTCTGACTTTCAAAATAAATAAATAAACCTTAAAAGACTCATTATCTCCTCTCAGTTTTTCATTGCTGTTCTCTTTTCCATTGCCTTTGCCTCTTCAAACCCAAGAAGTCAGGCTCTAGAACAGGGTTTAAACTTGGCTTTCACCACTTAGCTGCATGACCTTGGACAAGTTAATTTATTTCTCTATGCTTTTATTTCTTCCTTTATCAAACAAGGATGATAGTATCTGTTAGGATTGGAGGGGAACAGGTGACTCACACTCTTCTTCCTTGTCCAAATTTTACAACAAGAAGAAGAAAGGGTTAAGGGGAGAATGTGGTTAAACCTGTAAGCAATGAATTGGGCCTCCTAATACTAAACACTAGCAACAGACTGGCCCTCCTTCCCTACCCAGTGACATGTAGCACTGGACCGGAGCAAATCAGCTACTCCTGTCCCAAGATAAAGCAGAGATGTACAGGCTGGCTACACATGCCCAGTTTCTCCTTCCAAAAGGACCCATCAAGTCAGTCACATCTGAAGGAGAGGAATTGGAAGAAGGGTGGAAAAAGTAAGGAGGCCATGGAGCAGGACTCTTCACCCCTATCAAAAGGATGCAACAGCATTTGGGTTGTGTTTTCTCCCCTTAATTATACCTCATTGGGGGTGTGGTTTTGAGGCCAAAATGAGATAACCTGTAGTAACACATGCTTAGAACAGTCTCCAGCACATAAGTAAAAGCTCAACAAATATTAGTTATTACTATTATTACTCATATGGGCCCTAACCATAGCACTGCCATCTGGCAGGATGCTGGGCAGTGCTATAAAGATGGGCCGTGATTGAAAATGTATGTGTTCTGTGCAGAAATTACTGGCTTGTGTCCAGAGCTTTGCTCCTCATGTGTGTGGGGACTGTCCTACAGTACACTGAACTTTGTTATATGCATAGGCCCTGTCTTAGGTCAGGTTTCCCAATGCAGACCCTGAGGTGAAGATTTTAGCATGTGGGATTCGTTAAGGAACTACTCCCAGGAAAATCAGGTAAGGGAGTCAGGAAAGTAGGACAGGGGAGAGGATGAAGCCAAGCAAGGGTGCAAAATGAAGTACCAGCCTTTGCATGATCCCAGAGGGAGACCTGGAACACAGGTTATTCAGAATTTGCCCAGCTTAAGGCAAGGGAGCTAGACATTCATATTGCCATGGAAGTGGGTCAGTGGCTAGAGAGCATAAACTCCTAGGCACATCCAGCACTCCACACACTTACAGCAAGAAGTAGCTGTGGTAGCCTAGTAGCAGTCTGCTGAAGAAGGTGCTCACAGTGGTGCCAGACTTTTAAAATCAAACAACACAAAGTAGTAGGTAGGCCTGTGGAACTGGTAAGAAGGGCTCAAGGGATTTGACCTGGCCCTATGCTAATGGGCTCCAGAGTAGTGTGGACAGGTTCCATGATTGACTTGGAACCTGTCTCTCCAGGTGCTGAGCATTTCTATGGACTGCAGTCTGTGTAGGACTGTCTCCTGGCATGCTGAGCACTGGTAATGTATTTTGTTAACTAAAATCATAATTGTGTTAAATATGCATACTAAAATAGCTAGGATAACCATGACAAAAATAAAAGCATATTACATATCTTCCAAAACAGCAGAGAGGAAAATAATTGAAAGAGAAAGATGGGGGAATAGTCAATTCACAGAAGGCAAGAAAACAGGCAAAAATTTTGGAAAAGAAAGACAAAAGAATAGAGGAAGCTAGTAGATTTGACACTGAATATATCAGTAGTTTCATAAAATGTGAATGAACTAAACGCTCCAGTTAAAAGTAAAGATAAGTAGTCTGGTGGTTTTCTTTGTTTATTTGTTTTTGTGGTTTTTTAAGCAGTCTGGTTTTAAAGATGCCTAGCTGCCTTTCCTTCCTCCTTTCCTTCTTTTGTGTAGTGGAAGTCTTGGGAATTTTATTAACTCAATCTTCTTAAAAATTTTATTAAAAGAGAAAGAGAGAGAGATCTTCCATCCACAGGTTCACTCTCCAAATGCCTGAAAAGCCTAGGATTGGCCAGGTGGAAGCCAGGATCCCAGAACTCCATGTGAGTCTCCCACATGGATGGCAGGGACCCACATACTTGATCTGTTGCCTTGCGGAGTGCATATTAGCCCCAAGCAGCAATTTAGGTACTGCACCAAACGCCTGGTTCTGGTATAGCTATTTTTGAGAGACACACTTAAAACACATGGAAACAGAGGTGGACATTTGGCCTAGCAGTTAAGCTGCCAGTTAGGATAGACTCATCCCACATCAGAGTATCTGAATTCAATACCTAGCTCTGGCTGCTGATTCCGTCTTCCTGTTAGTGCAAACCCTGGAAAATAGTGGTCATGATTCAGGTGGTTGGTCCCTTCCACCCACAGGGGAGACCTGGATTTCATCTACCTCCAGTCTTGGCCCATATCTACCCATTGCAGACATTTGAGAAGTAAACTAGCACATGGAATCTCTCAATCTTTCTGTCTCTCTCTCTCTCTCTCTCTCTCTCTCTCTCTCTCTGTGTGTGTGTCTCAAAAAATTTTTAAAATAAAACAATATGGAAAACACCAGTCAAAAAATATTCCAAATCAATAAAAATTAAACTGTTGTATCTAGATTGATATCACATAAAATGGACTTTAAGGAAAAATAATTACTAGATTTTAAAAGATTTACTATGTATTCATAAAAGTTCAATTGACCAGGGAAATGTGACAACTCTGATATTGAACCTACTCAACTATAACTTCACAATAAGTGAACCAAAAAGTAACAGAACTACAACGAGAAATAATAATAAAAAAAAAACTTGCCACCACAGTGAGTCTTTAATTTATCTCTCTCAGAAATTGATAGTTGAGGGGCCGGCATAGTGGTGGAACAGGTTAAGCCACTGCTTACAACAGTGGCATCTCATATTGGAGCTTCCTGCTAATGCTCCTGGGAAGGCAGCATCAGATGGCCCAAGTACTTGGATGCCTGTTACCAATGTAAGAGACCTAGATGGATTTCATGGCTCTTGACTTTAGCCTGGCCCAACCCTGGCTGTTGCAGCCATTTGGGGAGTAAACCAGCAGATGGAAGATATCTCTTGCTCACTCGCTCTCTCTCCCTACCTACCTCTCTGTCACTCTACTTTCCAAATAAATAAATAACTCTTTTTTTAAGAAGAGACTTATAGATGAGGCAAACAAAATCATTGATGATGACGTAGAAAATTTGAACAAGTGAGTAAGCTTGATCTGGCAGTTATATATCAAATACTATATACAGCAACTGAAAAATAAGCATTCTTTACAAGAACATATACATGAACAGGACCACAAGTGTTCATTGATCAAAAGCACTTAGCCAAGGCGAAAAGTGGGGGTCAAAATTCACCCCATGTTCCACTTGACCTGCATAATAAGGCACATTTTTGTAATCCATATGAATATGTCCAGTGGTGGTCCAGCACACTGAATATTTATGAAAATTAACTATATATAAATAAAAAAGCCAAGGTCAGCACATTTTAGAGACTCAGCCTTAAGCACTTCAGGTTTTCTGATACAGTGCAGTTAAATTGGGAATTAATAACAAAAAGATAAAATGCCCATCTTTGGAAATTTAAAAATATACTTTGAAATAAATCACAGATCAAAGAAAAAGTTATACTAAAAATGGTAAAATATTTAGCACCAAACATTAATGAAAATGTTACATATAATTAATGAATAAACATATAAGTTGCAACTGAAGTGATATTTAGGGAGAAAGAAGTTTGCCCTTAAACCTTTGTATTATTAAAGAAAAATAGTTGAGTGCTCGCTTCGACAGCACATATACTAAAGAAAAATAATTGGAAACAGTGGTCAGCAATGTGGCATAGAAGGTTAAGCCTCTGCCTGTAGTGCTGGCATCCCGTATGGGTGCTGATTCAAGTCCTGGCTACTCCACTTCCAGTCCAGCTCCCTGCTAATGTGCCTGGGAAATAGCATAAGATGTCCCAAGTCCTTGGGCCTCTGCACCCACATGGGAGACCCAGAAGAAGCTCTTGGCTTCAGATCAGCCCAGCTCTGGACATTGCAACCATTTGGGAAGTGAACCAGTGGATAGAAAACTAACTAGCTCACTCGCTCTCACTCACTCGCTCGTTCTCTCTCTCTCTCTCCCTCTGCCTCTCTGTAACTCTGCTTTTAAATAAAATAAATAAACCTTTTTTAAAAAGAGAGAAAGATGATTGAAAAGTGGATCATGGAAGGGAAAACAAAGATTTTCTAACCCTGGTTCTTCCTTTTGCCTCTCCATACCCACCCTTTGTCCATGTATTCTTTGTCCAGATGACAAACCCATGTCCTCAAAATGAAGTGTACCAAGTCCCATCAACTACTATGTCATTTCAGGGTGATGCCAATTCACTCATACTCACACAGGAAATCTAAAATATTAGCCACCACCAGGGTTTTCAGCTAAAGAGATAAGAACGAGGTATGTTAACATAGTTGCTACATTGTGGGTGGGAGGGTGGTTATGGGAGGAAAACCACTATAATCCAAAAGTTGTACTTTCGAAATTTATATTTAATAAATGAAAGTTAAAAAAAAAACATAGTTACGGGCCGCGCTGTGGCACAGCGGGTTAACACCCTGGCCTGAACTGCCGGTATTCCATATGGGCGCCGGTTCTAGTCCTGGCTGCTCCTCTTCCAATCCAGCTCTCCTCTATGGCCTGAGAAAGCAGTAGAAGATGGCCCAAGTCCTTGGGCCCCTGCACCCACATGGGAGACCAGGAAGAAACTCCTGGCTCCTGGCTTCAGATCAGCACAGCTCCAGCCGTTGCAGCCATTTGGGGAGTGAACCAGCAGATGGAAGACCTCTCTCTCTGCCTCTCCTCTCTCTCTGTGTAACTCTGACTTTCAAATAAATCTTTAAAAATAAAAAAACATAGTTGCTACAATCTCTGCTTCTCTAGCTATAAACACTTACTTGATAAGCATAGCTTCTTTTTTTCTACCACCCCTCCATATTTCCACTCCACTCTCCTAGCATCTCCTAACAAGACAGGATATATTACCTGATAGAGTTGCCTAAGTCTTTATTCCCACTGGATCTGGGTCCTTAGAATTTTACCTTGGTCGAGTTACCAGTTTTCATTGACTACTAGTATTGACCAAGAGAAGAGAAGAAGAAACCCCCTGAAGTTCCTCACTCCTAGATGTAGTCCTCCTTGTCTCCATTGTGTAGCGGCAACCTCATTTGCTTTTCAGAAATATAGATGACCTTGCTTGGTAGAGTGACCCCCTTATCTGCCTATGACTTCAACAGCGTGAGAAGTATAAAATGGCCACAGAGCATTGTCAGCTTCCAAAATATCAGAATCCTAACAGATTCTCTATTGGAAGAATTTATCCTGGGGCACTAGAACCTTCTAACCCACTGAATTCAAGATTTAGTGATGGGTAAACAAGAGTGTCAATTTGTTAAGTCAACAACAGGAGTCACTGTGCACTTACTCCTCATGTAGGATCTCTGTCCTTAATGTGCTGTACATTGTGATTTAATGCTATAACTAGTACTCAAACAGTATTTTTCACTTTGTGTTGCTATGTGGGGGCAAACTGTTGAAATCTTTACTTAATATATACTAAACTGATCTTCTGTATATAAAGAGAATTGAAAATGAATCTTGATGTGAATGGAAGGGGAGAGGGAGCGGGATAGGGGAGGGTTGCGGGTGGGAGGGAAGTTACGGGGGGGAAAGCCATTGTAATCCATAAGCTGTACTTTGGAAATTTATATGCATTAAATAAAAGTTTAAAAAAATGTAGTGATGGGAACCACATATTTCTTCAGTGAGAGTGTTCATTCCTACCTTTACCCCCTGAATGCTGGAATCACGCATTCTGACTACAAGGGAGATGAAATGCTATACTGGCCTGTGATTTAAAGCATATACTAGGTTCTATAAGACAGTATTCCAGACTTACTGGAGGTGTTTACCAGCTGGTACCAGCAAGAAATTTCACCATTCTATCAAGCCAAATATGACCAATGAAATCCATGGAGATGAGCCCATTATCACACTTTCTTTATCCTAAAATGAATTCCTATGTTGGAGGCAATGTTGGGTGGGAAACCATGGTGATGAATAAGCCATTCTGTGGGTCCACATGGTAGTGCTGGCAGAAGAACTGCAAGCATGGAAAGCAAATCTGTATTTAGAATATGCATGCAATTCTATGAAGACATTTGATGCCTTCTCTCTGGAGGGGTACAGTGTAAGCAGCCTCCATCAGATGACTATCTGGTCCCTCTGGCCAGTGTTGCCATACTGGTGCCTAATTGCTTGGTCTCTTTTGAAAAGCAGATAGCTCGTTTAACAGTGGTGGTAGACAGATCAGCTTCACTGAGAAGTTCTTCTTGTTGAGTCCCTGTATGGGCCCTATCCCAGCTGCCATGGCCATTTTCTATGTGGGTCTTCTGAGCAAGTTCTAGGGTAACTGAGTAAAAAAACTAACATCGACAGAATAAGTCATCCTATACACCTGATTACTGACAACCTCTACTATACTGGATGCCATTTGGGGCAATTACATGGAACACAAATGTCTTCTAACTCTGGCCCTTTCTGAGAATCCCATGCAAATGTGTATCTCTGCCCTAGGCCTCCTTACCACCAAATTGCTATCTTGTTATTTCCACACTCTTCTCTTGTCAACCAATTTGTTAGCCTCTACCCATGAATCAGTATAGATCTGTATATTAGGCCGTTTCTTCGTCAAAAGTAGACGATCAGGTGTACTACTTGAGCTGATTTACTTATAATTCAGTCTCTTGAGGCCATCCCTTACTGGGGCTATGGCACAACTGCCACCCACTTCTGCCAGCTGCCAGCCTACTATACTGACCCATAGTTCTGCATTTCTTGGTCCTTTAGATGGTCACGGAGCAGTTTCTTTGAGGCCATTTGTATAGGCTGATGGTGAGGCAGTGGCAATGACCATGAGGATGTGAGCCACTTCCTCATTCAGTTTATGTTTGCTTTCAGTTTTCTGGAATCTGATTTCATAAGCGAATTCTATTTAACAATGGTATGCTGCTGCACATGGCCATTTGATGACTGAATGTCTCAAATAATATCCAGTGATCAACTCATCCCGATTTTCCTGGAACTGGACTGGTTTTAAAATTAAAAACGTCCCCACTCCCAAAAAAGAAGAGAAACAAACGAAAAAACCAGAAAACCCCATAACCTAAGAAACTGTGAAGTTCTAAGAGTGTAGTTGGAGGTAGGCTCTGCGAAGGTGTCACATGATAGACCCACTTTGTATCCTTCCCGTAGGGAATTTGGGCATCTGGGCTGTGTTGAGATCTAACAATTCTTATGAGTATGGAGTGAGGAGTTGTGAGGACTGGTGCTAAGGAAAGCCAGTATTCATTGTAAGGCAAACACCTCAGTTGAAGTCACTAAAAGTTTTTTTTTTTTTTAAATGCAGGGAAAGACTGGTACCTTAATCAAGGGATATAGGGCTACTTCCACTAGCAAGGATGATTCAGGGGGAGTTGAAGGTTAACTTTTTCTTAGCTTCATCTTTTATGCTCAGATGTTTCCATACAATAGGTTAGGGTCCTATTCTTTCCCCAGGAGTACCCTCAACTTAGTCTAAGAATCCTGGCAAGGCTGAAATTTTAATTGATGTTGTACCTCTGCAACATTTATAATCAGTCTCTGAATGTGATCTTCAGGCATATCTTCCCTGCAGCTGCAAGAGAATAAATATTCTTCATTACTGGAATTGAGGATCTTTGATTTTTTTTCCACTGTGACTGGAGTTGTGCATTCAAGGCTCTCAATTTGTCCTCTTTTCTATGTAACCTCTCTGGGGTCATCACAAACAGGTTAGCCCTAGCCACATCCTTCTCAATAATCATTGTCACCACAGAGACTAAGTGTTCCAGCCACTTGAGTTCCCAAAACTTTGCCCTCCAATCACATCCCATTTCAAGCCACCACGGTTAATAATTTGAGAAAATCACCATCAGTTCATGGCATACAGTATGAATACTCTATTTCCCCCTAGCAAAGAAGTGGTCACAGATTGTATTATTTAGGAAGCAGAAGCTGAAACTGAAACTGAGTGAGGAGCGCAAGGAGTTTACTGTAGAGTAAAACCAGTGAAGGAAAAGAGGAGGCAGTAGGACTGGACAGAGGCAGTACAGGCAGGCAAGTTAAACCCAAATCTGATGTGTTAATTCCATTTGGGACAACTCACTGTCCTCTCCAAAGAGGAAGAGGGGTCCAATGCCATTAAACTTGTCAAAAGTGGCTGGCTAGTGCCCCTTCATTCACTGTTAACGATGGTCTCTGCTGTGGGCTTTTTGGGCACTCAGCAGTGGCAGCAGTTAAATCAGCCACAGAGGAATGAAACCCATGCTTTTGGGTCCATGCACAGTCTCCATCTCTCCTTACATAACCACTGGTTCATGTGCCCATTGCATGGGTAGTAAAGTGGCCAAGGAGTTTGGTTGGCTGACATCCACAGCTTAGCCCCTCTTATCCACTTGGCAGCTGAGAATCTCCTCTATGACGGATGGTCATGGGCAGATATGTATTTGAAATGCAAAAATCTGCCCACTCCCGGGGGTCCTCCACAGAGCTTTCTCAGATATCTTTGTCACTGGTATTCCAGCATTGCTCTTTCTATGTCTCCATCCGAGGCACCAGGTATTTGTCACTACCCAGGACTCACTGTATTTCTATATATCAGGCTTCATGTCTCTCCATACAAAGTGAATGACCAAGAGTCTTGCTTGCTGGAATGATTGCCCTTCAGCAGATAGAATAAAATGGAAAGATGTGGCTGCACGTGTCACTAAAAAGGGAACAATGACCGCAATCAGAGAAATAGGTGTTCAAAAATGATGCCTTATTGGAACACAGCCACCCTCATTCAGATACATGTGCCTGTGACTGCTTGCACCACTGCAATGGCAGAGTTGTGCAGCTGCAACAGACTGAAAGGCCACAAAGCCAAGAGCACTTACTCCATGGTCCTTGACAGGAAAAAGCTTGTTAGCCTCTTTTTTAGACAGTAAACTCCAAGAACATCTTAACATAAGCGCAAGATAAGCACAGGATGTCAACATTCCCATCTTATTTAGAATGTTCTTAAGAGCATCATAAAGGAGAGAGTAAGAGAGAGAGTTGATATTGTTCTACCTGGAAAAGACATGTAGGAAGAGAGCTGGGAAAATACTGACAAAAATGAAAGTCGATGTCAGGGGTTCTTAACCTTTACTGGGCATCAGAATCCCTTGGAGGGCTTGTTAAAACACAGACTGTGAGGCCAGTGCTGTGATATAGCAAGTAAAGCTGCGGCCTGCAGTGCCAGCATCCCATATGGGCACCAGTTCAAGTCCTGGCTGCTCCACTTCCAATCCAGCTCTCTGCTATTGCCTGGAAAAGCAGTGAAAGACTGCCCAAGAAGGACTTGGGCCCCTGTACCCACGTGGGAAGACCTGGAGGAAGCTCCTGGCTCCTGGCTTCGGATCAGCACAACTCTGGCCTTTGCGGTCAATTGGGGAGTGAACCAGCAGATGGAAGACCTCTCTCTCTCTCTCTCTCTCTCTCTCTCTCTCTCTTTCTCTCTTTCTCTTTGCCTCTCCTTCTCTCTCTGCATAACTCTGACTTTCAAATAAATAAATAAATCTTTAAAAAAAAAATACACACTAGGCTAATCCTCCGCCTTGTGGCGCCGGCACACCGGGTTCTAGTCCCGGTCGGGGCACCGGATTCTATCCCAGTTGCCCCTCTTCCAGGCCAGCTCTCTGCTGTGGCCAGGGAGTGCAGTGGAGGATGGCCCAAGTCCTTGGGCCCTGCACCCCATGGGAGACCAAGAGAAGCACCTGGCTCCTGGCTTCGGATCAGCACGGTGCGCCGGCCACAACGCGCCGGCCGCGGCAGCCATTGGAGGGTGAACCAACGGCAAAGGAAGACCTTTTTCTCTGTCTCTCTCTCTCTCACTGTCCACTCTGCCTGTCAAAAAAAAATACACACGGACTGCTGCGTCCTACTTCCAGAGTTTCTGAGTCAGTAGATCTGGGGTGGGGCTTGATCATTTGACTCTCTAACACATTCCCAAGTTATGCTGATGCTGTTGGCCTAGAGACTGCATTTTGGAAGTTGCTATCCTAAGTGTTAGAAATAGTTTCCAAAGTCAGCTACTCTGGCAACCCACATCGGAATCACCTATATCCCTGGCCTCCTCCGGGAGCTAACTTTTTATTAAGATTCATTTTATTTATTTATAAATCAGAATTATAGACAGAGGAGGAAAGACAGAGAGAGTGAGATCCTCCATCTATTGATTCACTCCCCAAATGGCCGCAATGGCTGGGACTGGGTCAGGCTAAAGCCAGGAGCCAGGAGCTTCTTCCAGGTCTCTCGAGTGGGTGCAGTGCGCCCAAACTCTTGGACCATCTTCTGCTTTCTCAGGCACGTTAGCAGGGAGCTGGATCAGAAGTGGAGCAGCCATGACTGGAACCGGCACCCATATGGAATGCCAGTGCTACAGATGGTGGCTTAAACCACTGTGTCATGGTGCCAGCCCCTGGAGCTAACTTTTGAGCAAAGAGATGTGAGAAAAGCTCAAAAAGTTCATGGAAAATGGAATCAATAGGTAAGTTTATTTTGGCACAAAGCATTTTTTAGACCCATGCATACCATGAGTCTCTAAAAAGCCCATGAAAATACACATTATGAACAAAGCTGTACATGGATTTTAATTTTTTGGCACCAAAAGTGATGTACTTTTCCATTTTCCCTGAACTTCCGGAAGTACCTTCATATTTGAGGTAGGGTGATCAATATAGGCATTTCTAAGAAGACAACAATGGACAGAGACATTAATGAATGTCAAGAGCAAGCTACTGATTATGATAACTCATACATATGTTCATATGCAAGGGAAGAGTATCACAGGTGGGAAGAACAATCAGTACAATGACCATGAGGCTGGAATGTACTTGGTATGTGTTCCTGGGACAATTCAAACCCAGAGTTTGTCTCCTTATTGTTCTTCCTGGCTCTTTGTGTTCTTTCTTCCCAAAGGAAATATGCTTCATTTTATTGTCTATTTCATCAACAGGATCAAACAATACTCATACATGTTGTTCTGTCAACTGGGCACTTTCCCTTAATGATACATCTGACCTCCAGTCCTCTAGTTCTGTGATAAAACCATATTGTGAAGCCACTGTATTAGATACACTGTTACAGACAAATTCATCTCTGAATCATAAGGTGAACCTACCAGGGGCTAGGAGAGCATGTTGCAGATACCTGAAAGGTATCTGTAACATGTAATGTGTAGGGGGAATCTACAGGAGACAATCTTCCATCTCCTTGCCCCTTAGCAGCCAGAGCACAGGCACCTGCTCACCTCAACCAGAGAAAGGATGTAAGTGTATACAAAGAAAAAGTTAGTAATTTCCTCTCACCCCCTGTAGCTGGCTGTTGATCCTCTCATATCCCCCAGGTACTCATTGTTTCTGTACAGGCTAGTGACTTCTTATTTCAAGTAGCTGCAACTTGCTGCCTAAAGACTTTCTGGCCACAGGAGAGGTACCTAACCCGAATTCAAGGCCAGAAGTACCAGGGAGGTAAAGCCCACCGGAGCAAACCTCAGTCAACAATGGACACCAAGGGAGGGAAAAGAACCCAGCTTCCCTGATCCTGGGGTGGAAAACTCAGTTCTATTTAGTCTTCCTGAGCTCCCACTGGGATTGAGCCCCAGTTGCCCAGAGTGCTAACCAGCTCATTAGCAGACCTTGTATTGTTTTCTTTCCTATCTCATTTCCCTCCTCTGCTTCCTGGGATTATCTCCCCAATAAGCCACTTGCTTCTAGATACTTAGCTCTGGGTCTGTTTTACCTGAAGTTAGATAGTTGCTACCAGAAGTGGTCCTTTAAAGTGGACCCTCAGGATGGAATTCTGGATGAGGGTCCTTCAAAAGATTTATGGGAAATGGAATTAAAAGGTAAGGTTTTTTTGGTGTAAAAAAATTTGAAATCCATGCATAGTTTTTTTTTTCTTAATGTTCACTGAACATATTTAGCCTGAAAAAAAAGCTATGCATGGATTTCAAATTTTTTTAATTTTTTTTAATTTATTTACTTGAGAAGCAGAGAAAGAGAGCACACCGTCTGCAGGCTCACTTCCCAGATGACAACAATGACCAGAACTGGGTTGAGGCCCAAGCCAGGAGGGACTGCAATCCAGGTTTCCCATGTGAGTGACAGGAACTCACCTACTCGGGTCATTGCTGCTGCCTCCCAGGGTACATATTAGTAGGAACTTGGAGTCAGGAGTCAGAGCCAGAAATTGAACCCAGGTGCTCCAATGTGGGATATAGGTGCCTTAACCACTAGGTTAAATGCCCACTCTGTATTTAGGAAATTTTGCATCAAAATGAACATATATTTTAATTACATTTTCATGAAGTTTTTGAAGTGCCCTTGTAGAACATATGAAAGTAAGGACCTCATTATTAATGGTAAACAAGGTAGTAGGTGTCTCTGGAATGTCGTCACACTACCATTACTGAAATTGGGAAGGAATACAGGTGGAAGAAAAGGCTCATGTAAGAGCTCTAGCACTTGAAAGATGGAAATTTTTAGACTCATTGAGTTTGTTTAATGACCATGGAAACCCAAAAGGACAAAAATGATGTTTAGTCAGTCTGCTAGGAAGAATGTGAAAGCAAAAGGTCCTCATAGAAATTTTATCTCTTGTGATCTCTTGCAGAAAAGGACAACCTATGCTAAAAAATGAGATTCCAGATTTGATTGTGAGAGTAGTACAAGGGTATTTGAAAAGTTCATGGAAAATGGAATTAAAAGTACAAACAATTTTGAAATCCATGCATAGTTTCTTCATAACACACATCTTCCATGACCTTTGTTGAAGACCTCTCAGCACATTTCTTCCATAGACAAATAAGAAAGAGAAATTATTAGCATGGCCCAAGAAAGGAAAAATTGTTTTCACTATGAGAGAAAAGAAATTATTCACTGAGTGGTTGTAGGATGTGACAAATCTGTATTTGCAATATTCGGGATAATAAACCGAGAATGGATCTTGAGGATGCTGGGCCAGGGTGGAATATAAAGCTGGATGTGGGAAAATTTATAAATGTTGGAACATTTTCCCATGACTCAGGATTTAGCATTCTGGCAAGGACACCTGGAGTCGGTCCTAGTCTGCTGCTGGAGTGGTTCCTTGAAACTTGGAAACAACAATGCCTACACAGTAAGTGAAGTGGAGTTGTTGGAACTGCCTTGGTGAGAAAAGGGTCAAAAGGCCCAGAGGAGTGGGCAAATTCGAGTGGCTTATTAATGTACAATAAGAAAACACACCAGCTGGTGATGTCCCCTGGGAGGGCCCAGAGGACACTTCTTTTAAGGCAATAAGACCTGGGTTACTCCACAGCGACCACCTTCTATGGGTCAGGTTTCATGATAAGGGAGAAAACTATGTAGTGAAGCCCCTTGATATCAACAGGGATGATGAGATTCTCAAATGCCAGAGGCCAGCTGGCAGCAGTTAGCTGTCAGAATCAAAGTGAGTCTATTAACCATGATGGACAGCAAGTCTGGGATGGCAAAAATGGAACTGTGACCTCCAAGAGTCTGTAGAGATGATTAATAAACTGACATTCCTAGGAACAAGATAGATAGGAGGCTATATTGACTTGCTAGGGATGTCACAACAAAATCTATAGCAAGTTTAAACAATACAAATGTATTTTCTCACAAGTTCTGGAGGCTAGAATTCCAAGATCAAGTTCTTGACAGGTTTGGTTTCTTCTGAAGCTTCTCTCCTTGGTTCTCTGTGTTCTCATGTAATCACCCCTGGGTCTGTATGTGTCTGTATTCCCTAATCTCTTCTTTTAAGGACACTGGTCACATTTGATTAGGGCCCACCTAAAAGACCCCATTTTACCTTAATTATCTCCTTAAAGTACTGTCTCCAGATATAGACACATTCTGAGGTTTTGAGGGTTAGAACATCAACATAGAAATTTGGGGGTGGACACAATTCAGCCCATATAGAAGCCAACAAGGGTACCGCTTTAAAGACTGAACTCAAGAATGGGTGAGCAGTGGACTGATGTTGGTTGCCATAATAAAAAAATAAATAAATAAATAAAATAAAATAAAAAGCATAACGGCTTCCCTTTCCCTGGGGAAAGGGGGAGAGTCCGAGCTGCTCCACTTCTGATCCAGCTCTCTGCTAGGCCTGGGAAAGCAGCAGAAGATGGCCCAAGTCCTTGGGCCTCAGCACCCTTGTGGGAGACCCAGAAGAAACCCCTGGCTCTCGGCTTCGGATCTGTGCAGCTCTGGCCATTGTGGCCAATTGGGGAGTGAACCATCCGATGGAAGACCTCTCTCTCTCTCTCTCTCTCTCTCTCTCTCTCTCTGCTTTTCCTTCTCTCTCTGTGTAACTCTGATTTTCAAATAAATAAATAAGAAATCCCCTGTAGTCCTGGGACCCAGTTGGCCACAGCCATTAACCTGCTCACTTTGAGCTGGCTTCCTTCCTTTCCTGTCTTGCTTTTCTATTTCCTTAGCAACGCTTCCTACAATCACCTCCCAATAGACTATTTACTTTCAAGTCCTTCCCCTCAGTGTCTAATTCTGGGAAACACCAACCTAATAGATCTTCCCTCTCACCTCTGTTCTTACTAAAAACCAAACATATAGAGATTTTTTTGTCGTCATTATTGTTGGTTGTGACCAAAACAGAGGTGAGGGGGGAAATCATTACCATATACAATATTCTGCAATGATCTTTTTTCATTTTATAATGTTTAATTTAATTTCTTCCAGGCCAATAAATTATGTATTTAATTCATATTTTAATAGCTTTGTTATGTTCCATAGCATGTATTACATTCACCTATTGTTAAACATTCTAGTAGTTTCTACTTTGTCACCATAAACAATGCTACCATAAGCATTTTTGGACAGATGCCTGAATGAAACACTACTTCTGTTTATTTAGAATAGACTCCAGGGGGGCTGGCATTGTGGCACAGTGGGTTACACCACTGCCTGTGACAATGGCATTCCATAGAGCACTGGTTCATGTCTCAGCTGCTACACTTCTGATCCAGCTCCCTGCTAATGCACCTGAGAAAGAAGCAGATCACCCAGGTACTTGGGCCCCTATCACCCACATAGGAGATCTGGATGGATTTCCAGGCTCCTGGCTTTGGCCTCGTCCAACCTTGGCTGTTGCAGCCATTTGGTAGTGAACAGGTGGATGAAAAGATCTCTCTCTCTCTCTCTCTCTCTCTCTCTCTCTCTCTCCCCGTTTCTCTCCACTTCCTTCATCCTCTTCCTCTCCCTCTCCTCCTCCCTCTCCTTCCTCTCCTTCTCTCCCTCTCTCCCTCTCCCTCTCTCTGTGATTCTGCCTTTCAAATAAATAAATAAATATTTTAAAGAAAGAAATTAAGAGGTGACTGTGTCAGAGGCTTTAGGATAGAATTTTTCCCCCTTTGGAAAAGAAAAATAAAAAAAAAATAAACTCGAAAATGAATGATTACTAGGTCAAAAGGTATATGCATTATTTCTTCTAAAAATATACCTTCATATTTCTCTCCCAAAGGATTAGAGCAACTCAATTCTCATCAGCAAACTTGAGAGCATACTTTCTTCCAGCTCTTGATGGGGTACAATGCTATTAACCCTTTAGCTTTTAAAGCATATAAAGGAAACAGCATCACATTGTTGCTTTAATTACTTTCAGTATTACTTGGGAGGCTAGATTTCCATGCAATTGT
This sequence comes from Lepus europaeus, assembly GCF_033115175.1. NCBI lineage: Eukaryota > Metazoa > Chordata > Mammalia > Lagomorpha > Leporidae > Lepus > Lepus europaeus. Next base: position 32,597,968 of record NC_084850.1, on the reverse strand, counting down.
GAGGCTTTTTAGATTTCCTCTTTGTAAATTGTTTTTTTTTCTCACAGGAATTCATTGTATTAGGAATACTACTACTGTATATATTGTATTTGTGTTAAAAACACTTTTTTTCTAAGCAATTGTCATTTGACTTTATATTGTTTGAGTATATAACAACTTTTTTTAACAGGCAGAGTGGACAGTGAGAGAGAGAGACAGAGAGAAAGTTCTTCCTTTGCCGTTGGTTCACCCTCCAATGGCCGCCGCGGCCAGCGCGCTGCAGCTGGCGCATCACGCTGATCCGAAGGCAGGAGCCAGGTGTTTCTCCTGGTCTCCCATGTGGGTGCAGGGCCCAAGGACTTGGGCCATCCTTCACTGCACTCCCGGGCCATAGCAGAGAGCTGGCCTGGAAGAGGGGCAACCGGGACAGAATACGGCACCCCGACTGGGACTAGAACCCGGTGTGCCAGCACCACAGGCGGAGGATTAGCCTATTGAGCTGCAGCGCCGGCGAGTATATAACAACTTTTTAAAAATTAGGTAGTCAAGTATGTCTTTTTTTCAATGATATCTAGATTTTATGTCTCATTTCCAAAGGTCTCCTTGACCCGCATGAATGTTTTCCTAGAACACAGTAAGTGTTCTCTTAAATGTTCATCAAGTACTTTGTTATTTTTTAACAGTACAATTGTTCATCCAATGTTACAAATGAGTAAGGTTGGGGAAGCAAGAATGGTCTATGTGGTAATAGAGTAGTGTTGAAGACATTAGTATGAACTCATGTGTAGCTTAATATAGGTAGAAATAGTCACATATGCAATATTTATAAATACGTATATAGACTAAGGTTAGTATACCCATATATCTCCCTTCCCTGATAACTGAAAGGCTTTAAAAAAAAATGTATTGGCCGGCGCCGTGGCTCACTTGGCTAATCCTCCACCTGCAGCGCTGGCATCCTGGGTTCTAGTCCCGGTTGGGGCGCCAGATTCTGTCCCAGTTGCTCCTCTTCCAGTCCAGGTCTGTGCTGTGGCCCGGGAAGGCAGTGGAGGATGGCCCAGGTGCTTGGGCCCTGCACCCGCGTGGGAGACCAGGAGGAGCACCTGGCTCCTGCCTTTGGATCGGTGCAGTGTGCCAGCCGTAGCAGCCATTTGGGGGGTGAACCAACGGAAGGAAGACCTTTATCTCTGTCTCTCTGTCTCTCTCTCTCTCTCTCTCTCACTAACTCTGCCTGTCAAAAAATTATTTGTTTGAAATTCAGAGTTACACAGAGAGGGGGAAGAGACAGAGAGAGAGAGAGAGAGAGAAAGAGAAATCTTCCATCCAATGGTTCACTCCCCAAATGCCTGCAAAACCTGGGGCTGGGTCAGAATGAAGCCAGGATCCTGGAACTCCATCCACGCCTCTCACGTGGGTGGCAGGGTCCCAAGCACTTGGACCATGTCCTGCTGCCTTCCCAGGCCACTTGCAGGGAGCTGGATTGGAAGTGGAACAGCTGGAACTCAAACTGACACTTATATGGGATGCCAGCATCACATACCCTGGCTTAATCCGTTGCACCACAGTTCCAGCCCAGATGAAAGTCTTAGGAGCAATGATACCCCAGCAACAATAAGCACACTTAAGACCCAGATCTTGGTTTCTGATACCATTCTCCAGTGAAATGAACCAAGCCTCCCTGGAGAAATGGCTGATTCTAGGACTAGGGTAGGAAACATTATGATAAATCTGCAACATCTTGTTATGCCCCAAAGAAAATACCCAAAGGGGGGGGGAAAAAAAGCACCATAATGAAGGGATATAGGAACCAACTAAAACAGTTCCCGTTGGCCAAACCTGGAACAACTTAAGTAGCAAAAGAAGAAACAGTGGTATCTGATTACAAAACAAAGTTTAAAACAAATATCCATGGATTAATATAGTTAGAGATTAATGGCTAAATAAATAAGTAAATGGGAGAGAAGAAACAAATATCCTGTGTAGAATTCCAAATAATTTATGCACATACTCTCCCCTCAAGGAGGTGGATCATCCCCACTACTTAAGTGTGTACATTGTGATATTCTCCCAAAAGAGTGAAGTAAGGGGGGCCAGCACTGTGGTGCAGCGGGTTAACACCCTGGCCTGCAGTGCCAGCATCCCATATGGGCGCTGGTTCGAGACCCAGCAGCTCCACTTCCTATCAAGCTCTCTGCTATGGCCTGGGAAAGCAGAAGTTGGCCCAAGTCCTTGGACCCCTGCACCCACATGGGAGACCCGGAGGAAGCTCCTGGCTCCTGGCTTCGGATCGGCGCAGCTCCACCCCGTTGCAGCCAATTGGAGAGTGAACCATTGGATGGAAGACCTCTCTCTCTCCTCCTCTCTCTCTCTCTCTCTCTCTCTCTCTGCCTCTCCTCTCTCTGTGTAACTCTGACTTTCAAATAAATAAATAAATCTTTAAAAAAAAAAGAGTCAAGTAAGGAAAGTTGTGAAGAAAAAAAGAGGAGGAGAAGGAGGGAAGAGGAGGAACAGAAAGTAGGGAGGGAAGGGAAAGGGGCAGACAGAGAGTAAGAAACTTTACAGCTTTTTTGAATATTTATTTTGTTCATTTGAAAGGCAGAGCTGCATAGAAAGAGGGAGAGACAGATCTTCCATCTGCTGGTTCAGTCCCCAAAGGCCACAATGGCCAGGGCTGGGCCAGGTCAAAGCCAGGAGCCAGGAGCTTCATCCTGGATGAGATCCTGGAATAAAACAAAGGACATTAGGTGAAAACCAAGGAAATTTGAATAAAGCATGGATTTCAGTAAATAAAAATGTAAAAATACTGCTTTATTAATTTTGAGAAAATTATAATAAATGTATCATAAATGTTAACATATGGTATTAATAAAGGAAACTGGGTGTGAGGTATATGGAAACTACTATCTTTATAATTTTTTATCATTACAATTTTTACAATTGAAAATTGCTTTAAAATTCATTGATTTTAATGGTCGGTATTGTGGTATAACAGGTAAAGCCACCACCTGTGACACCAGCATCCCCAATGAGTGCCAGCTCATTTCTCAGCTGCTCCCTACTAATGGCCTGGGGAAAGCAGCGAAGGATGGCCCAAGTGTTTGGGCCCCTGCACACACTTGGGAGACCCGAATGAAGCTCCTGGCCCCTGGCTTGGTTGTTGTGGCCATCTGGGGAGTGAACCAACAGATGGAAGATTCCTCTGTCTCTCCCTCTCTGTGTTACTCTGACTTTCAAAATAAATATATAATTCATTGATTTTAAAAATTGTTCATCTATCTAGAGTATATTTTTATATATTACGGTATAGAGGCCTGCCTCTGTTTTGTTTCATGTGCCTAGCCAATTATGGCACATTTATTTATCAAACAATTGAGTGCAAGAGCGCCCTTTGCTATATATAATAATTTACTGTGCATATTTGGATTTTGTTTCTGTACGATTTCATTTCATTGATTGATTTTTTTATTGTTATGCTGACACCATACTGTTTTGATTATGGTTATTTCATAGTATTTTTAATATTTGGTAAAACAGACTTAAAACAGGCCAGCGCTATGGCGCAGCGGGTTAAGGCCCTGGCTTGAAGTGCAGGCATCCCTTATGGGCACCGGTTCAAGACCAGGCTGCTCCACTTCCAATCCAGCTCTCTGCTATGCCTGGGAAAGCAGCAGAAGATGGCCCAAGGCCTTGGGCCCCTGCACCCTTGTGGGAGACCCAGAAGAAGCTCCTGGCTCCTGGCTTTGGATCAGCACAGCTCCAGCTGTTGCAGCCAACTGGGGAGTGAACCATTGGATGGAAGACCTCTCTCTCTCTCTCTCTGCCTCTCCTCTCTCTGTGTAACTCTTTCAAATAAATAAATAAATCTTTTTTTTAAAAAAGACTTATGACTAAAATCACAAAGGACCAAATTTCCATGAAACAGAGTAACAATAAAAATAAGAAATGAGAAACAGCCCAGTAGAACAATGAGCAAAGGATATGAACATACAGTTCACAAAACTGTAAATGCAAATAGTTCTTAAATCTATGAAAATAGATTCAAATTCACCTATAATTAGAAAAGTGAAATATTCTTTTCACCTCATAGATTAGAAAAGACCAAAAAAGTTTGAAAAAAACACTATTTTTGGGGGAGTGAGGAAACAAGCACTTGGGTACATTGTTGGTGGAAGTGTAAATTGATACAACTCTGCTAGGGAACAATTACACAGTATCTATCAGCATTTAAAATTGGCATGCTGTTTGACCTTGTGCTGAAGATGTACAAATTGTATACACAATGTTACTGACTGAACATTGGCAAAAAAGTATTTTGTTCCTCAATAGGAAACTTTTTAAATATACAATGTAACAACATTATGTATCCATAAAATGAAAGATTGTGTGTCCATAAAGGGACAGGAAGCAACTTCTTTCTGTAATTCTCAAATTTCCATTGCTAAGACAAATAAATCAACATGGAGAACAATGTGTATATGGAAAAAATATGATTCAAAGCTCCTTGAAAGTATATATGGGAAACAGGTGATACAGCGTGCCTATGTGGAGGATAACTGAATGGATGGGGGGGTAACTTTTGAATTTGAACCATGTGAATATTTTAATCACTCAAAAGATTAAATTGTTAATTTTTATAATAATTATAGATTCCCTTTATCCAGTTCAATGGGATTTTATAAAGATTTCTCCTTGAATTTCTTTATATTTGTTTTTGAGGGGAAGATTAAAATTTTATATGTCTTTCAATTTGTTGAGGTCTCGTTTCAGGTTCTTCAAATAAATCATGTTCATCTCCTATTCCAGTCATTCCTCGATATTTTAAATTTTTGCCAGTGTTATGAATGGAATACTATCCCATTACATTCTAGCTGGTTATCAGTAACATAAAGAAATTCTGGGGCCAGTGCTGTGGCGTAGCGGGTAAAGCCACTGCCTGCAGTGCCAGCATCCTATATGGGGCACCGGTTTGAGTCTCAGCTGTTCCACTTCTGATCCAGCTCTCTGCTATGGCCTGGGAAAGCAGTAGAAGATGGCCAAGTGCTTGGGCCCCTGCACCTGCATGGGAGACCCGGAAGAAGCTCCTGGCTCCTGGCTTTGGATTGGTGCACCTCTGACCATTGCAGCCATCTGGGGATTGAACCATCGGATGGAAGACCTCTCTCTCTGTCTCTCCCCCTCTTTCTGTAACTCTACCTCTCAAATAAATAAATAAATCTTTTTTTAATTAATTAATTTTTAAAAATTTTTTTTGACAGGCAGAGTTAGACAGTGAGAGACAGATCTTCCTTTTCTGTTGGTTCACCCCCAAAATGGCCGCCACGGCTGGCACGCTGAGTGGATCCGAAGCCAGGAGCCAGGTGCCTCCTCCTGGTCTCCCATGCAGGTGCAGGGCCCAAGCACTTGGGCCATCCTCCACTGCCCTCCCCGGCCACAGCAGAGAGCTGGACTGGAAGAGGAGCAACTGGGACAGAATCCGGTGCCCCTACTGGGACTAGAACCCGGGGTGCCGGCACTGCAAGGCAGAGGATTAGCCAAGTGAGCCACGGCGCCAGCCAATAAATAAATCTTTAGAAAAAGAAATTCTAGGCTGGTGCCGTGGCTCAACAGGCTAATCCTCTGCCTTGCAGCGCCGGCACCCCGGGTTCTAGTCCCAGTAGGGGCACCGGATTCTGTCCCAGTTGCCCCTCTTCCAGGCCAGCACTCTGCTATGGCCCGGGAGTGCGTTGGAGAATGGCCCAAGTCCTTGGGCCCTCCACCCCATGGGAGACCAAGATAAGTACCTGGCTCCTGCCTTCGGATCAGCGAGATGCGCCTGCAGCCGCGGCGGCCATTGAAGGGTGAACCAACGGCAAAGGAAGACCTTTCTCTCTGTCTCTCTCTCTCACTATCCACTCTGCCTGTCAAAAAAATAAAATAAAAAAGAAATTCTATTGATTTTGCTTATCATGTAAATAAAATTTTGTATTAATCCTATAAATAAAATTTTTTATTAATCCTGATTGATTTGTTAAAATTAGAGCCCACTAGATTTTCTATGAATATACTAAAAATAGGACAACTGCTGGATCTTTCTTCTGACATTTATTCCTTTAGTATTAGTTTAGTAAAAAACTAAATGAGACAGAAAGAAGAGAGGAACTTGCTTCTTTCTTACGTAACCATGTGATCAGTCCAGCCTGGTGTGGGACACACCCGTGCTCCACAGAGTTCTTCAGTGGCATACGTTCCTTTCATATTATTGTTCGGACATCTACTGGGGTGTTATACTTCTTTTCACAGTTGAAGTTGAGTGAACTTGTGCCTCTAGTCCAGCTCGTGAGGAGCAGAGTGGGAGAAACAGCCAGGTCAAGCAATTGAGGGGTACATTGAACTCCTCACTTCCATGCATACTGTACTGGTGCAGACACATTCACGTGGCCACATTTATTGTGAAGAGAAACTGGGAAATATACTCACTCGGCCAGAGGCTTCCTTAAAGCTGTATTTCTAAGGCTGAAAGGGAGAACAGATTTCAGGGGGGAACTAACAGCCGGCTACACATATTACTTCATTTGTTTGTCTTATTGGATTAGTCAGAACATCCTAAACAATGCTGAATAAGAGTAGTGACAGCATCCTTCTGTCATTCCTGATTTTAACAAAATGACTTTATATTTTTGTCGTTCAGTAATAGTCACTGCTGAGGTTTTGATAAGCAATTATCATATCTAAATCATTTACTTTTAATCTCTATTTTACTTTGAATAATTATTATGACTGCTGCTGAAATTGTAAATGCCTTTTCAGACTCTGTTAATGTAATAATACAGGTTTTTCCTTTAATTGTTCCATATCATAAATTATATGAGAGGCCTTTGAAACATTCATGGAAAATGTGCATTAGGAAAAAACTATGCAGAGTTTTCAATTTTTTGTACCAAAATGACGTTATCTTTTTATTGCCCTTTTCCATGAACTTTCTGCAAGACTCTCATATTGATACACTTCCTAATGTTGAATCATTTTTGCATTTCTGAAATAAACTGTACTTTATCATGCTGTGTTGTTCTTTGCCACACTGCTAGATTTAGAGCTTCAACTGTATTTGCAATTTCCATGGGTAGTTTTGTACAATTATCACATTTTAATATGTTACTGTATATAAGGCTAACTGAGCTTTTTACAAAGTAAATTTGGGAGCTCTTCATCTTTTTCTGTGGTATGAAGACTGTATGTGCTACTACCTAAACTGTTACCATCCATGATAGGATAAATGTAGAAATTGAGAGTGTTTAGAAGTCTTTAGAGGGGCCGGCACTGTGGCATAGCAGGTAAAGCCGGCGCCTGCAGTACCAGCATCCCATATGGGCGCAGGTTCGAGTCCCGGCCACTCCACTTCCGATCCAGCTCTCTGCTATGGCCTGCGAAAGCAGTAGAAGATGGCCCAAGTCCTTGAGCCCCTACACCATTTGGAAGACCCAGAAAGAAACTCTTGGCTCCTGGCTTAGGATCTGCTCAGCTCTGGCTGTTGTGGTCAATTGGAGAGTGAACCAACGGATGGAAGACCTCTCTCTCTCTTTTGCCTCTCCTTCTCTCTGTGTGTAATTCTGACTTCCAAATAAATAAATCTTTTTTTAAAAAAAAAGAAGTCTTTAGAGCAATTCAACATGGTTATGACATTCGAGTAGATCAACAAAAAGTGTATTCAGTTATTCAGTTTTTAAACACCTAAGAATAATTGTGTGTTAATTACTGAGTTCAACCAATAGTACTAGAACAACAACAACAACAACAAATACTAAAATGGATAAAGTATTACATTGTACATCTAAAGTCAGGACAGGAGCTGATCAGTTCATTGTTGCTTATAGTGTCCATTTCACTTAACAGGTTTCCCCTTTGGCGCTCAGTTGTCACCGATCAGGGAAAACAAATGATATTTTTCTCTTTGGGACTGGCTTAATTCACTCAGCATGATGTTTTCCAGTTTTTGTGATCATTTTCATTGTCTCTTTGTTACATTTGTTTTGACTATATGTAATGAAATGTAATTTTTTCTGATGATTCTGAAAATTTAACAATTGACCCTACACTATTATTCAATTTGCCCATTTTTATTGCATTCTACAAAAGTATATGTCTACATAATTCTGATTTTTAAAAACATCCTTCACTACAGATTTTGAAAAAACAACAACAACAACAACAACACTGGTCTAGAATGGCTTGAATGACATGGAAATGATCGACTGTATAAAAGTGAAGCAGAACTCATTTGCAAAACCAACTGGACCTGGCTGGCCACTTTCCATTCTCCTCTGGTTATGGCTTTCCTCTGTTGTTGGTTTTTTTTTTTTTTTTTTTTTTATTTCTTGGGTCAATTATGGTAGTTTGTAGTTTTGCTAGGAAAGCAATTATTCCTTCTGTGTACGTACTCGCACGTTAATACTCTTAGCAATCTTTAAATATCACGTGTGTGTCTCTAGCCACTTTCTCATTCTTGATACGCTTCCCTCCCTTCCCTCTCGCTGCTTCCTTGCCTTTCTTCCTACCGTGGGCTAGCCGAGAGTTCATCTAGTTTACTGATCTTTCACACAAAGGCGCTAGGGGACAGGTCGCCAAGGGCGGAGTGAGGAGCCGGACCCAGCGCGGTGCCCCGGACGTGGGCTCACTCCGAGCCCGGAGAACAGCAGCAGCAGGGGCGGAGGCGGCTCGGGCCGAGGAGAACCCTCAGGCCGGAAGTAGGGGTTTCCGGGGTTCGGGACAGCCTCCGCGGGCCCCAGCTTCCGGTGTCGCCGCCCTGATGCCATCTTCTCTTGCATTGTTGGCGTCGCCGCCGCCTCCTCCCCCGCGCGTTCCGCGGTGCCTGGCCCCTCCTGGAGCCGCTCCTGCTATCGCAGCTGCCACTCGGTTGGTCCTCCTCCTACGCCAGATGTCCAACCGTGTGATTGGGCGGTACACAGTGGTACTCCGCCTCAAGCCCCCTGCTGAATGCACTGATAGAAGGGTGGCGGGCGTTGTCGGAGCCACAACGCTCTGGAGCCATTGTCGCGCCTCGTGCAGGATATGCTTACTGTGGCTCGTCTTCTTGCTGATGCTTTTGTCTTCCCCGTCATGTGCCCCCCGCAATGTTTGCTTTTCAGGGTGAGTAGACAGAGGACACCTCTCAATCGCCTCCCTCTTGATCAAAAAAGATTTACAGAAAACGGAACATGAGCACAGCATTGCCATGTACGTTTGCCTTGTACTCGTGCTGTTAGAGCCATGGCGAGCCACAAGGGCGGCTTGACTGTTATTCCCATCCTGGTCTGAACGCTGAATGATTCAACAAAACAGGAATTCAGGAGACTACAGTAACTAGCTACTGCAGCGTTGAAAGAAATACAATCTAAGCTACAAAAGTCAGCCACGTGTGTAATTTTAAATGCTCTAGAAGCTACAATAGAAAAAAAGAAATAAATTTTAATATATTCAGTACATCCAAAAGATACCATAATTAATATAAAAATTATGAGATATTTTATATTTTTTTTCATTCTAAATCTTGAAATTCTGGGTATATTTACAGTCCCAACATATTTCCTATCAAATTAGCTGCATTTCAGATGTTCAGTAGGGATCACCCATTTGGGACAGTACAATTTCCTCTATCGCTGCCATTGACATCGAAGGTTCTGAACAGCTACTCTGCAGAATCTGAGAGAGGTTTATAAAACTGTCTGGAATCTAGAAAAATCCTGTAAGTGTGTTACAGAACAATAGGACCACATGGATTTCAGCAATCACTTGAAAAAGCACCATTATGCAGTATGTGGAGTATGTTTCATCTGGACTCAGCAAATATCATTGCGGAGCTCCAGAATATCGAATGACCATGAACTTTCCTGTGTGATTTATGTCCAGTTGAGCCAGTGTAGAAACTGGTAGGCAAGCCAGCCAGTTGGGCAGCTGGAGCACTTATCAGTTCACTGAAGCTCCAGGTCCTCAGGGATGCCACTGTGTGTCATCCTACTCTGGCCACAGTAAGAGCCCGGCCTTACCCTTCCCAAAAATATCATTCCTGATCTTGAGGGACCCTGAAACCTCAAACTAAGAGATTGTCCTTCTATTTTTTTCTGGTAGGAATAACCCTTTCTAATTTTTCCAAATTTCAAGTCATTAAAAATATCCTTCCTTGTTTAAGGCAGTCAAAAAAATTGGATTACAGGCCCCAACATGGCAGACAGCCCTTTGAATGCTACCTGTTTTTCCTAATGTATCATTTAACACATCTTAAGGGTCCATTCTGCAGATTTGTGTGCATATATTCCACTTGCACAGCAATTTTCAACATGGCATGCAGACAAAAAACAGTGATAGATTGAATTTATTTTTTTAAAGCCAACTTTTGGGTTTTGGCATTAACTATTTTTGTGTGTTTGGGGGGCAAAAACAGAGGTGCTACTCAGAATCCACTTCAAGAAATGTCTCACTATTGCGGCCAGCATTGTGGTGTAGCCAGTAAAGCCCCCACCCGCAATGCTGGCATCCCTTATGGACACCGGTCTGTGTCCTGGCTGGTCCACTTCTGATCCAATTCCCTGCTACTGGCCTGGGAGAAGCAGTGAAAGATGGCCAACTGCTTGGGCCCCTGCAGCCACGTGGGAGAGACTCAGATGAAGCTCCTGCTCCCAGCTTAAGCCTGGCCCAGCTCTGGCTGTTGTGACCATCTGGGGAGTGAACCAGTGCATGGAAGACCTCTCTCTGTCTCTGTCTGCTGTCTGTCTGTCTCACTCTGTGACTCTGACTTTCAAATCAATCATAAATCATATATATATATATATATGTATATACATATGAAATGTCTCATTGTCCAACGGCAAGGAGTGTGGTTAGTTCTTAGTGCCACATGCTATTCATATGTACAGGGTCCACGTTGAGTTTTTTCTTTAAGGTTTATTTACTTCAGAGGCAGAGTTAGAGAGAGAGAAAGAGAGAGATCTTCCACCCGCTGGTTCATTTCCCAGATGGCTGCAATAGCTCAAGCTGGGCTGATCTGAAGTCAGGAGCCAGGAGCTTCTTCCCAGTCTCTCATGTGGGTGCAGGGGCCCAAGGACTTGGGCCATCTTCTACTGCTTTCCTAGGCCCTAGCAGGGAGTTGGATCAGAATTGGAGCAGCCTGGACTCGACCCAGTACCCATATGGATGCCAGCGCCATAGGTGGAGGCTTAGTCTACAGTGCCAGTCCCCACATTGAGTTTTGAGCTGAGGTTATCCTCCTCTCGGGCAGGATACCAGGGCTAGTGATGCAGCAAAGGGAAGGTAGTGGAATGTAGCCTTTTTCTGCCCAAAGCAGGACTCCTCTGATGGACAGCCATTGCTCAGAGCTCCCCAAAGGGCTGGCAGAGACTTTGTCAGGTCTGTGCTGCAGTCTCACAATACCACCTGTCCCCCTTTGTTCACAGGTGTTAATTCCCTGTAAACCTCTGGTACCCTTAATTCCTCAGCATCTGCTTCCCAGAGAATCTAGGCTGTGACAAGTTCTATTTTCACTCATTGGAGCCCTTAGCTTTCATTAGTTCCCTATTTATATTTTCTTGTGAATAATTTAGTGGCTTTGCCACTGAGTTTTTAGATTACTTAATTTGCATTTTCCTTTTTTTACATAATAAAAGCATTCGCAATAGAGTATTGCAAACTGCTAGACTTGAATGCTTTTGGAGCAATCACATCCTTTCCGGTTCTCTACAGCCCCCACCTCTCCCTATTTTTACATCTATCCACTTCCTACGTCTGTATCACCTACTTAGGGCCTGAAAAGATTTGTGACGTCTATTTAAAACTATTTTCTCCTAAATAGAATCCTAAGTGATGGATAGGTTTTGCTACAGCATACTTACTTTTTGTTACTCCCTAAAAATTGTATAATGTTTTGATCTTCTCTTTGATCTAAGAATATTTAGGAGAGTATAGGCCAATTTCCAGATAGTAAAGCTATTTGACCATCTTTTATTATGTATTTCTAATTTTACTGGAATATAATGAGAAAGTATAACCTCTAAAAAATCTCTTCTGATTCAAACTTACTAAGTTTTCCTCTGTGTAGAAGCACACAGTTGATGGACATTTTAAAATATCTTACATTTTTAAATTTTTTTTGGAAAAAATTATTTGAGAGGCAAAGAGAACTCCTATTTTCTGGTTCATGCTGCAAACACTTGCAACAGCTGGGGCTGTGCTGGGATCAGAATGGAAGCTAGGTTCAAAATCAGGGTCTGTCATGTGGTGGCAGGACCCCATTACCTGAGCCATCACCACTGTCCCACCACAGTATGCAGTGACAGGAAGATAGTGTTGGGCGTCACAGCCAAAAATGCAACTTAGATATTCTAATATGGGTTTTGGGTAGCTTAACCACAGGGCTAAGTGCTTGCTCCTAAACCGTTCTTTTTAATGTGTATAGGGATCTTTAGATAATTAAACAGTGAAATTTTTTGCTCTACTATTTAAATAATGCTCTGGGCCGCCATCATGGTCCGGAAGCTTAGGCTTCACGAGCAGAAGCTGATGAAGCAGGTGGACTTCCTGAACTGGTAGGTCAACCGACCACACCCTGCACGTGCTGGGGCATTAACGGTTGCCACGGCGCGAGGACTGCACGGGCTACAACCGGCTGAGCCGCATCGCGCTCTAACTGCCCGCGCCCTCGAGCCCTTCCACGTGCGCGCCTCAGCTGCGCCGCCCAACAAGCTGTCCGCGCTCAGCCCAGTGCCCACGCGCGGCTCGCACGAACGCTGCAACCTCGTCATGGTCTCGTCCTTGGGCCACTGCCACCTGCCCACTGTACTCCTCAAGCTGCGCACGGCGAAACACCTCCAGGCTGCAGTGGCCTCATGGAGCAGGGCCACGTGCACGTGGGCCCCGACGTGGTCACCCACCTTGCCTTCCTTGTCACACGCAGCATGGGGGACTTTGTCACCTGGATGACTCGTGCTGGAGTACAATGAGGTGGATCTGGAAACCTAGTGGGGTCTCCCTGTGGTTTGCAGATGGGAAAACAGGCCTGCAGCCAGCCTCTACGAGGGCGCTTCCCCCAAGAGCATGTCAGCTGTCGTGGGTTCTTTAGGAACTTGGCCTTCTAACCGCCGGCCACACAGAACCAAGGGGGAGTACTTGCTGTTTTCCAAGAACTTGGACTCCTGATGGGGAAATGACTTCCTAGGGAGAGAGCGGGAAGCCTTGTTGTGCTGCACTGCGGGAATTGTTAATTTCTTGTGCCTGAACCAACGTAGAGTAAAAGCCACAGCTTCAGCGCAGGCACGCCTGCTTTCCCTTTATTGTATTGTGGCTATTTGGCTCAATTTATTTAACTGGAATTCTTGCTCTTGTTCATGATTTAGTTGCTTACTGTTGGAGAATTCGGGCTCATGTTTAAATAAAGTGAGTGAAACTTGAATGTTTAGGGTCCCCTCCCTCATTTAAAGAAGGTTTTCCTGATGCCAATAAATGGCCCAGCTACTTAGTACAAAAAAAATTGACCTATTCTTTAGCTTAATGTTTATCTACTTGATCATTCAAATTCTGAAAGAGGTATACTATAATCTCCCAGTATGGACATAACTTTTGGTGTTATTTCAAATTTGCCTTGTGTTTTAAAGAGTTTTTGCTTTAAATACCAAGCTGCTGTGATAATTTAGTATATAATGGTTTTATTCACCTCTTAATTAAGGATTGAACCATTTATGCCCTACTTTTCCATTTTAATGTTTTGCATTTCACTTTTTACTTTTTAAAAATTTATTTATTGGAAAGGCAGAGTTGGTGGAGGGGGAGAAAGAGAGAGAGAGAGAAAGAGAGAGAGAGAGAGATCTTCCATCCACTGGTTCACTCCCCAGATGGCTGCAACAACCAGGAATGCACCAGGTCAAAACTGGGAGCCAGGAGCTTTATTGGGGTCTCCCATGTTGGTGGCAGAGGCCTAAACATTTAGGCCATCTTCCACTGCTTTTCCCAGGCCGTTAGCAGGGAGCTGGATTGGAAGTGGAGCAGCTAGGACGTGAATGGTCACCCACAAGGGATGCCAGCATTGCAGGTGGCAGTTTAACCCGTTGTACTACAATGCTGGCCCCAATTCCACTTTATTCTACAAATACTTAGTGACTTAAGCAACACAGATTTATTATGTCTTAGGAATCCAGGCATGACTAGTCTTTTGCTTCAGAATCTCTTAGACGATTGTGATCAAAGTGTCCACTCAGAGTCTTTCATGGGCTTCAATCAAGGTTTCAACTGAGGTTGAGGCCTCATCTTGAGATTCATTTGGAAAAGGATGCGCTCCTAAGCTCACTCAAATGGTTACATGTTCCTTGCTGGCTGCTACACTAAAGGACTTGGTTATTTACCAAGTGGTCCTCTACATCAGAGGAATCACACATGAAGAGAGAGAGAATGTGAGCAAGATGCAGAAGCTACAATCTTTTGTAACCTGATCATGAAAATGGCATCCATCACTTTTGCCATAGTCTGTTAGAAGCAAGTCTGCTCTGTTAGAAGCAAGCCCAATACAAACACACAAGAAGAGGGACTAGGGGCTCGTGCTAGGACATAGCAGGTAAGGCCGCCACCTTCCAACACCAGCATCCCATATGGGTGCTAGTTAGTGTCCTGGCTACTCCACTTCCAATCCACCTCCCTGCTGTTGGCCTGGGAAAAGCAGCAGAAGATGGCCCAACTGTTTGGATCCCTGCCACCCACGTGGAAGACCCAGATGAAGGTCCTGAATCCTGGCTTCTGCCTGGCCCAACCCTGGCTGTTGTGACCATCTAGAAAGTGAGCCAGCAAATGCAAGATTTTTCTCTTTCTCTTTCCCTTTTTCTCTCTGTCTCTGTCTCTCTCTCTCCCCCTTCCCCCCACCCCAACCTTTTCTCTGTAACTCTTTCAAATAAATTAATTCATTTAAAAAACAGGGATTCACATAAGGGAGTGAGCACCAGGAGGAGGAGATCATTGGAAGCCATTTTAGAAGCAGCCTACTAGAGCAGGGTATAGTATTTTTAGGTAATAGGTTTTTCTTTTTTCCTAATGTTCTGTAGATGGTGTTCCACTATCCTCTAGCTTTCTATGTGGTAGATGAAAAATCTCATCCTAGTTTCTTTCCCTTTGTAGGATTATCAATTAGGATCCAACCAGAATATGGAAAGTACTCTGAGTATTTAAAATAGAAAGGAGTTGGGCCGGCGCCGTGGCTCAATAGGCTAATCCTCCACCTTGCGGCACCGGCACACCAGGTTCTAGTCCCGGTCAGGGCGCCGGATTCTGTCCCGGTTGCCCCTCTTCCAGGCCAGCACTCTGCTATGGCCTGGGAGTGCAGTGGAGGATGGCCCAAGTGCTTGGGCCCTGCACCCCATGGGAGACCAGGAGAAGCACCTGGCTCCTGGCTTCGGATCAGCGCGGTGTGCCGTCCGCAGCGGCCATTGGGGGGTGAACCAATGGCAAAGAAAGACCTTTCTCTCTGTCTCTCTCTCTCACTGTCCACTCTGCTGTCCACTCTGCCTGTCAAAACAATTTTTAAAAAATGAAATAAAATAGAAAGGAGTAGACATTTGTACAGTGATTAAGACCTTGAATAGAATGCCGGCATTCCATACCAGAGTATCTGGTTTGAGTTCCAGCTATTCCACTTCTGATCCAGCTGCATGCTAATGAACACGCTGGGAGACAGCAGTGATGGCTCAAGTACTTGGACCCCTGACACCCATGTGGGAGACTCGGGTTGAGTCCCTGGCTCCCAGCTCAGCCTTGCCTCAGCCCAGGCTGTCCATGCATTTGGGAAGTGAACCAGTGGGGTTGATTCTCCTCTCTCTCTCTCTAATATATTTATTTTCTGTTATTTAACTTGAAAGAAAGATGGATAAAGAGAGTGAGAGGGAGACAGTTATCTCCTATCTGCTGATTTGCTGCCCAAATGCCCACAATAGCTGTGGTTGGATCAGGCTCAAGGCAGGAGCCAAGAACTCAATCCAGATCTCCCACATGAGAGGCAGGGACACAGCCACTTGAAATATCAGGGTGTGCATTAGCAAGAAACTGGACTTGAAAGCAAACTTGGGACTCAAGCTAGGCATTTCAACGTGAGATATGGGCATCCCACCCAGGGTCTTAACCACAGTACCAAACTCACCATACCTCTGAGATAACTCTTTTCGGTACATTTTTAAAAAGATTTATTTATGTACTTGAAAGGCAGAGTTCCAGAGAAGCAGAGGCAGAGAGAGAGAGAGAGAGATCCTCCATCCTCTGGTTCACTTCCCAGCTGGCTGCAACCGCCAGAGCTGAGCCAATCTGAAGCCAGGAGCCAGGAGCCTCCTCCAAGTCTCCCATGCAGGTGCAGGGGCCCAAGGACTTGAGCCATCTTCTACTGCTTTCCCAGGCCATAGCAGAGAGCTGGATCAGAAGTGGAGCAGCCAGGACTCGAACCTGTGCCCATATGGAATGCCCCCCCCCACACTACACCAGCCCCTTCAGTACATTTAAAAGGAGTTACATATAGAACACTGTGACTAAAAAGCCAAAAAATGAAAAAAAAACACAGAATATATGATAATGCAGGAAATAGACTACACAAATAATGGAAGAATTGATAGAAAACAAGGGCTAGTGAGGGACACCTGGAGACCAGGACTAGCAGGGAGTTCCTACTACCCCTAAGTTAAATTATGGTCAGAAGAAGAAAGTGATGCTCTTGGTGATGGAGCAAAGACATAAGCCTCAGCCATTCTCCCTCATTGCCCAAAATACAGATAAACATTGGAATGTATTCCTTGCCCTTGAATCTCAGTTGGGCTTCACACCCTATTGCCTTCATACCCCATTTGAAAGGCCAGTTGCTGGAACACCTGAAAGACCAGTTTCAGGAATTCCCCTCCACCTGTTGCCCCCACCTCCACCCCTAGACCTCATAAAATATAAAAAGTTCTAGCCCCTGGGATCAAGGCCTTCTGCCACATGTTCCATCAATGTATACACAGGCAGTTGGTCACTCACCTCTACAAATTTATTTTCTCTGAATAAATTCGGTCTGGCTGTAAATTCGGACACTGCCTCTTCTCTATTCTACACCTCTTTTTCTAACATTGATGGTGCCCTGTGTGAGGAGGCACCAATCTGCAACTCTTTTCCTAACAATTGGAGCCTAGAGGTCAGGGTTATCCAGTAGAAGTGTGTCTGGTGGGATCTAGGGTTATAGAAAAGCTGCGACCATTACCAGAGATGCTGCCTGAGGCCCACAGGAAGGTGGAGAAATGCCCTGGCATCTCCTTATGCCCTTCCTCCTGCCTCCAACCTTCCAACAGTGCCTCCCACTGGCCAAAGCCAGCTGGAAGCCAGAATGTGTTCTTACTATTTAGATGCTTTTAGGATTTACTTTGTATCCTCGGAATTGAAGGATTTCACAGAGATAGGTTTTTCTTTTTTAAAAATGTGTTTCTTTGAGAGACAGAGACAGAGAGAGACACCAAGACAGATATGCACATGGAGAAAGCTTCCAAATGCTGGTTTAATCCTCAAATGCTCACAACAGGCAAAGCTGGGCCAGGTTGAAGTCAGGAACCGGGAATTCAATCCAGTTCTCCCACATGACAGGCCAGGGACTCAATTCCCTGAGCCATCGCCTGCTGCTTTCCAGGTGCACGTTAATAGGAAGTGGAAATTGGAAGCAGAGCTGGGACTTACATGGGATGTGAGTATCCCAAGCTACATCTTAACTGCTCACCAAAGGCCTACTCCTCAGTGAGCATTTTCAGTTTACAAACTCAAATCTTTCAACTCAGAGAGAATTCTTGCTGTTATCTCTTTCTTCCTTCCTTCTGTTCACTTTGTCCTTCTGGACTTCTATTATTTTTGTGAACGATCTCCTGGATCCCTTCTCCAGAGTGTCTTGACCATGATGCTTTCTGCCTTTGTATATTCTTGTTCTCTGTTGAGAGAGATTTCTTCCACCTGATCATCCAGATTACTAATTTGGCGCTCAGTTGCAGCTGTTGCAATGAATTTTTAAACTCCAAACTTGTGTTTTCTAGTTCTACAATGTCTTTTTTCTACTCTAATTACACACACTTGAGAGCTGTCCATGCTTTCCTGTTACAGTTTATTATTTGACAAACATGTACATGACACACAAGATGTCCTAGGCACTGTTCTACTATTTTCAGATATTAACTTTAATCATTTAATAATTCTGACCCTCCCTGTGATTGTACGTCAGTGGAAGCCACCCATCTAGTTGTGTGAGTTAGGTTTCCTCCATCTAGACAATAAATGTCCTTCAATGGATAATTTTTCTTTGCCTGTTCAGGAGTTTGAATTCTTAACAGTTAGGTCATATTATAAGGGTCTCTTGAGCAATCGTAATGTGTGAGTGTTGGATAACTACATTTTTGCTCTTGTGGATCAGAAGGAAACTAGATGAAGGTGAAGAGCCATTATGCCTTTGCCAAGACAGGCGGGATGGCTCTTTGCCCAAGCTTTTCCTGAGTGTGAGTGGCAATCTCTTCCAATCATAAGGGCTTGAAGCAAGTCAGGCCAGCAAAATCATTTGCCTGGAGACCCATCACAGCCATCTGAATCAGACAGGGCCCAGCAAAAGAAAAGCAAGTAAGCAGATCTGACCTTCATGGAACAGGCTTCGTAGAGCAGAGCTCCCTCAGAGAACAACAGAGCCATCATCTTTGTCCCAGGTCTCAAGAGATATGCCCTGCCCTCTACTCCTGTCCTCTGGCTCTCACCCACCATGACGATCAGACAGTCTCAGCCAACCCCGTGGAACTCTGAAGCTAAGACTGCCTATTTGAAACGTCCTACAGTGGGCAGAAGTGGGCAGGGGCTAGCACCACTGTCCTGCAGAGGCATTGGCTAGATGCTCCTTGAATCTGCTCTCCATCCCCATCAGAAGATGCAGAAATAAATGTGGCCTTCTAAGCAGCTCCCAGGCTCTGGCAGTTTACCTATTTTGGCTGTTGTTACTCTAAAGCAGGATTCAGGAAGAGTGTGTCAGAGATATTGGTTCAAACTACCATCTTCCCAGAATTTGAGGGAGATGTAATTTGCAGGACACACTTACATTTATATTTGAGGGATATAGATGGGTAGGTAGATGATAGATAGATAAATAAGACTATCCACACTAAAGAATCATTGCAGCAATGCTAATTTCTTTTTTAAAGCATTATTTTATTTATTTGAAAGGCAGAGTTACAGAGAGAGGTAGAGCCAGAGACAGAGGTCTTCCATTCCGCTGGTTCACTCCTCAAATGACCGCAATGGCCAGAGCTGAGCCAATCTGAAGCCAGGATCCAGGAGCTTCTTCCAGGTCTCCCACACAGGTACAGGGGCCCAAGCATTTGGGCCATCTTCTACTGTTTTCCCAGGCCATAGCAGAGAGCTGGATCCGAAGAGGAGCAACTGGGACTTGAATTGGCAGCCATATGGGATGCCGGCACTGCAGGCTGGGGTTTTAACCCACTGCGTCACAACACCAGGCCCGCAGCAATGCTAATTTCCAAAAAGAAGGCAGGAAAGTAGGAGTAGCATTGTGCTGGTGGTTTTCCAAGACCTACAAATTATCAACACCCTAATGGCTAAGTTGAAATACTTGAGGCAGGGCTGGCAAACTCAAAGATTAGGATCAGGCAGGTAAGTACACGAAAGAAGGAGCCAGGAGTCAACGTGTAAGCATTTATTGTGTGAGTGGTAATGGGATGGATTCCAGAAGCCAGGCTACTCAGCTCCAGCACACTTTGCAGTGGGAAAATGCAGTCTCATCTAGAGTCTACACTCTTAACTACAGTGCTGTGTGACCAACATTTAGAGCTGGACCTGTACCCATATTACCACTCGTCATACAGTAAAAAAGACCACAATAAGATATGGAATGACATCACTACTCTCTTGATTACTCAAAAAACAAAACCCACAAGGTAGCCCTACTAAGATACCTACTCATAGCATTAGAATGATGTCCAGACCAACTTGCATCATATCAAACAAAAGTGCCTGTCTTAACTGAGATCATCATCATATTATCACTTAATTTACTGTGAGCCTGTCTCTGATGTAATCATGGTGTGTATTCACCCCAAGATTTAACATGCCACAAGCAAGTGTTAGCCAAGAAGAGTCTGTCTCCCCACAATTCCATTTAGAAAGCTGCAGTCATAACTGTTCTCAGCAATTCACAATACATACTACAATCAGCCCCTGATGACTCTGCAACCCATATCCATAACACTACTCATATACCAGAAAACAGTCCTTGCCCAGATGAGGAC
The DNA here is from genome assembly GCF_033115175.1 of Lepus europaeus. NCBI lineage: Eukaryota > Metazoa > Chordata > Mammalia > Lagomorpha > Leporidae > Lepus > Lepus europaeus. The sequence continues at coordinate 32,577,707 of NC_084850.1, read as the reverse complement.
TCAGATGTGTCACATAGTTCAGCACACCAGACCATATAAAACTTTAACTTATACAAAAGCTCAGTTAATCACAAAATTATACTAGGTGCTTCCCAGTACTCATATTCTTTACCACCACTGAGCACACACCATCAGAAACCCAGTGTGGGCACTTATTACCTATGTCACCAGTCAGCCCCTAATTAGGCCAGGCTACTCATCTATCTTATTTACTCAGAAACCCAAGAGGCAGTGGCTGGCGTTGTGGTGCAGTGAGTTAAGCTGCAGCCTGAGAGGCCAGCATTCTAAATTAGCACCAGTTCAAGTCCCACCTGCTCCACTTCCAATCCAACTCTCTGCTGATGTGGTCTCTGCGGGAGTCCCAGATGGAGTTCCTGGCTCCTATCTTCAGCCTGGTCCAGCCCTGGCCATTGTGGCCATTAGGGGAGTGAACCAGTGGATGGAAGATATCTCTGTCTCTGTCTCTCCTTCTCTCTCTAAAACTCTGCCTTTCAAACAAGTAAAATAAATCTTTAAAAATATAGAAATCCCGGTCTAGCATTGTGTCATGGCAGGTAAAGCCACCACCTGCAATACTAGCATCCCATATGAGTGCTGGTTCAAGTCCTAGCTACCCACGTCCAGTCTAGCTCCTGTCTAATGTGCCTGAGAAAGTAGTGGAGAATGGTCCAAGTGCTTGGGCCCCTGCATCCACATGGGAGACCCAGAAGAAGCTCCTGACCCCTGGCTTCAGTGATTTTGGGAGTGAACCAGCAGATGGAAGATCTCTCTCTCTCTCTCTCTCTCTCTCTCTCTCTTTCTCTCTCTCCTTCTGTCTCTCCCTCTCTCTCTAACTCTGCTTTTCAAATAACAAATAAATCTTTAAAAACATAGAAATCCAAGAGATAAGCCTTATCCAGAATAGGGTTCATGCATACTCCACTCCACAGCATACCTAATGACAGTCCCCCACCCCGCTCACTCTACTGCTCTGTGCACCATGAAACATATCATCCCTTCACATATTGGGAATGGGTACTAATCAAACTGATTCCTGCCTATTCAGTGTGCCCATTCCAGGAGGAGCTCAACAAAATTAATCAAAAACAAAACAAAAAAAAGATAAAGATAAATTGATTGAAATTAAAAGACTGATTCAGCAGATGGTTGGATAGACAAAGATTTAAGTCACTAGTAGTTACATATTAGTCAATTTAGTCATGCAAATTTAGTCATACAAAACTTGAAGAAAAATTGACAAATATCCTAAAGGGACAGGATTTTTTTAAATTTTGAATTCATAGGCTTCTACCTACTTTTTAAAAAATTATTTATTTACTTGAAAAGCAGAGTTACAGAGAGGCAGAGGCAGAGAGAGAGAGAAGTCTTCCATCTGCTGAGGTTCAGTCCTCAAATGGCTGCAAAGGCCAGAGCTGGGCTGATCCGGAGCCAGGAGCCAGGAGCTTCTTCTAGGTCTCCCATGTGGGTGCAGGGGCCCAAGGACTTGGACCATCTTGTACTGCTTTCCCAGGCCATAGCAGAGAGAGCTGGATTGGAAGTGGAGCAGCCAGGACTCGAACCAGCACCCACATGGGATGCCAGCGCTGCAGGCCAGAGCTTTAACCCGCTGAGCCACAGCACCAGCCCCTACTCTATCTTTCTGAGGCATTACCTGCTTGGTCAGCGTCACACTCCCAGCTCACTCTCAGTATCTGCTTCCTAGAGGGCTCAAATTGATGCAGCCTCCACATTTAGACAGCTCAGCAGCCACTCCATATTTTCTGGGGTTCTTTTGGATGTCCCACATTTGAATGGGAAAATTATAGCACTTTTCACCTCAGGCTGTCAACTTTTGCATCTGGCGTCTATTTGATATCTCAGTGAGCTTTCTTCAGATTTCTGGTCCTTTCTTCATAGGGACTTCTTAGTAGGTATGATCACTGAAAATCCTGTTCTTGTATGTTTTCTTGTGTCCTGGACAGGAGCCTTGCCATTCCTTAGTCCACTGTCTAGAAAGTGGAGGTATTTCCAGCTTTGAGTGTTAGCCAAAATTCCAAAACAAGAAATTCTCATTTAAATTTTATGCACACACAGTATGTATTATGTATCAGATACACGATACATAATACTACTTGCAAAAAATGAAATTGTGCTATTTGTTCTATCTCCAAGTTTTCTTTTTAAGAATCTTATAAGGCACTGGCTCTGTGGTGCACTAGGCACCGGCATCCCATGTGGGCGCCGGTTCTAGTCCCGGCTGTTCCACTTCCAGTCCAGCTCTCTGCTATGGCCTGGGAAGGCAGTGGAGGATGGCCCAAGTGCTTGGGCCCCTGCACCCACCCGCATGGGAGACCCGGAGGAGGCTCCTGGCTCCTGGCTTTGGATCGTGCAGCTCCGGCCGTTGTGGCCATTTGGGGAGTGAACCAACGGAAGGAAGACCTTTCTCTCTGTCTCTCTCTCACACTGTAACTCTACCTGTCAAATAAAAAAAAAAGAATCTTATAATACCTAGAATGTACAACACTGTGGTAGTTAATTTTGTGCATCAACTTGAATGGTTAAGCAATATCCAGATAGCTGGTGAACATTATTCTATGTGTGTCTGTGAGGGTGTTCCTGGAAGAAATTAGTGTCAGAATCAGTAGACTGAGTAAAGATCTACTATCACCAACTTAGGCAGGCATGGTACCATCGGGGGCCCAGATCAAACAAAAAGGTGGAGGAAGGGTAAATTCAATGTTTCTTCTTTTTTTTAAGATTTTATTTATTTATTTGACAGGTAGAGTTACAGCCAGTGTGAGAGAGAGACAGAAAGGTCTTCCTTCTGTTGATTTACTCCCCAAGTGGCCACAACGACTGGAGCAGTGCCAATCTGAAGCCAGGAGCCAAGTGCTTCTTCCTGGTCTCCCATGCGGATGCAGGGGCCCAAGGGCTTGCGCCATCTTCCACTGCTTTCCCAGGTCGTAGTAGAGAGCTGGATTGGAAGAGGAGCAGCCGGAACTAGAACTGGCTCCCATATGGGATGCCGGCGCCACAGGTGGAGGATAACTAGTGAGCCACGGCACCAGCCCCCAGTGTTTCTTCTTGAACTGGAACTTCCATCTTTGTTCTCGAACATCAGAGTGTTTTGTTCTTGGGTCTTCAAACTTTGAGACTTAATCTAGCAACTCCCACTCTGTCACTCCCACACACACATCCGGTTCCTGAGCCTTCAGCCTCGGTGGGAGAATTACCCCGCTGGCTTACCTGGTTCTCAGACCAGGAACTACGCCATTGCCTGTGCCTCAGCCCTAGTTCTCACAGCTTCAGTCAGTCTTGGACTGCATTCCCTACCAGCTTGCAGACAGCAGATGTGGGACGGCTTGGCTTCCACCATCACAGGACTGAATTCCCACACTAAATTTTGTCTTATCTATACCCTTGGTTTTGTTTTTCTGGAAAACTTTGATGACTACAACACCAACAGTGAATCCTAATATCAACTGTGGACCTCAGATGATAATATCAATGTAGGTTCACCAGCTGCAAAGAATGTACCCCAGTGGTAAAGGATGTTGACAGAGGAAGTTGGGTAGGGAGGTGGGGTATATGGGAACTCTGTACTTTTCACTCAGTTATGCTATGAACCTAAAACTTGCCTAAAAAATAAAACTCATACATTTTTAAAAGCTTAAAAACCCTTAAAATAGCAATATATCAAAATATTTTACTGGTTCTGTCATATTCTATTACATGGAGTCTTAACGATTGTTTTCCAAAAATCAGCACCTTATGTGTAGGAGACATTCTGTCAATTTTTCATCTTTACACATAATTCTGTAATCCCCACTACCGTATATCCATCGTTACATATTTCTACAGGATAGACACACCAAAACGTGTTGCTAAGTCAGTCCTGTACCCTCCACTATTTACAGATGCTGACAAAATGCTCTGAAAATACTAACACAGTGTGAGCAGAGTAATCCTGCTCACAATGTTAAGGCAAGTTATTTCTCCACATCCTTACCAATCCTGGAACTTGTCAATATTTTAAATATTTACTAATATGGTAGGCTGAAGAAAATATTTTCCAGGAGCCCAGAATCTCATCTGGATCGCCCACATGGGTGGCCAGGACCCAAGTAACTGAGCCATCATCTGCCGCCTTTCAGGATGCACATTAGCAGGAAGCTGAAATCAGAAAATGTTTTTATCTACATTTCTTTCGTTACTAATAAACTTGAGTGTCTTTCATACCTTTATTGGCCATATGTATACTTGCATACCCTTCGCCCATTTTTCTAATGTGTTCTTGGTGGTTACTGATTTGTAAGAATTCTTTTTTTAAAAAAAAAGATTCATTTATTTATTTGAAAGGCAGAGTTACAGAGAGGCAGAAGCAGAGAGAGAGCGAGAAGTCTTCCATCTGCTGGTTCACTCCCCAAATGGCTGCAATGGCCAGAGCTGGGCCAATCTGAAGCCAGGAGCCAGGAGCTTCTTCCAGGTCTCCCATGTGGGTGCAGGGGCCTAAGGACTTGGGCCATCTTGTACTGCTTTCCCAGGCCATAGCAGAGAGCTGGATTGGAAGTGGAGCAGCCAGGACTTGAACCGGCACCCATATGGGATGCCGGCACTGCAGGCGGCAGCTTTACCCAGTACATCACAGTGTCAAGCCACAAAATTCTTTTTCGCATTAAGTAAATAAGGTCTTGTCTTTTGTATGTAGTGCTAATGTTTATGCTCAATTTGTTTTTCTATATTGATGGTATTTTGTGCTATGTAGAATTTATTTCTGTATTTTTATGTAGTCGAATTTATGTCTTTTTGACTTTAGAATGCCTTGGCTTTGTGCCATGCTTAATAAGGCTTTACTTTTTCTCACACCACTTTTATGGTTCTATTATTTCCTTCATACATTTGAACTTACTTTGCAATAAGGAATGAGGTAGCAAATTGCCTGCATTTTTTTTCAAATGGCTAGTCAGTTTTCCATTATTGGATAATGTTATATTTTCTCTACTGATTTCCAGTTGCTGCCTTTACCAAAATCTATATTGCCATATGTATTTAGTTTTATTCTGTTTCTTTTTGTTTCAAGTACAATATCACATTATTATCCCTTAACAATAGGTTTTAAAATCTAGCAGAGCTAGGCCGACGCCATGGCTCAATAGGCTAATCCTCCACCTTGTGACGCTGGCACACCGGGTTCTAGTCCCAGTCGGGGCACTGGATTCTGTCCCGGTTTCCCCTATTCCAGGCCAGCTCTCTGCTGTGACCTGGGAGTGCAGTGGAGGATGGCCCAAGTCCTTGGGCCCTGCACCCCATGGGAGACCAGGAGAAGCACCTGGCTCCTGCCTTCGGATCAGCGCGGTGCGCCGGCCGCGGCAGCCATTGGAGGGTGAACCAACGGCAAAGGAAGACCTTTCTCTCTGTCTCTCTCTCACTGTCCACTCTACCTGTCAAAAAAAAAAAATCTAGCAGAGCTAGACTTTACTCTATTAAACTTTTAAAAATAAATTTCCTTGATAGTCTTGCATATTTTTACTTGAATGAATCTTCTTTTAAAATATGTATTTATTTGAAGTCAGAATTACAGAGAGAGAGAGAAAGAAAGATCTTCCATCTGCTAGTTTATTCCCCAGATGGCCGAAATGGTCAGGGCTGGGCCTGGCGGAAGCCAACAGCCAGATTCTTCATCTGGGTCTCTCATGTGGGTGCAGGGGCCCAAGCACTTGGGCCATCTTCCACTGCTTTCCCAGGCCATTAGCAGAGAGATGGATCAGAAGTAGAGCAGCTGGGGCTAGAACCAGCTTACTCACAAGCCACAACACCAGCCCCCACTTAGGTGAATCTTTAAGTTAATTTCCTCAACTATCCAAAAAGTATTCCGGGGTTTTTAAATCAGAATTTGGGGACTGATGCTGTGGTGTAGCAGGGAAAAGCTGCCACTTGCAATGTCGGCGTTCCATATGGGAGCTGGCTTGAGTCCCAGCTGTTCCACTTCTGATCCAGCTCCTTGCTAATGTCCTGGGAAAGCAGGGGAGGGTGGCCCAAGTGCTTGGGCCCCTGCACCTTGTGAGAGACCTTGAAAAAGCTCCTAGATCCTGGCTTCAGCCTGGCTCAGGCTGCCATTGCAGCCATCTGGGGAGTGAACCAGTGAATGGAGGATCCCTCTCTGTCTTTCCCTCTCTCTGTGTAACTTTCAATTTTAAATAAATAAATATTTTTTTAAAAAAATCAGAAATGCAACACATATAGTAAATTTAGAGATAATTAATATCTTCACAAAATTCAGTCCTTTAGTTTTCCTCTGGATCAATTTTTTTGTTGTTATGGTTTTTATTTATGGGGCCAGCACCGTGGCTTACTTGGTTAATCCTCCACCTGCAGCGCTGGCATCCCATATGGGTACCAGGTTCTAGTCCCGGTTGCTCCTCTTCCAGTCCAGCTCTCTGCTGTGGCCCAGGAAGGCAGTGGAGGATGGCCCAGGTGCTTGGGCCCCTGCACCGGCGTGGCATACTGGGAGGAAGCACCTGGCTCCTGGCTTTGGATTGGCGCAGCTCCGGCCATCGCCACCATTTGGGGGGGTGAACCAACAGAAGGAGGACCTTTCTATCTGTCTCTCTCTCTTACTGTCTAACTCTGTCAAATAAATTTTTTAAATTTTTTTAAAATATTTTTATATATTTATTTGAGAGGTAGAGTTACAGTGAGAGGGAGAAACAGAAAGAAAGGTCTTCCATCTGTTGGCTCACTGCCCAAATGGCCGCAACAGCCAGAGCTGCGCCAATCCAAAGCCAGGAGCCAGGTGCCTCTTCCCGGTCTCTCACATGGGTGCAGGGGCCCAAGGACCTGGGCCATCTTCTACCGCTTTCCCAGGCCATAGCAGAAAGCTGTATTGGAAGAGGAGCAGCCGGGACCAGAACCGGCGCCCACATGGGTTGCTGGTGCTGCAGACAGAGGATTAACCTACTGCACCATGGCACCGGCCCCTCAATTTTTTTTTTAATATTTATTTTATTTGAAAGACAATGTTTACAGAGAGAGGCAGAGGCAGAGAGAGGCAGAGAGAGAGAAAGAGAGAGAGAGAGAGAGAGAGAGAGAGAGAGATCTTCCATTCCATTCGCTGGTTCACTCCCCAAACAACCACAATTTCCAGAGCTGATCTGATCTGAAGCCAGGAGCCTGGAGCTTCTTTTGGGTCTCCCATGTGGATGCAGGGGCCCAAGCACTTGGGCCATCTTCTACTGCTTTCCCAGGCCACAGCAGAGAGCTGGATCAGAAGTGGAACAGCCAAGACTCTAACCGTTGCCCAAATAGAATGCTGGTGCTGCAGGCTGGGGCTTTAACCCGTTGCACCAGAGTGCCAGCCCCTAGATTGATTTTCATTTCTTTTTTAAAAACATTTATTTACTCAGGGCCAGAGCTGTGCTGCAGCAGGTTAAAGCCTGGCCTGTAGTGCCTGCTTCTCATATTGGTGACAGTTTGAATCTCCAGATAATCAATCTCTCTCTCTCTCCCTCTCCACACACACACAGATACACACACACACACCTCACACTGAGTAATGTAATTTGCCCACTGATAAAGCAAGTGATGCTTTTGTGTGGATATTGGGAACTGAAAGGAACACTTGGAGCTGAGTACCATCCAAAGAGGTAGTGCAACCTACAGGCTGTTCTGGAGAGGGAACTCGGAAGACTACACTTTGGAAATGGGGAAATAAAAATGGCCCACACGTTTGAACCCCTGCCACTGACATGGGAGACAAAAATGGAGCCCCTGGCTCTTGACTTCAGCCTGATCCAGCCCCTGTCCCAGCCCCAGACATTGCGGCCATTTGGGGATTAAATCAGCAATCTCTCTCTCTCTCTCTCTCTCTCTGTCATTCTGCATTTCAAATAAATAAATAATTAAATATTTTTAAAACACAAAAATATCATTCTAGCCTCAAATTATTCCTATAAATAATCAATCAGATAGTTTGTCAAATGCATAATTAAAAGTAACCAGACACACAGTGAGAGACAGCAAAGAATGACCAAGAACCATCAGAAATAACATGCAACAGAAACATCTACCAGGATGTTTCTTCTACAATACTGATAAAAGCTACAGTTAAACTTTTTTAGGGAACTAGGAACTATAAAGTGACATTATATATTTTAAAACAAACCAGTTTGAAATTATAGACATGAAAAATAAAACCAAAATTAAGATCTCAGTAGATTAATTTCAAAGTAGATCAGACATAGCTGAAAACAGAATCAATAGCAAGAAGAAAAACCAAAATAAAAGGGAAAAAAAGCAAAAGTAGAGAAACCAAAAGAAAATTGTTCAAATGAGTCTGTTTTCTCAACTACAAACTAAGGAGCCAAAAGACAATGGGAAGAAATACTTAAGTTACTCAAATAAAGTAACCATGAACTTAATTGTGCCAAGTCTACACAGGTGAAAATATTTTAAATTTGAAACAACATGTGGGAAATACAGAAAAAACAGTGAGGTAGTGTTATTAGTCACTGTTCAAACAAGGTATTTTTCAATAGGTAAATAGATAAAAGCTAAAATTATAGAGACAGTAAAAGAATCAGCGGTCATCAGGGGCTTGAAGGGAGGAAGGGAATGAATGAGTGAACTGCAGAGGAATTTTATGGTAGTGAACTATTCTGCATGATACTATAATGGTAGACTGGCAAAAATCCATAGAATGCACCCCACTAAGAGTGATCTAATGTAAACTATGGACTTTGGATGATAATGATGTGTCAATGTAGGTTCATCAGGTTTTTTTGTTTGTTTGTTTTGTTTTTGCCAGGCAGACTTAGACAGTGAGAGAGAGACAGAGACAGAGAGAGTTATAGACAATGAGAGAGAGAGAGAGAGAGAGAGAGAGGTCTTCCTTCCGTTGGTTCACTCCCCTAATGGCCGCTACGGCCGGCGCTACGCCAATCCGAAGCCAGGAGCTGGGTACTTCCTCCTGGTCTCCCATGCGGGTGCAGGGACCCAAGCACTTGGGCCATCCTCCACTACCCTCCCGGGCCACAGCAGAGAGCTGGACTGAAAGAGGAGCAACCAGGACTAGTACCTGGTACCCCAACCGGGACTAGAACCAGGGGTGCAGGTGCCGCAGATGGAGGATTAGCCAAGTGAGCCACGGCGCAGGCCAGTTCATCAGTTTTAATAAATGTACCTCTTATGGTGCATATGATGGTGGGAAAAGCTGTGCATTCAATATGAACTCTATTGTCTGCTCAATTTTGCTATGAACCTAAAATTGCTATTAAAAAAAAAAAACTTTTCTTAAAAAAAAAGGGAAGGGGTTGAGTATTATGGCACAGGGTAAGATTCAGCTTGGCACTGTGGCAAAAAATGTCCTACATGAATGACCTCAATGGGTGAGATCCCAGTGGAAAAAAGTAGTCATCAAAGAAGGAGGTACTTTTCTCTGAAGGGAGGAGAGAATTTCCACTTTGTTTATGGCCTTGTCTAAATATTGATGGAGTTTGTGGATTCAAAAAGCTTCCATAACCTAGGCAGCTCATGTCATGAGCCTTGGGTGATTGCTGACATCATACATAAGAGTGTTAATTGTTAAATTAACAACAGGAGTCACTATGCACTAACTTGCCAGGCAGGACCTCTGTCCTCAAAAAGTTGTATTGTAACTATGTCTAAGCGCTCCCAAAAGATGTATCATTCTTGGGTGCTTCATTAAAGTTAATTAAGTTTCTAAAAAAAAAAAAAGGAAGTGAAATTAACTTCAAGATGCAATGACTTTGAACAGCCCTTGTCTCCACTGTTGAGGAACAGCTTTTATTTGTATTGTTTTGTTTTTTTGTTTTTTTCATGCAAATTGTTGAACTCTTTACTTAGCATAGAGTTGGTCTTCTGTGTATAAAGTTAATCGAAAATAGATCTTAGTGGAGAATGGGACTGGGAATGGGAGAGGGAGGAGGAAGAGGAAGAAGGGTATGAGAGTGGTGGGAGGGCAGGTATGGTGGGAGAAATCACTATAGTCCTAAAGTTGTACTTATGAAATGCATTAAGTCTGTATTCCTTAAATAAAAGGTTTCTTTGGAGAGGGGGAAGATTCAGCTTGGGCCAACTGCATCCCTTACTGGAGTGCCTGGTTCAAGTCCTGGGTACTCCACCCTTCTGATTGAGTTCCTTGCTAAAGCAGTAGATGTCCCAAGCACTTGGGCCCCCTGCCATCCACGTGGGTGACCCAGATGGAGCTCCAGGCTCCTGGCTTCAGCCTGGCCCAGCCCATTGCAGCCATTTGTTGCAGCCCATTGCAGCCATTTGTGGAGTGAACCAGCAGATAGAAGATCTCCCTCCCCCCCCCCTCTGTTACTCTACCTTTCAAATAAATAAATCTTTTTTAATTTTTTTTTTGCCAGGCAGAGTTAGACAGTGAGAGAGAGAGAGACAGAGAGAGTTATAGACAGTGAGAGAGAGACAAAAAGAAAGGTCTTCCTTTTCCGTTGGTTCACCCCCCCAAATGGCTGCTACGGCCGGCACGCTGCGCCGACCCGAAGCCAGGAACCAGGTGCTTCTCCTGGTCTCCCACACGGGTGCAGGGCCCAAGCACTTGGGCCATCCTCTTCTGCACTCCTGGGCCACAGCAGAGAGCTGGACTGAAAGAGGAGCAACTGGGACAGAATCCAGCGCCCCAACCGGGACTAGAACCCAGGGTTCCAGCACCGCAGGCAGAGAATTAGCCAAGTGAGCCACGGCGCCAGCCAAATAAATAAATCTTTTTTTAAAATATGCCAACAAAAAGAGATATATATATTTAAAGAACTTAGAGAAAGTGCTAGAGATCTTACTCTAAATCACATTATTCTAGAGATTGATGTGAATATACTTACCTCTACTGAACTAAACACTTAAAAATGGGTATGATAGTAAGTTTAACATTATTTTTTACAACAATAAAAAACAATAAATGATATAATAGCACTGAAGTTGAGAGGGAGTCGAATGGATTTTAGTGTTATAGGGTCTTTACATTATCTGGGAGAAGGAGAAAAATAAAGACTAATATTAGCCTTTGATTAGTCAAGGATGCATGTCAAATTTTAACGTAATCACTGAAAGAATTTTTAAAGTACATAACTTCGAAAATAATGGGAGTAGGAAATAATTTTTAAAGTTCTTTAAATGCAGACCCTGGGACTTATTGAGGATGGTTCATACAATTAAGTTCCTGCCTCCCACATGGTTAGGTTCCTTCCAGTTCCTAGATTCAAAATAGTCAGACATTTGGAGAGTGGATGGGAGCTCTTTCTATTTCTGTCTGTCTCCTTGTCTCTCAAATGATAATAAAAAAGAATAGCAAAATGAACTCAAAGAGAGTAAATGGAAGAGAATTGTAAAATAAAAACAGAAATTAATGAACTGGAAAACAAACATCTGGAGAACATCAATAAAACCACAAATTGGTTCTTTTGAAAAATGTAATAAAATTCATGTGAAAAACCCCACTGCGGGTGAGATTGGTCAAGAAAAAATAAGAAAGATCAACTGATGAATGTTAGGAATGTAAACAGGTACATACTGTGTATCTTGCAGATCATAAAAAGATAAAAAGAGAAAATTATAAGGAACTGTAGACCAATGAATTTAAAGCTTTGGATGAGATGCATAGTTTCCTAGGGGAAAAATTGCCAAAAGTAATTCAAGAAGAAATACATAACTAAATAGACCTATAAATAGTAAAGAAACAAAAGCAGTAATAAAAGTATTCCCATCGAGAAACTTCAGGTCCAGATGTAGAATATTTGTACCACATACTCAACAAAGAAAGCATTGCAATCTGTGGAAAGTCTTTCAAAGAATAAGAGTACCCTTCCCAATTCATTTTATGAGTCAGCATAACCTTGATACCAAATCCAAAAAAGGTAGCTCAAGAAATAAAAGTTAATAATTAATGTACATCATGAAAGCTTGCAAAAAACTGGACAAAATATTAGCAAGCTGAATCTAACACTATAAAAAAGGAGTAATCAGAGGCTGATATTGTGGCACAGTGGTTAAGATGCCCCTTGGGGTGCTGCATCCTAAACTGGAATGCCAGGTTTCTAGTCCTTTCTCTGCTTCCAATCCAGCTTCCTGCTAATGTGCACTCTGAGAGGCAGTGGGTGATGCTGGCTCAGGTACTTGGGTCCCTGACATCTGCATGGAGACCCAGACAAAGTTCCAGGCTCCTGGCTTTGGTCTGGCCCAGCCCAAGCCACTGGCACCATTTGTGGAGTGAATCAGTCGACAGAAGAGATCTCTCTCTTTCTCTCTCTCTCTCTCTCTCTCTCTCTCAAATAAATAATGAATAAATAAGTAAAACTTCACTGGTGATTTTTTAAAAGGACTAATGACTAAATTGAATTTATTCCAAGAATATAAGCTTGATTTAACCTTACAGATCAGTCAATGTAATTTGCTATCTTTTAACTTATCAAACAAGAATAATTTTTTAAAGATTTATTTTATTTATATAAAAGGCAGAGTTAGAGAGAAAGAGAAATATCTTCCATCTGCTGGTTCACTCCCCAAATGCTGCAATAAATAGCTGGAGCTGGGCCAATCTGAAGCCAGGAGCAAGGAGCTTCGTCTGGGTCTCCCACATGAGTGCAGGGGCTCAAACACTTGGGCCATCCTCCACTGCTTTCCCAAGCACATTAGCAGGGAGCTGGATGGGAAGTAGAGCAGCTGGGATTCGAACCAGCACCCACATTGGGTGCCTGTGTCACCTTACTCCCTATGCCACAATGTCAGCCCCTCCTAAATGTTAAAAAAAAATCTACAACAGACATAAAACTTAAAGGAGAAATATTAAAAGCTTTCTCCTATAGATCAGGAATGAGACAATGATGTGTGCTATCATAATTCTTCAAAAAGTATTTGAAAGGTAGAGTAACGGGGAAGGGTGGAGGGAGAGGGAGAGAGAGAGCATGTGTGTGCTCATATTCCATCCACTGATTCACTTCCCAAATGGACACAATGACTAAGGCTGGGCCAGGCTGAAGCCAGGAGCCAGGAACTCCATCCTGGTCTCCCACATGGGTGGCAAGGATCCAAGTATTTGAGCATCATCTGCTGCTTCTCAAGACCATTAGCAAGGAGCTGGAAGTGAAGCAAAGCAGCCCGGATTCGAACCAGCAATCCAGTATGGGATGCCAATGTCACAAGCCGCAGCTTAACCTGCTGTGCCACAATGACTGCTCCTGCTATCACTATTTCTATCCAACATCATACTGGGCAGAAAGCAGCAATAAAAACTAAAAAATTTACAGACTGGACAAAAACAAAACTGCCATTTTGCACAGACATATCCATGTACATAGAAAATAAAAAAGAAACTAACTTTTATAATTAATTAGATAATTTATCAAGGTTTGTGGATACAAAATTAGTATTCAAAAATGAATTATTGGGGCTGGTGCTGTGGCATAATGGGTAAAGCCACCGCCTGCACTGCCGGCATCCAATATGGGCACCAGTTCGAGTCCTGGCTGCTCTACTTCTGATCCAGCTCGGAAGAAATGAAGCATTGTACCTGCTACAACATGGATGAACCTTGAAGAAATTATGCTAAGTCAAAGAACCTAGTCACAAAAGGTCTCATTTTTTTTAAGATTTATTTATTTATTTGAAAGGCAGAGTTACAGAGAGGCAGAGGCAGAGGCAGAGAGAAAGAGAGAGAGAGGTCTTCCATCTGCTCCCTAGATGGTCACAACAGCCAAAGCTATGCCGATCCGAAGCCAGGAGCTTCCTTTGGGTCTCCCATGTGGGTGCAGGGGCCCAAGGACTTGGGCCATCTTCTGCTGCTTCCTCAGGTAGCAGAGAGCTGGATCAGAAGTGGAGCAGCTGGGACTCGAACCAGTGTCCATATGGGATGCCAACACTGCAGGCAGCGGCCTTACCCACTGTGCCACAGCACCGGCCTCCTCATGGATTTTTTTAAAGATTTATTTGTTATTTGAAATGCTTAGTTAGAGAAATAGAGGGAGAGAGAGAGGTCTTCCATCTGCTGGTTCTCTTCCCAAATGGCCACAATGGCCAGAGCTGGGTTGGTCTGAAGTCAGGAGCCAGGGGCTTCTTCTGGGTCTCCCATGTGTGTGCAGAGGCCCAAGGACTTGGCTCATCCTTTATTGCTTTCCCAGGTCATTAGCAGGTTGCTGGATCAGAAGTGGAGCAGCCGAGGTTTGAATCCACACCCATATGTGATGTCAGCACTGCGGGCAGTGGTTTAACCCGCTGCACCACAGCACTGGCCCCAGGACCTCATACTGCATGATTCCATTTATAGGAAATGTCACACAAGAATTGTGAGGACAAGAAAGGACTTCTGAAGGGAACTGAAGGAAGCTGGTAGTAGTAAAAGATGATAATGCCATACAGAATTCATGCTCAGCAAGAGAAAGTTCCATTCTAAGTGACTACTAAACAAGTTTGATATCTGGTGGATCAGAGCACTAACAAAAACTCAAAAGGAAGAAACCCAACAATTGCATAGGCCAAGTGGCAGTGGTCCTCTTGCAAAGGCTAGAAGATAGGGAGACATAGCCCTTGGAGGAGTAGCATCACAGAAACAGATCAAATGCATAATTGATTAAAGAAACTGGAACTGACTGTATCAACAGAAGCTGGTGCTCTTGAACCAATAAACCAAATAAGGTATCCAAATCCTTTCCTTCGTATGGAATCAGCTGCTATTGCTGCACCAGGAAATCCAAGACATTTCTCTGTGGGAGAAAGGGAGAGCGAGAGCGAGAGCATCTTTCACTCACTAGTTCACTGCCCAAATGCCTGCAACAGCAAAGCTAGAAGCCAGGGCCGGGAGCTCTATATCTGGATCTTCCACATGGCAGCGGCCCAAGTACTTGAGCCTACACCACTGTCTCCCAGGATGTGCATTAGCAGGAAGCTGGATCGGAAGCAGAGTAGCTGGTACTCCATCCCAAGCACTGCGATATGAGATGCAGGCACCCCAAGCAGCAGTGTAACCCACTGCATCACAATGCCCACCTTTAGGATATTTGTATAATGCTTAAAAAAAATGAAAGGGACCACACGCAAGAAGTTAAAGTGAAGGCAAAAGAAAAGCTAGAATCCAAACTTTTCAGTTGATAAGAATATTCACCCTCCAATAAAAAGAACCACAAAGTAGAGAAAAACATTAATTAAATACAATTAAACAAGTAATTACAGATATGCAAGAATACTGGAAGTCAGAAAATAAAAAATTCACAATAGAAACAAACAACAGGAAAGTGTGAAATGAGTGCCAACTGAACTCAGGAATAAAACTGGAAAAAAAAGGACAAAGTCATCTCAGAAGAGAAAAATAAATAAATTACAAGGTACTCAAGGGAGAATGGTATGGTTGCAAAAGACAGTAAGGGGAAAAAGTAGAAATAAAAGGAGCCATAAAAACCCAAATGAAATAAAGGAGACAAGAGGAAACTGGAACTGCTTTTAAAAAAGAAAAGGCAAATAACAAACAGAATTTACATTTAAAAATGACAATTTACGCAAAACTTTCTAGAAAGAAAAGAATACATTTAAAGATCCCATTGTGCACCTGAGAACATTAATAGTCAATGCAGAGGCATGGCCTTGTAAAACAGACATTACTGGTAAAGAAAAAAATCCTTTGGGTCTAAAGGCAAAACACAAACAACAGCAACAACAAAAACCCAAGTAACCTGCAAGATAAGAAAATCAGGTGACATCAGGTGATTTGACAGAATTATAGAAAGTAAGATAATGGCAGAGAAACATTTTAAAGTTTGAGCTGAAGTCTTACAGTTTTAAACTTTCAGGAAATCAAGAAATTTTGTATTCAAGAACACTTTCTGTAGTGGTTACTAGAGGTTAGGAAACGCAGGTGGGGGTGAGGGTGGGGGTGGGAAGAGGTTAGATAGCCACGTACCCAAACACAGTCAGAGTTCTGGGGCCAGCGCTGTGGCGCAGCAGGTTAAGCTGCTTCTGATCCAGCTTCCTACTAATGGGTCTGAGAAGGCAGCTAATGGTGGAACAAGCACCACCCACATGGGAAACCAGAATAGTTACTGGCTCCTGACTTTGGCCTAACCCAGCCCCAGCCATTGTGGCCATTTGGGAAGTTAACCAGCAGATGGAAGATTCTCTCCCTCTCTCCCTCTCTCCTTCTCCCTCTCCCTCTCTCCCTCCCCCTCTCCCTCTCCCTCTCCCTCTCCCTCTCCCTCTCTCTCTCTCCTTCTTCTTCTCCTTCTCCTTCTCTTTCTTCTCCTTCTTCTACCCTCTCTGTCACTCTGCTTTTAAAGTAAATAAAATAAATCTTAAAAAAGCAGTAACAGGCTGTACTGTTCCACAGCACAGAGGGACGAATACAGTTCACAATAAGCTATTACACATTTTATGAAGAACTGAAAGAGAGGAGCTCATAAGTTCCAAACATGAAGAAAAGATAAGGAAGTGGGGATGCTGATCACATGATCTGATCAGTTTATGCTGTATACACGTAGTGGCATATCACACTGTACCCCATAAAATGTACAAATATTACATATTAATATTTTTAATTAAAATGGAAAAATAACTCTTTCTGATGTTTCTAGTAGTCAGGTTTCATCCAGCTAAGAGATGATCGGAAAACTGACCAAAACCAAAACAAAACTCAGATATGAGAATGGAGTAGGTTTAATTGCCCAAAGGAAGGAAAATGGGAAATAAGAGCTAAGCTCCTTAGCTATTCAAGTATATTCCCCATCTACCTTTTAAGCCCCTTTGTGCTCTAATCCTTATGGTATCTGTTAAATATTTCATGTATCAGATAGGCTCCATGCTAGACCTCTACCCCAAACCCCCTCTCTTTCTGTTTCTCCTACACATACACACACACACACACACACACTGCTGCCAGCCCAGGCCACTCATTACATAACACCTCTTGATTCTCTGTTTTGTAATCTAATGGCAGCACTCTCATATTCTCAGCCCACAGAAAAATACTTTACCTTCCTGCTGAGCCAGCTGCCCCACTTCTAGCTGGGGAATCCAGCTCTTCATCAGCCGTCCAAAGGGCTTCCAAGGCAGCTTTGTTTACACAGAGCTACAGCATCCCTGCCTTCAGCCACAGCCGGACATTGAAAGGTTGCTCTCTATTGCGGGAGATTGTTGAAATGTGAAGATTTTTTCTAATTGCAACAGTTTGCTTCAGGGCTTACTCGGTGGCTTGCTACTCAAGCCAGAGAAGAGCAGACAGGAGGTAGTACTGAAAAAAATATATAAAAGATGATGCTGGCTGTTTGTTTGAGGTGTATTTTTTTAGCGTGTAAAGGCACTATCCATCTGTCCCTGTTTTATTAAGGTTTTAAATAAGATTATCAGAAATAAACATTAAGTTTTCCCAGATGTTTTTAAGCGTACATTAAAACAATCACATGGCTTTCTACCTTTCATTTATTAATCCAATAAATTTATAATGTTCATATATTTTATCACACTGAACCAAGTCTTATATTTCTGGAATGAATCAACCTTGGCCATGGTTAATACATGACTGTATTCTCTTTGCTAAATATCCTATTAGGGTTTTGTAGCAAAAATTTACAGTATTTACAGTAATATTTCATTGTATTTATTCTGAACAATCCTTTTATCTGGATGGATTTTTTTCTCCCTCCCAAATCATCTGTGTCAAGAACACAGTTCAGATATGTACCACTGCCCAGCACACCATGTGTGGTCCCTACTCAGTCCAGAATTCTCTCAAATACCATGTCCTAACCCAACACAATGGAGCCCTCACATAGCTCACAATCCTTAGCTATGGGAGCCAGCAAACTGGGAGATGCCCCTCTGCCTGGTTCAGGACCTTTATACAGACCTATGCTCCCTGAATCACTAAGCAGACAATAGCAAATTGATAAGCAAATAGTAGCAAATAATAAGCAGATAATAGCAAATCCTGACACCTAACACAGTTCAGTATACTAGGAGAGAGAACTCACTCAGAATTTTCATCAGAAATTGCAAAGTGACATCCTTCATGTCAGAGCCACCTTGCATATTTTTGCCCACACACATTGTTTTCTGTCCCCCTTCTTTCTTTCCTTCCTTCCCCTCCCTCCCTCCATCCCTTCCACATTTCTTTGATTCTTGCCCCATTCTTTCCTTTTTGAATTGAGCCAAGCCTTAAAAATTGGAATATTTCTCTTTTAAAAACATAATCTGCATCTTGTAAGCATCTCATGAAAATTGGAAGCTCTGGCAAGACGAGACTGCTTTCCTGTATAGTCGAAGCAAAGCTGCAGCTCTATGCCCTAACACATCTCCAGAATTAGTTACCATTTGTCATTGTACTTACACTGCTTATTTTTCTCTCATATCAGAGAACATTTTCTGAATGCATGTTTTCCTGAGGGCTGACTGTTTCTGGAGAAACGAGAGAGTTGATTTCTTTATGCAAATGATTAATATTCCTCCACAGAGTTACAGAGAGGCAAAGAAAGAGAGAGAGAGAGAGAGAGAGAGAGAGAGAGAGAGAGGTCTTCCATCTGTTGGTTCACTCCCCAGATGCCCGCAACATCCAGAGCTGATCTGATCTGAAGCCAGGAGCCTGGATCTTCTTTTGGGTCTCCCACATGGGTACAGGTGCCCAAGGAGTTGGGCATCTTCTACTGCTTTCCCAGGCCACAGCAGAGAGCTAGATTGGAAGAGCAGCCGGGACTCAAACCGGCACCCATATGGGATGCCAGCACTTCAGGCCAGGGCTTTAACCCACTGCGCCACAGTGCCAGCCCCTTCATTTCCATTTTTCTAACTGCTTGTTGCTATTATGCGGAAATAAAATTGAATATTATATACTGTTCTATTCAACATCCAGGTTGAACAGTCTCATTAGTTTGAATTGTTGATCTGTATAAGCTTTAGAATGTTGACTTACATAGTCATATCATAAGCAAATAATAAAAAGTTTGGCTTACCTTCTCAAAAATATTTAAATGTATTATTTTGAAACTGAGAGAGAGGTCTTCCATCTGCTGCTTCACTCCCTAAATGGCCACAACAGTCAGGACTGTGCTAGGCTGAAGCCAGGATCCAGGACCTTCATCTTGGTCTGCCATGTAGGTGTCAGGGGTCCAAACACTTGAGCCACTGGCTGGGATCTGGATCAGAAGTGGAGCAGCCAGGACATTAATCGGCACCCATATGGGATGCCAGTGTCACAGGCAGCGGTTTTACCCACTATGCCACAATGCCAGCCCCTCAAAAATCTTAGTCTTTTCGCCCTTCCCACCCTGCATAGGGACTCCACATAAATGCTGAGGAGGAATGGTAAAGATAGCGAGCATGTCTGCCATGTTCCTGTTCAAGAGAAAAGCTTTTAAGAGTTCGCCACATATGATAACTGTAATACTGAAGGTTTTTAAATCAAGGACATCCCTTTATATCTCATTTTGCTGTTAGTTTTTATCATAAACAGATATTGAATTTTATAAAATGTTTCTTTCTGCATCTTCTGAGATTACTATATCTCACGCTTTTAAAAATTTATTTACTTTCTTTTTTTTTATTTGAAAGACAGAGAGATATGGAGACAGATGGAAAAAGATCTTCTATCTGCTGGTTCACTCCCCAAGTGCCCACAACAGCCAGGACTGGGCCAAGCCAAAGTCAAGAGCCCAGAACTTAATCCAGATCTCCCACAAGGATGGCAGGGATCCAGGAACTTGAGACATCAGCCAATGCCTTTCCTAGGGTATACATTTTCAGGAAGCTGGCTCAGAAGCAGATGAACCAGGACTCAAACAAGGCACTTTGATGTGGGATGCAAGTGACTTACTTGCTGCACCACACACCTGCCCCAATCATGGCACCGCCAGCACTATAGCATAGCTGGTAAAGCCGCCATCTGCAGTGCTGGCATCCCATATGGGTGCCGGTTCAAGTCCCAGCTGCTCCACTTCCAATCCAACTCTCTGCTATGGCCAGAGAAAGCAGTAGAAGATGGCCCAAATGCTTGGGCCCCTGCACCCACATGGGAGACCCGGAAGAAGCTCCTGGCTCCTGGCTTTGGACCGGCGCAGCTCCAGCCATTGTGGCCAAATAGGGAGTGAACCAGTGGATGGAAGACCTCTCTCTCTCTCTCTGCCACTCCTTCTCTCTCTGTGTAACTATGACTTTCAAATAAATAAATAAATCTTTAAAAAATTATCAAATAAAACAGTTGATTCAGAGTGAGCATTTGGAACAGAGCAGTTAAGATGTTGCTTGGTATGTCCACATCCCATGTCAGAGTTCCTGGGTTCAAGTTCTAGTTCTTCTTCCTTAGGTCTCTGCCACCCATGTGGGAGTCACTGGATTGAGTTCTGGACTCCTGGTTTTGGCCTGTCCCAACCCCGGCTGTTGGGGAGTAAACCAGCAGACAAAATCGATTTCTTTCTCTCCCCCGACCTTTCTCTCTCTCTCTCAAAAAAAAATAATAATAATAAAAATTTGGGTGCCAGTGCTGTGGCACAGCTGGTTAAGCAGCTGTCTGCAGCACTGGCATCAAAATGGGCACTGGTCAAGTCCCGGCTGCTCCACTTCTGATCCAGTTCCCTGCTAATGGCCTGGGAAAGCAGCAGAAGATGATCCAAGAGCTTGGGACCCTGCGCCCACATGGGAGACCTGGAGGAAGCTCCTGGCTCCTGGCTTTGGATCAGCACAGCTCTGGCCATTGCCATTTGGAGAGTGAACCAGTGGATGGAAGATCGATCTCTTTCCTTCTCTCTGCAATTTTATTTTCAAATAAGTAAATAAATAATAAATAAAATATTTAAAACAAAAAAAAGGAAAAAATAATTGATTCTCTAATTTTAAAGCACCCTTGCATTCCTGAGAATAAACCTGTTATTTGGGATACATTCATTTTTTCCATATTGCCGGACTTAAGTTGCTAAAATTTGGTTTAGGATTTTTGCTTCTGTATAAATAAGATTGGCATGTCATTTGCCTTTTTTAAAGTGTTCTTGGGTTCTGGTGCCAATATTATAGAAGTCTCATCAAATAAATTGGGGACTATTCTATCAATTTCTAGTCTCTGGAAGAAATTGCAACTATTTCTTCTTTAAATGTTAAACTGGAAAGACATTTACGTCTGGATCTTTAATTTTATTTGGGTTTTCTATTTTTTTTTCTGTATCAATTTGATGAGTATTGTTTTCAGACAATTTATCCATTATATTTATATGTTCACATGAAGTCGGGGTCATAGTATCCTCTTATTATCTCATTACCTCCTGGACCTTGAACCACCAAATTGCTCATTAGTAACGATTAAACATATCTCTTCATTTGCTTTGCCACTTTTTAACATCGGGGCCAATACTACCAGGAGACGGTCTCCCATGCAAGGCTGGGTCTATGCTTCCATATATGCCAAGTAGGCCGTGGCCAGGCCTGCAGTCCAAACATACACCCTTGTTGTAACATAGTGAACTATGTGATGGCTCCCACGAAGAATGGAGCCCACGTGTTGTACACTGCCCAGCACACCCTAATGCAGCCTCTGAATGCAGAGAAACCAACCACAGGCCAAGAGTCAGGACAGTCCTCAGGTCACCTGGATGTCACAGGACATCCTCACCCAGCTCAGGGGCTCCTGTCTTCCACTACTCCACATCAAGGGTTGCTTTCCCAGACCTCACCTACTGGACCTGTTGGGATGAGACAAGGTGGGTCCCACCTTCCTCCACAAAACGCTGTCCTCCCTCAGTCCCCGACCTCAGCTCCCACTGCGCCCCCTCTCTGAGCACCCTCCCCCACAGATGCTGTTCTCTGCACCTGCCACCAAGGCTCCCCATTTCCCCACTCATGGGTGACCTGTGAGTCTCTGCTCTGGGGTCCCCTCCCCAAGAAGCCATGGCTGATCCTGTCCCCGGCACCCAGAGCTGCCTCTGTGTCCCAGCAGGACCCAGGATTCCCAGGCACCTGTCTCTCAGGCTCTCAGGTCCTCAGGGGCAGGGACCCCCTGGTGCTGCTCACCTCCAGGTCCTCAGAACAGGACACAGGGCCTGACCCTGAGCCAGGGCTGGGTGAAACCAGCCACCTCTCGCGGGCTGGAGAGGCCTGTGTGTGTGCAAGCACAGGGGCAGCTGGCACCGGCACCTGCCAAGGAGCCAGGCGGGAAAGGGCACGCGGGCCTGCTTGTGGCTGCAGAGTGGCTGTGGCAGGAGGCCAGAGGCCAGAGGCCAGAGGAGCCGTCAGCTGAGGCCCGCAGAGCAAGCGGCAGCCAGCGCTGGCCCTAAGAACCGCCGAAGGGCTCAGGAAATGTGTGTTGGATCAGCTGGGGTGCGTGATGCAGACTTAGCCAGCGTGAGAGGCATGAAGGGCCCTTGAAGTCCTGCTGCTAGGGAGGCTAATTTGGCAGGCAGAGGGGAGGGAGCGGGCGCGCGCGCCGCTGGGGAGACGCACTGGGCTGCAGCAGACTGGCAGTAATGGCCCTCCAATCCAGGTCAAGTGATGGCTTCTGGGGGCGCAGCAGAGCCAGGAGCCTCCCTGCACACAGCCAGAGCACTGCCCGTGCTGGCCGGTGACACGTGTTCCGTGCCAGGCATGCGGTGGCTGCGGGTGGCCAGCTGTCCCAGCTTTCCCGTAACTGGGGAACTGCCCAGGAGTCACACTTTCCATTTTAAAACCAGGGCAGTCCCCGGCAAGCCGGGACACTTGGTCACTGGAGGTGGCCTCGGAGGGCGTGTCCGTGTGGAGCAGGGCTGCCCTCCCTTGCTGCTGTTTAGAGTGCAGGAAATCGGGGAGGTTGGTCAGCGTGGCAGCCCCGTCAGCATGTGCTCAGGGCCTGTGGCTCTGTGGGCCGGCACCCAGCTCGGACCGGCAGCTGCCTGGAGGGCTCGCTGCAAAGGGCTGTGGGCTCAGCTCTGCTTTACCCACTGTGCTTGGTAGCTGTGCTGTGATGGCCATACTTTCCATGCAGGCTGCGCGTATTGAGATGTGCAACAAGCTTGACATTAGCTGGAGTTTTTTGCCAAGGTTCCTGACTGATTCTTGTCAAAAATATATTAATAGAGTGGCTTTGTAACCATGAGTCTGGACACCTTCAGAAAAGTCATTATTTTCTATAAAGTCATTATTTTATTTTTAATTCATATTTTATTTTATTTGTTTAATCATTCACCTAGGAGCCAGTGTTGTGGCAGAGCAGGTTAATCTGCTGCCTATGATGCTGGCATGCCACATTGGAGCACTGGTTACAGTCCTGACTGCTCTGCTTCTGATCCAGCTCGCTGCTAATGCATCCAGGAAAGCAGCTGAAGTTGGCCCAAGTACCTGGGCCCCTACATCCATGTGGAAGACCCAGATGGAGTTCCTGGCTCCTGGCTTTGGCCTGGCTTAGCCCTGGCTATTGTTGCCATTTGGGTTGTGAACCAGCAGATGGAAGATTTGTCTCTCTCTCTCCTCTTTTTCTCTCTCTCCCTTTCAAATAAAAATAAGTGTTAAAAATGCACATAACATGAAATTCCCCTTTTTAAACATTTTAAAGCATATAATTCAGTGGTTCTTATTATCATCACAACATTGTACAACCTAACTCCAAACATTTTCATCACTACAAAAAGTAACCTAGTGATTCCCAGTTCCCCCTCCCTCATCCCTGTTGATTCGTAATCTCCACTTTGTCTCCACAGATTTTACCATTTTGTACATTTCATTTGCATGAAGGCTTACAATATGTGACCCAGTGTGACTGGCCTCTTTCACTTCACATAATACTTTCCAGGTTCATCCATGATGCAGAATGCACTGGTGCTTTCATCTTTTTATGACTAAGCAATGTTCTATTAATGGATATACTACATTCTTTATCCATTTATCAGTTGAGGTACACGTGGATTATTTGGCTATTATAAATAATGCTCTTTTGAAGACTCATGTACAAGTTTTTGTATGAATGTATGTCTTCCTTCCTCTTGGGTATATATCTGGGAGTATAATTATTGAGTCATATTACAATTGTATATTCAGCATTTTTAACACAGTTTTGAAAAATTTATTTGAGAGAAAGAGCACTCCCATCTGCTGATTTACTCCCCAAATGCCTACAACAACCTGGCTGAATCAGGGCCAGGGGCAAAGCTGAGAGCCAGAAACTTGATCCAAGTCCTCAAGTGGGTGGCAGGAACGCAATCACTTGAGCCATCACTGCTACCTCCCAAGGTCTGCATTAGCAGGAAGCTGGAGTCAGCAGCTGAAGCTGGGACCCAAGCCCAGGTACTCTGATATGGGATGCAAGCATTGTAATTAACATCTTAGCCACTAGACCAAACACCTGCTTCCCTGTGTGTTTAACATGTTGAGGAATGGCCAAGTTGTTTTCCAAAGTAGCTGTACTACTTCACATTCCCAGCAATTATGTGTAAACATTCCTTTTCCTCCACATCCTTGTTATTTTTCTTTTATTTAAATATGGCCATTTCTGAGTCCTTGGGACCCTGCGCCCATGTGGGAGACCTGGAAGAAGCTCCTGGCTCCTGGCTTCAGATAAGCACAGCTCTGGCTGTTGTGGCCAACTGGGGAATAGATCAGCGGATTAAGACCTCTCTCCCTCCCTCCCTCCCTCTCTCTCTCTCTCTCTCTGCATCTCCTTCTCTCTCTATGTAACTCTGACTTTCAAATAAATAAATAAATCTTTAAAAAATAAATATGGCCATCTTGGTGGGTTTGAAGCAGTATCTCATTGTGATTTTGGTTTGCATTTCCTAATGACAACTAATATTGAGGATCATGTCTCTTACTTTTTCTTAAAAGATTTATTTATTTATATATTTGCAAGGCAGAGTTACAGAGGGAAAGGAAGACACACAAACACACACACACACACACACGTAGAAAAAGAGATAGAGAGAGAAAAATGAGCGAGAAAATCTTCGGGCCAGTGTTGTGGCTTAGTGGGCTAAGCCTCTGCCTGCGGCACCAGAATCCCATATGGACACCAGTACAAATCCCGGCTGCTCTTCTTCCTATCCATCTCTCTGTGTGGCCTGGAAAAGCAGTTGAAGATGGCCCAAGTGCTTGGGCCCCTGCACCCACATGGGAGATCAGGAAGAAACTCCTGGCTCCTGGCTTTGGATCGGCTCATCTCCAGCTGTTGTGGCCATTTGGGGAGTGAACCAGTGGATAGAAGACCTTTCTCTCTGTCTCTCCCTCTCTCTGTAACTCTGCCTCTCTGGGTCTCCTACATGGGTGCAGGAGCCCAAGGATTTGGGCCAACTTCTACTGCTTTCCCAGGTCGTAGCAAAGAGCTGGATTGGAAGTGGAGCAGCCAGGACTCGAACCAGCACCCATATGGCATGCTGGCACTGCTGACGGCAGCTTTACCCGCTATGCCACAGTGCTGGCCCCTGTAACTCTACTTCTCAAACACATAAATGATATCTTAGAGAGAGAGAGAGAGAGAGAGATCTTCCATCTGCTGGTTCACTCCCCAAGTGGCCACAACAACAGCCAGGGTTTGGGCCAGGCCAAAGTCAGGATTCAAGGATTGCATCTGGGTCTCCCACATGTTAGCAGGGGCCTAGGTACTTGGGCCATCTTCCACTGCCTTCCAAATGCATTAGAAGGGAGCTGGATCAGAAGAGGAGCAGCCAGGACTCAAACCAGCCCTCCAATATGGGATACCAACATCACAAATGGCCCCTTAACCTAGTGTACCATGCCAGTCCCTTTGATCCCTTTTTTTTTTTTTGACAGGCAGAGTGGACAGTGAGAGAGAGAGACAGAGAGAAAGGTCTTCCTTTACCTTTGGTTCACCCTCCAATGGCTGTTGCCCTGCAGCCAGCGCGCTACGCTGATTCGAAGCCAGGAGCCAGGTGCTTCTCCTGGTTTCCCATGTGGGTGCAGGGCCCAAGGATTTGGGCCATCCTCCACTGCACTCCTGGGCCACAACAGAAGGGACCTTCTGTTTCCCTTCCCTTCCCTTCCCTTCCCTTCCCTTCCCTCCCCTCCCCTTCCTTCCCCTCCTCTCCCCTCCCCTCCCTTCCTTTCCCTTCCCCTCTCTCTCTTTCTTTCTTTCTCTCTCTCTCTCTCCCAAATAAATAAATGTGTTTTTTTTTAAATACCCAACACTTTCCTTTCATGGACAGAGCTCTTGGTTTGCCAGTCACGCCATCTATCAGGTACTTGGGAGTGTTCTCCGTGGCCTTCCAGCAATGCTGCTGGCGAAAATCAAAGGTCAATCTTTGGAAGGTTGGAAGGTTAAGGAAGGTATTTACTCAGGACTGCAAGGTGACACTATAGACAATGGGAGAATTACAGTGATCCTGGGAGGAAAGAAAGAAGGGAGAAAGGGTAGGAAGAAAGGAAGAGGGAGAAAGGAATGGTAGGAGAGGAAGGTAGGGTGAGAGGGAGAAAAAAATAAACATGCCAAGCCTCAGTTCTAAGGAGAAAGACAAGGCTAGACATGGGAAGATTTACTGTGGGAGGAATCTGTAACAAACAGAAAGGAAGTATAAAGAAGGGATCAGGCCGGTGCTGCGACTCAAGGGAGGGGAAGAGGAGGGAAGAGGAAGGGGAGGGGAGGGGAGGGGAAGGGAAAGGGGGAGGGGAGGGGAGGGAAAGAGGAAGGGGAGGGGAGGGGAGGGAAAGAGGAAGGGGAGGGGAGGGGAGGGGAGGGGAGGGGAGGGAATGTTCCACCCACTGGTTCACTCCCAAAATGCCTATTAACAGCCAGGTAACAGCCAGATCTGGGCCAGGCCAAAGCCAGCAGCCAGGAGCTTTATCTGGGTCTCCCACATGGGTGCAGGGACCCAAGCACTTGAGCCATCTTCCATTGCTTTCCCAGGCCATAGTTGGGAGCTGGATCAGAATTGGGACTTTTTGTTGAAAAGCAAGGTGACACAGCAAAGCTTGGCTAGGACTACCAGATCTTAAACTAAGAAGGAGGCACAGAGTCACTCCTGCTTGCCTCTGACTCATTTGTCCTGAGGGGAATCAGAGGCTCTGCAATCCAGACTGCCCGGGAATAAACAATCTTATCCAAATCAGAGAGAAGTTGATAATTCAAGATGTCATGTTAACCTTTTGCAAGGCAATGTGAGAACTGGGTGGTGTCTTTGGACTTGGCAACAGCCCTGCATTGTTTCCAAGCCAGGTCTAAGGTAACCTCCTTGACCTCCTGGAATGTTAGTAATCATCTAAGAAAATAACCATTGTGAGTCTCATGGCTTGTGTTCGTTGTTCCTATGGCTGGAATTCCACCTTGTCTGGGCAAGTTTCATGACTTGGAGGAGCAGGTGACTTGAGCTATTTATTTGCATCAGTATCAAACTGATTTACAAAATAAATGCTGATTTACAGAATAAATAAATAATAGTTATTTGTTACAGAAAGAGAGACAGAGAGAGATCTTCCATCTGGTTCACTCCCCAGCTGGCTGCAATAGCCAAGGCTGGGCCAAGCTGAAGCCAGGAGCCAGGAGATTCATTCAGGTCTCCCACGCGGGTACACGGGCCCAAGCACTTGGGTCATCTTCTACTGCTTTCCCAGGCCATCAACAGAAAGCCAGATTGAGAAGTAGAGCAGCCGGGACCGGACCGGTGTCCATAAGGGATGCCAGCACTACAGATGGCAGTTTAAGCCACTATGCCACAGCACCAGCCCCAAGGGGACCACATCCTTGGCACAATGTTCTTATGTGCAGGTAAGAAAAATTATTCAGAACTTGTAAATAAGGCAAAAGGGTGTCCTTTCTATACTAGAGTGAAGCATTCTCTAACAGGCCTGTCCAAAGATTATTTAATTCTCCAGAGAAATGCATCTTATTGACTCACTATTTACTGTTAAGGCTAAGTCTTGGTGACTTTTTTATTTGGAAGGCAGGGCAGGGGATGGGGAAGGTTGGACTGAGAGACAAAGATTTTCTACCCACTATTTCAATCTCCACATGCCCATAGTGTGAGGAGTCAAATAGGTAATAGGCAGTCAGAGTGGTCCCCTGGTAGAAATTTGGAATTTCGAGGTGCTTCACACACACACACACACACAGAGGTTATCTTTAGCAGATCAAAGTGTCCTCCTTGCATACAATCTCCAAATTTACCATGAGAATAACAAGGGAGTGGTGCTTCCTCCTGAGCTCCCAGTTACCTGCCCCATCCTTCTGAATGGTTTATTGCTTTATCCTAAGGGAGCCAGACAGGATGGAGAATTGTAAATCAGGTCTTTTGTTGGGTTTGTCCCCACCTTGTTGTTTGGCAGTTTGTTTCCCAAGATTGGACCTAAAAACCCCATTACCGCCAGCCCTAAAGGTCTTCCTCTCTTGGAACCATCCCCTCCCCCTTTGCTGTTCTGGCTGGAGGTCTCCAACTTGAATAAATCCTACTTCATTTTCACTGCCGGGTCCCGTGATAATTCTTCTTTTGCGTGAGACAAAGACCGAAACGGGGTCTCTCCGCTGCTGTTTCCCCGTGACAATAGCAGCCAGGATTGGGCCAGGCTGAAGCCAGGAGCCCAAAACTCAGTCTGGGCCTCTGTCTCTTTCCCTGCATCTCTGCCTTTCAAATAAACCAATAAACAAAGTCACGTGTGCCAGATTTTTTACTTTCTACAAGTTATGCCATGACAGTAGACATGGGCAGCTGTGGTAAGGGTGAGGCTCTCAGGTGTTTTATTGAGCAAAGAGTGTCACCAAGAGGGGCACAGCAGGTGAGGAGAATAGTGGACACTGCATGTTAACTACAGCTGACAGGTTCAGGAAGACATTAGAAAAATGTCCTGGGGCTGGCGCTGTGGTGCAGCGGGTAAAGCTGCCGCCTGCAGTGCCTGTTTGCTGCACCTGTTTGAGTCCCAGCTGCTCCACTTCTGATCCAGCTATCCGCTATGGCCTGGGAAAGCAGTAGAAGATGGCCCAAGTCCTTGGGCCCCTGCACCCATGTGGGAGACCTGGAAGAAGCTCTGGGCTCCTGGCTTCCAATCGGCACAGCTCCTGCCATTGCGGTCAATTGGGGAGTGAACCAGTGAATAGAAGACTCTCTCTCTCTCTCTCTCTCTCTCTCTTTGATAGGCAGAGTTAGACAGTGAGAGAGAGACAGAGAGAAAGGTCTTCCTTTTCTGTTGGTTCACCCCCCAAATGGCCGCTACGGCCGGCGCATTGCGGCCAACGTGCTGCAGCGATCCAAAGCCAGGAGCCAGTTGCTTCCTCCTAGTCTCCCCTGCGGGTGCAGGGCCCAAGGACCTGGGCCACAGCAGAGACCTGGACTGGAAGAGGAGCAACTGGGACAGAATCCGGCGCCCCAACTGGGACTAGAACCTGGGGTGCTGGCGTCTAGTGAGCCGCGGCGCCGGCCAGAAGACCTCTCTCTCTGCTTCTCCTTCTCTGTGTAACTCTGACTTTCAAATAAATAAATAAATAAATAAATCTTCAAAAAACAAAACACCCTGGGGAGACTCCCAGACGTAATGTGATGAAACAGGTATTCCACCCTAAGTTCCTGGTTTCACTTGATTGTGAAGGCAAAAAGAAATAATAATAAGTGTCCAAGTTTCATCAAGACATGATTTCAAAACCTTTTCATGAAAACTTCTAGTTGGATAACTTTTTGTCCACTCTAACTCCACGTGCTCTAAACTCAACATTATCTTTCCCCTTTGAATTTAAAGGCTCTGGTGTTCCAGAACAAGGACATAAGCCTCAGCCATTCTCCCTCATTGCCCAAAAGAGATACACATTGGAATGGATTCCTTGCCTTTGAATCTCACAGCCCATTGGGTCTCACAGCCCATTGCCTTCATACCCCACCCTCACAGCCACCTGAAAGACCAGTGGCTCTGAACACTTGAAAGACCAGTTCCAGGAATTCCCCTCTGCCTGCTGCCCTCACCCCCACGCCCATCCCCAGCCCTCCTAAAAGATAAAAAGGCCCAGCCCCTGGAGGTCGGGGCCTTCTGCCACGTGCTCCATCAATGTGCACATGGGCAGTTGGTCACCCACCTCTGCGGATTTATTTTCTCTGAATAAATTTGGTCTGGCTGTAAATTCATACACTGCCTCCTCTATTATGCGCCTCTTTTCCTAACATTCCCTACTAAATTGAGTGGTACCTCTGCTCACTCCACCTCACATTAGAAACTGGAAATTCGTCCTGGGTTTTCCTTTCTTCTCCATCTTCTATATACGGTCAGGGTCTTAGTAATTCTACATCATAAATCAGTATCCTTTCCTGTCCCATCTGACTCCTACTGCTTTCTCAATTCAGTTCTTTATCACCTCTCATTGTCTGAGCCTACTCACCTGCCTCTTTATCACCCACCCTCCAAGTCTTGTTAACAATATTGCTAGTTTCATTTCACGAGAAAATTGCCTTAGCATTATTCCTTAGCATTATTGATGAAAAACATTCAAGAGAGGGTGGGCATTTGGCCTAGTGGTTAATACTAGAAGTGACCTAATGGTATATTTTCCTAAGAACTTAGCCTTAGTACAGCCATGATGCCAGAGCCTGGTCTCTGGCTGCAAAGGAGGATAAGTGGAAAATCCCAAAGTAGATAAATCGATGGCTCAGTTAGCAGAGATGAATGGAATAAGTTCTTGCCTTTGCACGAGAATTAGGACATAAGACAGAGGGGTGGTGAACAAGGCAGTAAGGTTAAATGAGGTAGGGCATCCGTTAGAATGGATGGGCACCTCTCTGGACAGGATCTGAAAGACAGTACCTAGTTTTCAGTTAGACTGGGGTTGTAAGGAAATGGGATCCAGTTCTTCCTGCCATTTCTGCTTCCCCTGTCCCTCTTCTCCTGGACAAAGGATTTGCTGAAAGTGAATTAGATAAAAGCCCTCCCAAGGTTTATGACCCAGTGTTATCAGACTGGGTAGCCCACCTGGAACTGGGCAGAAGTGATTCCCCTAGGGTGCCTTTCTTGGGGGGACACAGCGAAGGTTTTATTACCCATTGTTATCAGGCTGGGTAGCCTACCTGGTGTCAGGCAGAGGAGCTTCCCCTAGGGAGCTCTCCTTGGATGGAAGATTGGGACCACCTGCAAAGCTATTAGGGTATGGGCAGGTCTTTGTAGCTTAAAATACTGGGCAGCTTCTAAGGTATGCTTCCAAGGCTATTACATTCCTTTTTGAAGAATCTTTTGTTTTCTTCAGGCCCCTCACACACACATAGGCTAACTTCTAACTTCGTACTTAATAGTTCCAATTATGTAATCACAGGATGCATATTACAAGTTCTCGAACATGGCAGTTCTTGGAACTGCTCAGAACAAACTGATTTTGCTGCAACCACAGTGTGACCTTGCCCTTCTCTATCCTACCTGCCCAGCAACACCCAACCCCCATTGCCCTCCTCCTCTTGCTTTAGGCTTCAGCCTAAAGAAACAGGCTCCAGCTGCTTCTGACATGTGGCGCGTAAACCAGCATATGGGAGTATGCTCTCTCTGTCTTTCTGACTTTCAAATGGAAAAACAAACAAGTTCAAGAGGAGCCATTGTGGAGGTGGAAGTGATGGATCATGGTGACTGAGTGAATAATGCAATCAAGGATATGAAAAACTCCTCAAGGGCTTCTTGCTACCTATAGGATCAAGTGCAGGTTCTTAGTACCTAAGACAATGTATAAGCTGATCTTGACCTATTTATCAGCCTTATCTCCAGGCCCTCCCTGACGAACTTCCTCTACAGTGCAATTCTCTCAATGCTCATTCAAGCTTCCTTGCCTTTGTACACATTGCTCTCTTTGTCCCAAATTACTTTATCTCTCTTCTCTGCCAGGAATATTCCTATTTCCCTGTCAAATTCCTCCAGGGAGAACTGACTAGTGTCTCCTTAAATTTTGTATCCAAGACGGCCTCACCCATATCACCTTAGTTCTGACTGAGACTTTGAAAACATCCTTCTAGTGTTAAGAAGTAAGGGGCCAGCGCTGTGGCGCAGTGGGTTAAAGCCCTGGCCTGAAGCGCCGGCATCCCATATGGGTACCAGTTTGAGTCCTGGCTGCTCCTCTTCCCATCCAGATCTCTGCTGTGGCCTGGGAAAGCAGTGGAGGATGGCCGAAGTCCTTGGGCCCCTGCACCCACGTGGGAGACCCAGAGGAAGCTCTTGGCTCCTGGCTTCGGATAGGCACAGCTTCAGCCATTGTGGCCATCTGGGGAGTAAACCAGTAGATGGAAGACCTCTTTCTCTGTCTCTACCTCTCTCTGTAACTCTGTCTTTCAAATAAATAAAATAACTCTTTAAAAAGAAAACAAAAAGAAGTGAAAAAGAGTATATTTAGTAGCCTCTCATTTGTTCAAGAGGAAGGAAAAATAAAAAGACAGTCATGGATCCGCTTTTCCTTAAAAAAAAAAATGAAAGAAAGAAGCCAGAAAATAATAAAATTGGTCACCATAAGACACTGAAGGAAAGAGGATAGATGACACACAAAGGATGTGGGAAGAAGTGACCTTTTTTCCCCATAACATTTATTTATTTATTTGAAAGGCAGAGTGACAGAGAGAAAGGGAGAGACAGAGGGAGAATGCGAAAGAGATCTTCCATCTGCTGGTTCACTCCTTCATATGGCAGCAACAGAGCCAGGCTAAAGACAGGAGCCAGGAACTCCATCCTGAATCTCCCACATGGCTGTCAGTAGCCTGAGATTTGGGCTGTCATCTGCTGCCTCCGAGGTGCATTAGCAGAAAGCTGGATCAAAAGCGGAGGCAGGGACTAGCACTGTGGTGTAGTGGGCTAAGCCTCCACCTGCAGCACTGGAATCCCATGGGGTGCTGGTTCAAGTCCCGGGTGCTGCTCTTCAGATCCAGCTCTCAACTATGGCCTGGGAAAGCAGTAGAAGATGGCCCAAGTGCTTGGGCCCCTACATCCACGTACACCCATGTGGAACACCCAGAAGAAGCTCCTGGGTCCTGCCTTCAGATAGGCTCAGCTCTGGCTGTTGCAGCCATCTGGGGAGTGAACAAGAGGATGAAAGACCTCTCTCTGTCTCACCCTCTCTCTGCAACGCTACATCTCAAATAAATAAAATGAAATCTTAAAAAAAGAAAGTGGAGGCAGGACTCGATTCCAGGTGCTCTGATATGGGATGCAGGCATTCCAAGGAGGGGCTTAACCAGATGCACAACACTACCCAAGGAGTGACAGTTCTGAGTGTACATTACTGTATGGTTTTGATTTCTATCAGTATGTTAATGTTCTCTATTGTCAACAGAAATGAACAAGCACTGTAAAAAGGTTAATGTTAGGTTTATTCAGAGCAGAATATGAATGTCCTAGGCTCAAAGGGACACAAGCTCAATGACTTTTTTTTTAAAGATGAAAAGATCTACTATTTTTATTATTTCCTTATTTCTTTTTTAAAGATTTATTTATTTACTTGAAAGTCAGAGTTACACAGAGAGAGAAGGAGAGGCAGAGAGAGAGAGAGAGAGAGAGAGAGAGAGGTTTTCCATCTGCTGGTTCACCCACTGTGCTGATCCAAAGCCAGGAGCCAGGAGCTTCTTCCAGTTCTCCCACATGGGTGCAGGGGCCCAAGGACTCGGGCCATCTTCTACTGCTTTCTCAGGCCATAGAAGAGAGCTGGATTGGAAGTGGGCAGCCAGGACACAAACCGGCGCACATATGGGATTCTGGCACTGCAGGCGGCAGCTTTACCCACTAGGTCACAGTGCTGGCCCTAAGCTCAATGACTTTTAAGGAGTCTTGGGAAGTGTTCCAAAGTGGTCAAATTCTAGTCTGAACTTATGTATTCCTTTATCATTACACAGTAAATACACATTGATTTGGCCCCAAAAGATGGTCATTAGGTAAGTGGGAATGAATTTCTCACAGGTTAAAAATTGCTGTTTTTACATCATAATTGGTTACAAACATCATCAGAGACAGTGTATGCTGAAAAGGCTACTGATTCATTTTAAAAAGATATTTCTGGGCCAGGTGTTGTGCTTCATTGGGTTAAGCCACTGCTTGGGATGTCTGCATCCTTCATCAAAGAACAAGTTTGGGTCTTGGCTGCTCTCCTTCCAGTCCAGCTTCCTACTTAATGTGCCCTGGGAGGCAGAAGATGATGGCCCAAGTGCTGGGGCTCCTACTACCCATGTGGGAGACCTACAAGGAGTGCCCGGCTCCTGGCCTAGGCATGGCCCAGCCCTAGATGCTGCAAGCATTTGGGGAGTGAACAGGCAGACAGAAGACCTCTCTCTTTCTGTCACTCTGCCTTTCAGGTAGATGAAAATAAATAAATAAACCAACCAACCCTAAAAAAGAAGTTGAACAGTAAAATAGAAGGACTTTCTGAGAATAGATGCAAAAAGGAAAGTATGGATGAAGAACAAAGGATTAGTCAAGGTTGCTCCCAATGGCTAGACAAAACAGACCTTTTAGGTACCTATCACCCAAGTCAAATCAACCTGGTCAATAAGATGAATGACCCGGATGTGACATACCTCAAATGTGTCTCAGCAGACGTTTCCTCTGAATGTTTTGAGACTTTTTCTTTTTTAGGGGCAGTTTGTTCTCAATATAATTTTTAAAATTAAATGAAATCAATAAGGATGGGAAAGGGAACAAAACTAAAATGAAAACAAACAGAAATGAACTCCACTGTGTTTTAAATTAATACTATGGGGCTGGTGCTGTGGCGTGGCTGGTAAAGCCGCCACCTTCAGTGCCAGCATCCCATATGGGCACCGGTTTAAGTCCTAGCTGCTCCACTTCCCATCCAGCTCTCTGCTATGGCCTGGGGAAGCGGTAGAAGATGGCCCAAGTCCTTGGGCCCCTGCACCCGTGTGGGAGACCCAGAAGAAGCTCCCAGCTCCTGGCTTCAGATTGGCGCAGCTCCAGCCATTTCGGCCAGTGGGGGAGTGAACCAGTGGATGGAAGACCTCTTTCTCTCTGCCTTTCCCTCTCTCTGTATGTAACTCTGATGTTCAAATAAATAAATAAATCTTTAAAAAAATTAATACCATAATCTCACTTAAAAAAGAGGGAAGGAAAGTGGAGAAAGAAAGGACGAATCCAAGTTCTTTGTGAACCTCCAGTCTGAACTGATGTGGGGTTGGGTGGCAATCAGAATTGCAAACAAGGGGTCAGCACTGTGGTGCAGTGGGTTAACACCCTGGCCTGAAGCGCCGGCATCCCATATGGGCGCTGGTTCTAGTCCTGGCTGCTCCTCTTCTGATCCAGCTCTCTGCTGTGGCCTGGGAAAGCAGTAGAAGATGGTCCAAGTCCTTGGGCCCCTGCACCCGTGTGGGAGACCTGGAAGAAGTTCTTAGCTCCTGGCTTCAGATGAGTACAGATCCAGCCATTATGGTCATTCGACGAGTGAACCAGTGGATGGAAGGTCTCTCTCTCTCTCTCTCTCTCTCTGTAACTCTGCCTTTCAAATAATTAAAAAAAAATCTTAAAAAATGAAAAAAAAAAAGAATTGCAAACAAATCCTGAAAACACATTAGTAGGTTTCCTTTTGGTGGTACTGTGGACAAAATCGTTCTGGAATTACCCCAGATGTGTGATAGGATAGAGTAGATGAGTAAATGTAGTTGGGAGTCAGGGTTCTCACTGAGAAAGAAAAGATGTACAGTAGGGGCCAGTGCTGTGCTGCAGCGGGTTAACGCCCTGGCCTGAAGCACCTGCATCCTATATGGGTGCCAGTTCGAGACCCAGCTGCTCAACTTCTGATCCAGCTCTCTTCTATGGCCTGGGAAAGTAATAGAAGATGGCCCAGGTCCTTGGGCCCCTGCACCCATGTGGGAGACCCGGAGGAAGCTCCTGGCTCCTGGCTTTGGATTGGCGCAGCTCCCGGCCGTTGCGGCCAATTGGGGAGTTGAACCAGAAGATGGAAGACCTCTCTCTCTGCCTCTCCTTCTCTCTCTGTGTAACTCTGACTTTCAAATAAATAAATCTTTAAAAAAAGAGAAATATGGGTGTAAATTGATGATTTCTGAAGCAGTACATACACGTGTATAAGGATACTTCAAAAATTTCATAGAAGGGGCTGGCAATGTGGTACAGCAGGTTAAGATTCTGACTGAGATGCCAGTATCACATATGAGCACCTATGAGTCCTAGCTGCTCCACTTCCGATCCAGCCCCTTGCTAATGCCTGGGAGAGCAGCTGAAGATTACCTAACTGCTTGGTCCCCTGCTACCCATGTGGGAGACATGGATGGATTTCTAGGCCTCTGGCTTTGGCCCAGCCATTCTGGTCATTTGGGGAATGAACCAACATATGGAAGATCAATCTCTCGCTCTCTTTCTTTCTCTCCCTCTTTAATTTTTTTTTCTTTTTAAAAAAGTCCATGGAAAATGCATATTAGGAAAAAAACTGCATGCATTTCTTTTTTTTTACCATACCAAAATAAACTTATTTTTGAAAAAGATTTATTTTCATCTACGAGAGGGAGAGTTACAAACAGAGAGAGGGAGAGACAGAGAGGTGTTCCATTCACAACGGCTGGAGCTGGGCCAATCTGAAATCAGGAGCCAGAAGGTTCTTCCAGGTCTCCCACGAGGGTACTGGGGTCCAAGTACTTGGGCCATTTTCTACTGCTTTCCCAGGCACATTAGCAGGGAGCTGGATTGGAAAAGGAGCAGAAGGGATATAAACTGACTCCTAATTGGAATGCCAGCACTGCAGGCAGAGGTTTAACCTACTACACTATAGAGTCGGCCCCAATAAACTTATCTTTTAATTCTATTTTCCATAAACTTCTAGAAGTACCCTGGTATTTATGTGCGCATATATATATATGTATAAGTATGCATGTGTGTATATATGTATGTCTATACATGTGTCCATATGTTTCCTAGCTCTGTCTACTTAACGGGCCACTCAGTAACACTGAGCACACCTAATGTCTAGATCTTGGTCTCTAATACTGTTTTTCCACTAAAAGGAACCAAGCTACCTCAGTGTAATAGCCACATCCAGGCCTCAAGTAGGGTAGGGGCAAGCTAAACTTAGAACACCTTTGTATGATACAAAATCAGGAAGTGCTTTACAAACAGTATGGACATGTTGTTAAGTATGCAGAAGCCTGTTGACCAAGTCTGGGAATATTTGAGAGCCAAAATAATTAAGTTCAATGATGACTTATGAATCAACAAAAAAAAGTAGAAACCCATGAGTAATATAATCAATCAATCAGGGAGAAAGAAGAGCCCTTGCTTAAAGTAGAATGTGGAGTGCCAGCTGATTAATATAGAGAGAATTCTGGAGTAGGAAAATCAGTGCTTTATAACTATTTTAATAAAGATTGAATTAAGCAAGAATCAGCAAACAACACTTTCATATCCACAGGGAATTTTTTATGAAGAGCTAGATATTTGCATTGTTTAAAGTTGTCTCCCCCACAGAATTGCTTATTACTTTCAAGAGAGAGAAAAATAGTAATTAAAAAGCAGAGAAATCTGACAACCCCTTGACAAGATGATCATAATTAACATCATCAATTATGAACAGATGAACACTCTATGCTTCCAGATGTGATACCTTGAAAAGGACACAACATCATCTGTGGAAGAGTCCGGTCAGGAATATGTAACTTGGGCAAGCGTTTAGCCCAGTGGTTACATTTCAGCTGGGCTACTTGCATCCCATATCAGAGTACCTGGGTTCAATTCCCAGCTCCTGACTCTGGCTGCAAGTAAGTGGGCTCCTATCACTCACATGGAGGACCTGGATTGAGTTCCTGGCTCCCTCTTGGCTTTGGACTGGTACCTGGTCCCAGGCTTATGGGCATTTGGGGAGTGAACCACAGAATAAAAACTCTTTCTGTTTGTCTCTCTGCCTCTCAAATAAGTAAATATATTAAAAATAACTGACTTTACGTACTTATGATAGAATATTATTCACACTTAAAACATAAGGAACTTCTGGGATAGACATGTAGCTTAGAGACTAAGACCCTAGATAAGATGCCTGCCTGCATCCCTCATTGAAATAACTAGCTTTGATTCACGGCTCTGGCTCCTGGCTCCAGCTTTCTGCTAGTGCAGATCCTGGTAGGCAGCAGTGATGGTGCACATTGATTGGGTTCCAGCCACCCACATGGGAGACATGAATTGAGTTCCCAGCTGCTGGCTTTGGCTTCCAGTCTGTGATCATTGTGGGTATTTGGGGAGTAAGCCTGTGGATAGTAGCTCTCTTTTCTCTATTACAGTCTCTCAAATAAATAAATCAAAAAAAATTTTAAAGATTTTATTTATTTATTTGAGAAGCAGAGTTACAGTCAGAGAGAGAGAGAGAAAGAGAGAGAGTGAGAGAGAGAAAAAGGTCTTCCACCTGCTGGTTCACTCCCCAAATGGCCGCAATGGCTGGAGCTGTGCGGATCTGAAGCCAGGAGACAGGAGCTTCTTCTGGGTCTCCAACGTGGGTTCAGGGCTTTCTTCTACTGCTTTCCCAGACCATAGCATAGAACTGGATCAACGTGGTGGAGCTGCGACACGACCAGGTGCTCATATGGGATGCTGGCGCTGCAGGCAGAGGCTTAGTCTACTACACCACAGTGCTTGCCCCCAGAATTTTTTAAACTACGGAAATTCTGATACATGCTACACATGGATGAACCTTGAAAACATTAAGCTAAGTGATATAAGGCATATACCAAAGGACAAATATTGTATGAATCCACTTATATGAGGTACCTAAAATAGTCACATTCGTGGAGAAAGATTAATGGTGCTTGCCAGGGATTGAGAATAAGAGGGGAATAGGAAGTAATTGTTTTTGTTTTTTTATAAATCTTTTTTTTTTTTTTTAATTTTTGACAGGCAGAGTGGACAGTAGAGGGAGCCAGAGAGAAAGGTCTTCCTTTTTGCCGTTGGTTCACCCTCCAATGGCTGCCGCGGTAGGCGCGCTGTGGCCAGCACACCGCGCTGTTCCGATGGCAGGAGCCAGGTGCTTCTCCTGGTCTCCCATGGGGTGCAGGGCCCAAGAACTTGGGCCATCCTCCACTGCACTCCCTGGCCACAGCAGAGAGCTGGCCTGGAAGAGGGGCAACCAGGACAGGATCGGTGCCCCGACCGGGACTAGAACCCGGTGTGCCGGCGCCGCAAGGCAGAGGATTAGCCTGTTAAGCCACAGCGCCGGCCTGGAAGTAATTGTTTATAACAGATACAGAGTTTCAATCTGGACTCATACAGAAGTCTAGAGATGGATGATAGCAGCAGTTGCCCAGCGCTGTGTGTGTGATTAATCCTATAGAATCATATACTGTAAAATGCTTAAAATGGTAAACCATTTTTATTTATTTGGGAGGCAGAGAGACAGGGTGAAAGAGAGACAGGGAGAGCTCGCATCTTTTGTTTCACTTCCCAAATGCCCTCAACGGCTGAGGCTTGCCAGAGCAAAAGCTGGTAGCTGGGAACTCAATCCAGGACTCCCATGTGGGTGGCAGGGACCCGCTCACTTGAGCCATCATCTGCCGCCTCCCAGGCTGTGCATTTCCAGAAAGCTGGAATAGAAACAGAGCTGGAACTCCAACCAGATACTCCAACATGGAGGTCCCAAGTAGTGTTTTAAAACACTAGGCCACCTGGCGCCGCCGTAGCTCAATAAGCTAATCCTCCGCCTGCGGCACCAGCACCCCAGGTTCTAGTCCTGGTCGGGGCGCTGGATTCTGTCCCAGTCACCCCTCTTCCAGTCCAGCTTTCTGCTGTGGCCCGGGAGTGCAGTGGAGGATGGCCCAAGTCCTTGGACCCTGCACCCGCATGGGAGACCAGGGGAAGCACCTGGCTCCTGGCTTTGGATCAACACGGTGCGCCGGCCACAGCGGCCATTGGGGGGTGAACCAACGGAAAAGGAAGACCTTTCTCTCTGTCTCTCTCTCTCACTGTCCACTCTGCCTGTCAAAAAAAAAAAAAAAAAAACAACAAAAACAAAAACAAAAAAACACTAGGCCAAACACTTGCCCTTAAAATGTTTCAATAAAAAAATAGTTCGAAGAATATATAACCTCAATCTAATCATGAAGAAATATCAGATACAAAATGAAAACGTTTTGTTTTTTAAATGAGGAAATTTATTCTTTTTTAAATATATAGATTCATTTATTTATTTGAAAGGTAGAGTTACAGAAAGGCAGAGAGAGAGAGAGAGGGGGAAGAGAGAGAGAGAGAGAGAGAGAGAGGATCTTCCATCCATTGGTCCACTCCCCGGTTGGCCACAACGGCCAGAGTTGTGCCAATCTGAAGCCAGGAGCCAGGAGCGTCCTCCAGGTCTCCCACGCAGGTGCAGGGGCCCAAGGATTTTGGCCTTCCCAGGCCACAGTAGAGAGCTGCATTGGAAGTGGAGCAGCCAGGACTTGAACTGGTGCCCACATGGGATGCTGGCACTGCAGGCAGTGGCTTTACCTGCTATGCCACAGTGCTGACCCTGGAAATGTATTCTTGAAAAATGTCAGTGTTGTAAAAGACAAAGAAAGTGTATGGAAATAGGTCCTATTAAAGGAGGATAAGGATACATGAGAACTAAATGCACTGCGTGACCTCAAATTGGATCTTGTACTGGAGGAGAAAATTACTCTCAAGTACATTATTAGATCAACTGCTAAAACTGGAATAAAAGATGATAGACAAAAAGTACAATATCAGTATCAATTTCTGAAATTGATAACTGGGCTGTGGTTATGACTGTCAGCATATTTATGAGAAACTTTGCACTGATGTATTTAGGGGTAAGGTCCGTGATATATGACACTCTCAGTTCAGAGGAGATAGATATAAAGACAGATGGATAGATAGATGGATGGATATAAATAGATAAATGAATATCTATAGATACATGGATGTAGAATAAGAGCAAGGGAGACGCATGGGAGACCAGGAGAAGCACCTGGCTCCTGGCTTTGGATCAGCGCGATGTGCCAGCCGCAGCGCGCCAGCCATGGTGGCCATTGGAGGGTGAACCAACGGCAAAAGGAAGACCTTTCTCTCTGTCTCTCTCTCTCTCACTGTCTACTCTGCCTGTCAAAAAAAAAAAAAAAAAAAGAGCAAGGGAGAGAGCACAAATGATAAAGCACATGGGATAAAAAGTGAACAAAAAGTCAATCTGGATAAGGTATCTAGAGGCATCCTTTATACTATTCTGGCACCTTCTGTAAGTTTGAAATGATCTCCAAGTAAAAAGTTTAAAAAGCAAGACAGGGGTTGGTATTGTGGCATAGCGGGTAAAACTGCTGCCTATGATTCCAACAACCCATATGGGCACTGGTTCAAATCCCATCTGCTCCACTTCTGATCCAGCTCTCTGCTATGCCCTGGGAAGGCAGTAGAAGATGGCCCAAGTCCTTTGGCCCCTGCACCTGTGTGAGAGACCTGAAAGAAACTCCTGGCTCTTGGCTTCAGCCTGGCCAAGCCCTGGTCATTGCGGCCATTTGGGGAACGAATCAACGGATGGAAGATCTCTCTCTCTCTCTCTCTCTGTCTCTGTCTCTCTGTCTCTCCCTCTGTCTTTGTAATTCTGCCTTTCAAATAAATAAAATTTTAAACAAAAAAAACAAGACAATAATGCCTTCATTAAAGTATTTATCATATTATGACTGTGGCTCTACTAGTCTGAAAGCAATCACAGACATACACTATGTCTTATTTGTCATTGCCAGGGCCTGAGGGTGGGAGTGTGCCTCCACAGGGCAGGCCAAATAGTAGGTGCACTATGAATGTTGACTGCTTGACCATTCTGCAAGTGATTGCCTCACAAAGGGTGTACTCTGGAGGATAATTTCCTGGGTGACGTGTCAGATAAGGGTTCAAGTAAGTTAGGGAATTTCTGGCAGTGCTTCTATCAAAAGCATTCATAGAGTCCAGCCTTGTGGCACAGCATCCGATATCTAAGTATGGGTTTGAGCCCCAGCTATTTCACTTCCAATCTAACTTCCTGCTAATGTACCTGGGAAGGAATTGGAAGATGGCCCAAGTACTTGGGCCTCTGCCACCCTGTAGGAGACCAGAATGGAGTTCCTTGCTCCTGGTTTTGGTCTAGTCCAGACCTGACTGTTGTGGCCATTTGGGGAGTGAACCAGTGGATATAAGATTTCTCTCTCTCTCTCTCTCTCTCTCTCTCTCTCTCTCTCTCTCTCTCCTTCTCTCTGTCTCTCTGCCTTTCAAATAGATAAATATTTTTCAAAACATTGTTAGGTTTCTTGATGTTATTTCCTCTTCCCTTTAGGGACCCTTGCTATTATAAGCACACCCAAGGAAAGCATGTCTTGTGGATTCCTCAGCTCTGAGTATGTTAGGCTTTCCTAAAATCCAAACAACTTGATGTAAGCTCTGGTGAAATTTGCTATCTCTTGTTATCTCTGTAATTGAGTAGACACCCTGAATGATTTGTGAACACTCCCACCCCACCTCCACAACGCCATATGATTGCAAGTCACAAAGGGGTCATATGATTCACTGAGGGCGATATCCAGCCAAGTGTCTGCCTCATTATATCTGCTAATAATGAACAGAAAGATTTATCTGTAACCCAGGATGGTTAATCGTTGTTACTACTGCTTTGACTTTTTTCACTCATTCATTAAATTAAAAAAAATGTGTTGAGTACAAACAAATG
Source organism: Lepus europaeus (assembly GCF_033115175.1). NCBI lineage: Eukaryota > Metazoa > Chordata > Mammalia > Lagomorpha > Leporidae > Lepus > Lepus europaeus. Next base: position 32,535,208 of record NC_084850.1, on the reverse strand, counting down.
CTGGTGAGGATGTAGGGGAAAAGGTGCCCTAATCCAAGTGCAGACTGGTACAACCACTGTGGAAGACAGTATGGAGATACCTCAGAAATCTGAATATGACATGCCATATGACCCAGCTATCCCATCCCTTGGAATTTATCCAAGGGAAATGAAATCAGCATGTAAAAGAGTTATCTGTACCCCACGTTTATTGCAGGGCAATTCACAATAACTAAGATATGGAATCAACCTAAATGCTCATCAACTGAAGACTGAATAGAGAAATTACATTGGATATACACAGCACGGAATACTACACAATGGTAAAAAAAAAAAATGAAATCCTGTTGTTTGCAACAAAATGGAAGAAACTGAAAAACATCTTACTTAGTGAAATAAGCCAGTCCCAAAAAGACAAATACCATATGTTCTCCCTGACCTGTGATAACTAATAGAGCACCTAAAAGGTAATCTATAGAAGTGAAATTAATACTTCAAGAAGCAATGACTCTGAATAGCTCTTGTCTCAACTGTTGAGGAACAGGTTTTTTTTCATACAACTTGTTGTACTCTTTACTTAGTATAGAGTTAATCATGTGTGTATAAAGTTAATTGAAAATAGATCTTAGTAAAAAAAATAAGAATGGGATTAGGAAAGGAAGAAGGAAGAGGGATGGGAGTGTGGATGGGAGGGAGGATAGGGTGGGAAGAATCACTATATCCCTGAAGTTGTATATATGAAATGCATGAAGTTTGTATACCTTTAATAAAAGGTTTCTGGGGAAAATGTGTTGAGTAGATGCTATTTGAGGGGCACTTTTCTGATCACTGAGGATACAGCAGTGAGCAAAAGAGCCATGCCCCCATTTTCATGGAATCCAGTGGGAGAGGGAGCCATTACACAAGTAAGCGTAGCAAAGGTTAGCTTTGTAAAAGTCAACATTTAAAAAACAGTATTAGATTCCTGAGCTTAGGACTTAGCATTCCTGAACATGGTTTCCTAGGACATTTGGCCTTATGCATTCTGTGTCTTTGCATTACTAGTCTTCTGGTATATCTCCTCCTTGAATTAGAAGCTGATGACTTCTCTTTAAAAGAAGTAATATAATTAATCTGTCAGGAATATTTTTAATAATACAAAAAGGGGACCTGTATCAATTACTGTCCAGCAGGAGCAGATGGTGTACTCAGTAATTTTTCTGAAAACATTTAATAAAGCAATTATTTACAATATTTCGGTAGGATGTAGAGAATCCACACATGACGTTGTTGAACCCAGAATGAACACCTGACACAGTAAAAGAAGGGAGTAGTTTCTTGCACCCGGGCTGGTGGAGAACAAGTGGGGTCCAGAAAGGGCTACCTGACAGGGGGAACCAGGACAGCCAGGTGAAGGAATCAGCCAGCGAACCTCTTGTGGAAACGGTCATAGAACTGAGCACCGTAGTTTCACTCTCTTCCATCCCTGCAAGTTCTTCTCAGTGCTCCCCATTGGCCAAACCCAGCGGGAAGCCAGAGGCCACGGAGCTCGCTGATGTAGTGTAAAGAGGCCAGTCTCCCAGAGCACAGAGCCGAGTGGAGAGTGGATCTAGAGGGAAATCTCAACACAGGATATGCAGCACAGCTCCCTGTGACTCTTCCCCTTCGATTTTGTTTAGCCCAGGTCTTCAACTGTTTGATTCAACCTATCTTACCTTTCACTTCCTGATCAATTTCGGACCTTTGCCATCTTGTAACCCTTAACTAATTTCTCCCATAAAACTGAGGATCCTCTTTGGAAGCTAGTGCTTGTGACTGCTTCTTACTGGTGACTTCTGGCTTTTTTCATCCCTTCCTCCCTCATCCCTTTGACCAAGATGTCGTTATGAGCTCTGGGTAACCTCTCCCAATTCAGCATGCACTCTGGAACACCACTTCAACAAAGGCCCTCGTAGCAAGTGCCACTGCTATATTTGCTTTGAACCCATGAGTAGCAACTGAATGTATCACAGTGAGTGGGAAGCGCTTATGTGGTAGGCTAATAACTCAATCCTCATTCCAGATCTGTTTACTTCTGTGCCCTCTCTTGCCTGGCAACCACACTCGTGAATAGATTAGGATCACTAAGAACAAAGACACTGGACTCCAAACAACCAGGTTCAAAGGATACCTCATCAGAGGAGGGATGAAAATGACTGGGGAGACTACATGAACTTGAAGAACTAGTATTTCTTGCCCAAGCTGGATGATGACATTTTAAATGGAAGGAAAAAAAATAATAATAAGGCCAGCTAGTTAAGAGTTCTGGCAGGTAGGGGAAAGATAAACTCTAATTTTAGAGTAGTGATTATCTCTTCAGTGAGAAGGAAAAGAGATCCAGAAGAGATGTAGAGGTAGCTTCAACTGGGACCTTATTTTATATCTTTTAAAAATATTTATTTATTTGAAAGGCAGAGTGATGGGGGGAAAGAGAGTGAGAGAGAGAGAGAGAGATGCTGATAGAGAGAGGTTGAAAGAGAGAGAGAGAAAGGGAGAGATCTTCCATTTGCTGGTTCGTTCCCTAAATATCCAGTATAGCCAGCACTGGGGGTCAGGCGGAAACCAGGAGCCAGAAACTCCATCTGCGTCTCCCACGTGGGTGGCAGGGGCCCAAGCACTTGGGCCATCATCTTCCCTGCTTTCCAGGCATGTTGACAGGAAGCTGCATTGGAAGTGGAATAGCAGACAGGATGTAAAGAACAGCGCAGTTCTCTGGCTTCAAGGATCCACGTGGTGTACTGTAAGCATGTTGTTTCAGAGCAGCCACATGTGGAGGCCTCATGGGACTCTGGAATTGTGGTGACACTAGCAGTGGGGAGGCTGTAAATCAAGTGTACATCCCTAGTCTTGTAGTAGACAGGAGTCAGTCTACAGAGTCGGCCTGCCGGGGGTCAGATTGTGGTTCGGGCACTTATTGGCTGCATCACTTCACTTCTCTCACTCGGTTTCCTCATCTGTAAAATGCGATCAAAGTGTCAACCTATGCAAAGGATCATTGCAAGGGTTGTGACCATGGGCTAAATTCCATAGTATTTTTTTATGCTGGTACTTTTCCAGAAGAGGTGAACTAATGGGAATTACCTTCGAGCACAGGGGTCGGCAAACCTTTCCTATAAAAGGCCAGTGGCATATAAAATGAAACTTATTCACAAAACAAGCAGCAGGCCTGTGGGCTATGGTGTGCCAATGCTTTCTCTAGCATTTCGAATCTTTGGCTATTCCATTTACCTCTTAGAATGGGGGAGGCCTGTGTTATTTGGGGTGAGTGGCACACCCTCATAGTCCTCGTTTGAACCCTACCAAGAACTATATTATGCTTCCCTTCAAGCAGAGAAGCAATGTTTCCTTAACACAAGCCGGGGACACAACGCCACCACTGCTACTGTCCTTAAGCAGACTCTGCTTGTGACACTCCAACTGCTTTACCTCAAAACTCAGGACTTGTTCCCCAAATAAGGAGCTAAAAACAGGCCCTCTTCAGGCTCGTCACTCCGTGAGAAGATTCTCGATCGTTATTGAGGAAACATGAGGAGCCTTTAACTGGGGCACTCAAAGTGTGCCAAACCTCGAGAATAGTCCCCACAAACTCTGTCACAGAGAGCAGCATGAGTCAGGCATGACATGGAAGGCAGACACGCACCATGAGAAGGCCACTGTCCAGATAAGGTCAAATTTAAAAACCACTACTTTTCAGCTATGCTGTCTTCTTCCCTCTAGCATGTAGCTCAGGAAAAACCACCCACCAAGACAACATTACAGCAGAGCATCGCTGCCAAGGACACGGCCTCCGGACAAATCTACCAAACCAGCTCATAGCCAGATCAGGGGTTACAGCCAATCGTCAGCTAGATGTACAGAAATGGCTGCCCCTGGGATCCTTGCTCATGTCTCCACAGAGGGGCCCTTGTTGAAACCAGGCCAGGGACGGCTTCCCACTCAACAAACCATGGCGCTTGTTTGAAACAGGCCTGAGCGTATACTCACGGCTAACCTAGTCCGTAGTGCCTAACAACACGGACATTACACAGCCCCCCTACAACAGACTGGGGCCACACGCAGACTCCACTGCAGGACTGTGCAGATGGTCTCAGCTCAGTCTTTTCCATCACAGCACACCTACCAAGCACAGTGGGTAAAGCAGAGCTGAGCCCACAGCCCTTTGCAGCGAGCCCTCCAGGCAGCTGCCGGTCCGAGCTGGGTGCCGGCCCACAGAGCCACAGGCCCTGAGCACATGCTGACGGGGCTGCCACGCTGACCAACCTCCCCAATTTCCTGCACTCTAAACAGCAGCAAGGGAGGGGAGCCCTGCTCCACACGGACACGCCCTCCGAGGCCACCTCCAGTGACCAAGTGTCCCGGCTTGCCGGGGACTGCCCTGGTTTTAAAATGGAAAGTGTGACTCCTGGGCAGTTCCCCAGTTACGGGAAAGCTGGGACAGCTGGCCACCCGCAGCCACCGCATGCCTGGCACGGAACACGTGTCACCGGCCAGCACGGGCAGTGCTCTGGCTGTGTGCAGGGAGGCGCCTGGCTCTGCTGCGCCCCCAGAAGCCATCACTTGACCTGGATTGGAGGGCCATTACTGCCAGTCTGCTGCAGCCCAGTGCTTCTCCCCAGCGGCGCGCGCGCCCGCTCCCTCCCCTCTGCCTGCCAAATTAGCCTCCCTAGCAGCAGGACTTCAAGGGCCCTTCATGCCTCTCACGCTGGCTAAGTCTGCATCACGCACCCCAGCTGATCCAACACACATTTCCTGAGCCCTTCGGCGGTTCTTAGGGCCAGCGCTGGCTGCCGCTTGCTCTGCGGGCCTCAGCTGAGGGCTCCTCTGGCCTCTGGCCTCCTGCCACAGCCACTCTGCAGCCACAAGCAGGCCCGCGTGCCCTTTCCCGCCTGGCTCCTTGGCAGGTGCCGGTGCCAGCTGCCCCTGTGCTTGCACACACACAGGCCTCTCCAGCCCGCGAGAGGTGGCTGGTTTCACCCAGCCCTGGCTCAGGGTCAGGCCCTGTGTCCTGTTCTGAGGACCTGGAGGTGAGCAGCACCAGGGGGTCCCTGCCCCTGAGGACCTGAGAGCCTGAGAGACAGGTGCCTGGGAATCCTGGGTCCTGCTGGGACACAGAGGCAGCTCTAGGTGCCGGGGACAGGATCAGCCATGGCTTCTTGGGGAGGGGACCCCAGAGCAGAGACTCACAGGTCACCCATGAGTGGGGAAATGGGGAGCCTTGGTGGCAGGTGCAGAGAACAGCATCTGTGGGGGAGGCAGCGCAGCAGGAGGGGTGCTCAGAGAGGGGGCGCAGTGGGAGCTGAGGTCGGGGACTGAGGGAGGACAGCGTTTTGTGGAGGAAGGTGGGACCCACCTTGTCTCATCCCAACAGGTCCAGTAGGTGAGGCCTGGGAAAGCAAGCTTTGGGTGTGGCTGCTGGTGATCTCAGGAGAGGGGTTTCCTAGTTGAAGCATCATGACAGAGGCAACTCACAGGAGCCAATGTGGTGAACAGAAGCAAAGAGGTAGCTACCAGGGCTTGAGACTGCTCTTCCAAAAGCTTGCCTCTGACATGACAAGAAATGGAAGTAGAAAGGGCTGGCTTTGGTGTTTAAGAAGGCGGGTATCTAGAAAAAGGTTAGAAGTTGCAGAAAAACACAGGAGAAAGGAGTGCATGAAGAACAGAGAGATGAGAGAGAGGGTTGTGGCTGGAGGCTGGGTACAGGTGTGCCTGCAGGTAGGCAGAGTACAGGTCATGGTTGAACCATTATTCTAAGCAGCTGGGAACACTGGGTTCCTGTTGTGAAAAAAGAACTGGCTACTTCAGAGGTTGCTCAAGAGCTGGCATGTGTACAGATCCTGGTTTCAGCAAATTCTGTCCTGTGCCTTTTTGGGTAGGGGTACAGAGAAGCTGCTGTCCTGCACTAGCTGCTTCACTGACCTACTGGAACCAACAGTACATTCTGTTCTGCTGAACGAGGCGTGGCGTTGGGTATGACTTGGGGCTCTCTCATGACTGGCTGGACACTGAGTCTGGATGTTCAGGTGTGAGTGGGGGGGCCCTTGTCACAGCGTCTTGAGCAAGGGCTCAGGTATGTCTCATGTTCCGATGGCTGCCTGTCATGCTAAGTGGGAGTGTGTGGACTGAGCCTTACGCCCTCGGAAGTTGCATTATCTCTGCCAACTGGTTGCTTGTCAGCATGCCAATCAGTGATCTGATCCCTCCAACTAGCCAGTGACTTGTGGAGCAGAGCTGTGTTCATGGACCCTGCTTTTGGCCAGGCCCTCTATTGTTTTATCCAATGACAGTGCAGGCCCTGATATGGTCTGGGCCATCTCCCCATGTGTGAAGCATTTGTATAAGGACAGAATGGCCTTTCCCCAGGCAGATGGCTGCCTCTCAGAGTGCACAGTGGTGGTGTGGAAGGAGACCTTTTTCTTTTTGAAAATTTTTAGAGATTTTCATTGCATTTGAATGGCAGGAAGACAAAGATCTTCCACCTCCTGGTTTCACTCCCCAAATTCCATCAACAGCCAGGACTAGGTCAGGCTAAAGTCAGGAGCTCCAACCTCAATCTGGGTCTCCCGTATAGGTGGCAATGACCCACATACTTGAACCATCACCTGCTGCTTCCTAGGGTGTGTGAGCTTGAAGCTAGATCAGAACCAGAGCTGGGACTCTGACATGAGACACAGGCACCCAAGTGGCCGCTTAACCACTGTGCCAAATGCCCACTCTGATGTTGACTTTTTTTCTGAGAAGGAGTTGGCACAGATAGTGCTGAAAGGGACTGAGGGCATACACCTTAGACCTTAGAGTGGCCAAGGAGCGAGGAACTCCATATGGGCTGAGTGATGGTATAGGTCTGAGTGTTCATCCATGTGAGGGCTTTGTCCTGGTGTGCCCAGCCTTGATGCAACTACAAAGCGTGGTCTGGGAAGGGACTGCTCTCAGAGATTCTGGTATGCTAATGAATGGCATGGCTGTAGGTTCTGTTCTCACTTGGCACCATCTCATGTCATGTTGTGGCTGTGTTCCTCCTTTTTTTAAATTTTTTGACAGAGTGGACAGTGAGAGAGAGAGAGACAGAGAGAAAGGTGTTCCTTTGCCATTGGTTCACCCCCCAATGGCCACCGTGGCCGGCATGCTGCGCCCGGCGCACCGCGCTGATCCAAAGGCAGGAGCCAGGTGCCTCTCCTGGTCTCCCATGGGGTGCAGGGCCCAAGCACTTGGGCCATCCTCCACTGCCTTCCTGGGCCACAGCAGAGAGCTGGCCTGGAAGAGGGGCAACCGGGACAGAATCCGGCGCCCTGACCAGGACTAGAACTCGGTGTGCCGGCACCGCAAGGCGGTGTTCCTCCTTCTGAGATGGGGCTTTCTGGTGGTATGGTAGGAGGACAGCTATGCATAGCACTCAATGCTTTGCAGGGGCTCACTTCTTTTTCTGAATATAATTGGTGACTTTTGGGGGCTGCGAGTCTCTCCTAGTGTGCTAAGTGGTGGAATGGGGAGTATCATGGTCTAATTCAGATTTCACTTTTGAGATGTGTGTGTGTGTGTTCTGATCCAAGTGGGAGCTGTTCCCTAATAGACTAAGTATGAGAATCCATCCTAGTTAACAAGAACTTTCTGGCATAGTGTTCAGTAACAATATATATCCTCTCTTTTCTATTGAAGGTTTTTCCTCTTGATTTGCTTACAAGTGATCCGCGGTGGAGACCGTGGTCTTCTTAGGGAAATTCTCCTGCTGTGATGAGTGCTGAAATGGTTGTGGTTACTGCTCTGGATGTGGGGCTCCTGCTGGCTTGTCTGAATGCTGGAACAAGTGTGTTCTCTGGCTCCTGCTTTGTTCTATAGAATACTGGAATTTGGGGAAGTACAAATAGGTCGTGGTCTTTGTGCTAACCTTCCCACAATACATTGAAACAAGTCTGTAGGTGGGCTTGCCACTGAGAGATGTGGCTTGTTTGAGTTCAAAGCTGTCCCTGGTGTGTTACACATTGCTGTAAGTATGGGTTCCAACCTGGTACAGGGCTATTTCACAGAAAGTGTTGAAGATAGGTGAAGAGAGGTCTGGTCCTGAGGTAAGAGCTATCTCATGATGTGCTGAGGAATGTGTGAGTAGAAGCAGTGCACAGTGCCCTGAGCTGAGCCCTATCAAGATGTGTCAAAGGTTGGAATGTGTCTAGGCTCTCACAAGACAGCTCTGTTCAGCATGTGATGAGAGGTGACATGTGTACATAATGTGGTCACACTCAATCGCATTGAGGAGTGGCCGGGATTCTACATGAGCTGCCTAGCATTGTATTGACGAGTGGTGGGAAATAGAGTCAAGCGGACTCTAAAAATTTAGGTGGTGGTTGGTGAACATGTGGCATCATAATTAAGTCATCCATTTAGGATGCCTGCATCCCATAGCAGAGTGCCTGGTTCCAGTTCCATCTCTGCTTCTGATCCCGCTTCCTGCTGAAGCACACCCTAGGACACAGCAGATGATGGCTCAAGTACTTGGGTCCCTGCCACCCATGAGGGAGATACACATTGAATTCTGGGCTGTCAGGTTTGGCCTGGTGTAACCCCAGCTGTTGTGGGCATTTGGGGAATGAAAGAGCAGATGGAAGATCTCTCTCTCTCTCCACCTTTCAAATAAAATGTAAATAAACAAAAATTTTCAAACCAAATAAAAAATAAAAGTTAAGTGGTATTTTCTGCATTGGCCCTGGTTTGAGTTTGGGTGAGGGTGAGACTGGTGTGTTTTTAAGCAGTTGTTATAGCTATTGGCACAGCTTCAGGAAGGGGCCATATTCCCATATGCTGAGTGATGCCAGGACATGAGTCCTGGTCTGGGTGTGCCCTACACCTCCTGTCAGCATACGGCCCAGCTGCCCTCAATTTCTGCTGGAGCATAAAGCAGACCCCATGCAGGAGAAACTATGATTTACACACACTTGGCCCACACCAGTCCCATCAATAGCTTCCACTTGCAGGCCAGGGGCTCCTCCCAAACATTCATTCTGCCCAGATACTAAGAAATATGGCTAGCAAACAAGTGGTGAGGGCCTTGCCTTTCTCTGCTACTGTTAACTCTTTGCTTTTCTTCTTATTTTTCTTTCTTTCTTTCTTTTTTTTTTTGATAGGCAGAGTTAGAGAGAGAGACAGAGAGACAGAGAGAAAGGTCTTCCTTCCATTGGCTCACCCCCCCCCCCAAATGGCCGCTATGGCCAGCGCTGTGCCAATTCGAAGCCAGGAGCCGCTCAGGTGCCTCCTCCTGGTCTCCCATGCGGGTGCAGGGCTCAAGCACCTGGGCCATCCTCCACTGCCTTCCTGGGCCACAGCAGAGAGCTGGACTGGAAGAGGAGCAACTGGGACAGAATCCAGTGCCCCAACCAGGACTAGAACCCAGGGTGCCGGTGCGGCAGGTGGAGGATTAGCCAAGTGAGCCGTGGCGCCGGCCTCTCTTCTCCCTCTTGTCACTGCCTTATCGGTCAATAAATAAAGGATTTTTAAAAATTCCTGGGAAAACATTTTATGTTTATCCTTTCTGCTGTTTACTCACATTATTCTGATAGCATATTTTTAATCCATCTTTAATAAATAAATTCACTTACTATTTTAAAGATGTATAGCCCTCTTATTTAGAATTGAAATTCTAGCAATTACATATTCAAATTATAGATACTGTATTTGATGAAGGAAAATCAGACATGGAGCATCTTTTCCCATCTCCTTTCCTTCTCTTTTAAACTCAGTCATTTGTCATCCTACAAAATACTTTCCCTCTTTTTCCTTTATTTAACCCATTATCAGACATTCCAACAATATGCCTTCTAATATCCTAAATTCTCTTCACTTTTTTTTTGTCAGTACCATGCCCTGTCCCGGTTTTCCTCTTTTTTTATTTATTTATTTATTTATTTATTATTATTATTATTATTTATTTGAAAGTCAGTGTTACACTAAGAGAGGAGAGGCAGAGAGAGAGAGAGAGCGAGAGAGAGAGAGAGAGGTCTTCCATCCAATGGTTCACTCCCCAGTTGGCCGCAATGGCCGCAGCTGCGCCGATCCGAAGCCAGGACCCAGGAGCTTCTTCTGGGTCTCCCACATGGGTGCAGGGGCCCAAGGAGTTGGGCCATCTTCTACTGCTTTCCTAGACCACAGCAGAGAGCTGGATTGGAAGTGGAGCAGCCAGGTCTTGAACCAGCGTCCATATGGGATGCGGGTGCTTCAGGCCAGGGCGTTAACCCACTACACCACAGCGCCGTCCCCCAGTTTTTCCCTTCCCTCTTCCTATCTCCTGAAAGTTATAAAGGAAATTCTAATCCCACCTCCTGGGTTCAGTACAAAGTCTGACTCTCAAGCCTGTGTTACAGATCGTAATGGGTGACCCTTGAAGTCCTACTCAGGAAAGGAATAACCCTGGGACTAAGGCAGCCCCTTGGTCGGCAGATGGTTTGCCAGGATCCATGCGTCACTGAATACTCACTATGTAAGGTTATATAAGTGATGCAACTCAAGCCTATTCCTTGAGGCAGATGTTCAGCCTTGCAGTTAAAATAGCACTTAGGATGCCCACATCCCACACTCGAGTGTCTGGGTTTGAGTTTCAGCTCTGGCTCCTGACTCCAGCTTTCTTCTAATGCAGGCCCCAGGAGGCAGCAGTGATGCCTAAAATAATCAGGTTCCTGCAACCCACTTTGGAAACACAAATTGAGTTCTAGGCTCCTGGCTTCAGACTGGACATCTGGGAAGCAAACCAGAGGATAGGACCCATCTATCTATATTGATCATCTATCTCTGTATCTGAAATAAATAAGTAAATTTTACATTTTTTTTACTATACTTCAAAAAATGTATTCCTTGAACTTTGGTAGCTTAGCTATTTCTCCCTGCTCAGAGCCCAGCTCCTGTCTGTTCACTCATTCTTGCTGAGTGCTGCCCAATTCCACATCACCCACTCTGTTTCACACACCATTTGTCCAATTATTGAAACTTGCCAGGACTTTGGGGCTGGCACTGTGGCGTAGCAGGTTAAGCCACTGCCTGTGATGCTGGCATCCCTTATGGGCACCAGTTCAAGTCCCAGCTGCTCCACTTACAATCCAGCTTGCTGCTAATGGCCTGGGAAAGCATAGGAGGATGGCCTAAGTGCTTGGGCTCCTGCACCCACGTGGGAGACCTGGAAGAAGCTCCAGGCTCCTGGCTTTGGTCTGGCCTAGCTCCAGCTGTTGTGGCCAGTTGGGGAGTGAACAAGCAGATGGAAGATCTCTCTCTCTCCTTCTCTCTTTCTGTAACTCTGCCTTTCAAATAAATAAGTAAACCTTTAAAAATAATTAAAAAAAAAAAGAAACTGGCTGGGACTTTGACTCTTTAAAACTGTGGTCTATGGAGCTACATACTACACTAAATGCTTCACATCCACTATCTCACTTAATACTCACTTCAGCCAGTGACCATTCCTGCCCCCAGACAGAAAACAATGAGGCCACCTCACATGCCCTACGCCAATTTCTCTCTTATCCACCTGAAAATCTCTCAATTGCTTTGCTTCCTTTACTCCAACTATGAAAACATGTCAAATGGACAGAGACAGAAATAGAGGGGCATCTGGCAGATACATGTGGTCAGTCCACGGTCTCAAGGAGCAGAGACCGCCACGGAGTCCATGAGGACCAAAAGAGATGTCCAAAAGGAAGCGCCAGAAACTTTGCAAGAAAGTTCAAAAGGTGTCATCCGAGGAGATGCTGAAATCACAAGCCCAGGAGCTCAATAAGGTTTGGGGGTTAAAAGGATAGCTTTTCTTTTGGGGCAGCTTGGCGATTTCTGAAAAACACTTTTTTTTTTTTTCATGTGGAGTCAGCCCACAGGCAAAGGATTTAAGGCTTGCACCTTTCAAGGTTCCTGACCTTGTGACCCTGCTTTTTTATCTGTCAACATGAGTCATTCCGACTGCTCCGATTTTATCGATTTTATCTCTGTAACCGGCCACTTCTGCCCTGAAGACTTTAGATCGCTCCATGATGAGTCTCCAGATAGTGACTGCAAGTGTTCCTTCGCTCATTCTCTGCATGTCATGGGACCCAGAGGTAGGATTGGCGTCCTACTACCTCAACACTGCTTCCAGGCCATAGCTCTTTCCAAACGACTCCTTGGAGCTTCACGCCTTTCAGCTTGTCTTCCTCATTGCAGTTGCCTAACAACCTCTGGCCAGCCTTTCACCGAGTATGTTGCCACCTGTCTCACAGTCCCCCTGTCTATTCAATTCCCCATGAGCATGGGTGACTTCAGTGCTCATACCAATGAGCATCCATCTTGGATGCCTACCATCCAGGCAGAAGCGTACAAGTGGAAGCATCTGAACTGTCTCAGCTGACTTCACGTGATTTCTGGGTGATTTCTCAATACAAAATGACTGCGGTTAGACACTCAGCCTTTGGTATCCGGGACAGTGAGTCTTAGGTGAGTTCAGGTTAGCAGAATTTCAATGGATTTTAGCTTTCCTCTGCGGCAGACACGCTCTTTGAGTATCTTAGATAGAGAGATATCTGGGAAAGGAGGTTTAAGCAAGAGTTGTGGCAGACTCTGGCCTTATCTGGCTAGTAGCATAGTATTCAAATCAGCTCTAGTACATAGAGGTGACAGGTGACTGCCCCTTGAAGTTCCATGGTGTTGATAAGTAAAAAAGTTATTTCAACAAATATCTCCTATGAGACTGTATGTACCAGATATTATCTCAAACAGAAAAACCCCAAATCCCTTACCCTGTTGCTTAAATCAGCTCTTAACTGTTTAATAGAAATCATTAATTTGCCTAATTGAGTTGATGACACCCAATTCACAGGGTTGGTGTGAGCTTTAAATATTTATTTATTTATTTGAGAGGGGGTGGTGAGAGAGCGCTAGAGCTCCTATCCACTGTTTCACTCCCTAAAATTCTCAAAGGCCAGGCGTGGTCCAAGTCCAAAGTTCAGTGCCAGGAACTCAATCAAGCCTTCTGCATGGATGGCAGGAACACAAGTACTTGGGCCATCACCTGCCAGGGTACACATTAGCAGGAAGCTAGACTCATGAGTGGAGCCGGGACTCGAACCCGGACACTCCAATACGAGATGCAGGCATCCCAAGCAACGTTTCAACCCCTGATGTGAGTTTTAAAAAATAAAACTCACATAAAACGAACAGGTCAATAAATGGTCAGTAAATGGTAAAGGCATGGGGTTGTTATGAACTCTTCTGCAACTCCCAAGTCTGACCACCAGGTGTCAGCCTCCCCTAGCTAAACCCTGCTAGGCCAAGAGTGATCAGTTGTCCAGCCTCTCTAGCACCGGAGGAGGGAGCAAAGGACCTTGATGGAACTATTTGTCCTCCATTCACTTTTGGTCTGAACCACTTAGGCGCAGAAATGTGTTAGTACCGACTTCCGGTGAGAACGTGTCTGCCTACAGAGAAAGCTCAACTGGAGTGTTCTGCAGTCTCCCTAGGCACTGCCATTTGGAAATGACCGAGGCAAAGTCAAGAAGCGGAGAAAGAATGTTCAAGGCAAAAAGCAGCAAAGCCAACACTGGGAGTGAATGCAATAGGAGGAGGAAAGAAGAGACTGACAGGAAAAGGTGAAACGTTTCTTACTCAGCCACCTCTCGGGGCCTCACCCAAAACTTCACCAAAGCCCTCCCATTTAAGCCACCAGCAACCTGAAACCCCCACCTCCCAGGCTTCGGCATACGTCAAATCCCTTTTTAATCCTTGTAATCCCCCTGATTCTCTAGCTGGCTTTCTCTCAGATATATTTCAGAGAGGAGCTTTAGAGTCCCTGGCAAAGAACTCCTCATTCTTTTTCGACCCATGTAATTTCTAATTGCATCCCTGCTGCCATCTTTTCCAGACTTCCCTGCTCTCCTCATTAGAAAGCAGATTTCCACTGTTTTGAAAGACACCTTTTCCCCCCTTTACAATAGCCCCTTTGACATTGCCAGTTAACCCAACAGCATATTTTATTTCCCAAGTGCCTTGTATTTTTGATCATTGGCATACTTTTTTTTTGTTTGTTTGTTTCCAATAAGGTCTTTTGAAAATAGTCCACAGGCTTCCTACGGATTATTGACTTTTTGAATGTCAGTCTTAATTTTTCCTAATGTCTTGTAACATGTGGCTACCCAAACAGGAATAGGCCTTGTTCGGATACCATCCTGAAGCAGAACTGTTGACTTCGCCTGCTCTTTCCGAGAGAAACTTGGCTGCAACTGTGTGATAGACTCAACCACCAGTTAAGAGCTCTTTCCTTCACATGGGGAGAAAAAAAGATATTTACTAAAGGATTCTGAAAGACAATCAGAAGGACTGAAAAAACTGAACCCAGACTCTAGGAAGAACACTATTAAGAAAAATTCAAGCATATTTCCATTCAGAGCAAGGCCAAACTTGTGAACTACCACGAATTTCTCCTCTCCCTTAGCAAGATGAGGCTTAGGGAAATGAATCCATTTCTAGGACAATGGGAGGATTCTAGGGACTGACAACCAGTAACATGAAAAACCAGAACTTGTGTAGCCTCCAAGTTGTTGACCAAGCCAAGCCAAAGGCCCGAGTCTTTCCACTCACCAAGGCTGCTACTGCTACTGCTGCTAATATGAAAAAGTTATCTGCACCCCCATGTTTATTGCAGCTCAATTCACAATAGCTAAGACATGGAATCAACCCAAATGCCTGTCAACTGAAGAGTGGACACTATCCATTATCAGGAGAGAAACAGCCTTATAGGGAAATGGCTCCGCCATGGCCCCCTCACCACCATGTGCACATCCCCAGAGGCAAATGCTGCACATCCCCATAGGCAATTGCCTGAATGCGGATTATCTTGAATTTTGACAGAATGTCATGTGATCCTCCCAAAACATGGGAGGACTAAGGGCCTGTAAGGAGCCATACAGGGCCATTGCCTACTTACTTACCTCTTTATCTCTCCAGGAAGCTGTTTCTCATCGCCTCCCAGGCTCCAACGGAGACCAGATTTTCCTGCCCCGTCCCTTACAAAATAGGAAACTACTTTTTAGATAATACACAAATAGATTTATAAAATGTCATTTGTATATAAATATAGAATGTGATTTACAGCTATAAATCTACATAAATACAAACTCTGCAGACCATAAAGTTGCACAACACAAAATCCCCTAGAGGCAGCCCGGGTGAGTTCCTCCCAAACAGGGTGTCCCACAAGTCACATTGCAGTCATCCAGCCCCTGCTGCTTCCCTGTGGTCCTTTTTTTTATTATGTGGGACAAGGATCATGGAGAGCTGACACCTTTGGTTTACTTTTCTTTTACTGCCTATCTAAGTAATACGATGTCTAAATCTAGAAATGACTCATTTTGTCTTTACTGGACAAATCTGTCAGGTCTTAGCCCTGTCTTGTCTTCTGTATGACCTTGACAAATCCTAAATCAGTCCATATGGCCAAGTTGTGACTGTGTCTGGAACACGATCAGTTGAGGCCAAGTTTGAGTCCATTGACTGAGTGTTCCTGCCCACTGGAGGCTACTGCTGTTTGTAAACACAAAATGAGGGTTCATTCTTTTTTTAAAAAAAATTTTACATTTTTAGTAAATTTTTATTTATTTCTATTTATTTGAAAGGCCGAGAGAGACCTTCCACCTGCTAGTTCACTCTCCAAATGCCTGCGACACCTGGGGCTGGGCTAGGCTAAAGCCAGGAGCCAGGAACTCAATATAGGTCTCCAGGGACCCAAGTACTTGAACCATCATCTGCTGCTTCCCAGGGTATGCATTAGCAGGAAGCTAGGATTGGAGTGGAGCCAGGACTCAAACCCAGACACTATGATGAGGGATGCAAATAGCATCTTTACTGTTCTGCCAAATGCCCACCCCAGGGTTCACTCTTTGTGTTGTATAGCCTATGGGTTTGGGCAAGTGTATGATAATGTGTATCCATCAATAAAGTATCATGCAAAAATAGTTTTACTGCCCTAAAAATCCTTTATTCTCTGCCTGCTTATACTTCCTCCTAATCCCTGACAACCACTGATCTTTTTACCATCTTGATAGCTTTGCCTTTTCCAGACTGTCATATAGTTGGAATCATACAGTACATATCCGTTTCAGACTGGCTTGTTTCACATAGTAATCTGCATTTAAAGTTCCTCCATGTATTTTCATGGCTGGATAGGTCATTTCTTTTTAGTGTTGAGTAAAATTCCATTATATGGATAAATCAGAATTTATTTATTCGCCTACTGAAGGACATTTTGGTTGCCTCAAAATGTTGGCAATTAGGAATAAAGCTGCCGTAAATATACATGTTCAGGTTTTGATGTGGATATGAATTTTCAATTCATTTGAATAAATGCCAAGGAATGTAAATTATGGATTGTACGGTAAGAGTACACTTAGATTTGTAAGAAAGAAACTATATTCCAGAATATCTGTACCATTTTTCATTACCACCAGCAATGATTGAGCATTCCTATTGTTCCACATCCTTGCCAGCACTTGATGCTGTCAGTGTCCTGGATTTTGACCATTCTAACAGATGTGTTGTGGTATTTCATTGTTGTTTTCATTTGTATTTCCTCAACAATACATGATAATGAACATCTTTTCATACACTTATTTGCCACTTTGTATATCTTCTTTGATGAGGTGTCTGTTCAGGTCTGAGAGGCAGAGAGAGAATGGTCTTCCATCCGATGGTTCACTCTGCAGATGGCTGCAATGGCCGGAGCCATGCCAATCCAAAGCCAGGAGCCAGGAGCCAGGAGCTTCTTCCGGGTCTCCCACGTGGGTGCAGGGGCCCAAGGACTTGGGCCATCTTCTACTGCTATCCTAGCCACAGCAGAGAGCTGGATCGGAAGAGGAGCAGCCGGGACTAGAACCGGCACCCATATAGGATGCTGGCGCTTCAGGCCAGGGCGTTAACCCATTGTGTGGCAGGGCCAGCCCCTGTAAATAACATATTAACATATTATGTAACTTTATTTTTGCCTCAATATCATCTATATAAATTAATTGCTATATTTTTAACATATATTTAAATTAATTTTTAATTGGGCTGGTAGTTTTCTCATTGTTCACTTTTAGGAATTCTTTGTGTATTTTGGATAACAGTCTTTTATCAGACATATCTCCTGCAAATATTTTCTCTCATTCTGTGTCTAGTCTTCTTATTCTCTTGATGTTGTCTATCGTAGAACAAGACTTTCTAATTTTAATAAAGTCCAGCTTACCAGTTATTTCTTTCATGGACCATATCCTTGATGTTCCATCTAAACAGGTTAGAACATAAAACAGGTTGGATATTTAGTTAAGCAGTTCAGACACCGTTTAAGATACCCATGTCCCACATCAAAGTACCTTGGTTCGATGCTGTGCTCTGGTTCCTGATTCCAGCTTCCTGCCAGTGCAGACCCTGGAAGGTGGCAATGATCACAAGTAATTGTGTTCCTGCTGCTAACATGAAAGACCTGAGCTGAATTCCCCAGCTTCAGCCCCCGGCCAGTGCCAGCCATTGTGGGTATTTGGGAAGTGAATTAGCAGATAAACTCCCCACCCCTGCCCTGTCTGTCTCTAGCTCTCTCTCTCTCACAAATAAATAACATCTTAAAAGGTTATCACCATACTCAAGGTCATCTAGGTTTTCTCCAATATTATATGCTGGCATTTTCATAGCTTTGCAATTTACATTTGGCTTTATGACCTATCTGGAGTTAATTTTTAAGAAGGGTGCAAGGTTTATATCTTGATTCAATTTTTTTTTCACATGTGGAGGTCCACTTGTTGTAGAACCACTTCTTGAGAAGACTGTCTTTGCTCCATTATGTTGTTGCTTTTGCCTTTTGGAAAAGATTAGTTGACGGTATTTATGTAGGTTTCTTTCTGGGCCTTCTATTCTGTTCCTTTAACCTATATGTCTATTCCAGCAATATCACACTTTCTTGATTACTGTTGCCTTAGAGTAAATCAGGTAATGTCAGTCCTCCAACTTTGTTCTTCTTCCAAATCAATATTGACTATTCTGGGTCATTTGCTTCTCCATACAACTTTTAGAATTAGTTTATTAATATCAATAAAATACTTTGCTGGGATTTTTCATAAGATTACATTGACTCTAGAGATCAATCTGGGAAGAACTGACATATTGAAAATACTGAGTTTTCCTGCCTATGAACATGGAACATCTCTCCATTCATTTAGTTCTTTTTTGGTTTCTTTCATCAGAATTTTGTAGTTTTCCCTCATATAGACCTTATACCTATTTCATTAAATTTATGAACAAGTGTTTATTTTTGTCTTCCTTCGATTTTAACAAATCTCAGTGTTTTCCCATATTTGCTTCAGATTGTTTGAGAAACAAAGTAATATGGATGAAAAAATTATAAATTGACTTGAGTTGTCTTGTATTCCTTTTCTGTATCCTATTTCCCTCTCTCTGTCCCCAAAAATCACCACTACAAATAATTCGATATGTATCATTCTTATACCTAGTTATAAACATAGAAACATGTTATAATGTAGTAATGTTTTATGCTTTATGTAAATAATATATTAACATATTTTGTAGCGTGATTTTTGCCTTAATATCATGTTATTGAGAACTATCTAAATTAATACAAGTAACTCCAATTCATTCATTTTACTTATAAGATATTCCATTATATAAATATATCACAATGTAGTTACTCAGCCCTTTGTTGGTAGATATTTAGGTCACTTTTAATCTTTCACTACTAAAGCAATGTTGCATTGTTAGGGTGATGCAAATTAAAACAACAATGACAAATCACTAAATACTTAACAGAATAGCTAAAATTCAATAAACTGACAATACCAATTACTGGTGAGGATTTGGAACAACAATTACCCCTATTCTTTGCTAGTGAGATGCAGAACAGTACACACATTTTGAAGACAGTTGGCAGCTTGTTAACATAAATATATTCTTTTCATATAACCCAGCAGTCATGCTCCTAGGTATTTTTCCAACCTATCTGAAAATTCTGCCCACACAAAAGCCTTCACATAAATGTTTACAGCAGCTTTTGTTCATATCACAAAAAAACTGGAAGCAATCAATATAACCTTCATTATGTGAATGAATGAATAGATTGTGGCATAGCCCTACAGTGGGATATTATTTTGCAAAAAATAAAAAGGAATACACTATAAATCCATGCAACAATCTGGCTGAATCTTAAATGCATATTTCTAAGTGAAATAAGCCAGTCAGAAAAGACTATATCAGTATATCCAGTATCGGTCCATTTATTATTTTTTAAATATTTATTTATTTGTTTGCAAGTCAGGGTTACAAAGAGAGAGAGAGAGAGAGAGAGAGATCTTCCATCCACTGGTTCACTCCCCAATTGGCCACAATGGCCGGAGCTATGCCGATCCGAAGCCAGGAGCTTCTTCCGGGTCTCCCACGTGGGTGCAGGGACCCAAGGACTTGGGCCATCCTCCACTGCTTTCCCAGACCATAGCAGAGAGCTGGATCGGAAGTGGAGCATCCGGGTCTCCAACCGGTGCCCATATGGGATGCCGGTGCTCCAGGCCAGGGCTTTAACCCGCTGCACCACAGCACCAGCCCCTATCAGTCCATTTATATAACATTCTGGAAAAGGCAAAGTTGCAGAGACAATAATAAATAAATAAATAAATGGTTCTGGAAGGATAGAGACTTGACTAGCTGAAGCATGGGAATTCTAGAGGCTGGCATTGTGGCACAACAAGTTAAGCCTCTGCCTGCAAAGCAGGCATCCTGTATAAGCACCAGTTGAAGTCTCAGCTGCTCCACTTTCAATCCAGTTCCCTGCTAATGCACTTGGGAAAGCAGTGGAGGATGACCCGAGTATTTGGGCCTCGGCCACCCATGTGGGAGGCCAGATGGAGTTCTGAGCTCCTGGTTTTGGTCTGGCCCAGCCCTGGCTATTGGGGCCATATGGGGGAGTGAACCAGCTCTCTCTCTAATAAGTAAATAATTTTAAAAGAATGAAACTTAATGTATATGAATTAAGGAGGAAATATTCAGGAGACTCTAACTGTACAACAAGTGTATGATGGGGCTGGTGTTGTGGTGTAGCAGGTAAAGCCGCTGCCTGCAGGACTGGTATCCCATATGGGCGCCAGTTCGAGTCCTGGCTGCTCCACTTTTTTTTTTTTAAAGATTTAGTTTTGGCCAGTGCCGTGGCTCACTAGGCTAATCCTCCACCTGTGGTGCCGGCACCCCAGGTTCTAGTTCCGGTTGGGGCGCTGGATTCTGTCCCGGTTGCTCCTCTTCCAGTCCAGCTCTCTGCTGTGGCCCGGGAAGGCAGTGGAGGATGGCCCAGGTGCTTGGGCCCTGCACCCACATGGGAGACCAGGAGGAAGCACCTGGCTCCTGGCTTTGGATCGGCCATGGCAGCCATTTGGGGGAGGGTGAACCAACGGAGGGAAGACCTTTCATTCTGTCTCTCTCTCTCTCTCTCTCTCTCACTGTCTAACTCTGCCTGTCAAAAAAAAAAAGATTTATTTTTATTTACTTGAGAGTCAGAGTTACACAGAGAGAGGAGAGGCAGAGAGAGAGAGAGAGTTCTTCCATCCACCGGTTCACTCCTCAGTTGGCCGCAATGGCTGGAGCTGCGCTGATCTGAAGCCAGGATACAGGAGCTAGGAGCTTCTTTCAGGTCTCCCACGTGGGTGCAGGGGCCCAGGGACTTGCACTGTCTTCTATACTGCTTTCCCAGCTGGATCAGAAGTGGAACAGCCAGGACTCAAACTGGCGCCCATATGGGATGCCAGCACTGCAGGCGGTGGCTTTACCCGCTACACCACAAAGGCTGCTCCACTTCTGATCTGGCTCTCTGCTGCGGCCTGGGAGAGCAGTAGAAGATGGCCCAAGTCCTTGGGCCCCCGCACTCATGTGGAAGACCTAGAAGAAGCTCCTGACTCCTGGCTTCGAATTGGCTCAGCTCCGGCTGTTGCAGCCATCTGGGGAGTGAACCAGCAGATGGAAGACCTCTCTCTCTCTCTGCCTCTGCTTCTGCCTCTCCGTAACTCTGCCTTTCAAATAAATAAACAAATCTTTTAAAAAATAAATGTATGAGATGACCTCACAGAAGAGGGTGGGGAGGGGAAAGGTACTAATCTAAGTACTTTGGGAAATGAGTAGGGTCTGTGAGACTAAAGGCAAAAACAGCACAGTTGGCAAAAGTTGTTTACCATGGGGATAAAGCTTAACAATTCAGAGACTGCTCTACATGTATAACAGGATTTAACAATAAGTAAATGGATACTGGATGGTGGGGATCAAATTTCTGACTGTTGGGGTAGGAGATAAGCAAATAGAAGAGGCTGGAATGATCTATGTGGTCATGGATAACAGCCAGAGACATAAGGATGAACTCATCTTTATCTTACTATTCACACTGATATTTTTGTATGAAATATTTAGGAATATATGGGGGTTAATATGCACACATACATGGACTTGCTCTGTCAGCTGAGAGGTTTTAGAAGCCATGACATCACAGTAGAAACAAGCAGACCTAGCATAAGATCTTGATTTCGAATGCCATTTTCCAAGAAAAGAAACCAGAGTTCCTTGGAGAAATGGCTGATTCTAGAAATGGGACATGAAGTATTCAAGATGAGTGTGAACTATCTTATACTGGCAGAAAATAAGGAAGTGTTTTCAAAAAGAAATGGCGGGGGGGGGCAGCCAGTTAAGCCACTGTCTCCAGTGCAGGCATCCCCTATGGGCTCTGGTTTGAATCCTGGCTGCTCTACTTCTGATCCAGTCCCCTGCTAATGTGCCTGAGAAAGCAGCAGAGGATGGCCTGAGAACTTGGGCCCCTGCATTCACGTGGGAGGCCTGGATAAAGCTCCTGGCTCCTGGCTCTACTCTGGTCCAGCCCTGGCCATTGTGGCCCTCTAGCAGATGGTGTCTCTCCCTCCCCCCTCTCTGTAACGGACTTTCAAATAAATAAATCTTTAAAAGAAATAGGAAATACACGCTGAAGTATTTAGAGGTTAAGTCTAATTTATTCTCAAATGATTCAGAAAAAAATAAGGCGTACTTATACATTCAGAGAGAAAGGAAATGTGACTACAGGCTAACAGTTGAGAAAAGGTACATGGGCACTCATGCTATTTACGCAATTCAACATTTCAAATGTTTTGAAACGGAAACTTCAGGGTGGAAGGGGAGCCATGTTGCAATGAACATTCTTGCACATATCCCCTTGGGCATATGAAACTCTAGCTTATATACATAGTAGAATTTTTGAGTCATAAAATATGAGTATCTTTAGCTTTACTAGACATTGCTAAATTATTTTCCAGAAGGGTCTTTCTGGTTTGCGCTTGCACTACATTTCACCATATCTTCAACACTTGGTACTGTCAGTTCTCATTTCTGCCAATCTAGTGGATGTGAAATGGTATCTCATCATTGCTTTTTATAAACATTTTGCTTCAGTTTTATTTAGTTATTTCAGAGGCAGAGCAACTGAGGGATACAGAGAGAGAGCGCAATGGCCAGGTCTGAGCCAGGTAAAAGACAGGAGGCATGAATTCCAGCTGGGTCTCTCATGTGGGTGAATCAAGCACTTGAGCCATCACCTCTGCCTCCAAAGGTGTACAGTAGCAGAAAACTGAATTGGTAACTTCCTGCTATTGCATCTGGGAAGAGGAAAATCAAAATATTGGTGTTAACAAGTGTACATACTATACTTATATGCAATTACCAAACAGGTATAAAACCAGAACACTAGTTACTTCTGCAGTGGGAGTGATGATGGCCACCTTCAAAAATATAATAAATAATGTGCATACTGAATTATTTAATTTTTATTTATTTTCATTTTATTTGAAAGGGAGAGAGAGACAGAGACAAATTTTCCATCTATTGGTCCACTGCCAACATGCCTGCAACAGTCAGAGCTGGGTCAGGCTGAAGCCAGGAGCCAGGAACTAAATCTAAATCTCCTACATGGGTGATAGGAACCCAAGTACTTTGGCCATCACTTGTGGCCTCCCAGGGTGCACATTGGCTGGAAGCTGGAATTAGGAATGAAGCTGAGACTGGAATCCAGGCACTGTAATATGGGAATACTGGTATCCCAAGTGGTGTCTTAACCACTGTGCCATATGCCTGCCCCCACTTGCTAAAGTATTTAGAAATGACATTTACTTTTGTGTGAAACTTATTTTGAAATGCATATAAACATAAGGCGGTTTAATGAGTAGATAGAGGGATGGGTAGATGGATAGACAAGTAAGAAAACAAACAGGAAAATGCTAACTGTAGAATCACAGGTGGTGATTTTGGAATTTGTGTATAATTTTATTAACTTTTATCCTTTTTAAAAGATGTATTTAAGGAAGGGCAAGGAAGACTTTGTTCAGGACTGTTATGATAGGTATAGGAACCACTGCAATGGGATTTTGCAGTAGTGTAGAAAAGTGGAAACGTACAGCCCAGGAACAGGTAGAGGTAAGTGGATGGAAAACTACCAAGAGAAAACATCAAGCCTAGTTGAATTTTTGCTAGGCAAACTCAACAGGATTCTCTCTGAAGGCAGGCTAGAGTGATAAGCAGAGAATAAGGAAGCAGGTATTTAGTTTACTGGCTACAGTGCCCACATTCCACACTGGAGCACCCACATTTGATTCCTGGCTCTGGCTACTGACTCCAGCAGATCCTGGGCTGTAGTAGTGATGGTTCATGTAACTGGGTTCCTACCACCTACATGGGAGACCTGGATTGACTTCCCAGCTCATTGTCCCAGCCCCATGGCCAGCACCAGCACCAGCACCAATTTTGCAGACATTTTGGGAGTGAACCAGTGGATAGGAGCTTTATTTATTTATTGATTGATTGATCTGTCTTTCACTATCAAGCTAATGAAGGACTAATTTTTCAAAAATTAAAGAGAGGAGGACCAGAGTTGTGGTACAGCAGGTAAAGCCACTACCTGTGATGCCGGCATCTCATATGGGTGCTGGTAAATATCCTGACTGTTCCACCTCCAATCCAGTTCTCTGTTAATGGCCTGGGAAAAGCAGCAGAAAATGGCCCAAGTATTTGAGTTCCTGCCCACCAACCTGGGAGACCCAAATTAAGCTCCAGGTTCCTGGCTTTGACCTGGCCCAGCCCTGACCATTGAGGTCTTCTGGGGAGTGAACAGCAGAGGGAAGATTCTCTCTCTTCCTTTCTCTGTAACTCTTTAAAATAAATTTTAAAAATATTTAAAAAATTAAAGGTAGTGAGATAGATATTTGGTACAGCAATTAGGACAGCACTTGAAAAACTTGCATCTCATAGTAGAGTACCTGGGTGCAAGTCTTAGTATTGTTTCAAATTCCAACTCCCTGCTGATGCATACCTTGTGAGGCAGCAGGTGATAGCTCATGTACTTGGGTCCCTGCAACCCAAGTGGAAGACCCAGATTGAATTTTGGGTTCCTGGCTTCAGCCTGGCTGTTGTGGGGATTTGAAAGATGAACCAGTGGATGGATTCTCTGTTTCTCTGTCTCTGTCTCTGTCTCTGTCTCTGTCTCTGTCTCTGTTTCTTCAAATCAACAAAAAGAAACAGAAAACAAACTTAAAAAAAAGAGTAGGGGATAAGGAATTTGATCAGCTATCCAGGGTAATCAGATGTAGAGGGTGGGGATTTTTGCTGATTCAGCAGGATTATTGCTAAAAATGGACTAAATCAAGGGCAGAGCCCGAGGTCTTAGTCTAGTCAGAAGGATTCAGAGGAGCCTAACGCAGGTTTGGTTAAGGAGAGAGTCTTTGTCACTGTGTAACACAATTAACACAGTGTGAACATAACAAACATTCAGCAAATGTTAGCAGCTACACTCCTGCAGTGAGGCAGTAACTGCCATTCCCCTACGTGTGTGCTATTTTGTTCTACTTGTCTACTTGTATGCATTAGTACAGGCTGACGTGCAGGCTCACAATGCTCTCCTCCCACTCCTTTACCTAGCTAACTCTTGGTTGGGCTTCAAGACAGAAGTCTCAGTAGAGCCAGCTCTGATCTAGGGCCTGAAACCCACCTCTGGGCTCTCACAGCTCCCTATGTTTGCCTCTACCAGCTTAGAAGTCACTGCAGGGTTTTAGGTGGAATGACCTGACCTGACCTGACTACCTGCTATATACTAGGCACCCTTCTAGGTTCTGAGTCAAAATAAGAATAAAAAGAGGGGCGGGCACTGTGGTGTAGCAGGTAAAGCCACAGCCAGCAATGCCAGCATGCCATATGGGCGCCAATTCAAGTCCCAGCTGCTGCACTTCTGAATCCAGCTCTCTGCTGTGGCCTGGGAAAGCAGTAGAAGATGGCCCGTCTTTGAGTCCCTGCCCCAGCATGGGAGACCAGGAGGAAGCTCCTGACTCCTGGCTTCGGAATCGGCACAGCTCCAGCCATTGTGGCCATCAGGGGAGTGAACCAGGGGATGGAAGATTTCTCTCTCTCTGCCTCTCTGTAACTCTGCCATAAATCAATAAATATTTTTTAAAAAGAATATAAAGAAAGCTTAGCTTACAAGGGTCCTGAGATGCTTAAGAGGGAAAAGAAGGGTCAAGCATTTTAGACAGTGTCTGACATTTGATAAACACGCAGTAAATGCTAACTATTATTATCTGTATTCAGGGTGTTTCCTCCCATCCATTCAGGTCTTTGCTGTCAGCTTCATAGACTTGCTAAACACAAATCCCACTCCATCATGGGTGAAAGATCCCCCCAACATGCCAGCCTCTCTGGGACCTCGACTCCGTAGCTTTCACCTTACCTACCCCCTGCTCCAGACACAGAGTGATGATACTTTGACCTTTTTTTTGACAGGCAGAGTGGATAGTGAGACAGAGAGACAGAGAGAAAGGTCTTCCTTTTTGCCGTTGGTTCACCCTCCAATGGCCGCTGCAGCCGGCACATCGTGCTGATCCGAAGCCAGGAGCCAGATGCCTCTCCTGGTCTCCAATTTGGGTGCAGGTCCCAAGGACTTGGGCCATCCTCCACTGCCTTCCCGGGCCATAGCAGAGAGCTGGCCTGGAAGAGGGGCAACCGGGATAGAATCTGGCGCCCCAACCGGGACTAGAACCTGGAGTGCTGGTGCTGCAAGGCAGAGGATTAGCCTGTTAAGCCACGGCACCGGCCGATACTTTGACCTTGACTTGTTGAATTTTCAGATTTTTCCACACTGAATAGATGGGGTCTCAACATAAGAATAGATTAGGCCAGCACCGCGGCTCACTAGGCTAATCCTCCGCCTGTGGTGCTGGCACTCCGGGTTCTAGTCCCGGTTGGGGCGCCGGATTCTGTTCCGGTTGCTCCTCTTCCAGTCCAGCTCTCTGCTGTGGCTTGGGAAGACAGTGGAGGATGGCCCAAGTGCTTGGGCCATGCACCCGCATGGGAGACCAGGAGAAGCACCTGGCTCCTGGCTTCGGATCGGCGCAGCGTGCTGGCTGCAACGTGCCAGCCATAGTGGCCACTTGGAGGGTGAACCAATGGAAAAAAGAAGACCTCTCTCACTGCCTAACTCTGCCTGTCAAAAAAAAAAAAAAAAAAAGAATAGATTAGTATACAGAAAGTTCAGGTGGAATTTTCCATTAGCTTGAGATGAGAATGTGCTCTTCTTTCCCCACCCGAAACCGGCAAGAAGTCTCTTCTGTTTGACCGGGTCCCCTCACAGATAAAGGCCGAGAAAGGAAATGGAGGACTGGCTGGAGATGCTAGTTCTGCCAGCACAAGCAAGATAAGTGCAGGCATCTTTATGACTGCTCTAAGAGAGGAAATTACAGTTGCAGTCTTTCTGGGAGCAAGGAGGGAGTGCAAGGCTTAGCGAGCAAGACACCTGAGCAGCATTCAGGCAGATGCTGCTGATGGATGCTGTTCCACATGACCGATCTCCACAAAGGCTGTTGTCTGACTGAGGAGTTAAGAGTAATCCTTTGCAGGTGTGCACCCCTTCTTGCCAGCAGAAGGTACACAAAGCCAAGGGCACTGAGGGTAAGGCCTGGAAGGCAGGGCTCACCCTGTGCCCCTTCACTTGAAGCAGCTCTACTTTCTATCTACTATATTTATTTGGCCTTTAACGTATAGTCTGCCTTTGCAAAAAGGGTTCTAGTGTTAAACTTTTGCTGTTGCCTTCAACACACTTCCCTTTCCATACAATCAGCACACACTGAGGTAAGGTGACCACCCTCAAAATCCCCCGTGGTTATCTATATATATCTCATGTCCCATGTCTCTGAGGATGTGTCCTTTTATTGTTCAAGACTAATGCCTCTATTCATGCTTGATGCCATTGATTTCTCATTTCCTCTGGGTCTTAGTGGCATCAGTTTTCCTTTCTCCTATTATGTGAGACCATATTAAATTGCTGTTTATAATACTTGGCAATGGTGAAACCTAGACAATTTCATATGGTTCAAGCTAATTTTGTTATATTTATTTGTTTATTTGAAAGGCAGAGTTGAGAGAGAGAGAGACAGATAGAGAGAGAGAGAGATTTTACATTTTCTGGTTCACTCCCCAAATGGCCACAACAGCCAGGGCTGGACCAGGCAGAAGCCAGGAGCCAGGAACTTCTTATGCAGCCATGTGGGCACAGTGGCCCAAGCACCTGGGCCATCTTTCACTGCTTTCCCAGGTGCATCAGCAGGGAGCTGGATCAGAAGTAGGACAGCCAGGTCTCAAACTGGCACCTATATGGGATGCCAGTGTCGCAGGTGGCAGCTTTACCAGCTATGCTGCAACACCGGCCCCAAGCTAGTATTTCTTCATTCTTTCCTTTCTAAATGTTTCTTCTTTTCAGGCAAAAATAATTAAGCAAAACATCCTTGTATAGGTAATGGTAGGGTCTCCATAAATCATAGCTTTCTTTTTATTTTTTTAAAAAATTTTGTTTTATTTATTTGAAAGGCACAGTGACAGAGGGAGAGGGAGGGGGAGGGTTAAGGGGAGATCTTCCACCCACTGGTTCATGTCCCAAATGACCACCAATGACTGGGGTTGGGCTGAAGCCAGAGCCTAGAAGTCCATCCAGGTGTCCCACATGGTTAGCACAGGCCCAAGTACCTGGACCATCATCTGCTGCTTTCCCAGGAGCATTACCAGGGATCTAGATTGGAAGTGGAGCAGCTGGGACTTGAACTGGCAGCCATATGTGATGCTGAGGTCCCTGGCGGCAGCGTAACTTGCTGTACCACAACACTGGCCCCAGATCATGTTTTTTAACTTCACACTTATATATGTCTCTTCCTATAAAACCTAGACACCAGACCCCATGTACACTGGCCTTTGCTATCAGTATCTCCTAGTTAATAATTCACCCAAGTATTTACCAAGGGTCTGGCATGTCCATGAAATGTTTATTCACTCATTCAGCAAATATTTTCTGAACACGTACACTATGTCAGACACTGTTCTGAGTAATTGGAATACATCAGTGAACAAGAAAAAAAGATTCTCAGGCTCTCAGAGCCCATATTCTAGCAGAGGTGGGAGGCAGGAGACAATATGCTAAGTAAATAAGTAAGAGAACCACAGAGTATGCTAGAAAGTGATAGATGTTGTGGAACGAAGCAAACACAGGGGAGGGGAGAGAAAGGGGGAAAAGGAGTTACCATTTTTTAATACAGTGGTCACTGTAGGCCTTTTGGAGAAGGTGACAGCTAAGACTTGAAGGAGATGCCGGACAGGCCATGAAGACATCTAGAGAAAATGTTCTATACAGAATGAAGAGCAAGTGCAAAGGCCCTAAGGCAGGAAAGCTAAAAGAACAAGGGAGAAAGTAATAGGAGGTAAGCACATAAGGGTGACAGGACTCTACCCTGTGCAGGGCCTCTATATCAGTTATCTACCACTGTGTAACAGACTGTCCTATAACTTAGCTAATGAAAACAATACACAGGAATTTGAGTGGCTCAGATAGGTGCTTCTAGCTCTGGGTCTCTAAGATCCTCTTCTAAGGTGGCTCACCTGTATGGTTGGTGAGTTAGTGCTGGCTGTTGGTGGGAGAGGAAGAGATGGAAAGAGGAAAGCACTCAGTGTCTTTCCTTGTGGGGCTCTCCAACATACTGTCTGAGCATTCCCTGTGACATAATGGCAGGCTACTCTTAGGGCGACCAATCCAAAAGACAGCAAGGCAGAAACCAAAATGCATTTTATGACCTAGCAGTGTAAGTCACACACCATCCCTTGTACCATGTGTTATTGGTTGCCTAAGTCAGCTCCAATTTGGTGAAGGACTGCCCAAGGGTGTGAATGGCAAGAAGTGAAGACCACTGGGGGTTGTCTTGGTGGCTGGGTACCATAGCCTTTGTAGAACATTATAAAGTGTGGCTTTTACTTTGAGTGAAATGGGGAGAGAATGAAGGCATCTGCACAGAGAAGTGACAGTGATTTGTCTTTTTTGCTTATACAAAGCTTTTATTCAATAAATGTAATTTTCCTAAGTCCATCTTTTGGTTTATTGACTTATGTTCTATGAGGATAATTCTGGCTGCTGTGTGAATAGACTAGAGGCGGGCAAGGATGTAAGCTGGAGACCACTGGGGAGGATATTACTGTCCAAGAAAGAGACAGTAGGGCAGCACTGGTAGAATTGATGAGAATTAGATATTTGTACTTTGAAGACAGAGATGACAGGATGTGCGGATGAATTGGACCAATATGACAGATGACTGCAAGGGTTTTGCAGGAGTAACAAACATAAGTTTGACATGGCAAAACATAATCTTTCCATGAATGGGCTCATAACATAGGTATACTACATGGCAGAAAGGTCTATGCTCTCTAACAGAGGCACAGATTGAAGGGCTAAGATGAAAAATTCTGGATATGGGTGGTGATGATGGTTGTAGAACAATGTGAATGTACTTAATGCCACTCATGAGCTACACACTTTAAAAATGGTTAAAATGGTAAACTTTGTCATGTACATTTTACTACAATAATAAAATGATGCTATATGGAAAAATTCAAGTGCAGAGAACTCAGAGGAAGAAGAGATGACCCTTGAGATAAATATTGCAATGACTACTATTGCAATAAATCAGATGTGAAATTCCCAGAGCTTTAACAGAGAAAGAAAGAGGGGAGGAGGAGGGGAGGGGGAGAGAGGTAGAGGAATGGAGGGAGGGAAGGAAATTACAAGGGATAACATTAGGCAAAAGCTTAATTACCAAAAAGAAAATTCTTTCCTATCTCCCTTCCAATTTATCAATTTATATTGTCACAGAAGGCAGCATTGGCCAGCGCCCTGGCTCACTTGGTTAATCCTCCACCTGCGGCGCTGGCACCCCGGGTTCTAGTCCTGGTTGGGGCGCCGGATTCTGTCCCAGTTGCTCCTCTTCCAGTCCAGCTCTCTGCTGTGGCCCGGGAAGGCAGTGGAGGATGGCCCAGGTGCTTGGGCCCTGGACCCGCATGGGAGACCAGGAGGAAGCACCTGGCTCCTGGCTTCGGATTGGCGTAGCACCGGCCGTAGCGGCCATTTGGGGGATGAAGCAATGGAAGGAAGACCTTTCTCTCTGTCTCTCTCTCTCTCTCTCACTAACTCTACCTGTGCAAAAAAACCCAAAACCCAAAAACCAAAACCAAAAACAAAAAAAACCAGCATCACTTGATCCCTTGATAACACAGGTATTAGTTAACATAAATCTTTTCCTCGAAATGAAACATCCAGAAGCCATCATCCTACTGCACTAGCCTGAAAGAGCCCAAGTTCCTGAAACAGAAATTCCTACATTGCTCTGACAATCCTATAGTATATCTGAAATAAACCCGGGGTATGATCAGCATCTTATGCATACACCTTTGTTTCCTCTCCATCTTTTTTTCTCTTCTATCTTCCCTTCACCTTCCAATCCTAACCATTCCCCTTTCTTGTCATTCCTTTCCCTCCTTGAAAATAGATCTCATTCTAACCTCTACTGCCTCGTTTATTAGCCGCGTGACAGGGGGATGTTATCTTCTTTCCGCCTCAGTTTCCTCTGTACAAAGAACACGTCATATGCCTAGAACAGTGCCTGGTCCACAGTAAGAACTCAACATGTTGCTGCCTTCTCCCTCCTCTTTTTCCATCTTTTACCTCTATTCCCCCACTCCTCACCCTTGCAGCTCAGCAGGTAAAAACCGTGGGAAAAAGGCATCCTGGAGGATTGCAGAAGAAACGCTCAGCTAGGGGCGGGGACAACGAGGTGCCCAATACGCATGCGCTCCCGCTGGGCCGGGTTCTAGTTTCCAGCTGGGGCGGGCGGGGGGGGGGGTGGTTGGGGGGGGGTGGGGTGGGAAGAGGGCTTCGCTTTTTCTGGCTGCCCCCTTCCGGCTCCGGGAAGTGGCGGGACGTTGGCGACGCCCCGAGCGGGCGCGGCGCTAATCAAGGGAAGCCCGGCTGAGGGGTAAGTTCGAAAATGGCGGAGGGGGAAAAGAAGGAGGAGCTTTGTAGGGCGGGAGGCTGACCTCCCGGCGGGGGTGGGAAGGAGATTGCCGGGGCCCAGTGCCGGGCCTGGGCCGGGAGACGGACAAGCCGCTCCTGGTGTCTCTTTGAGGCCTGACGTGGACCCACTTCGGGCTTCCCGACCCGGGGTCCCTCAGGGGGATGGGCCGGCTGCTGGAGGAGAGTAAGGGAGACGAAGGGACTTCCGTTTCCTTCTCCTAGGCAGGGGCCTGGCCGCAGAGCGGAGTTGGCATTTCCAGCTTGGGGCTCTGGCCGCCCCTGCTCCGAGACCCTCCCCTCGGGACCAAGCCGTTCACCGCTGCTAGTTGGGACCGGCTCTCCTGGCGCGGTGGGTACAGCTCGTGCGAGCTTTCCCCTCCTCCTCCCCCCTTCCCCTCCCCTCCTCCCCACCCCGCGGGCCAGGCACTGCTGGGGAGGGCAGCAAGGCCGCGCCCGCCCTGCGGGGATGGCCGGGCTGGAGCTCCTGGCCCAGGTTCTTGAGACCACAGCAAGGAGTAGGTGGGTAGGTGGCTTCAGGCCCGCCGGGCTGCGTCTGTAAATCCCGTGACAGCTAAGGTAAATCAAGGCAAAGAACTTTTTTGTTTCTATGATCAAAGGGAACCCCTCCTCCCCAGTTTGATGCCCTGGGCTTGTATAGAGCAGGGTGGAGTGAGTCTGGAGTGGGCGTGTGAAGCAGAACTTGGGCCAAAGAGCTTCCGGAAGAGGAAATTAGCTGCTAATTCTTTCCAACCTTTGCTACCCTAGTCACCTATTCTGCAAAGCAAAATGTCATTTTGGCTTTCAGTTTCATTATTTTAACTCCCTAATACACTTAAATTGTTTTGGGGGGTGGGGGTGTAATCATTGCTGAAATTAAGCAAAGAAAGGAAAACATCAATCAACGATCTGTATAAACCTATCAGATTTTAAGTATCTACTACTTTGCCTTCAAGTGTATTGTCACTAGTTCTGTCACAAGTGTGCCTTGACTCAGACACGTACTCTTGTAAAGCTGGAGGTTGCTATACTGTTTCCTCTCTTTTTTCCGTAGTAACATTTGTTACAGCCAGTTCAAGAGAACACTGTTACGGACGGCCATCTTAGAATTAAAACATTTTAAAGTTGGAAGGGATTTTAGCCCAGCCGTGTTATTTTACAAAGCAGAAACCAAGGCTTGGGAAGATCTCTTGGCTTGCCTCAGGCTACCCAACTAGTTAGGGTAGAACCCAAGTTGTCTGGCTCTTTGCCCATCATTCTTTCTGTGTAGTTGCCCCAGATAGCCTCCAAGCACGAAAATTAAATAAATTCAACTCAGCGTACATCTCTGAAGAGCATATGGCTTTGTGCCAGTGATTGTGCTACCACTTTCGATGTATTTCACATGATTACCAAGCTGGGGCTTGGGATTTCCCCCCTTCCTCCCCCCCTCCCCCCACATCATTCAAGAAGTGGCAACAGTTTAGGTTAAAAAGATTGAGACACACATGCATGTACATGGATATATTTTTATTTGCTCTGGTAATTTCTGGAAGGATACACAAGAAAAATAGTACCAGTGGTTACTTACAGAGAAAAGTTGTGGAGACTTAGTACTTTACATGTGGTCTGGTGTACTACTTGATTTTTATCATAAACAAATACTGATTTTGTCATTAAAAACAGTTTTAAAATTTGCACATATATGTCAACATAAATATATGCCAATGACATGTGCATATAGTGCATATATTTGTGCACATATTTGTATTTATAAATCAGTAATTTGTATCAAAGTCAGTGTGGTTCATGGCAGCTCAGCTGACAAAGCAAGCATAATTATTGGATATTATGTTTCTCTTTTGATTTTTACTGTTGTGCCCTCTTAGTACAAGATAATAAAAAAAAGTTTCTAGTCTCTATTTTTTTGGAAATGTGCTAAGCTTCTTGATTGTGTAATAATGTAGCAAACTGTAACATTCATAGTATCAAATTTGACACAGTGAAAAAAGTCTGAATTATAGAATCTTTGTGGATAATCTTTAAAAAAAAGGTTAAGACTGGAAAGATCCCACTGATTAGTTTAGCCACCCTGTTTTTACACATAGGTCAGTCAAGACTTAAAGAAGAAATGGGAATTGCCCAACATTATGTAAATGATTATTAGCAGAGCCTAAACCCGGGTCTGAGTTGTACTTCAGTGCCCCTTGTACCACACCTGTAATTTTATTGCTTTCTAGTGCATTCCATGATTCTGAGTAGGTTAACAAAGTAGTGCTGACTAAAGTTTATGCCCATTTCAATAGATGAGAATTATTGTAATGAATGTACCAGCTAATTTGTGTAGTGATTGAAATGTTTTAAGTAACATAAGCATTCTTACATTTCACTGTAAATCAAATTTGTTTAGTAAATCCCAAGTTTATATACTGTAAATACTTAGATACCCCAAATGCAAAATAATAAGATTTTACTGTTTCAGTTTGTTCTGCTACTTAAGTTTGGTAGCTAGTGCTGGCAGGGGAAAAAGAGCTATGTTTTATAAAATAAACATTTATTGAGCACCTGTATGCTAGATACCACACTATGTGGTAGGATTCCAAATATGAATTTGGCAAAATACATGCCCTTGTTCTTTTGAGGCAAGGAGATTATCATGAGCTGTCAGTTCTCAAGTTGTATGTCTGTGATGTAATCTGGTAATAGTATTATAAAATGAAATCTGTTAGCACTGTTTAAGGTCATTGTGTGAGTGGGTTTGAGGATACAAAAACAGTAGTGATGAATTACAAAGAAATTCATGTTGAATTTAATAATACCATTTTGGTGCTGTAGATGTCATGTGGTATAGTGGAAAAGCCCTGTATTGGATGCCGTGACACCTGTGGTTTTTGTTTGTTGGTCTGTGTTTTTTTTAAAGATTGATTAATTTATTATATGAAAGGCAGAGTTAGAGAGAGCCAGAGAGAGAAAGAGAGAGAGAGAGAGAAAGAGAGAGAGAGGTCTTCCATCTGCGGGTTCACTCCCTAAATGGCCTCAATGGCCGGAGCTGGGCTGATCCAAAGCTGGGAGCCAGGAGCATCTTTTGGGTCTCCCACACAGGTGCAGAGGCCCAAGAACTTGGGCCATCTTCTGCTTTCCTAGGCCACAGCAGAGACCTGGATTGGAAGTGGACTAGCCAGGACTTGAACCAGTGCCCATATGTGATGCTGGCACTGCAGGCGTTGGCTTTACCTGCTATGCCACATGCCAGCCCCAACACCTGGGTTTTTGACTTTGTTTCATTTAGTTGTGGGATTATGACTCTCGGTACCTCAGTATTTTCTTTTTCACAACTTCTTTGATGTGCTTATTCTATTGAAAACATTAAAAGAATCTTGAATATTTAATTTATAAATGATATGTTTAAGAAAATTTATGAAATTCAGAATAAAGAAGTAAGATCATATTCTCTGTAGTGAACATTTCCTATGTCATGAATGGTTCTTCAAAATACAGTTTTTATTTGTCTTGTATATTCTATGCCCCAGTTTCTTCATCTTAAATTCCCAGGCTTAAACCTAGTTGATTCCAAAGATTTAAAATCTATTACAATGTTTTTTTTAAAACTGATGACCTCAGATTTTATGAAGAAAAAAATCTCATATAACATCTCCAAGTCTGTTAGGAGTAAGTATCTGAAAGGGACGTGAAATTTAGAGCAAGGTGGAAATACAAACCATAATACTTTGTGGTGTAGGTGTTCATTTTTTTTTTAATTTCCCCTGCTAAGTACTTGAATTTTAATTTGTTGGAGGTGCAAGTGATGTAGTTCATTACTATGTCAAAAGCTACTCTTGTTTAGTTCTGTTTTGTAGGGTAGGTACAGAATATATTAAAAGAGGGAGAAACTGGGCATCTGAGTTTGAGATTCTGGGATTATTTTAGGCAAAGGAGAGAGAATTAATGAGAGCCTGGAAGGGCTTGCCCAGGATTCAAATGGGCTATTAAATTGCAGAGGTAGAATCAAAGATTAATGTATGGATAGTAGCTGGAATACAGTAAGTAGGTGCCTGGTAAAAAACTATGGACTGAATGCCTCTGCTTGTAAAAAGAAATTAATTGGATCAAAAGGAAAACAATAAAACTCCCAAAGTTTTCTGAATAATCCAAAAGAAAAGTCTGTATTCTGAGAAATTAAACAAAGCAATTGTTGGTTATTGTATATAACTTGAGAATTTGATGTCAAACATATAAGTTATGTGTTTTATCTGCTCTGGTAAAGCTAATGGCAGATTGTCCCTTGTATGATAAAAGTGTATTTGTATCCATTTTATAGCACTTGGACTAAACTTTTGTGATTTTTTAAGTGTGATAGCATTGTGGCTCTGCTATTTGATCCTTTCTGGGATTTGATTTTGGTATGGTTTGGTATGCAGTCTTGCAGTCTTTGTTAAGGATATATGTGGGGGCCGGCGCTGTGGCATAACAGGTAAAGCTGCCGCCTGCACTGCTAGCATCCCATATGGGTGCCAGTTCAAGTCCTGGCTGTTCCACTACCAATCCAGCTCTCTGCTATGGCCTGGAAAAGCAGTAGAAGATGGCCCAAGTCATTGGGCCCCTGCACCTGTGCTGGAGACCTGAAAGAATCTCCCGGCTCCTGGCTTCGGATCAGCGCAGCTCCAACCGTTGCGGCCAACTGGGGAGTGAACCAGTGGATAGAAGACCTCTCTCTTTCTCTCTCTCTGCCTCTCCTCTCTCTGTGTAACTCTGACTTTCAAATAAATAAATAAATCTTTAAAAATAAAATACATCTTTAAAAAAAGGATATATGTGGTTCACCTTGCCATGATCTATTTTGATAATGTATTTTCAAGGGCATGGATCATGATAAGAGTTTTACCCGTACATACTGGGAAAAGCTTGAACTGAGATGGTCAGAAGTTGAATGATGAGTTAAGGCTGATTTCTTTCTATTTTTTTAAAGATTTATTTGAAAAGCAGAGTTACAGAAAGACAGCGAGCGAGCGAGCATGTGTATGATCTTCCATCTGTTGGTTAACTCCCCAAATGACTGCAATGGCAGGAGCTAGACCAGATGTAAGCCAGGAGACTGGATCATCTCCCTGGTCTTCTATGTGACTTCAGGTGCCCAAGCACTTGGGCCATCTTCTGCTGCTTTCCCAGGTGTGTTAGCAGGGAGCTGGATCGGAAATGAAGCAGCCTGGACACGAATGGCAGATGCTGGTGTCACAGGTGGTGTCACACACAGGCTACACCACAATGCTGGCCTTAAGGCTGATTTTTTTAAATTTATTTATGTATTTGAAAATCAGAGAAACAGAGATCTTCCATCCTCTGGTTCACTCTCCAGATGGCCACAAAGGCCAGTGCTGGGCCAGGTGGAAGCCAGGAGCTAGAAGCTTCTTCCAGATCTTCTATGAGGATAGCAGGGGCCCGAACACCTGGGCCATTTTCTGCTGTTTTTCCAAGGCCATTAGCAGGGAGCTGGATGGGAAGTAGAGCAGCCTGAACATGAACTGGCACCCATATGAGATGCCAGGATTGCAAGAGGAGGCTTAACCTGCTAGGCCATAACACCAGCCCCAAGGCTGATTTCTTATGCTAGGCAAAGCTGCTCCCACTGTGCATTCCTTGGTATCTATAAATACTTGTGTGTGGTTTGAACCTTTATAGTTAGTTCTGTAATCATTTTGTTGACCTCAAAACACAAGCCTGTCAGCATATTGCTGTGTGATTTATCTTTCTGTGGCTCCAGCTCATTTTTAAGCTTTGAAAGGGTAGAAAACCTAACATCAGACTACCCCTTATGCCCATAATCTTTATAATAATTTCCTTAGACATCTATCAGTCATAGTCACTGGGCTTGATTTTTGAATGTCATTTACTGGCCTGGAAATTTGAGGAATAGCAACCCATCAGAACCATGGTTTCCCCATATTTCAAATGAAAGCTGTGATCTGTTTTGTAGGTTAAGCTAGATAGCACATATAAAAACATTCTAAATTATGAAGCATGTTACATATTTTAATTATTATCAAAGGTAACATGGTGAAAGAAAAGAGGTTGGGTTGTAGAACACACAAGCCTATGCTTAATGTTACCTTACATTAAAATAAATAGGATTGGAAACTTGTTTTTTTATATTTTGTTTTTGAAAGGTAGACAGAGACTGAGATAGATCTCCCATCTTCTGGGTCACTCTGAAAATGCTTGTAACAGCCTAGGCTGTGTTGGGCTGGGCCAGGCCAAAGCCAAGAGCAGAGAACTCGGTCTCTCACTTTGGTGGCAGGGACCCAAGTACTTGGGCCATCATCAGCTGCCTTTCAGAGTACATGTTAGCAGCAATCTGGAATTGGGAGCTGAGACTCAAATTCAGGCATTCTGATATGGCACGGGAGCATCCCAAGAGGCATCTACCCTCTGGCAAACGCCTACTCCTACTTTGTGTCATTTTGAGAATTCAGCCTGGACTGAGACAAATCTAAATGATTGAGTATAGACAGCAGAATGACTTTCAGATAGCACTAAATATTTTTACTGAACAGAAAGAAAAGATGTAAGTTCTTAATAAGAACCAGTGGGGCATGTGTTGTGTTGTGGTGGGTAAAGCCGCCTGTGACACTGTTATGGGAAAATAATGGTGGAGAAAAATATTTTTACGTCAGTTCTTTGTCTCATATGGAAGAAGAATTTCCAGACAAACAGAATTAAAAGCAAGATTTATTAGAGTCAAAGACCTCCAGCCAGAGCGGCATGGAGGGAGGCTTCCAAGAGAGGAAAAAAAAACCAAAGTGGTCTGTGGCAGTATTTAAGCACAATTTTGAGAAAAAAAAAAAAAACACACACACACACACACACACACACACAAAACTTGACAGTCAGATTGACATTCAGTTCCAAGGTGGGGACAAAACCGTTTTTGCAATCCTTTATTCCGTCTGGCTTGCTCATGATAAAACAAGAACCATCACAAGGGTGGGATACTTAATTTGTTTTCACAAAAACTGGGAGCTCAGAAGGGTAGGGTCAGCACTCCCTTGCTATTCTCATAAAATTGGAAGCTCCCAAGGAGTGGGCAGGCAGGTACTTCTGACCTTACTAAGGATAACTTTTGCAGGGAAAGCAAGCACTCTACATCCCAGGTTCCCACTGCGACCACCCTGACTGCCCATTAACACATCTGACCCCTCACAATGCCTACTTCCCATATGGGTACCTGTTTGTGTCCCGGCTGATCTACTTTTTTTTTTTTTAAGATTTATTTATTTAAGAGTAAATTACAGACAGAGACAGGTCCTCTATCCGCTGGTCCACGTCCCAGATGGCTGCAAGGGCTGGAGCAGGGCCGATCCGAAGCTAGGAGCCAGGAGCCAGGAGCTTCCTCTGGGTCTCCCACATGGGTGTAGGGGCCCATCCTCCACTACTTTCCCAGGCCACCAGGAGGGAACTGGATTGGAAGTGGAGCAGCTGGGACTTGAACCAGCTCCCATTTGGGATGCCTGCATTGCAGGCGGAGGCCCAACCTATGATGCCAGAGCACCGGCCCCTGCTCCCTGCTGATGTGCCTATGAAAGTATTGGAAGATGGCCCAAGTGCTTGGGCTCTTACACTCATGTGGGAGACCCGGAAGAAACTCCTGGCTCCACCCTGGCTGTTGTGGCCACTTGGGGAATAAACCAGCAGATGGGAGATCTCTGTGTCATTTTTTTTTTTGAAGATTTATTTATTTATTTGAAAGAGTTACACAGAGAGAGGAAAGAGGTCTTTTTAAATTTTTATTTATTATTATTTTTTTGACAGGCAGAGTTAGACAGAGAGAGAGAGAGAGAGAGAGAGAAGGGTCTTCCTTCTGTTGTTGGTTTACCCCCCAAATGGCCGCTACAGCCGGCGTGCTGCGCCGATCCGAAGCCAGGAGCCAGGTGCTTCCTCCTGGTTTCCCATACGGTTGCAGGGCCCAAGCACTTGGGCCACCCTCCACTGCCCTCCTGAGCCACAGCAGAGAGCTGGACTGGAAGAGGAGCAGCCGAGACAGAATCTGGGGTGCTGGTGCCGCAGGAGGATTAGCCAAGTGAGCCATGGCACTGGCCAGATCTCTCTGTCTTAAAAAAGCTAAACAACAACAACAACAACAACTTATGTTAGCACTTGCTAGAAATGTTTCACCTGACAAATGTCTGGTGTAGGTGTTATGTACTTACCAAGTCACCCATTCAAAGAGCCTCAGTATGGCACTTGTGAAACCATCTGATCATCAGTACTATATCCTAAACACTCTGTCAGGAAGTTATCTGGACAAGTGTCAAGAGCAAAGTTGCTGTTCTGTGCTACCAAGCAGTTCTATGGCCTTAATCAAGTCGTTTAGCTTTCTCATGCCTTAGTTTATCTGGAAAAGGAGTGATTTCTAGTATTCTGTTCAATACATATAAAATTGATTACTGTGGAAAATTTTTACTTGTGTCTGCAAAAATAATGGTTTTGATTTTCAGGATACTTGCTTCTGACTTGGCTGCCCTTTCTGTAAAAAATATTTTCATATTTTCAAGTTTTTGGGCAGAGGTGGGCAAGATTCCTTTTATTTTACCAGGCCCCAAATTTCCTGGTTGTTTTTATAAGGTAGTGAATGAACAGTCCAGAACTCCAAAGGTAGACATCATTCAAATATATTTTTCAGTAAAGTCCTTTTTGTTAAAACTCAAGTTGGCAGTAAGTAGCAGTGAGGTATTTACCTGCGTTTCTTAGCCCTTTCTACTGCTGCTTTACTGCCACTCAAACAGTGGACCAA
Source organism: Lepus europaeus (assembly GCF_033115175.1). Lineage (NCBI taxonomy): Eukaryota > Metazoa > Chordata > Mammalia > Lagomorpha > Leporidae > Lepus > Lepus europaeus. The sequence continues at coordinate 32,495,045 of NC_084850.1, read as the reverse complement.
ATGACTTTTATTCCTGGAAAGGCACCGTGATCATGACTTACCACTGTTTTTATTTTCTGGGTCTTGACCTATGTCTCACTCTCTCTTTCTTTTTTTTAACCTGATGATCAACAGTATCAACATCCATTTACAGTTGCTCCTTTCTCATATAGCTTGTCAGAGGCAGTTATTGAAGTAGCAAGCTGACAGAAATTCTCAGAAGCTGTTAAAGAACGAAAGAACATAATCTTCCTTCTCTAAGTTATGAAAAGTATTTTCTGGCTGGCGCTGTGGCTTAACAGGCTAATCCTCCGCCTTGCGGCGCCAGCACACCGGGTTCTAGTCCCGGTTGGGGCGCCGGATTCTATCCCGGTTGCCCCTCTTCCAGGCCAGCTCTCTGCTATGGCCTGGGAAGGCAGTGGAGGATGGCCCAAGTGCTTGGGACCTGCACCCGCATGGGAGACCAGGAGAAGCACCTGGCTCCTGGCTTCAGATCAGCAAGATGCGCTAGCCGCAGCGGCCATTGGAAGGTGAACCAGCGGCAAAAAGGAAGACCTTTCTCTCTCTCTCTCTCTCTCTCTCTCTCTCTCTCTCTCTCTCTCTCCACTCTGCCTGTAAAAAAAAAAAAAAAGGTATTTTCTGTCAGTGAGGTCTTGCAGTGCGAGGTCCTGCTATTGGTAGTTTACTGGCCAGTGCATTCACAGATGAAGAAAGCATTGTTACATGGCAGATAGCACCCATGACTAGGGAGCAGGATTGTACAAGGGTTCCCTGACTAATCAGAAGTCCAACTGCTTATTTCTTTTGATGAAAATCTAACATATTTGCTGGTTAAAATTTAGAAAATTAAGGAAAACACAAAAAATAATTCCACTGCCCAGTGATAACCATAGTAGATTTTTTATTTGTGACTTGTCATTATATATCTGTCTTTAATAATTGGACTTATATCATACAATATTATTTTGTAACCAGCTTTTTTTGCTAAATGTAATATGAATATATGTCCTTATCCTTCAGTATTCTATAACCTGAAAGGTTTTTTTTTTTTAGTTAATTTATTTGAAAGAGCGAGAGATTGACTGATTTTCCTCTGCTGGGTCACTCCCCAAATGCCCACAACAGCTATAGATGGGCCACACTGAAGTCAGGAGCCAGGAACTCCATATTGGTCTTCCAGATGGGTGGCAGGGGCCCAAGTACTTGAACTATCCTCTGCTGCTTCCTAGGGTGCACATTAGTGGGAAGTTGGATCAAAAGCAGAGGTGGGATTTGATCCCAGGCATTTCAGTGTGGGATGCAGGGTCCCAAGTGATAAGGTAACCTGCTGGTTCGCAATACCCACCCTACTCAACCTGAGTTTTTAGTGGTTGCCTAGTGTCCCATATTACCATAGTACTGTCCTCTTGTCAGACATTGAGTTTTCTCATTTTTGTAAATAATACTCTTGAGCATCCATATATATATATATATTTAAAGGATGCCTGCACATTTTATTAGAGAATGTGATTAGAACTGGACTGGTAATTCAGGAAGCAATCGTGTATTTAAGACTTGGAGAACATACTTGTATTGCACTCTAGAAAACATGTCCCAAATTTTGTACCATCTGAGAGTGTCTGTGGTCCCATACCTTCCCTGCCACTGTGTTTGTGGTGTTAGTAGTAGTGACAGTGATCTTTACCAAATAAGATAAAAATGGTGTGTGTGTGTGTGTGTGTGTGTAGACAGATAGTTAGTGAGAGAGAAAAAGGTCTTCCTTCCATTGGTTCACCCTCCAAATGGCCTCTATGGCTGGCACTGCGCCTATCTGAAGCCAGGAGCCAGGTGCTTCTTCCTGGTCTCCCATGCGGGTGCAGGGACCCAAGCACTTGGGCCATCCTCCACTGCTCTCCTGGGCCACAGCAGAGAGCTGGACTGGAAGAGGAGCAACTGGGACTAGAACCTGGCGCCCATATGGGATGCTGGCACTGCAGGCAGAGGATTAACCAAGTGAGCCATGGCACTGGCTCCAAAAATGGTATATTTTAAAATGTTTATTTATTTATTTATTTATTTTTTGACAGGCAGAGTGGATAGTGAGAGAGAGAGAGACAGAGAGAAAGGTCTTCCTTTTTGCCGTTGGTTCACCCTCCAATGGCCTCTGTGGCCGGCGCATCGTGCTGATCCGAAGCCAGGAGCCAGGTGCTTCTCCTGGTCTCCCATGCGGGTGCAGGGCCCAAGGACTTGGGCCATCCTCCACTGCCTTCCCGGGCCATAGCAGAGAGCTGGCCTGGAAGAGGGGCATGGGGATAGAATCCGGCGCCCCAACTGGGACTAGAACCCGGTGTGCCGGCGTCGCAATGTGGAGGATTAGCCTGTTAAGCCACGGCGCCGGCCTTAAAATGTTTATTTCTGGGGCCAACATTGTGGCACAGCGGGTTAAGCCACCATATGTGATGCCAGCATCCCATATTGGAGAGCCAGTTTGAGTCATGGCTGCGCTGCTTCCTGTCTAGCTCCCTGCTAACGCTCCTTGGAAAGCAGTGGAAGATGGCTCAAGTACTTGAGTCCCTGCCATCCACATGGGAGACCTGGATGGAGTTCCAGATTCCTGACTTCAGCCTGGACCAGCCCTGGCCGTTGTAGCTATTAATGAAATGAACCAGCAGATGGAAGTTCTCCCTCCCTCCCTGTCTCTCCCTTCTATCACTTTGCCTTTCAAATAACAAATCTTTTTGTAAAAAATGATTATTTCTGTGATTGCTAATGCTGTTTAACATTTTATATATGTTTGATCATTTTATTTCCCACTTGTAAATTTGCCTATTTTCTGTCAAGGTCTTCATCTTTTACTTGTAGATTAATGACTACATTCATTCTTTCTTTTAAGATTTATTTTTGTTTATTTGAAAGAGTTGGGGGGAGTGGAGGGAGGAGAGGAGAGGGGAGGGGAGAGAGAGAGAGAGAAAGAGAACTCTTTCATCTGCTGGTTCACTCCCCAAATGACTGCAACAGCCAGGGCTGTGCCGAAGCCAGGAGCCCGAAGCTTCTTCTGGGTCTCCCATTTGGGTGCTGGGGCCCAAGTACTTTGGCCCTCTTCCAATGCTTTCCCAGGCGCATTAGCAGGGAACTGGATTGGAAGTGGAGCAGCCCTGTCTCAAACTTGTACCCATATGGGATGGTGGCATCACAGGTAGTGGCTTAGCCTATTACACCACAATGCTGGCTCCTCATGCTGCTTCTCAAGACTATTACTAGTCATAAACAGGATAGGATATAGGAGATGTTGATAGGATACACTTGTGTTTGAGACCATTTAATATTGGTTCTAAAAGCAAATATGACATAAGCAGGTTTAGGTAGAAGGAAATTCATTCCAACCTTTTTCATAATAGTAAATTGTTAACTTTCTAAATGTCCAGCAATGAAGGTATACAGCTATATACAGAATATGTTAACATTTGTGGTTTTAAGACCACTCATGGCCGGCACTGCAGCTCAATAGACTAATCCTCTGACTGCGGCGCCGGCACACCGGGTTCTAGTCCTGGTCAGGGCACTGGATTCTGTCCCGGTTGCTCCTCTTCCAGTCCAGGTCTCTGCTGTGGCCCAGGAGTGCAGTGGAGGATGGCCCAGGTCCTTGGGCCCTGCACCCGCATGGGAGACCAGGAGAAGCACCTGGCTCCTGGCTTTGGATCAGCGCATTGTGCCGGGCGGCCATTGGGGGGTGTACCAACGGAAAAAGGAAGACCTTTCTCTCTGTCTCTCTCTCACACTGTCCACTCTGCCTGTCAAAAAAAAAAAAAAAGACTACTCATGCATGCTTGTATATTCTTAGAACATTGCTGGAAGAATATATAAGAACTTGCTTCTCGAAAGGGTACTGGAGGTTTAAGGTAGAGGGATGGAATCGATGCAACTTTTGTACCTCTTAAATTGCTTGATCAGTTACTGATCATCCATTTAAAATAATGGTCTAATCCAAATAAATATTGACATGGAAAGATGCTTGTGATAAGTAATTATGTGGGGAAAGAAAGCAAATTATAAACTAGTGGGCACAATAAATTCCCTTCAAAACTAATGTGCACATACACACAGAAAACATTTCTGAAGAATATAGACTGCAGTATTTAAGGCATTGGTGGTGGGATTCTTCCCCCTCTTTAAAAGGGCCAAAAGTTGCTTGTACTAAACATTGGATTAGTATCCATCTTCATATTTTTGTTTCTGCCTGATCTAATTTTACCTAAAGTTTTGATCTTGGCCCTTTATAAGCATAAGTGATACTTATGTTGTGGTTGTACCATTTTGACTATAGCTTGTTTTTTAATTACAGATTACTGATTAACAATCAGTGTAAATTGTCTTAAGTTCTGGGACTGGTGTAATGGGTTAAATCGTCACCTGCTACACCAGCATCCCATATGGGTGTTGGTTTGAGACTCTGCTGTTCTACTTCTTATCCAGCTCCCTCTTAATGTGCCTGGGAAGGCAGCAGAAGATGGAGCAAGTCCTTGGGAGAGCCAAGGAAGCTTCTGGCTCCTGGCTTTGGTCTGACCCAGCCCTGGCCATGTAGCCATTTGATGAAAGTTCTCTCTGTCTGTGCCTCTCTCAGTAGCTCTGCCTTTAATAAAAAAAATTGTCTTATGTGCTGACCAATTGTCAGTGAAATAGGTTAGGGTATAAGAGTGATTGATGTAAATTTTTGAGCCTGAAACCTGTGCACTCTTAACATTTTTTAGGGCAGCCAGTCCCATGATTTGTTGAAGAGATGAGGAATACAATGCCCGGTTCATTCTGAGGGAACTGTGTCTGTAGAGTTAATTATGATAAGTAAATTGGCAAAGATTGAGGGAGGGGTGGAATCAGTGCACAGATTTCAGTGTTACTGTGACTTTTTAAATTAATGTAGAACATGTAATTGATGTTCCCTTTATTGATTCTTGGTATGCCCTTTGAAATATTTGCAAAAGTAGGTTTAATGATTAAGCATATATTGTATGAAACAATATTAATCACTTTATGTTGTTGACTTAGCTTATGAGCTATGTGCTCATTAAAGCCATTCAGTTACTTGAATGGCTCTGGTGCTTAATTTTAGGGAAAGAGCTTTTTTGTTGGTTTTATACATGGGTATTTATTTCCTTTTAATTTTCATTATGTGTGTTTAAGATGTACAGTGTAATGTTTTGATAGCATGTGTACATGGTAAAATACTGTATTCAAGCAAATTAATATATCCATCAACTCACATAGTTACCTTTTTCGTGATAAGAGTAGAAAAGAACTTTTGATTTGACTGTAAATAAACCTCAGCAATGTTTTTGACCATTTAACTTAAAAGGAAATATCCTTCATAGTTTGAAGAGCTTCTTTAGAATAAATGAATAATTTTATTGTTGGATTTTTATATAAAGGTATTCTAGCATAAGAGTTGAATTTTTAAAATTATATGCATACCCTTTTTATTCAGGAGATATCACTTAAAAGATTCAAGTTTTTATACTATGATTTATTTTCATTGATATGTTTTCTAGATACTGCAACAAAGTGCACTTTGTAAATCAAAATGCTGTTTCTAAACAGGGAACTATCACTAATACTTTAAGATAATTAAAAGAGGGATTGACCTCCATTGGGGTCAGGGAGAATGTTGCTTATACAACCAGTATTTCCAGCCTGGATCTTCTGTAGGGAAAAAAAGGAAACTGACAAGAAAAACTTGTAACATTTCTACAAGTAATGAGCAAAGAGAAAATCTCAAGATAGTTTTAAATTATGATGATGCTTTTTGATTAGCACATACAAACTTTTTATGTTACTATGAAAA